>NW_021939396.1:4834873-5478482 GCF_001715985.3 Manacus vitellinus | reverse complement strand
TCCCAAACCTTCCCTTCCCAAACCTTCCCTTCCCAAACCTTACCTTCCCTTCCCAAACCTTCCCTTCCCAAACCTTCCCTTCCCAAACCTTCTCTTCCCAAACCTTCCCAAACCTTCCCTTCCCAAACCTTCCCTTCCCCTCTTTCTCTCAGCAGGAGTTGCACAATCTGCAGCAGTTGCAGTGCCAGCACTATGTAAATATGGACACTGTTGGCACCAAGGGAACGTGCCTGCCAGTGGAACGTGTTGTGCCCTGTTAGCAGAGGGAGTGCCCCCAACACACCCAATTCAGTTCTAAAGGAGAGATCTCCCCCGTGTGGGCAGGTAGTTACTGTTGCTCGCTCCCACCCAGAACCTCAATTAGCTAACAGCAGCTTCAGGATATTGCATTTAGTCGCCACCTACACCAAAAAAGCAAAGCTGCAGTGGGCAGGAGTCTGGGTGCTGGTGCTGTTTCCTGGGTAAGTGGGTATAGATCCCAGTGTTGTACTGTTCCTTGACACTTTTAGACCTAGACTTTCCACTCTTTTTGTAGGTTCCTGGATGTTGAGCAGAACCAATCTCTGCCATCTTCTCAGACGAGCTCTGTCGTCTGCTGTGGACAACAGATGCTGCTCCACCATTCCTCCTACATGCTGCAGTTTTCTATCTGCCCAGTCCACTTAGTGATAAATTAAGTAATGCATGACCTGTTAGAAGGACGTTCTTTTTCCTCATTTTGTTGCCTCCAGACAGGTTTTTGGGGGTCAACTGCACTACTTAGTAGCTGTGCCTCTCCCCAGTTCTCTAAAGCACTGACTGCTGCAATATAAAGCATTTTACTTCACACTCACACTCTTTCGCAAAGGATGTGGGGGAATTTCCATTTGTGATGGGGGAAAAAAAAAAAAGAGAATCTGGGGACGAAAAAGAAGCCACTACCACAGACTTTGCTAATCAACAGGTCACTATGAAATACCTCAGCCCCAAAACTCCCTGTTCAAGCTCGCAGAGAACAGATGCCTTCCAAGCTTACCAGGAAGGCATAATGAAGCACAGAATAAAATCTGTCCACAAACTGGTGAGGTACTATATGTGTGAGGAAAGCCCTAAGGTCCAGCCACTGAATCCTCTGTAATCCAAAAAGTAGTAGCTGAAATACCACAGTGAATGAGTTAAAATGGCTTTTTGAATAAAGCAGGAAGAATTGTGAAGAACATTTGTAAAATCATGCAGTTTTAAGATATAGCAAAGGTTTGTTTTGTTTGGGTTTTTTTAATAGTCAGAATTTTTACCTGGGGTATCATGGGAGAATAAAACAGATTAAAAAAAAAGGCTTTGTATGGTCACTGCAAAATATCTTGGTGTTTGCACTAGTTTTGGCTATATGATGGAAAATTAATTCCAATTATATATAGCATTGTCAATTAGTTTGCTTTTAACCCCCCAAAATATGAAGTGGGTTTCAGCACCAGCAGCTGAGATAAAACTACTTCGCAATAGAAGGGAATAGAAAAAAAATGTCCTTAGGCATTTTTGTTTTGTTTTGTTTTATTAAATTTCTTTTGTACCTCTTCAGGGGAATAAAAAATTAATCTCATTGCATATCATAAGCTACTGGTAAAGCTACTTAGGACAAAAATAGCCACTTCATTGCTGAGAGTAGCCAGAATACATAAATGATTCTGTATTTAATTTTAAAAGCGATTATATGACATGGTTCTACTTATGCACAGGAAAATATTTAAGGGGGAAATTATTGCTGTGTCCCCATTTGATGCCTTTCCCAGAACAGCTAACAGCTCCAGAAACAAAATTCCTTTTGCCAAATAATTACAAACTTTAGGGATGGTTACATTAAATAACCAAAAAGCAATTCAGACCTTTCTAATTCAGGAAACTGAAGCTGTCTTTAAAGAATAGCTGTCTTCTATGGAGAAAAGCTAGTAATGAAATTATATAATTACCACAAAGATTAATACAATTTCAAGATATTCTTGGCCAGCAGCTTAATATAGAGACTAGAACTGGAAAGTAATTATCCGACTCCAGAAATATGTACTAGCCTTGTCAAGAACTATAACATGTCAGACATGGAACTAAATGACAAAAGCTTGGAAAAAGCTAAATGCAGAAACAAAAAAGCTACGTATTTTCTAGTGGCTGATGGTTCCTCTTCAGGGCCAGAATTGATACAAATGACAACAATCTGATGTAGGAAAAGCATTTGAAGGGATTTGTAAAGCACATTTCTTTCAGGTTACCACGTGAATTTGTTTCAGTTAAATGCTTGCAGTTTATTTCAGAGAATTTCTCAACATTACCACAGTAATATTTAGTTGAACACTGAGGTAATCACACACCAGCAAATGTATGGGCACAAGTCTTGCTGTTTGTACATAAGCCAGCTCATCACATAATTATTGCAAAGATAGGTTAAACCCTGCCTGTTCATAATTCTAAGGAGGGGAAAGAGGAAGAGGATAGAAGAAAGCAGGAATTTAAATCCTTAACATGTTTCAGAGAAGTCAAAGGGGAAGTGATTAAGAGAGAAAATAATCACCTGATTTTAAGTAAAGCTTAATAGGGATGCTGCTTCCCCCTTTGAAGTGAAAATAAATGGCTACAATTTTTCAAAGACAAAAGTTCTTTTACAGGGAAATTGCTGTCCAACAGGTAGTAGCAGGGTTGAAAGAAAAATTGGCAGTTGTTTTTCCTGAAAGAGCAGCACTAATGAAAGCAGGTTCATGGAATATGTATTATACTAACCATGTGATTACTGGGGTTATAGTGGTTATGTCTGAGGACTGTTTTAATGGTCATATTTAAGGAGCATTTGGGAAATGAGATGCTACATCAGAAAGCTTAGTTATTGCATTAAATCTTACATAGCTACCAGCGTTGTACTTGCAGACAGTTGAACTCTACAAAACCAAATGATCAGGAGAATTTATTTGTCTTCTGACATCTTTGAACATTCCTGAAACATTTTAAAGTTCATTTCCTTTTTTCCCCCCTAACTTTTATTTCATATAAGGAGAAATACGGATGTCACTGCTCTGCATTCCTAGTAAGCAAAATGTTATTTTGTTGTTTTATGATGTCGCTGCTCTGCATATTGCAAAACTGCAACACTATGTAGAATAATATACTGTTGTTTATGACATCATCGGCTTGCTGTTAATTCAATCAGCAGATAGGCTGGTAAATAAGTACTTATCTGTCTGCCCTCCTTATGGATTTATCAACCTTATTTGAGGAAATCGATCTGCAAAGCTGGGGTTTGTTTCTACAGACACCTCCTCTGATCAAATGGAGACACACAAGCTAAAATTCTCAAAGCAGCCAACTTCTGGGTTTGAAATGCATGGCATTCATGAACTTTATGGGAATATGCACTGCCACACTATAATTTTGTTTGAAAGGTGAAAGCAGAAACTCTTGCATATGATAAGATAGTGTTAGAAAAGCCCTCATATTAGATTTTTGTCTGGGCCTTTGAAGGCAAATGCAGTCTGATCTTTACTTCTAAGTCAGATTTATATTTACCTCTTACATGCTCATTTTTCCCCTGCTGTTTTTCAAATATCATCAGTTGCCTTTACCCCATGCAGTAGGGTGGTGTGCGTGTATGACTGAGACAAGCTATTAGTCTGACCCACAAAGACTGGCAACTCTGGGGAGAAAAAAATTACAGTTTTATTTGGTCTGAGGGATATTCTCTTAGTTTGAACATGTTAACAGTGGTTCTCTTGAAATGGGCTCAGGTGTTCCCTTTATAGTGTTACCAAACAAGTTGTTTTTGAGAAGTTTAAAAGAATCCTGCTGGGAAGAAGAGGAACATATAAAATTAAAATAAACAAACAAATAAATAAACAAGGAACCTTTTGTACCCTTGGGGTCAACATTGTATTCATGGTTATAATTACAGAAACTATAGACATCAGAGAGGATTGAACCAAGCCTCATGCACTTCAGGAAGGAAATGACATGGCAACTGAGAACTTGTAGTTGACTGTATCAATTGCTATGGGCATCCAAGAGATAAGAACTATTCTATTTTGAAATTTTCAGAAGAGACCAGGTGGGGTTTTTCTTTTTCAAGAAAACTTTGGGGTTTTTTTAGTAATTTGTTGGAAAGAAGTGTGACTTCCCATCGAAAATTCCAACGTTTCACACCCATATCATCTAATCTGAAAGGATTTTGGTGAAAGAAAAAAACGATCCTGGGAGGAGAAGGAGAGGAGGACAGATAATGAAATATTTTCCTAAGAAAATAAGGTTTAAGAAAAAAAAATCTTTCCCACTCACCCCTTGCTCACACATTGGAGAATAACTTCCAGCTCATTCTCTTATCTGTATTTCTAGATCATATTTATTTGCAGTGGTGCCCTGGGGGCGACCTCCAGCTTTGGGACTCCTTCATCCAAAGCAAACCCATTGGATTAATCTGATTTGTGTCAGCTCAGACCCACCTGGTTCTGAGAGGTGTAAACACACAGTATTAGCAAGAGACTGGGGTTTTATATCACAGATAAAATAGCAGATACTTGCAAGCCCCTTCTTCAAAGAGTCATGCTAGAAAGTGCACTCTCCAGATCCTGCCTAGAAAGGTGTCCTTCCAAATACTTTCATACTCCCATCTTCTGGTGGATGGTATGGCATCCAATGAGAGAGAATAGGAGGTCTGGAGAGACTGGATATTTTAGTTCTATAGGACACCTTTATTCTTATCTAGATCTGAAGAAAAGAGAGACCATGGCATCCTTTGAAGTAATACTGTCTTGCATTCTTCTGGTTTTTAATAGCACTTAATTGTAATAATTTCTATCTTATCTGAAAAGTGAAATGCCTGGGGTATTTAGTCAGGCAAAAAGAGCTGAAACAAATTAAAACAACAACAGCAACACACAAACAATTATAGGAGGAAAAATAGAGAAGCTCAGTTCATCAGAAACTATTCCCTGAGCAGTACAACTACTTTTGTTTCTTTGGGGATTTTTTTTTAATGAAAAGACAGATGCAATCCCATAATGGAAATGGAATGGACTTAGAATATAAGTGATATCTGGATAAAACTATCTTTGCAGTAACGTTATGGCAAATTAGCTAACCCTAATTGACAAGAATAACACTTCCTATCTCATTTTTGCAATAACACATTTTACCAGGACAAATTTCCATAACTTACCTACATGAATATGTTTGTACCACCTAGATAGATAGATAGGCAGATAGATAGATAATACACTAATTGACTAAGGAAAGAAAATTCATTCTGTTGTGAAAAAAAGTTTTCTCACCACTTAAATTCCATTATCTTTACTGTGACCACATCTCCACAATCTTCAATAATGTTTGAAAAATACAAAGTCATGTGTACTGCTCCCTGAAATCAGAGTCATCTTCAATTACAGTAAAAATTACCTTCACAGGCCACTTGTCATTAAAAACTTAGAGTTTTTATGATAACAAATCTGAGGCAAAATCTTCATCTCATACAAAACAGTTTCGAAGAAAGAAGGGGGCAAAAAAAGGTATTTCTGTGTTGTATTTTAGCTTTTCCTCCCAAACCATAAGCAAAAAAAAATAGTGAAAACAAAGCCACCAAATAGTTATAATTTCCACTGGAAAAGTAAACCCTGTTATTGTATCATCTCTAGTGCCATTGGTTTAAATGTCTATCTGTGTATCATCGTTTTGAAGTAAATGGGTGTAAAATGTGAAGCCTCCAACTGAGACTACAAATTCTGGGCCAGGTTCTGTAGTCACACCAACCAGTTTCAGATCTTTTTGAGAGAGAAAAAAATAGTAGTTTTACATGCATTTTCAGTGTATGGAAAAAAAATTCACCAATTTAGCAGATTACTTGTGTTGCCTTTAGTAGGTTCGTTGCTATTGTTGTAATTTCTGAATAAAAGGGCATTTCCAGAATTTTCCAGTTCTGAAGCTGCCAGGGGCAAGTAGTTGATCTAGTAAGACTTGCAATTCAGTAGAAGTTCTGCTTGTGATTCAACTGTAAAAAGAATAATCCTTCATCCGATTCCATTTGAGTCCAAATAAACTTCACAATAATAGCTCATGTTAGGTTCCAATAGAAGAAAAAAATAATGTTATATTGGTCTGAACTCTTTAGGATTCCCTGGCTATGAGAAGCAGTGTATTAAAGATGGTGAAACACTGAGACTCCATGGCAAGGGTGAGGCCTCACGAGTTCTGAAAAAGGATGTAAAGCTGAAATTGGAATTCGCCAGCTCCTGATAAACAAAACGAGGAAAAGAGAACAACAACAAACCCCAAACACCTTTGTTGTCTGTCAGAAGCACAACAGAAATAAAACAATAATAATGATCATGTCCAGCAAAGATCTCCTTTTTTTATACATGCACTGTTCTCTATAATATCATATAAAACATTCATACCAACATTTAGGCATTTTGAGAAATATTGTTGAATTTAAACTGACTTGGACAGATGGAATAAAAAAAAATTGCTAAAATGCTATGATTTATTTGGTTGATAGATTCTTTAAAAGGCTCCTGCCTGTCCATGAAAAACAGATCAATTTAGAAATGGAAACAAATAAACAAAGGAGTGAAAGTTGGCTTAATGAACATTTCAGGGATACTTTATTACAATGGATCTAGTTCTCATAGTTTTCTCTCTTTGTGCTGTTTTTCTTGAATAAGCAACCTTTAATTTCATTCTCAGGCTTTTAAAGAAGGATGCCTTCCTCTCCCAACCCCCTCCCCCTCGTTGTTTAAAGGATTGTAATTCCATTAAATCCTAATGCATTTAGTGATTACAGTCACTTAAAAAATCCTACATAAAACACTCATTGTACACTTGGGGACTTGAATGATGGTCATTTAAATCCAGAATATATCTCTTTTATTCCTTTGAATACCTGAGACACAGGCAAAGTGCAACAAACACATAGAGCACCCAAATGAATAGCTTATATTGTCATTACTTAAGATGGTTTATTTTAACAGATGATTTTTTTTTTTCAGTCATTCCCAGCCTTCCAGACAGTTTTGAACAATATCAGAAACTAAATCCTAGGATTTGTAACTATGGTCACAGATTCTGATGACAGTGTTTTGGAACAGATTTTTCAATCTTATCTTTCAAAAACGCTGCTCAATTTCTTTCCAAATATCTGCCAAAGAACTGGCTGCGGGTTTGACTCCAGGCTCTGCTCTTGTGTACACTTCCAACACAACGCTGGGGCAAAATGCTGTGCCCTGTTCCCCTCTCAAGTTATTGGCTCTGTTCTGTTTCATTCCTGTTTTGGAGACAGAAACCATTAATTTTATTAGGTGCTCAAATATTGTGTTAACAAGGACCAATAAACACTTCAATTTTACCACTGTGCAAGACTAGCAGGTCAAATAATGATGGAAGAGGATGGTAAGGCTTTTTCATGCATATACGTGGCTAGAGGAGTGAAAGAAATGCTTTGCATAAATGTCCTTTATGCAGTCTTACTTAACCCTGATTAGTAGGTGAAGTCTGTCCCTGAAGATGCTCCAATGAAAAACACAGCCAACACAGCATCATGTAAAAGCCAATCCTCCTTTCTCTCTCTGTTCTATTTCAAAAGAGATGGACTCATGTATAAAGAACATTTTTCTGTGTGAAGCAAAGCCATTCTCTTTCTCTTGGCCCGTGATTGTTTTCTTATAAGCTTTTTTTTTCTCCTTAAAAATTATTTTATTGTAAAGTTATCATAACTAAGCACATTCATAGAATTTGAAAAGCACAGGATATATTCTTGTCTTGTCAATTCACTTTTATCTTACAAGCTCTCCCTGAGGTGTGAGCAGTGAAGGCAACCAACCCAGTTCTGTTCTGAGATCACCCTGGAAAGCAGGGGAACGGGACTCACAACAGATGTAGTTTCTCTAGAGTGTCAACTGAAGTTTTTAAAAGCTGCAAACCATTATGTGAGGCACCAAAGTCTGATGTCACATAGTTTTTAAGCACTACAATTTCTCCTCTCTTAGGTATTATTCCAAATGTCATTTTCGGGGCTCAATTTAAAAAACATCACAATGTCTAGACAGTGGGTATATGTCACAGAAAAATGCATTCTGGCAGAGGAAAGCTCATTCTTTTTACATGCTGATGAAAGAGCTGTTAAAAGTGGTTGATTTTAATTGTTTCGTGTGTATTTCATGTTATACCTTTTACAAGCAAAACTGTCAGTGCCTGCAAGGAGAACACAAGTCTGCTAGGTCACTTTTCTCTGCAACCTCTTGTGGGTTATAAGGCTCTCAGGCACAAAATTACACAAATCGAATTTTGAAAAACACTGTGCCAGATCCAGCTAATAAAAAGAAGAAAACAAACCTCTGGGTGCATGTGTTCAGAACAAAGTGACTGAACCACTTTTTTAGAAAGAAGGAGAATTGAGTTATAAACAAGCCATAGGGTCCAACTCCAACCACCAATGTAAGAAATGGCAGCCTTGAAATAACGTTCTTTCAGTGCAGGTGAAAGTATAAGGTTTGTAAAGTGAACAAGGGAAAAAAGAATCTTCAACCTGAAGGTCAAAAAAGGAAGAATTTAATGATTTGGACTTTAGTAGGAGACTAGTCTGCTGTTTTGATGAATAACAAAATCATTCTGCAGAAGAACGATACACAACCAGATGGGATCTTCCTGAAACAGAGGAACAAGTCAAATGTCTTTCAAAAACACGAGCTGCATAAAGCATTGTCATTTAAGACCAACTGTCCTTCCAGAGGGAAAAGATTAAATACAGGACTAACATGCAATACTAAATCTATGCTGTTATCTTTGCACTGGAGCTGTTGCTGGCTGCTGTGTTCTAGAAGCCATAGAAACAATTAGAGATCTTGTGTGGGGGAATAGATATGTGGTTTCCTCCTTAAAAACATTGAAGATGAGGGTGGGTAATATGTGTACAGACTAGATATGTGACAATATGATACCTGGGTGATTGCAAATAGTCACTGAGGCAGCAAGAACAGACCTCTCACCAAGAAATCTCAGAAGAATGGGTTGCAGCCTTTTTTACTGAACTGAATCAGCCCAGAATCAACAAGATTGATGAGATTTTCAGATAAATAACACAGTTTCCATGTTGCAGAACTAGCTTGAGTATATCTTTGTTGTCGTTGCGTATCCATTGGTAGGCCTTGGTCTAGGGGGGAAGAAAGACACAAGACACACACTAGGATGATGAGACAGAGAGATGTCTGCCTGCTCAGCCTAACAGGCAGCTTTATTGAGTTCCCTAACTTCTATTTTCCCACACATAAAACATAAACATATTCTTACAAAAAACACCCAGGAATGCAGCACCTGCACTTAGCCAAACAGCTTTAAACTTGTACTCTTTATAACTCAAGGCTGTGTCCATGGGAACTATCTAATTAGCTCCACTGCTCTCATGGAAAATGGCCCAACACTTTGTAATATTCCAAACCCCTCAAGCTTCAGTTGTGGGGCTGTGACTTCATCCCACACTTTGTAGCTCTGCATTGTGCTATATATCTGCCTATATCAACACAGATTAAAAGAAAATAGGTTGTGCTCTTGTGATAACCCTCAAATCATGTTAATTTAATGTTACATGTTCTTTACCTTCAAATATTTGGTAATATAGAAAAAGACTTCACTGCATTTGTTTCATACTCCTACCACTGTTGTACTTTACAGCAGTGCACTCATACCAAGTTTTATAAAAGCCAGAGCATAAGCTATACCTCAAACATATATAAGACAACCAGGGAAATGGTCAAACAAACATGTTCAGGTAGTTAATCCAAATTTAGAGGTGCATACGTATTGGTAGGGGAACACAAATCTGGTGGAAATTAAGACCTGTGGGGTTCTGGTTCTCAATGCTTGAAAGGTTCCCTCAAAAGTCCCTGTGGTGGGGTTAATCTTGGCTGGCTGCCAGGTGTCAACCAAGTTGTTCCCTCACTTCCCCTCCTCAGCAGGACAAGGGAGCAAAACAAGATCAAAAATCTTGTGGGTTGAGAACAATTTCTATCACCAACATGCTACGGCAATTCAGAAAAATTTAGTAATAGGAAGTATCAGTTTGAGAAAACAAACTCAGTGTTGGGATTTTTCCTCATAATTTCAATTAAAAGACAGGTGTTTTGGGTTCTTTTCTTTTCAGAAGTCAAATCTGCAATTCAGGCAGTCCTAAACTTTATGAATTGTAAGGCTATCTATACTTCTACAAGGAAGCAACCAAGTCCTCTTTTTTTCTCTGTGATCAAAATAGTTGCATCAAGCATGTCTGCAGCTTCACCTTTTTTAAATGTTTGATTTCTCATAGAAATACATTTTAACAAGTTTAGTAAATAATAGAATCATAGAATGGTTTGGGTGGAAGGGACCATAAAGATCATCTTGTTCCAAGCGCCCTGTCATGGACAGGGACATCTTCCACCAGACTGGGTTGCTCAGATGCCCATCCAGCCTGGCCTTGAACACTTCCAGGGATGGGACATCCACAGCTTATCTGGGCAACTTGTGGTAGGGTCTCACTATCCTCACAGTAAAAGAATTTCTTCCTAATATCTAATAGAAATCTACCCTTTTTCGGTTTAAAGCCATTCACACTTGTTTTACCCCTACCTGCCCCTCTCAAGAGTTCCTCATCATCACTTAATTTTTTTCATTTTCAACACTACTTTAATTTGAGATTTCTTTTCTGCTTTCTTTTCCACTTCTGTTTCTTTCCTACTTTTTGCAAGTCTTTACAACTCTCTCAGTCTAGCTTGCATTATCAATAGATTGGGTTCAAGGCAAATGAAACATATTGATTACTAAGCCAGCCTCAGGTCCTTTCTTGCTAACTTGTTTTGCTAGGTGGGTCCTGAGATCTTCAACACTTGCCACTGAGCCTATAAAACACAATTATAAATTATGGAGTGTGTATGATATGTGTGTCTCTTACCTGCATTGACATCTCACTCAATCTAAGCAAATAATGCCAGTATTCTTATCTCGCTGCTCTCTTTAAGATAGTTTTGGGTAAACACCACAGCAGTGCTCTTCCCAGCACCATGATAGGTGATATCAGGGCCTTCCCTTACTGAGAAGAATTCTTGAAATAAGCCTCATTTTAACTCCACAACAATGCATCATCTTTATGAGGTGTGTATACAATCTCCACTTAATGAATAAACACTGTGCTAAGACGAAATTAATCCCCCAGTTATGTCCTTAGTCAGATGTTACCAATATCCCTGATAGTTCCTCTGTTGCTTCCTATGCATGACTAAGTATTTGTCCTGTGTGTAACCTTGGATATTTACCAATAACCAACTTATGACAACTACTCCTCTGTAAAATTTCTAAGTTTCTTGGAGCAGTCTTTAAGACACAAAGCTTCCCAAGTCACCAGATTTATACTTCCTAATGTCAACACAGTAAAATATAAGTGGTATTTCTATATGATTATTCCAAATACCAAGTAATTGTTGAGAATAATTAAAATGCAAATCCAGTCAATGATAGAACTTCATAATAGTGTCACACTACCAAACATATGCACATAAACATGACTCATTTGCATATATATGCACAGAAAACCTCATATGCAAATAAGGGGTCCAAAGCATCTGTCCATCTTTATGTTTCTGAGAAACAGATTTCATATGAGCCGAAATTGCATTCAACATTGAAGGCCTTGGGACAAAGACCACCAAAAAAGGTAATAGGAAGTCAGATGCCAAGATTACTGCTTGCCAAAATTCCTAGTCTCAAAGAGAGCAGTGTGTGTCAGCAGAGACAAAGAGAAGAGATAATTCTCAAATTAAAAGTGTAAATTCATTTATAATGAACATGTAGCATTCATTTCTATCACTAAAGAAATGTACAGAGTTAAAAAATAATCTTTGAAATTTGAAAGAGATTCTTTTTTTATGATGAACTTGTTTTTGTAAACAGTATTAAAGAGTATTAATGATATTCATACTTTCATTTTCAAGGGAGACATTTATTTCAGAGTCTTGAATCTCCTATCCTTATTATCATTAAATATTGTAATTTTCTTCACAGGTCTCTTGTCTCCCTTGGACCAGTCCTGGAACCTCCATGGGGAATCCTGCCAATCACTTATGAGATCAGGCTCACTCTTTTTGGTAGGTATATTTATATGAGAAGCTCAGCCAGGTTAGCTTCTTCTAGTCCAATTAAAGGTCTGCTATTGTACCAGCATTATAGTTAGAGTAAACTTCCAAAAAGTATGAGAAACAGAGGCAGGAAAGAATTTCTGCATTGTGAAGAAGTACCTGCAATATAAAAATGAGATATTGTCTCACAGAAATGAGTATCTAAATGTGCAGGCTGTTTGAGGGGAGATAGAGCACCTATAAACAACACCGAAAAGCTTTGATGGAAATAATGCCCTGAGTGTTGCTTCCAGCGCTGTGTTTTAAACTGTCTGCCTCATAAAACACTTCTGAAAGGTAATTAGCACTTCAGTTAATGGTCTATCATTTTTCTGTAACACTTAGTTACTCTCATTCCTTTATCTCTTTTATAATTGTCCAATTACAGGTATTTAGAAGCTTTGACATTTGAAATGGAATAGAATCTGTGTAAAATATGCTCAATAACCACCTCATTTTTACTTCCAAATTACTATTTTGGTGCTTTACATTCAGCTTTATTTTATAAATTCAACTTCTGCTTCAACTTCATGGACCTCACCCATCTGGAGAACTGGTCTAAGAGTCGGACATAACTTCAACAATATTAAATTTGTATTGCAGGTTCACTTCAAGCACAGTGAGAGTCAGTGCTGTGTGTTGGTGGTAGCCATCCTACCAGAATCAGTCACATACCAAGATCTGTATAACATCCATGACACACTTCACTCCACTAAAGAGAGGGTGACATTGGCTTAGAGGATTTTGGAAGTCTCCCTGTTTTCCTGTGAAGCTGAATACACCATCAAGTGCCAGGGTTGACAACTGCTTTTGCCTTCAACAGCCTTTATCTTCCTGATCTCCTGTTTTTCTCAAAGACCTCATGATAGTACTGCCACTAGGTCATGCCATCTTATCCTAGTCAGGAGCTACACACAAAATGCTCATGAGCCACAATTCAGTCACCTATGCAACACCCCATCTCTCTTTATTTACTGTCTATTATACTGCAAGTGGTTTATTAGTCTGAAAGAGACTTGTACAGATTCAGGATGTGCTACTTTTATTTACCCTGAATAATAAACTAAGTCTACCCTATTTCTCTCAGAGGTTCGAGTATTGTCTCAGCACTATTGCAAAGTGCATATTTACTCCTGCACACCTACATAACAAAAGAATAATTGTGGAGCAGAGTCTTGGCATTCTTTCTCAGAAATGATTTTTTTTTTGTGTGAATCCAAGAGGATAGGGGAAATGAGAAAGTTCTGCAAGATTTGAATAGCCATTGTAGACAAAAATTAAAATACCTATGCTACATAATACTACACTACTACAATACATCGCACCTCGCTAGTACAGACGGTTTTGGTCCTACTCTGTATTGCTGAATAAACTTGTTTTGGTAGAGGTGACATCACATCAGGTGTCCTGGTAGCTTTGCAAGCTTTGCAAAACAAGAGGCTTTGCTTTCTCAGTGTGGATTTGTTATCTCAGCGAGTTTAGGCAAAGGCGTCACTGATTTGGCTGCTGAGTATTTCATAATGTTGCTGATGGGGAACATCTATTTCTAAGTTGTGCTTTGGAAGTGATGTGGAGATCAGCATACACATGGATTGTTCTCTCCCATTCAGGGACTGCCAGCAGCCACACTGCGTGGGGTTACTTTGGGACTCAGAGGTTTTCTTAGGTAGCACTTAAGGTGACAGGTTTATGGACTCAGAGCCCAAGAAACCACGACGGAAATCAACAACTAATTGTAAGCTGTGTTTGGTCAGTGTGCTGTGGGCACCCTGTCAGGTTTAAGTGGTTTTCTGCAGCAGATGAAAGAACTCCTGGATTAGGGTTTTTTGTCAGAGATAATTCTCTGTGTTTTGCGATTTGCATTAAGGCATTCATTTGCTATCAGGATATGAAAAACCTGTTTGCCGTGACAAGTAAGAATTCCCCCCATTCCCCTCAGTCCAGAAGTGTTTAAAAGGCTTAGATAGGTCATAGGAACTACTCATAAAAGAGGATTTTCCATGTTATCATAATACTAAAAAAATTTGTTCTCCCCCACGACCTTCCTAAAAGCCTTCCAAAATACTACAGATGTTATTTCTTGTTGTAAAAGGTACTGGTGGTAAACAATTTTGAGAAAATATGAATGCTTAAACATGTCTGTAGAAGGACCTCACCAAATGACCTACAACTGAAATCAGCCTGATGCTCTGCCTTGTGCTCTTCTGAAACTTCAGTTCTCAATAGATTGGCTCCTCCGTGCATGCAAAGGATAAGATTTTAATCAATTTATCACCAGTCTTTACAATTTAAGCTTTCAGTGTAAGCAGATTCCGTGGGTTTCTGTACTTAGTGAGGCTGCAGAAATATTTTTTAAATAGTAATTGCATCCTGTAATGGGTGCCCAAAGTAAGCAAGGTGCATTTGGAGCTACCTATTTTCATTTCTTAAGTACAAAGTCAGCAGCACTAGTTTAGATCAGCCTTCAGGCTGACATTTTGAGACAAAGCAGCATGTGTCACTCAAGCATGGTAAAGCCTGTGTTAACTCCCCTCTGTGATGCCTCCTGGCCATGTGCTCCTGACCAGAGACTGGACAGATCTTGCTCTGTTTCCTGCTGTCTGATTTATTTAACTGTGTGGTATAATTCTTCTTTCAGTGATATAGTCCCTCCATGTTGTAGAAAAAAATTGCTTTCACTAAGCAAAATAATTCACAAACCTTGGGAAAAAAAAAAAAAAGCACCACCCAAAGGAAAGGAAAAGAACCTCCTTCCAAACAATGTTTTGAAATTCCTCATTTTCTTCCTTCTCTGCATTTTAACTTCAGATAAAGATATTTTTCCTGTAGTCTTTGAATTCATTTCTCAGTCCTTGTACTGTGGTTTACATTATGCATTTTAGCAGTTTGTGTATGCTATAAATAAATGTTATAATTGTGAATATAATTAGATTTGTTCCACACAATTGCATATAAATGTAATTCCAAGGTGTTTTTAGAACTCAGTTCCTTATTGATGGATTAGTAACACAGTCTGTTTAGAAATGATGTTTTTCTCTGAGGTAATGCTATTCATGAATCCCAGTCCTACTTCCCCCTTATTTTTGCTACAGTTTCTGCCCAGCATTTTGCTGAAACTGGGAGGCATTGGCAAGTGGCTGCCTTGGCAACTGGTAGCAAATTAACTTTTGGTTAGCCTACAAGGCATATTTATTCTGGGCCTTTCAACTTTAAATGAAAGCATGGATCATCTGAAATGTGTTTCTTGGAAATGGAAGAATGAACAGCTGTTTCATGCTCCTTCTTTTAAATCTCTGAGAGTTGGAGCTCTGGTTGTAGGCAGCTTTAAATAACATTTAAAGATGGAGCAAATAGCAGCCTGCTAGTCTACTGTGATTCACTTGCAGAGCTGATCTAAAATGCTGGAGGTTTAAATGAGCTGGCAGCCTTTTATCTCAGTGGCGTGAATTTTGATTTTTTTTTCTTCTTCATACAAATGATATGTGAAAGCTTATCCTCGGTTTTTTTCCCTCCCTTTGTTTTCATTCTATCACAAATGATTCATTATAAACCAGCATTTTTTTTTTTCCTTTTGGAGAGGATGACAAAAACCCCAAATCTTTTGGGTTTTTTTAATGACAAATTTAAGGTCTTAACTTCTAGAAATGAAAGATACGTCTCTGGAAAAGCAAATGTTGTGTAGGTAGAGAATGATTTGTGAACTAAATGGTTAATGGTATAATGAATGTTAATCCAAGGAAGCTGAAAAATTAAATATTCTGGTAGCTTTGGATTTATGTCCACTTCCTAAAAGCAATTCTCCCTATACAGCAAAATTTTAACTTTCATAGTTTTATCTATTTATCCTGCCAAGAACATGCAAGAGAAAGCACAGGAGAGCAGCCCAGACATCACAATGAAAGCAAAATATTTCAGACCTTTTGGGTTCATTATGGCTTCTCTTTGTTGGACCCTTACTGAAAACTGTGATGCATGAGTTGGAATAAATACCAAGAAATCTGCCCTGTTCAATGATTCATGGATACCTGACCTCTTTCAGCAATTTTCAGGGTGATACTCTAAGATAAACTGATACTCATATTGCTTTCGAGCCTCATGTTCCACTGGGCCATAGCAAAGCCACATTTGTGCACATTTTCAAGGACTTACAGGTTGAACTGTAAAACCTGGTGCATGTAAAACTCATCTGAGGGGGACTGATATTTCATTCTTGTCCATAAATGTTTAACACATTGATAATCTAATTGTAAAACACAACTGGTAATATATGTGATGTTTCATTGTTGATTCATACTCTTTTTGGACATCCTAACTTGATGAAGCCTTTGCTTACCTCTTCATCATCTATATCCCTAATTTTTTTTTATTTCGAGCTGTTCAATAGTCTAGTTCTGGGTAAGCTTGGGAAGCATGCCCTCAATAAGACATTTTTTCAGGCTTTTCTAATGTGTTGAGATGTGAACATCACCCTCCAGAGAGAGAAAAAAGGTCCAGTTTCCTATTTAATTGCATTTTAATGTAAATCATCTACACAAGTGATGCATTTAGAAAAGAAATTGGACTTGTCAAGAGTCCTTGTTTCAGGGCTGGTTGGTTTGGACATTCTGAAGCTTACAGATAATGTGTCTCTGTGTTAGCTCTGCAAAGGCAGAGGGCAAAGAGCTTTAGTGTTGTATCCGAAGGAAGATTTCACCTAAGTCAAAAGAGCTGTCTCAGATAAATGATAAGATGATGTTTTTGTTTGTTTATTTGTTTTCCCCTCCTTTTTTTTCCAGAGAAGAATTCTCCCTAAGTAGTATTTTGACCTATTAGCATCTATTTGCTCTAACCCTTATTTGTTAGAGACACAGATCAGAGTATTGATGCAGGGATGCTTTTGAAAGAAGAATTTGAGGGCAGAAACAAAGAACTGATTTGACTGTGTCTTCTTCAAGAGTCAGACAATTCCAGTACATGCCATGAAGTATAACAATGTGGAGTAAGTGCCTGTGTGCAGCTTCATGAGGGAGTAAAACCATCCCCTGTTTGACATTCATACCACGTTCATTGATGCAGTCTGTGAGTATCATACAAGAACATGAAATTGCTTGTCTTCTGTTTTCTGTTCCTTATCTAAACTGTATTTTTCACTCAATAAGGCAAAATTATCTGACCACTATGATGAAATACATTGACAGTGTTGGTCACCAACAACTAAACTTCTACACAATTGTAACTGAATACAAATGAACCTTTTCTTTTCAAAGGAAATGAATTACTTTCTTTTCTGAAAAGCTCATATTAATAAAATCCAAACCATTCATTTATAATATCTCTTTCTTTAATAACACTAAATGAAAAAAGAAGTTTCATGTTGACTTCTTATATCACCATGTACAATATAGAACATTTTTTCATTAATATGTTTTTTTCTTTATTTCTGACTTTGTATTACAGTATAAAAATTCCATGTTCAAAATAAAATTCTTCAGCTGAGTACAAATTCAATGACAAGATCAGAAATGAAATTCTGGGGGGTTTTGTCTCGTTTTGGAATCAAACCCAAGCATAACAATTATAAGTTGGCAAAAATATCTAAATTATTTTATATCTCATGCCAGTATGATACATAGTACAGTCTAGTATGTTTGGTGTTCATCTTCTTTTGCATCAACCTAATCTTCCAGGTGGCTGGAAGAAGTCTCACATGTGTAGGCCCTGATCCTCCTGGGGGGCTTTTAGTCCCACGATATCTGTTTATAGACCAAAACAACAGAGCACAACAATTCTAGAAATTTTCCTGGAGAATATGAGTGAAAATTTCTTGATACAGATGACTGAGGAGTTGATAATGGGAGAAAGACTGCCTGACCTCATACTTGCAAACAGTGGCCATGAGATCGTTAGTTCCAGATCTGAAGAGCAGTAAACTGGTCAAAAAAACCCAAAAAACCAAAACAGGACCATGGCCCTGGACTTCAGGAAAGGAGACTTTGACCACTGTAGAGTTCTGCTTGGAAGAATCCCATCAAAAACAGCCCTGAAGAGAAACAGGCCCAGGAGAGCTGGTTGATTTTCTAACATCACCTCCTTCAAGCTCAAGATTGGACCATCCTGAGAAACAAAGCAAAGGTGGCAGGAAGCCCACATGGGTGAACAAGGATCTCCCAACAAAACCTAAACACTAAATGGGAGTGTACAAGTAGCAGAAACAGAGACCTACCCAAGGGCAAAATAGAGAACTGATCCAAGGATGACGTAGTGGTGTGATTAGGAAAACCAAAACTCACCTGAAGCTTAGTGTGATGAGGGGAGTGAAAGGAAACAAGAACTAGCACAGGTTGCTCGAAGTCACTGTGGAGTCTTTATCCTTTGAGATATTAAAAGCCCAAGCAGATGTGGCTCTGAGCAACCTGCACCAGCAGATACTGCTTTGGGCACGCAAGTTAAACTACACGACCTTCAGAGGTTCTTTCCAGCCTCAACCCTTAAGTGATTCTGTGAAATAAAGGAAAAAGTAAGACCCTTTTTCACTGTGATTCCATTTCCAAAACTGTTTTTTTTTTAATGTTCCTCTTTAATTTTCTGCATCCTCTAGCAGAAAGCCTAGCTCTAGTTGTGAAATTCTCTCTACCTCTCCAGGGAGCTTGAATCTAATCCATAATACCCATTCACAGGCACATCAGATTCTGAAGTTAACTCAAAATGCAGAATTATTCATTAGCTTCCAATCTGTATTCTGGCTTTAGTTTTATTTCAGATTTTTCTATTTAACATTAAGGGAATTATTTTATCCATCCTACTCTCTTTATCTTTCTTCCTGTTTTATCGGTTGCATTTCACGTGAGAAGAAAGGAAAATAATCTGGCAAATCAGTCATCTGATGTTAAAGGAATGCTGAAACATCACAAGTTTCACAATATGGATCAATTCCAGATTAAATAGCATGTCTTGCAATGGGTTTTGACCAGGCCGAGACAATGATATTTTCCTCTCTGTATCAAAGCATAATATTAGGGTCCTAATATTAAAAGTCATAAAAGTACAGATTTACAAATATTCATTATAGAGTCATAGAACTAAAGAATGGTTTGAGTTAAAATGCACCTTCAAGATCATCTCATTCCAATCCCCCTGCCATGGGCAGGGACACCTTCCACTAGACCAGGTTGCTCAGAGCCCCATCTAATCTGGCCTTGAACACTTCCAGGGGTAGACCATCCACAACTTCTTTGGGCAACCTGTGTACTGGCACCTCACAACCTCACAGTTAGGAATTTCTTCCTAATATCTAATCTAAACCTGTCCTTCTTCAGCTTAAAGCCTTTCCACATTGTTCTATCTCTCCATGCCCTTGTAAAAAGTCCCTCTCCCCTGACAGGCTGAAAGTTGAGGCTGTTTATCCTGGAGAAGAGAAGGCTCCAGGGAGGCCTTATAATACCTTTCAGGACTTAAAAAGACTACGAGAAAGCTAGAGAGGGACTCCCCAGGATTGCTCTCAATCCACTCACCTACCAATGTCCACTCATGTTTGAGGTTGCCCCACATCATGGTATCACTGCAAAAGTTCAGGCAAATGTGCTAAGGAACATCCTAAAGAGTACTAGTATTATGTTGCATCCTCTGCAGATACCTCAGAAAAGTTCTTAAAAAAAAAAAAAAAGAAAAGAAAAGCATCTTATGGAATTGAAAGTGTTTTAGAACTACCTTAATATCACAGTTTTAAAGCTGTCACAAAACTGTTCTCCTGGAATGCAATGTACCAACTCACTTATCCAAGATTTACTGTCATCTAAGACATGTAATTTTTTAGTAAATCCTTTCATCTGAGGCTTTCTCCTCCTGAGATCCAGTAGCTCATCATTTCATGCCAGTGGGATGTTTATCTGATCATCAAATAGCATTATTCTTTTTGTTTCTGTGATTCATTGAAAAAAGGAAAAAGGTAAAGAGAAAAAGAAAAGGAAAAAGAAGGTAAAGGAAGAAAAGAGAATGCAAGGAAATGGAAGTGAAGGCGAAGGGGTAGCGGAAGGGGAAGGGAAAATGAAGGCAAGGCCAGGCCTTAATAGAAACAGCTGAAGAAAAACATTGTCTTGACAATCTTATTCACTGTTTCTCATCCCAGAGCTCCTTGTTATCTGGATTCAGAGAAAATTGAAATGTGCCTGTTTACTTTTGTATGATTTCAATAAATCTTTTGTTGACTTTTTATTCTTAATCTGCATCTCCTCTTTTATTGTCATAAACATGTAACAACTGATGAACACTTTCTAATTTCAATAACTCTATTACATCTTGTTTTCTTTCTCCTGACAGGTCTAAGAATGATCTTCAAACATGAAATTACATAATTCTCCTTCAATGTTTTTTCAGGGAGGTATTTTATTTTACAGAGTCCAAATAAGCAAATAACTAGTCTGTAAGTACATCACAATTACAGATTATGGACTAATTAGGGAGTTATTTATGCCTGAAGATTACGTGCTAATTATACATGAAGTTATTATGGAAAAACTGGCAAGTGCTATAGAAGCAATTACTATAAAATTATAAGTAGATGCCATTTGATTTTATGATTATTTGCACCATATGAAATAACAAGTTGCCAAAAAATCAGACCAGGCTGGTTTTTTGCATCAGATAACTTTGATTTTTTACTAACATAAAGTCTCCAAGCAAACCAAGAAACACTTTACAAGTGTTCTGAAAGGGCACAGGCATCTTAGTACCTTCCATTAGTACATTAAGTGCCACAACTCTTCTATGTGAGGTTTGTTTCACTCTAATCTTATCCCAAGGAAAAAAAATTTGTGTAGCGTCTTCAGTCAAGTTTCTTTTCCCATTTTTTTCCCCTTTTATTTTCCCTAATTGTTGTTTTAAGATAACCTCTGGTCTATTTGCTTGTCAGAGGTAGTAAGTTTTGCTCTTACTGCTAGGAACAGATGTAGTGATGCTCGTGATAGGTCCAGGATCCTGCTGGAGTTCATTTCAGAGCCTGAGGACCAGCCAAGCAAGGGACTGTTTCCTTCACAAATGACTGACAGCGTCCATTTGCCTGATGGATTTCAATCTCAAGGTTTAAGTGTCTCTCAAAGGAGCCAGACAGTCATCTATTGACAACACCTTGAATAATCAAAAGGCAGAAAAAGGCCTAATACATTAAATTAAATTATACTTCCTGTTTAAATTAACTATGTCTCTTTAATGGAAAAGGCTAATTTCAGTAGAATAGTGAAAAAATTACTCTATAATTTCAATGCTGAGACAAAAACAAATAACATCATACCATCCAAAACTAAAGTGCATGTGAGCATGCATGAGTGTTTGTTTTCCTGCCAAACCTGCAATATTTAAATGAGAGAAAATATTTTGTGAAGCTGAAAGGGAAGTAGTTCATAGATGAATATTTCTAATAAAAATCAGGAGAAGAAAAATTGGACTCTAATGTGCTAGTGATGGTCCATGATGTTCTTCTTAAGACACTTTTTTAACAAACTAAGAAATCCAGTTCTGTACTCATTTGTTCTGGGAGTGAAGTCAACCTCATGATCTCAAGTGACAATGAATTTGTTGCATAAGTTTCTGACTCAATTAGGATTTAAATATTTCATAGCAAATGGGCAGAGTCATTAGGAGAGACTGAGGGACACTCAGACACTTGGGAAGGTTTTATGAGGACACAGGAAAGCTTGTTTCAAACACTTCTGTGGATTCAGACAGAGGACTTGCATAGTGCTGTTCCCAGTAGGCCCAAAACCCATAAACTGGAGAGGTTTAGGAGAGGTTCCTCTCAGTCTTTCCTGTCAGAGCTTTTCTGCTTTGTACCTCTATTTTACAGTTTGTTCTGCTGTGCCTGGTGGTGGTCAAAACACCACCGTGAGGGACAAACTGCCTAGACCCCAGTCCCTTTCCAGTCAATATTTCATGCAAAAGAGCTCAGTTGCAAGAGGAAGCACTGGAAACATGAAAAAAACAGCAGTGGTTGGAGCCTTCTCCTTAAGGTTAATGGTAAAAGAGCTCCAAACCATTTAGTGAGAACTAGGACTGGTCCTGTACATGCTGGTCAGTGCTCATTCAGTCACTGGATAAAAGAGAAACAAAGTCTGCTCCAGTTCCATTGTGAATTCAGATGGGAACCGTGTTTTTGTTCTCTCACTAAACCCTGGTTGAAATTATTCACTGAATTAAGGTCAAATTATCAAAGCCATTTTAAGATACCTACATTGCCATTGTCGGTGAAAAATTTATTCTCTGGGGAAAAAAAAAGGTGTTCAGATCTATATTTAACAGATCTTAGATGATAACTGCTTTAAAAGCTTCCCCTTTCCCTAATTCAAAAGAGATGGGCAATAGTGCTACCTTACTGTAAAGGGTAGCTTTCTCTTGATTACTCTTTTTGTCAGATATAAGATGGTTAAAATGTTTTAATACGTTATTCATTCTCTGGGCAAATGGATCACTGTCTTTTGTACTACATAGTAATTATTTCTGGATGTTGTCACTGAATCAAATGGGTCATTTTTACAAAACATTCACTAATTTCCATTGTTCCTGTATTTTGGTATTCCATATGAAGCTGTTTAAAAAGCTGTATTGCTTGGAGCAACAACCAAATACAGCTCCTATTAAGAGTCAGTGAGGGTGATAGTGAGTTAACCTACATTATTGGGTGGTCCTAAAAATATTAACCATATGGGCCAGGTAAATTAGCCAGTGTAGATAATTTCAAAGGAGCTGTTTCAATTTAGACCAGTTGAGGGTTTAATGAAAGGAGTATTTTCACCTGAGTGAAGTCCTGGAGCAGTGTTTACCATTTTGAGTAAGCTCCTTCTCCTTATGCCTTCAAGGCTGAGATGTTTAGAAAAAAAAAGATAACACATTAATAGCAGCAAATCTATTTTAAAAAATCACAGTGGCTTTTCTTGACATTGTTATTACAGTAAAATTGCTTTAACATAAAGCCATACTTATACAGGTAGAGGTGCTTAATATTATTTCCACAAGCAATTTGTAAGGCTCAGAGAGAGCCTCATGAGAACTAGTTATTTTTATTGTGTTTGATGCATGTAGTAACATTACCTCTTCTAGTATTTTAGACTTCTCACTGTAACCCAGAAGTGGTGTTCAGCATTATTAAAAAAACCCCAACAAACAGAGACAATATTTACCTCTGTATGCAAGTCCCTCTGCAAGTTAGTACAGAGGAAACTATGTGGACTGGAGTCCTGATCCACTGACAGAGGGGAATTATGAAACCCATTTTCTCCATCTCTAGTGGTTGTTAATGTTTTATGAAGGGAAAAGGAACATTTTGACATTTGGTAAAGACAGTTTCTAATTAAAGTTTGGATAGAAGAAGGCACTTAAGGTCTAATGGGACTTAGACACATGCCTGACTGGAAAACCTGCCCTGCTCTGTCCCAAATTTTCCATCTAACCACAAAACCGCAGAGTCAGTTTCTTTCTTATTCACTCATCTTCTGAGTTCACAAGCTTTTCTCACAGCAACCTGTCTCATGAGGCAGGCTCAGGGGCTATTGCTAGTCAGTGTGTGTTTCCAAGTTTTGTTATACACAATCTACGCTACAGGCAGTTAGAAATAGCACAGAAAACAAGGGGCACTGGACTAAGTGGTAAAGCCAAATTGCTCACTGAAGGCAGGTCTTCTACGTATTGGGGAAATATATCAACTACCAGGTTGCAGGCTCAGCCTTGCAGACGGTGTAAATACACATATGCCTGGCTGTGCAGCTTTCCCTGGTGAGAATATTGCTGAGCATACTTTTCTAGTGCTCAGTCTGGAAGATGAATAATGTTTTAGGATGCCTTTTGGTAGCATAAGTTGCAAATGTGAAAGACGGTATATTGCAATTTTATAGAATGAGAATCAAATTTCCTTATCTCAGGATGCTGGAAGATTGCACTGCCCTGTTTTCTCTTCAGGGTGCTTTATGTTATCATTTTTCTATGTACTATCCTGCAAGTGAAAAAAAAAAAAAAGATATTGAAGTGAGCCCTGTTAATGTGGAAAGGCTTACTTCCAGGAAATAGGGAAGACAGAGCTTGAGAGGAAAAGTCAAGATAAACTATGAACTATGACAGAAGGCTGAACAATGCTACTGCTGTTGCTGATGTGTTTTAGGGAGAAGACTGAAATTTTCTCAGTCCTCATACCAGGAGGGGTTGTGCTGCAGATACTAGAGTAGGTTTTTGTTGCAGAAGTGTAAGTTCCAGAAATTTAGTTTTTAGACCCAGTCATTTGGCTTTGTTTACTATTGGCTGACTCGTATCTTCTCCCTCAGAATAAACATATTTCTGAGGTGTTTTGCCTTTCCATTGTTTTGCCTTTCCATTTTTTTGCCAGAGATTCTTTGGAGAACTCTGAATTACTGTCTAGAAGCCTGCTGTCTAAAATCAAGTCACTGTGTTGTTCAGTTTCCCTGTCCATGACAGGGAGGTTGGAACTGGATTATCTTTAAGGTCCCTTACAACCCAAACCATTCTATGATTCTATGATAATTGTAATCTGTTGTTTGCTTACTTTTACTATCTTTGAGCTGTTCCATACTCACTAATTAAAACATTTTCCCTTCTTTCCCAATTCTAATGCCAGTTATATTTAATATTTCTTTTTTAGTCTTTTGGCATTTCAGAAATTTTGAACATAGATCAGTTTATGGTTTCGTCATTTGTATGGAAAAATGAAATCTCTTTTTTACAGTACTTTTAAATATAGTACAACGAAATCCCTTCCATTGTAAAGCTTTCATTTGTGCTAGTGAAAAAGGGAATATTAAGACACCATTTTCCAAAGAATATTTTGTAATTCTGGAATATTATAATTATCTCAGATTATGTTATTTTCTGGCCATGTGAATGACAAAAAAAATATTTACAATTTAATGCTCATCAGTGACAAAATCATCTTATTTATTCTGTTAAAAGAGACATTTTGCAGTCTTATATTTGCCAGATGAATAGAAATGTGAGGGAGGTTACTGGTTCATATTTTATGTAATGGAAGCTCACAGAAGAAAGAACAAAAGAAGTCATCTGAAGTTCATCATATTATAATTAAAGGCCAGATGTAATATAGAAAACCTAATTACTGTAAGACATTGCACTGTCCCAAATTACTCTAAGCATCTAATGTTCAAATTGTATCATGTTTACCATAATGTGAGGATCTATACTTCAAAAGCATCTAGTAATTTGGGCAAGAAAATGAAGAAGTCAAAAAAGGATTCACAGAATGCACCATATATTTGGGAATTACTAAGGACAAATTTTCTAAAAATCCTTCCCCTTTAAGAATCACCTTCTGGAGCTTCAAAATAGAGAGATAATGAAGTATCCCTGAAAAGAGCATTTGTCTTCTATTATTTCAGCTGAATTATGAACTTAAACTCCTTTCTATTACTTATGAATATGACTCTCATTAAGGAGTGATATCTAATATCAGAAACATTTTGTAGAATGGTTTGGATTGGAAGGGACCTTAAAGATCATCCAGTTTCAACCCCCTGCTGTGGGCAGGGACACCTTCCACTTGAGCAGTTTGTTCAAAGCCCCATCTAACTTGGCCGTGAACACTTCCAGGGAGGAATTTATGCTTCAATATTTTATTTTTATTTTATAACTCTTACTGCTTCATCTCAAACACTACATAAAGTCACACTTTGGTAAGTTACAAATTCCTGATGAAAAAGTCATGGTTGCAACTTTCCATGTTATAACATAACATGCTGTTTTTATTCCTTTAACTTCTAGTAATATTTTTCAATAATTTACCATATTTTAAACTCTTATATCTTAACAATACGATTCAAATCTTCTGGGAGAAAACAATGCCATCAGAATTTTTTTCATCAATTCTGGTCACTAGCTTTTTTAAATTGTAAATATTGCCTCCTTCAGATGAGTCTGTACCTTACATTGTGAGCCACTCAGTGAGTACTGTAGCTTTCCTATCAGGTAAACTGATAAAGTAAAAAAAATTTGAGTTCTGGTGTCTGTTGCCTCTGTAGGAATCACCTTACTGCTCATGTCACATTTATTCAATATTGTGTTATGCTCTAAGAACTGTTACATACTCTGCATGTATATCGCAATAGGAAGATGTAGCCCTTTCTTTTTTAAATCTAAAAGTGCAAATAAAACTGTTTTTGTTTTTTTTTTATTCAACACAAAATGTGAGTTACCTGGGTGTCTCTGCTAGGGAAAAAAAAAAGGAAGAAAACTGTATTTCATATGTGTGACCTTAATGATATACATTACTCTGTCTGGCTTGTGGCTGTTTATGATTGCCTGCAGCTCTTCAGCTATAATTAAAAGAGTTACAGGTCACCCAGTCTGCATTTTTAATCCTTACAGCTTCAGGGTGCTCATCATAGGGAAAGATTTTGTTATGCGGAAGAGGATTTAACACTTAATGTTTTTTGCCTTTTATTTACCACCTAAACAAAAAAAGGCTTTCTGTTTGCTTTTTTGGTTAATTCTTGGGATGAAGAGAATAAGTAACATCTTTAACAATAATAAAATTATTTACCCAATGAGAAAATACTTGTGGTATGGAGATTTTCCTGAAATTTCTTAGGAAAAAATAAAACAAAACAAAACCCGACAAGAGACTTGTCAAATGTAGGCACAGAAAATTATCCTCAGCTGAACAAAGTCTTTTCTTTGCACCCTTACACATAATAAAAGCTTGAAGGGAATATTCTTCAGTTTGAGGCCTTTTACACCATAAAACACAGCAGCAACCTCAAGGAGGTGGGCAACTCCTTCATTGCTAAATCATCTGTGAAGGATTGAGCAAGTATGTATTGCAAGGTAGTGAAAACAGTCTTCTATGTCTTAGTTTTTATCATCAGCTGAAGAGAAAAGCAGCATAAGGCAGAAAAAAAATTCCCCAAACAAACTAACAAAAACATAAGAAGTGATAAGAATTTTCATTTAAAAGCCCTTTTCCTTCATTTCCTTGATATTCTTGATATTTTCTTTTCCTTGAACTATGTCTATCAACAGTCACACTTCACATAGGTTTGGGAAGCTCTCACCACCTAGTCTTGGTCTGGGTAAGAGCCACCTGACTGAATTTGAAAGTTCAGAGTGAGTGTTCCCTTTTTTCCATGAGAAGAAAGTGAACAGCACTTTGACCAGCAGAGAAAATGAAGCTGAGGATCCTTCTGAAATACCTTTTTCATCCAGGGAATCTCATCCTAAGTAGCAGTAGCAGTACTGAATGAATTTCTAGTTGTCCCTCAGATGTAATGGAAGTCCAGATGGCAAACTTACATAAAGAGACATGCAAGGGAATGTAAAGGGGAGAAACTGATGTCCCCACAGTGGCATCTGGTGTCACTTCTGTATTTCAGAGATATCTCATGCAACTACCAGCTGCTGCTCCAGAACAATGAGGATCTGCCCTAGATCCAGTGTCACATTGCACAGAACCATGCAGAGATCTTGAATTTCCTAAGTTAACTCAAAAGGCACTACATTTAAAATCTTAGGTAAAGTCCCTTAGTTTAGGCAAGATGAGTTTGACATCTTCTGGAAAGAAACATGTCCACACCTCCAAAAGCTCTTTACATAATGTAGGCATATAGAATAATGTTTTGGAAAAGAGGGGAACATTTTGAGAATTTCCAGATTACACTAACCCTCTTTGTCCAATCTACTGTAGCCATTTTATTTCATTTCATTAAAAAAAAAATAAAATCCAAAACTGTGGTAAAATAAGAGCAAAATACCTTTACAACAAGCACAGATACTCTAACATTGATTTGAGACATTAGAAAGAATCTTATTTGCACTAAAAGAACAGAATTAAGCAAGAAAAAAAGACAGAAATAACCTCTTGTTTATAACCATTCAAAAAACAAATGTACCATTTCTTTCTGCTTAAGAAGACACATCAGAAAAGCCAAACATTAAGAGCTGAGCCAACTGTGGTAGTTGCTGGAGCTGCAAAACTCAATTTCTTGACTGATGGAAGTCGGTAGTTAAACCCAGGGCAGGAAAACTGAGTTTGAAGATGAATTTGATGTGGTATGGAAGAGGAGGGTGAAGAGACGGAGGCGGACAGGCTGTATGTAAAGTGAGCTCTAAACAGTACAGAGGGAAAAAAAGGAACACAACAACACCCCAAAACCCAAACAAAAAAAAAAATGAAATTGAAGAAAAAGGGAAGAAATAACCAGATGGCCACAAACCTCCAAGTTTGTCATCTGCAAGGTGAATCATCATAGTCACTTTGGAGCCCTGAAGGTGAACGTGTCAATGTAATTCAGAAGTTGAGAACATTGGTTCAAAAACAGTTCTTGAAGGATCCAGAAAAGGGCTTTTCTCCAAGTTTAAATGTTTATTTACAGAGAAAAATGTGTCAGCAAAGTAAAATAGCGTTATTTATATATATACCATTATGTCAAATTCCCTAGTTACAATAGTTAAGAACTGCAGTATGAGACTCTCTGTATGTCTAGTGACTTTGAAAACACAGAAATATTAATACTCAAAACACCACTGAACTGTAAGCAATTACTAGCATCCCTTCCTTACCATGAGAAATGAGTAATACAGAGGAGATAGACTTTGCCTGAACTTACATGGGGAACTCTGGAGACTTGGGAGGGAAGAGTGAGCACAAAGGTTAGAACATAAAGCCAGGATTAATGCAGGCCTGTGGAGGAGTTGAAATGGCTTTGAAGCAACCTGCAGAATGCAAACTCAGTCTGGAGTGACCCACACAGCCCAGATTTCTGATACAGAAAACAATTCTGATAGTTCCCACTCTATCTAAGTGGTCTGCACTGTGAAGCTTCCAAATCAGATATTTTCTCAGCAAGACTAGAAATGTCAAGTTGCCTGATTTGAGCAAATAATTCCTTATGTAAGTGAGAAACAAACATCTTTCCACCACAAGGACCTTTTCTTGAAATTCTTCAGTCTTTATTACTTATCAGTCTCGACAAACTATCATCATGGCATCTTTTTGCCCACTATGGGCAAGGTGTGCACACAGAGGATTTGGCCTCCTTGGTATAGCACAGAGGGCTTGCCTCCTCCCCTGTCCCTGCTTTGAAGCTGGGTAGTGGTATAGTATTTTTGAGGAAAGGGTGGGTGGGTAGGTTGCGATTTCTGTGGCCTAAAAATAATAGCTTTTAAATTGATGCTGAGGAGGTGGGAAGACATGACAAAAGAACACATGTGAATACTCTGTAAGAAACTGGAAACTGAAATGGAGAGATACGACCTGACACACAGAATCAGCACAACTGGCACATGATTTATTGATTATGGCCTGTCATATGAGAGGGCCTCAGCTAGCTGAAAAGCACAAAGCAAAGTAGTATTTTTCTCTCTATAGAATTTGGCATTTGGAAATTGCATACACTTTACCTTTACAGTGATTACTCCCTCCACACAAAGGAATATGTGGCTTTGCTTTTCAAGGCTGGCATGGTGCAAATTGTGTGCTTTTTTAGCTGTCAGCACAAAAAGCTTTGGATTATACTATTGATTCACGCAGATAACTTAGAGGGACAGAAAAATACTTGATGGGGAGCAGATGAGTGCAAAGTCTGCATGTTTTTGTGGATATGGAGCAAGATATTGCAAGACTGCAAAAAATACCACCGCAAAGAAAACATTCTTTTAACGCACTGGTTCTGTCTGCAGGAACTTTTGAGTCACTCTTTTGAGATCCTACCTTCTTTCATGGTTTGGACAGTAAAATATACAGCCTGTAGCCCTAACCCCAAAATATGACCTCAGGAGAAAGAGGTAGCAACTGAGACCAAAAACAGTCACACAGTGAGTGATCCAAGGGAAATTTGACTTCCAAAATCCTTGATCTAGCATCAGTAAATCACAGGAAACTCAGGAAGATGCTGGGGCTGGAACACACCGCCCGTGAGCAGAGGCTGAGGACCAAGTGGTTGTTCAGCCTGAAGAAGAGATGGCTCTAGGGAGACCTACCAGCAGCCCCCATACACTGTGAGGAGGTCACCAAGAAGATGGAGCCGGGCTTTTCACAGAAGTGTGTGTTGAAACGCTGAGAGACAGTGGACCTAAGATGAAAAAAAAGATTCAGATTGGATATAATGAGAAAAAATTTTCCCTTAAGGACAGTCAGACTGTAGATCAGGTGTTACCTCCATCCCCAAAGGTTTTCAAGACTCAATAGGATAGAACCCTGAGCAACCTGACCCCATAAGTGACTCTGTTGGAGAAGAAGTTTGGGCTAGGGACCTCCTGAGATCCCTTCACACCTGATTTGTCTTATGATCTTCATACCTCAGTGCTTCAAGAACTCATGTTACCTCAAGGATATGTTAGTGGTATGCATATTTACTAAAACATTTAATATAGAAATAACATTAAAAAATGTACATGGGGGTTTTATGGTTTATTTTTTTAATCTTCACAAGGCTATGTCAAACTTCAGTATTGGAATGTTTTATTAAAATATACTCAATTTGTAGGAGGGAATGTGAGCAACCTAGTGAAGAAACTAGTTTTTCAGAGAACAAGTCTAACTGGTAGGTGCTGGTGCTTGGGCATTTGTATGTATGTGGGCTTTAAAGAAGGCTGCTCTCTCTTATTTATGGCAATGAAGCTTTCACATATATAACTGGTATCCTAGAAACTATTGCAGACTGACATTTATGCATCACATATAAGAAAACTAAAACCTTCTTTACAGTTACCTTTTTTTTTTTAACTTGAGAAGAAAAATAATGATTTCAAATTTTTGAATAAGATTTTTTATAAGGAATCCAACTATTTCTTGGAGCATGATAGAATTTATATACTATAAATCCATTAATGCTTTAAACTCAGAATAACTTATAATGTTTTAATAAGTGTCTTTGGATGAACTTGCTGGATATTATGGATCTCCTTCTAAGCTGTTAATGGGCCAAACTACTGGTATTCAACTTGTGTGCATAGGACAAGAAAGGATATCTTACTATCTCACAGTGTAATGCACTGCAAATTTGGCCAAAGAGATCTATCGGGATCCTGAAGATATCTCTACAAGGTTCAGGGCATTCTTCTTTGTCTCCACACTGCTGTTAACTAAACAAAAAGTAGCCTAAATATCAATTAGTCAAAGTAATAATTTTAATTTACTTTCTTATAGTCTGAAACACCATTTTAATGGGGTCTAATTAAGACTACAAATACAGTAAACAGGGAAGTATTTTGCAGAATGCTTATCCCATAAAATATTTGTGTTATTTTCTTTTTAATTCACTATCATTTCTACTTACATATCCTTAGAGGACTTTTTTTCTTTGTATCCATTTGAATTATGTAGGCCTGGTTTCAGTGTCTCCTATTAGTCTGGAGGCCCTCTGTTCATATGAGTGATTTAATGGCTAGATGATTTAGAGCTGAATCCTGTCTCATACAGCTGACAAGTCTTAAATTCCAGTTTTTGAAATTTAGTGCCTACTTCTCTAGCCAGACCTGCAGACTTCTACTGAAATGATTTCTTAGGAATAGTTCTAATGGATAACCCTTAGCTCTAGAAAGCTATTTCAAGATGATGCAATTGTCCACCACTAAGTCTTGATACAGAAAAGTTAATGAAAGGCCATGAAAAAGTGGTAGCATTTCCTCAGCATTTTCTCAGGAGCGCAAAATGAAGAATAACAAGTCACAGGCTCAGCACCAAAGGATCAGTTTTCCTCTATAATTAATCAAAGGATCAGAAAGACCCATTAATTACTGTGTCCATAGCATTTTGAATCACTATCTGACAGGTCATCTAGACAAGTAGGAAGAAACTACATGTTGGCTAAAAATTACAGAGCACAGTAGAATTCATCCTCAGTGTGAAGAAGCAACCAGTGTTATTATCTTCCACCTCTACCTCTTCCTGTATTATTTTCCATTTTTTAAACTGTGTATGTAGTTTAGAGGACATTTTCCTCTTTTTCCACCATCTGTTAGTTTAGGGGTTAGAATGGGGTCAAACATAGTCCTGTAAATCCAACTGGTTTTATTACCTGAGTTTATAGTTTTCTATTCTGTATTTGTTTTTCTACTCAATTTCGGAACTGACCAAGGATTGTGCAGTTTCTAGGGTGTGATGCATTTGGCACAGCATGGCTTAGACTGCCTGGCTATTGCCTCTGCCTATTTCAGCTACAGTTTTTCTGCAAAGAACTATTGAGCTCTTACAGGGGCCCTTAAGGTAGCAGAAATGCTCTGCAGTGAGAATAATAAAAGCATTGATGCAGATTCTGAGCTAACTGAGAATCACAGGATGCAATCTGAAATTAGCACTAAAAATGATAAATTACTATGATCCCACATCTAACAGAAGGCCAACAGTCTTTTCTATCAGCCAACAAAAGCATGGCCTAGTTACAGACAGCAAGAAGGCAGCAGACAAATTCTGACACTTTTTTACACTTTGTTTCCTTTCAGGGCTTTAAGTATATAAATATGTGTTTTAAGAAATTGCAAAAATAAAAGAAAAGTAATTGGAATTTTGCCAGTTTAAGCACTCAGATGTAGCTGTGGATCAAAATAGATGCATGACTTCAGAAAATCAGTTTAAAAGGAAAATGCCAAAATATCTTCAGAATCTCCACTCCAATCTACAAACAATGAACTATGAGAGAAAACTGGCAATAAAAAATATGTGCATCTGGTCTTTGAAAGGTCAGTTTAGAACTAGTGGGTCAGTGGCTACATGGTTATGAGTACAGCACTCTGAAAATAATATATAGGATCTCACTGTGCATCTTCTTTGTGATTGTCATCTCCCCTCAAAATATTCTTGGAATTTACTGTCCAAGTGAAATCTGATTTATTAAAGAGAAACAGACAGCATTTATACTATCTTGCAGAAATATTATGGAAAAGGTGTTTGGAATATACCATTGGGAAGAGCCTGGGAGCTCAACCTTTATTTGGCAGCAAGACAAAATGTTTGAACATCACAAAGAGTTGGTCAGTGCAACAACACACAGGAAATCATGGGAAACTGGAGTTCCATTTGTTCCAGTGCTTATGTGAAGGTTTGGGTGCCATAAGGAAGAGACAAATAGGCTGGGGCAATATATTTTTTGCTCCTGGTCAGTCACTTTGGAAGCGAAAGGAAATGAGGTCTGCATGCCATACATCTGAGAGGACACAATCATGAATTTTAATTACACATTTATTACAGAAACTTCAGCTGAACTCAGAGGCAATTCCATTAGGCACTGCACAGATATGTGGTACAAGATATCCTCTGTTTGAAAGTGATTAAAAACAAAAAAGGGAGAAAAGGTAATGTTAAATAGAAGGAAGAGGAGGAGAGGGCCAAGGTTACATGTAGTGCACTACTAAATTATGTTTGTTTTGTGGTGGAATATGAGTAACTTAAACTATAACCGTTACAACTAATTAACAGGAAAGGAACTGAAGCACATAGAGACAGTCAAAAATTGGAGAAGAAGTCTGTACAGAACTAGCACCTCGCCCCCAAATGCCCAACTCTGGTTTTAAAAATAGATTTGCTACCAAACGTTTATGTTTCAGCCAAGGATGCATAGATTCTCCTAGAGCTCAGAGTCTGGATGAGTATGCAAGTTCATTAAATCTGTATGTTTATTCAGACTAACCTTTCAGAATTCATTACATTGCTGCTGCAATCACTAAATTCACTATAAAATTTCATTAAAATGGTTTAGAAAGATATGCCTACCTAATTGCAGAAGGGTAAGGAGTATTGAAAACAACTTGCCTACATAACCTGACAACTGTATCATTCCAAACACTCCCAGTGTTATCTTAAATATTACTATTCCATGCTCTGGCTTTAAAAAGAGAACATTTATCGAAGTTTGGCTTTTATTTTATGTTCTTCCACTCCAAACAATGCATAACCCACTAAAAAAAAAAAAAAAGAAAGAAAAATGTATAAATTATCCTTCCAGACAAAACTTCTACAATCAAAAAATAAAGCTATAACACACTGAGTTTTATTTTATCAGTCTGAAACCACAAGCAGCAGCCTGTATATGGTATAATAGCTGAACCAAAGATTTCAATTGCTTCTGCAATTCAGTGACTCAAAAGTTTTCTCTCAACACCACAGCTACGCTTCCCTACAACATCATCTCAAACATTTTCTTTTGTCCTTTTTTCTAGTCTTTAATCATCGTTGGTCTGACAAACCTAAGGAAATAACTTGAAAGATCAACTTAAAAACATTTCCATATTCTGCTTTGATTTCTATTCTGTAGTTTGCCAGAAGCCTGATACTACTTAAATGCTGCTCATGTAACTTGTCTTGAAAAAATGATACCCCCCATATATATCTCTGAATTCTTTCCTCACTTGTTACCTTCAAAATATCTGGGTGGCTGGAGGATAAGAACTAGAGTCACAAATGTTTTTTATTCCTTAGGTGTGGATAAAGCAGTTCTTTTAAAAAAGATCGAGTTTTCAGAGAGATCTAAGCCCTCACTGCCATCTCTTTGGTGTCCTAGGTTGTACAGCCAAGCAGAGAAGCAACCCATCATTTCTAGAAAAGGATCACAGAATATTCTGAGTTGGAAGGAACCCACAAAGATCATCAAGTTCAACTTTAAGTAAAGACACTTTGTTTTTCCCTCACAATGGTTGTTTCCTCTAGTTTCAGCAGATGCTAAAGTCACACTGTCAGGCACAGTAGCACAGTGGTTTTTTTGACACAAGGAGATTTTTACCGGTATAATTCTGGATCAGTCAATTTACTTTAAATTGCACTGAGTCTGATTCACAGACTTATTTCACTTCACAGATTTCTCCTGAGACTCTAATCATAACTGCTTATGATTTAGGGTCAGTCCTCTGCTGAAGTATCAGTCTCATGAGATTTTAAAAGGCAACGACCAGATCTTAAAAAGATGTTCAGCAAACATTTAGTAATTTCTTCCAAATTTGCAGCTGGTGTAAACTGAGTTGGTGCCACTGATACGAAGGACTAAATTTACATCCGCTGAGAGTATGGCCCTTGTAATTTTTTCTTTGTTCCCTACTGTGTGAAAGCTTTCCCAGGTGCCAAATTCACAGGTTTATCTCTAGTTATAGAAGGACCAACTAAAGGTCAGAAAATGCTGCCTCCGCAGCACTGATCTGAAACATTAACCGCTTCGTGCTCACACAGTCACCACCTTGTATAGAGATATAAAAAATATGCACATATTTAATTAAAATTTATAGAAGAATACTCCAAAAATATACCCTTTGACTGGTGAAAAATGCCTTCATGAAATTAATTTCCTAAAACTATGATGGAGAGTGATTAAATTATAACAAATGCACTTTGCACCTGAAAAAGTATGAATGATTTAAAAGAGATAAGAACTGAATCTGTTAGAAAGTGGAATCATCATCAGTTAATAGACTTCATTTCACCGAATTGAGCTGAGCTTGAGTTAATTTGCAGTCCATTCACCAAAAACTATAATAGCTTGGCTGTGATGGAAGTGTTTCCATCAGAAGACATAATGCAGTGAAATTGTAAGATTAGGAGAAATAAGGTGAAGGAGAAAATTTGATACACAGACTGGTATACATTCCGATGAATAAAAGTCTTCATCAGGTACTCTACTGAATGGATACTAATAACTTGTCATAAAACACAGAGGGTCCATTTGAAATTCAGGTTTTGCTGTGCTAGAAGCTCTGCACAAATATTTCCAAAAGACAACCAATACATTAGAAAGTTTATAAGTCTAATTTATGATAAAAGCAACAGCTACAGTGCAATCTGTTTCATTATTAAAAATAATTAAAAAAATAGGGAGGGAGAAGATAGAAGGTACTTGAGTTGGTCATCTACATAGCAAAAAAAGGCATAACAAGGAGCAGTTGTCGTAAGGGAAATCAAAACAAATGGAAATGAGAAATTAGTCAAAAAATCATAATTAAGATAAATAGCCCAAGAAAAAAAAAAGTATTGACAGGAATAGCAGGTTCTCCATCTTTTCAAGCTTTTCAGCTAAATCTGAATTCCAGTAATAACAAGGCGAAGTTTGGTCACAAAGCAGTTAGGTCATTGCCACACCAATTTTTCCAGGCAAGTGTGAGCTTGTGGTATTGAAAGCCATTTACCCAGTTTAACAGAATACACCTCTAAAACTGTGACTGCAATGATCCTGCATCTGTTTGCAAAAGACCATGAGGGGATTGGTACGAAGGCTTGTACAAGTGTGCTGATGTGGGATTTTACTGTGGGCATTAAACAGGAGGCCAGACCAGGTGGTAGCTGAAAAATAAACCCTACAAGGTAGCAGATTCAAATTAGCAGCTGTAACGAGGGCCATCAGACACCCATTTGCAGCCAAAGGCTGCTTTAGCTAGTTCAGGCCTAGTGAGCAGCTGTATTTTTGTGCTTTGAAGATAAACCTGAAGGAAAGTGGGGACCTTGTAAAGTGGTTTACATCTCAGTCTTCGTTATGTTTTAGTTTTCTCCCAAAGTCACAAAACTGATCATCTTTTATGATTTCAAGAACAAACCTTTGCAAAGCTGTCTAATTTTCCCCTGTTTTGTCAGTGGTTTTATAACTGGCCTTAGTCTTGGTATACAGCATAAGATGTGCAAGTTGTCCATCAAAATACCGGTGGTACCTTCTCAGCTCAATGAATTTTCTTCTCCCATTTTTAGAAACACTTATCCAGGTGTTGAAATGTTTGGAAGAGACTTTTGGAATTTATAGAGTGTACTTCCACAAAAAAAAAAAAAAAAAAAAGGCAGCTACATTTTTCACCACAAAAAACCAACCAATCAAATGAGAAATCTCACAAGAAAACCAAAACCAAGAAACACACAGGCAACAACAACAACAACAACAATCCCAAAACCAAAGAAAAAAATCAACCCTCCCTGTAGTTTCACAGCCTGAAATTCTACACCTGATGTCACTGATGCCATACAGATAGGTAAAATACTTTCTCTATGCTTTACTTTATATTTCCATACTTTGTATTTCCTTATTTATATTTCCTTACTTTCCGTACTTTCCTTACTTTATACTACCATTCCCCTCTTTGGTCCTACCATTAGCTCATCTTCTTTTCATATTCTGTTCCACATAAATGGGATTAACACTTGGAAACTTATTCCTAAATAGTAATTGGAGGTTATAACTTTTCTGGCAGATTCTTTTCTCCACTATTTACTTAAAAAGTCACAAGTTTCAGAAATTGAAATTGATTGGAAAAACACAGGAAAGGAAATCCACACAGAAAATTATCCCAAATCAGGCCAGAGGTACCTCTCAACATTTTCAATTTGGAAATTACAGGGAAAATAGATATCTGTATTTGAAAAGTATCATATTTAAAACAAAAAGACAAACAAACAAAAACCTATACTGTCATTTCTTGTTCTATATTAAGGAATTGTGTTTATTAGCAACAGAAAAAAAGAAAAAAGTTGGAAAAATGTGGCTCAATGGGTTTTGAATTCTTTTCCACACAGAATTACCCAATGCAGTTTTTTTGGTGTCATCTGTGTCCAAAGATCTATGGGACACAACTGCATCATCCTCAAGGTGCAATATTTGGCATGGTATGAAAGGGTCAAGGCTTCTGAAAGAGGCAGAAAAAGGATAACTTGAGGGATGCAAATTCCAAGGCTACCTCTCGATCCTACTACCTAGATTTCCTTCTCTTGCCAGTGCAGTCTCATGGGAAGCTTTGTTGCTGGGGTCAAAAACTTCATGTCACACCCTTGGGAGTGAAGATGTAGAAGGAAATCTTAGCTCTTAGTGCTGTCAGCAGTTTTAACCCCTGTCTGCACCAGGAGATGAAGTTGTGCCAGTTTCCACTCCCAGCAGGCAGTTTGCCAAAGGTCAACCTGTTTTACTCCCATGGGCATTGGCCTTGTGCATGTCTGAGCTGTTCATGGGAATAGGCAGCACCTCTAAGCCTAATTCCCTAAGGAAGTCTGAAAGCCTTTAATGGAGTGAAGAGGAGAAAAAGGGATGCTTTTTAATTTAAATTGTTTCCTTTTCTCACTCTTTTCTCTCATCTCCTACAATTTGTGCTCAAACAAAGAGTTGCACCAACTGTGTAGTTAAATCTAGGAAAAAAATTCAGTAAAAGGGAATTAACACATTAGAACAGTAGAGATAAGACACTATTTCTCACATATTGTTTTCAGTGTAGAAAGTAGTTTCATAAATTCCTTACCATGTTTATTAGATTGATATGATGGCTAATTTTTAGTTTGCACGCGTGGTTTAATATTAATCAATCAAAGAGAATAGTACTGAATATAGACTTAGTGCAAAGGTTTAAAGGCAATTGTAGTAAAATATAGCAACAAATATCCCAGCCTGATCCTCCTCTAATTTGTCAAGGTGGAAGTCAGAAGAATTCCACATTCATGAGTGTAATCATAGTGGAGTAAAACTGACATAAACAAGAGTAAATTCCTTCTGTATAAGGTGAAACAATTTCAGATTCTTCACTAAAATCTGATAAACATGTTACAATACAGCTGTAGATTAAATAACCAATTTAGAACAAAAACAAGCCACTAATGCCTACATTTTTCTTCAGACTAATAGGTGGCTGAAACACAGTATTTTTGAAATAAATGACAGGGAGTGTTAGCTTTTGAAACATGTTTTCTTCAGTTGCCTATAATAACAGTAGAAAATGAAGGGAAAATTGCCTTAAATTTACAGAAAAGAATATGCTTTTATGCCAAAGAGACATTGGACCCTGATGTATACAAGGAATTTACGACATCCATGCCAAGATCCATAAAGGTGTTTGGATATATAACTCTGCTACAGAATACCTAAAGCCCAAGTTGGGGAAGCAGGAGAAGGAGGCTACAGGCATGTTTGAATAGGATATCTATGTCCTGAGCTGTGGCTCTCTTTCACAGGAGGATACAAAGTAGAAGCCAAAAAGCAGAGGAGAAGAAGTGTAGTCTGTGCCAAAATCCCACACTAATCAAAACACTGTGTGAAAAGACCTTGATTGTCTTTCTAAGAAGAGCATACCAAAAGTACAAACCAAGCTTTTGTATGGTTCTGCTTTATCTGAACACATAGGAAAGTGAGATTCCCAAAATATAAGGAAATTTAAATTTCCCGTCAGATATGAAAAAGTGAAAGAATCAAACACACAGATATCCTTCCTGACATATATCTTTTTGAGATGCTGCTTTTTTTAAGTCTTAGTCTCAAGCTAAGACTTCCAAGGACGTACTGAACTACAAAAAACTCTACATGCTCTCCAATGAAAACATCTGTTACTCTTGATTTGCAGGAATGATGACGTACTGGGAAGGTACGACTTTATTCCATGTGAAAGCACCCCATTCTTCCTCAAATGAAGCAACCAGAACAAGAAAAATGCAAACCCTCCTTCTCTGCTGCTCTGCCATGACCCATTAATCAAAACACACATACTTTCCAAATAGAGCATTTTCATCATATTGTTGAAATCAAGCTCCTCAAAACTTACCGGCATCTTAGCTCTGATCTCAGTAGCTGAATTTATGCAGATGTCTTAATACAGACCCAGCATCTCATAGAAGCCCATAAACTACTGGTTAGAGCAGTCTTCTGATACAAAGATCTTATCTCCCTTCCAATTAAGACAGGTCTCTGACTCCAGGTATTCCAGTTCCTGAAGAATGATGAGCTGAAGAATGCTGAAGAACTACTGAGCTGTTATACAAAAGACAGCACAAATCTCAGGTTCTGTATTTTAGGAATTTCGGATTAACTTTCTAGAGAGCATTACTATCTCTAGAAGGTGATAATTCAGCTTACTTAAGAAACTATCTCTTCATTAGATACAAAAGAAGCCTTGGTTGTTGGGGCTCCTAACCTCACAGAAATAATGCAGTAATGAACACTAAGTAGGGCTCAATGGTCTTGACTAACCTTGCCTGGATCCATTACCTGCACCATGAGAACAGAAATACTGCTTAAACTTAGGTCATCCAGGGTTTGGATTTTCCTATATTGTTACTCCTCTGCAGCCTTACCAGTGGTTCTTGCACAGACACCAGACCTATACAGTAGGTACCCTTGCCTCCTGGGTAGATTCCCTGTGTGTGCCTTGGAACTCATCTCCAGTCCTGCCTTTGTCCCTGTATCATGGATATATCCTTGGACCTCTGTTTAGCTTTGTCTCCATTCTTGTTTCCAGCTCCATCTCCTTTAGCTCCTGACCAGGCTCACTGGATGAATCCCAGACCTCGTTCATCACGTGCTGTGTCTACCACTTCTTCTGGACCCTGTTACCAGCACCTGGCAGGACACACCCCATGGGTGAGGGCATTGTGTGTGCTGGGGCCACTTTGGGCTCTGAACCCCATGTCCGTAAAGGAGCAACCAGATCCTGCTGCTCCCTTAGGTCACAGGCATTGCCCTTTCCTGTACTGAGCGTGCTAGGAATGTTTGAGCTGTGATCTGAGCAAGCCTGGCCAAATGGGCCTTCAGGTGATTTAGGCATTTAAATTTCCAGGTGGCCTTAGGTGGGTGCCCACATGCTCACCTCCACCTAAAATCTGGTGACTCAGTGTCAGAGAACAGCACTTAAAGAAAATAGCCCTCCAAAAATAGAGGTGCAGGAGCCAACCAGTCTCAACAATCTTTAGAGCACAATCTGACACGCACATTTTGTCTCTCTTGTATTTAGCAGAGTTTTGTTTTACATTTTAGCAGTTTTACTTTATATTGTGGTTTTGATGTTTATCTACCTTCTGGACCAAAGCATGTCTTCCTATTCGATTTTCTGACTAGTTCCTGTCAATTAGAGTATTAAGCGTTTTATGGAGAAATTTGTGCTACAGGTGTGTTCAGCATTTACCATTATAATGACTGGCTTTCTGCTGGAGGTCTCCGAGCAGTGCTTTAAGGGGATATAATTATGCCAGTAATAGTGATGATGTCTGAGTGTTGGTTTCAATCTGACTAATGATTTTTTCAAGGACCTGGAACACCTTTTCAGTTTTCTGTGTCTCATACCTCTACACCAGCAAGAGGGAAATCATATCTACGAGGGCCACAGGATAACACAATATAATAAAACTTTCTGAGTGTTGTCTATCACATAAGCAATGCCTTTGAGAAAGAATATATTTCTAGGAGTGTGAGCCCTCAACTTACTTGTGGTTTTAACACTTTGATGGAGAAAGGGGGAGTTGCATTAGATGTGTTTGCACAGATATTCATATTCACATGTGAATCCACACCTATTTATGACTGGAATTGTCAATTTGAAGGGCAAGAAAAATCTGATACAAGTGACAGAATCTGATCTTATCTCTTTTTCTCACAGCTGCTGAAGGAATTTGTAATGCAAAAGACACAGGGTGAAGCAGGTTGGTATATTTGGGATTCAGCATTTCGTTTAAAGCCTGCTCCCAGAACTGCTGTAATGATATGGGTGAATGTTGATTTCTATTAAATACATTGCAAATATGTACAGCATGTTCTGTCCCTGGGTAGATGCCACTAGGAAGAAATATCGCAGCTGAATTGCCAGAGAATTCAAGTGTGATGGGGAGGGGGAGGAGGAAGGAAGGAAGGCACAAAGAACAAAATGTCCCTACAGCCACCCACCAGGACCCACTTCTAGTGAGATATGAATCAGCAACAGCCAAGGAAGCCCTGATGCCTAAAGAGGATTATGTAAGAATCTGAGATAAGTGGTGTCACTAGCACCTTTGGGTATTTCTCAGGCATTAAACTGTGTCATTTAACCTGAGAATAGGTACCCTGCACTCTCCTCTAGTCTATGGAGAAAGCCAGGCAGCTGCTGAGGGTGATAACTTCAATAAGGAACCTAGAGCAGACAGGTTTGTAAATTAGGCATCTCAGGTAAATGCTCTTTGGGTGTGCTGAATGCAAGCCTTAAGGTTAAACCAGCTTTAATGCTTTGTGGGAAGCTCTTTACTATCCAATTTTGTAGATCCTGGTCTCCCTGAGAAGGTACAATATCTTCCCCATTCCAGTACACAGGTGCAAAGGATAGAGATCAAAATAATAATGTTAAGGCATAATTGTCATAATGATAAGACATTTCAAGAGTAATCATAAAAGAACAAACTGTAAACTCTTCTCTAAAAAAGTATGTCTCTGTGCTTTCACTGACCTAAACAAAACAGGGATTTCTGTAGAGCCTGGAGACACAAGCATCAGCAATTTTCATTGCTGTGATCTACACAACAAAGTCAGTAGGGATCAAGTTGTGTTCTCGCACACTGATATCTCTTAAGTCAGGTCTCCTTGGCTTATGAGAGTATGAGTCTTTGTAGATCCTTACCTGCTGTACTGGGGAGGTCTAGAGTGACTGAACTATCCAGACTGAGTGCTTGCAAAGCTGATCACAACTGTGATAAATCACAATTGTTACCATATATTTCTGAAAAGGTTATCATAATTTTGATATTCAGCTGCTAATTTTGAAGTCATATTAGGCTTAAAGAGATACTAGGCTGTGTATGATTTGGGTATCAGTACCATAGAAGCACAGTCAGAACAACTCTCAGCAGTACTGCAGTTGCAAAGTCACTTAATTCGTGTGATATTTAGCTTTCCTCTTGAGGGACATCAAACAACAGCCCCTAGGCTCTACAGTTGTCCATACTGTGATTCCAGTTTTCTTCTAGGAGTGGCTGTCCCATACTCTTCTGAAATTTTCTGTGAGTCTGGGCAGTAGAGACAGGAATAGGAAAGCAGAGGAACAGAAATTAAACGAAAGAAGTTTCAGTATTACTGGAAGATCTGCACTGAACATGTCACAGCCATGTGACCTCGCTGTGTGATTTCAGGCTCTGAGGAGCTCAACCACAAGTAGAGTTCCAGTAATTGTGTAGAAAAGAGAGAGTTACAGAGTTGATCACCTCAATGGTCAGTAAGTACACGGGAACAAGGTCATAGTTGCTGAACACTGAGGATTGCTGCTGCTCACTATTTAAGGTAGCCAGTTTCTGCAGCATTTTTGGTCTGGCAGTGGGCTCGTTAAGGAGATGAGCAAGATGGTCCTTACAGAGAAGGTGAAAAAAAACAAAAGCTCATATACACTTGGGAGAATTTGCTTATTTATTAAACATATTACTACAGGTGGAAAAATACAGAGAAATTTCAGTGGAGAGAGGGAAGGGAAAGACAATAAACAGGTGGAAATCCAAAGAAAGGCATCTGAGAAAGTATTATCTCACATAGGAAATTCTATCTCATTTTATACAAGGTACAATATGAGACTTTACACAAGGATCATTCACAAGCAATATATGTTGAAACATTATATCAGCTCAGTGACCTGAAAAAGTCTGATTTTTATATACCTGAAATTATATATCTTGTAGGCAGGGATTTCTCATTTATGGTTGACTATACTCAGACTATTGTCAATGTGCAGAAAGGCTATATACAAATGAAGAGTGAGATGAAATCTTTAAACACAATAAGGAAGACAAGATTTATATTGTTTGATCTTTGCTCTCATTTTTCATTAGTAGTATTATTATTATTTACTTCCGTTTCAATACTTCAAAACGCAAAATGTATAATAAGCTTTACTGCTTTGTTTAGTTGTGTGTGTCCAAGGACTCAAAAAAGTGAGATGAAATGAGATTTTGGTTTTAAGAGGTGTTCACCCTGTTATTGTTTGTATTATCATTTTAGTAGTTGGACTTAGTGTGGATTTAACAAGTTATTTTGTAAAGCCAAAAAAGTTAATTTTCCAATTTGAATTTCATTCAATATCTACTCTAGAAATAGTGGTAAGTCAAATAAAACCATGCAAAATAAGAAAAGTCCCGTTTAAGTCATTAGGCTTAAAGTACCAAGCTTTGTAAAGACCCCTAGAAGTACCGGTTCTCTGATGAGTACTCTAATTCCTTGCATATGGCAGGTAGGATTGCAGCCTCTTTCAGATTCCTGAAATCAGAGTGCTGTCTGTTTACAGAGAGCAAATTTTTTCCACTTTTCTTGTTATCTGTGTGTTCCTGGATCAATACCAAAATTTGTTTGAAATGGGAAGTTCAAAGCTACTTAGAAGATTGGACACCCATTCTATTTTAGATGCTAAATATATCATCAACTATTTACCATGGTCTCAGAAATCCACAGGAAATGTCCCCTCTACAACATCTATCCTCCATTTCTTGCAGTTTGCTGTAATCTGGTGTGTAAAGCATGCAAAAGTTGTAGAACAGCCTATTTTGAGAGAACTTGTAAGCAGGAACACATGAATGGGTATCAGGTGCAGCTATGAATTTAATGAATGGTTTGTTGGCAATGACATTAAATAGCAACATCCGTCTGCAGATGAGCTCCGTAATGTCCTTATTTCCAGCCCAGGCAGATGGAGGATTTGATACACATTCCCTGTTTTCTGTTTCACACAGCATTGCTTGCCTGTAAATTCATCCACAATCACATTTGAAAAAATTTGGAGCTCGGCTGTCCAGCCTTTTATTTTTTGCAGCTTCCTCTTCAAAGTAATGACCGGAGGAAGAATGTAACAAGGTTCATCATGAGAATTAAACTGGTCTAGGATTTTGTGCTGCTCCAAAACAAATTACAACTTTTTTTCTTCCTCTCAAACAGCTTTAGCCTGAAGAATGGTGGTGACAGGAAAGCTGTCAGGTTCTTTTTAAAATTGTCCTTAATTTCTGATGTTAAAGTAAATTTAGAAGCTTTATATCAGGAAACCAGAAAGTGGAAATGCCACATCAGGTATCAAGACCAGTAACTTGGTGACATATAGCAAGTCACATCATACAGCTCTTGCAGAGCATCACGGGAAATTAATTTTTAACGGTAAAATAAAAAAAATCCCAATTTTTTTAATTATCAGCAATTTCAATCCAAATACCTTCTATATTATTTATATATAGCTGTCTACTGGGGAAAGAAGAGATGAAAACACTTTCCCAGAAAATTATTTCTGTAGTACGTGAGTGGATCGACCAGACCAGTAGGTACTGCTTTCTTCCCTTAGTCCTTGCCAAGGATATGAAAGGAGTTAATTCCTTATATATAGTGTGAACTGTAGCCTTTTCTTCCCTATGATTCAGATGAAAAGAATAACAGATTGAAAGGAAGAGCATATTCAATATTGATCTTTTTGTCTCAAACACAAGGAAGTCCATTTTGGCAACGGGTACAAAAAAGAACTGTTTATTAATGATATCCTGCTCCTAAATGGCTTCTGAAAGACGCTGATCAGTATTTGGACCGCATTTAACCTCCTGCATATAACTGTCATGTCTCTTGCTCTACAAAGTACATAATTTAGACCAAGTTTTTGAAGGACCATGCTACTGATTTGGTGAGACAAGATTTCTCAGAGACATACAAAAGCAGTGGAAAGGTCTGAAAAACGAAAATGTCCGTTGGTAAGATTATACAGGTTAAAATATCAAATGTAAAATATCCTACTATTCAGTTCCAGGTAGAAAAATAGTCTTATTCCCAATCTCTCTCCTACCATGTTAATATAGCTTTATTGACTTCAGAACTACACCCAGTAGACAAATAACATAAATATACAACAGTGTTGAAGTCAAAGGGTCTCTGATGACTCACATCAGTTGGAGGTGCAGTTCAGCTTGTTGTTTGCAGAAAATTTCCAAACTTGGAAACTCTTTTTCACATTTCTAGCAAAGTCAAAATAGGTCTTTGTGAAATAACTGCAGCCAACATTAAATGATGTATGAAATGAGATACCTCATCCATCCCATACATGAAGGATGTGCAGAGGAAGTTTTGCTGCTCCCACCACGCAGTTTCAAATGAGTTGCTGATGCTGAACCATCATTTGCGTGGAGTGATGGGAGGAAGGGGGTGATGCTGTCATTCTTATCTGCTGTCAGGTATGGCACTTCCATACACAGACAGATTTTATCCTTCCCCATTTTATCTAATAAATACTGTCCTATATTCTCTCTAGTAGCTTCCACTGAGGTTGATAGGATTTGAGACTGCAGTACTGGGGATTTATTCAAGACTACACAAATATTTTACATTAAGTTAATTTTTTATATATAACAGATCTGATCTCTTAGCACATGTCTACAGTACGTAGTGAAGTGGTGTGTTAAAGACCCCTAACCTTTCCATCAATAAACTGGCATATTTAATGCATTGATATACAATCATGTTACTTCAGGTGATAAACCTGGTACTGATTTACCAGCTTGGTGACATGGTTGAGCTAATATTGCTTGCAAGGTATTGCTCAAGCAGCACCAGCTCTGCATCATGTAGCTTTCATATCCTTCAGAAAGCCTACATTTCACCTGAATTTCTTCCGTTTTTGAAGTTAGACAGGTGGTTTATGCAACTTACCTAGTTTTTTTGACTAGGCATTGCAAAATAGTAGTTCATCTTAATAAACATAAACACCTATCTGAATAGCTTTTATGAGCTTAATCAGAATAGAAGGAGTGTAAATCATCTCAGTCTAGTGAAGTTAAGTGTGGTGAACCCTCCCTCTATGTAACAAATAATTCAACAGTAATAATAAGATTTGTTCTGTGTACAACAAAAATATTAAAAATAAAATAAAAAATAGTAATAATAATAAAAAACCTCCTATTTGATTCTGTATCGGTACAGTACTAACAAGATCTGAAACTTTAAACAAAGCCACAGCAAGGCTGGAGAAGCTCCTGAAAAAGACCCTTTGTTTAAAAATCTTTCCTCAGTTTTAGTGGCATGAAGTCATGTCATTACATGATGGGCAAGTGACCTTTGCATTATGCTTATGATTTTGAAATTCTGCATCTGCAGATGTTTGAATTTTTTGTTGGTATCTCCGCTATGTTGACCATGTCTGATCCCCACAGGACAGACCTTTAACCAGGATTGTGCAGCTGTTCTCTGCCTATCTCTGCATGGATCAGACTCTCTGTGCTGACTACAAGGGCACTAGTTTCAAGTAACACTCAAGCGATCAGCAAAGCAGCTCATATTCAGAGTTTAAACTTCAGTAGAATTCACGCTGTTTTGGTGCATCACATCTCTAAATTCTTATTCTGTTCTATTATTCATTTGACTGTGAAGGTCTTCTTGGCAGAGATGTGGTAGGAAATTTAGCCATCAGGCTTAGGGTGCTTCTGAATTCCAGTGTGTTCTTCCTGAAGCTTTGTCAGAAACAGTTTGCTTGTCTCTGAAAGCAGGGTGATTTGATCACTCTTGGCAGATACAGTTTCCCCCACGTATTTTGTTTTGTTCCAAGAATGCCAAGAAAATGTTCTTTCTTTCAGAAAATAATCTTCTTCCTGCTGAACTCATATTAAGATATCCTCAGAGGGCTTTGCTGTCACCTTCTGTAGGTCAAAACAACCTCCCTCGCTCCCCCTAACTTTGAAGATTGCACTGGGTTCCCTTTTAAAGATTTTGAGCTGCAGTCTGTTACCTACATGCAGTCAGCATCATGCCAAAGAGCACCATATAAGAATCTGAAAACTGCATTTGCTTTTTAGTGGAAGAGAATCAACATGCAGAATTATTAGCTATCCTCGTTCTCTTCCACTCTGAAGGAGATAGGACTATGGCTGCTGCTGCTGTGAAGTGTAGACACACCCAAGTTAATGAGAAGCTGGCTTGGTAAGGCAGAAGCAACCATTTAGTCTGTCCATTCCCACATGTCACAAGATTCTCTGTGCTGTTTGGTCCAGTCTGCTTGGGACACAAGCCATCTAATTCCAATGCAGTTCCTGTGCACTTTTACTGGGTGACAGGTACAAGGGTGCAGCTGAGATTCATGGCACGGGGTAAGAAACAGACTTCTATAACTCATTATGTTTATGTATCTCAAGAACACCTATATATCTGCTTCCAAAAGGGATGAAGGAGTTGACAAGCTCGTGCTGACATCTATCAGCTGGCCAGAGCAAGAGCTCCACAGAGGAAATAGGGTGAAGTTGAAGAGTTAAGATGAACATGAGAGAGTGACAGAGCATAAGCAAGGAAACCGTATAGTTCACCATCCCCAGAACAGGCAAAAATAAAAATTATTGCCTCTCTCTGCCATTGGGAATCTACAGGGGCTTTGACAGAAAACGGTTATCACGTATTGATTTACCACCTAAACCTCAGTAGCTTCTTATGGTGAGCAGACTTCACTTCAACCTCTCTTAGCATCTGTTAAAAGATATGAGATTACCTTCAATGCCTTTATGTTGGAGTGAAGATCCATCTTATGGTATTTGGAGAGAAATTTCACTTAAAAATCTCTCATCTGCATTAGTAGCTAAAACCAGACACGGGATACAGTCGCCATGAGCAGAGAACCCCTCATTCCTTTTTGATAATCATTTCCTGACCCAGAAGCCAGCACATCACTTTTCCAAAATTTTGTGCACTGGAGGACATACACATGGGCACTGCTGCCACCTCAATAATGTCCTTTGAGCTCTTGGTCAACATTTGATACCATCTCAAACACATACCTAAGAAGACAGGAAATTAAGGACAAGATTACTTTTAATACCAAATACACTGTAATAATATATCATATTATCATGTCATTCAGACACAGAAAGAGGTGAAAAAGCGCCTCTAAGATGTGCTTTCTTACAACTCATGATAAATATGGGGTTAGAGTGGGGTATTGAAGAAAGACAGAGGGAGTTTTTGTTTTTAATTGCCACTTTCAGAGATGTCCCTACAGTAAAAGCATTGTTTCAGTTTGCCAATAGTTAGATAATATAGAAGAATTCAGAGCAAAAAAAAAAATAAATAAAGGAAGAAGTTAGACTGAATATTTAAAAAAAAAAAAAAAGAAACAAACACCACAAAAAAACACTTTAAAAAGAGAGCTACAATGAGTTCCAAAGTGAAATGGTGAAAACCTCCGAGCATTCAGGGAAATGAAGTGTATTTCCTACTCTATCTTTTTTATCTCAGGTTTCTATGAATACATCATAAGATAAGATAAGCCAATGGGGGAAAGCCATTGGCTTCAGTGCTCTGCAGAAGAAGAACAACATTAATGCAATTCTGTTATTGAAGACTGAAGATTGTATTTATTTATTTATTTATTTATTTATTTCTGCCAGGTGATAGAAGAATTATAGTTGACAAAGCCTGCATGGAAAAAAAAATCAAACCAAACCTGAAATATAGCTCTACTACTTTTGTTAACTGATGTTCCCAATCCCAGGTTGAAACACCAGGTTTTTGTGACTATAGCTGAGGGAATATCCATGAAATTACTTCAGAAATTGTGCCCGCTTTTGCTAAGCAGCAGAGCAGGTTCATGTTTCTTTGCAGCTTCACTGTGAATTTTAATCTTCATGTCCATGTATGTCTGGTTAAATACCTTCAAGGCTTTCACCTTATGCTACTTATGACTACATTCCTATTAAATCTGGCATTTCACTGTTGTTTCAAAGAGATTGAATAAAGATTGTCTTATACATGACTTGAACCTTTGATATTTGCATCCAAGTGTGTTCAAGGAATATCATTGTATAGTTAGAGAAATATCCTATGTAACAAACACGCTCTAAGAAAGAAGTAAAGTCTTGGTTCAGAGTCTTTTATTCTCTGAATAGGTGTTTTACTTTTAATACTGTCTTTTTCTTGTTAACTTAGAAGGTTTACAATCATATCTCATTTCAGTAGAAGTGATAATTCAGAGGAGCTGATCACCCTTGACAGTAAAAGGATATTTTATGTGGTCTTCTATAGATATCTTTTATCTCTATCTCAAAGACAAATAAACAAAATCATAAAGGTCCAGCCACACGAATTTCATTTCAACAGAAATATTAGAAGGAAGAATATTTTACCAGTTAGAAATTGTATAAAAAAGTCAGAAAAAATTACAATGTACTATCCAGACAAGTACACTGAGAGTGTAAATGAAAGATTAATAGTTCATATGTTTCTCATTGTGGTACACTGACCCCTTTGACCAAAAGGAGGGAAAATATCCTTCTGTTAGAATTAAATAGTGATTTCTCAGTCAGACAGTTGCACTAGATTCTTAAAGGGGTTAGCCATCAGACAGAGATCAAGACCTACATTTTCCTAAAGTCTGCCATGCAATCACTTTCATAGTGCAAAATAAGTCTAAGGAAGCAATTATATGTCTAAATTCTTTTATGCACATTATTACAGGCTTTCTGTTTTAAAACCGTAGTTCCAAGGAATTATTGGTGTGGTTTTACTAGGAGATATACTCTTGCATATGAGATTTTGCACTAGATAATCATAGAATTCACTTTGTGTTGCCTGTTTATAGATTTTATTTTACTTTATTAGATCTGGCTATGGATGTGGAGTTGAGCAGCATACCTTTCAAATGGCTCAGGGTCAGATTCATTCAGGGCACTTCAGATGTTTTTCTGTTTTAGTTTTACAAGGAAAGGTAGTGACATTGTAAAAGCAGAGTGTAAACAGGGTGTATTGCACTTGTCTAAGCAGCAGGGCATGTTCCTACGCATGTAGGAGTAGATGTGTCCTCTCCCCTTTGCCGCTGGTGATGTACCAAACCTCTCCTGTGCACCCCCAGGGCTGCAGCACGGATGAACATTGTTCTAGACAAGTGGGTGCCCTGGGGAGACACTCTTTTGGGTCATTTGGTGGCATTCTTTACAACTGAGGTAGTCTAGAGATCCTATGAGTATAATAGACTCCCTGTAACCAAGAGATACCAGGCATAAGCCTGTTTTGGAGGACACCTGGATTCCTGTCCCTGATGCTGCACTGCTAAAGGGTCACTGTGTGCTCACAACTACCAGTTCCTCTCTCTGCCTCACCCAGTAAATGCAGCACCAAGTTCTCCATTGATGGTGGTAGGGAAGAATGGGCCAGAATTGTTCAAAATCACTTTGTGGCCAAATATTGATTTTGGGTACAGAACAAAATAAAAGAAACCTCTCTGTGACCCTAACTTTGCTGTCTGTATCTACAGATCTGAGACTTTTGCATTCCTCTGCATGATGATTCATTCCTCTGTAGAGATTTTCCCTTTGTGGAGTGTTAATATATAATTAGAGGTGTGTTTTGTAGGTTACTATGTTATACTTACTACAAAATACGAAGGTTCAGAGCCTCTCCCATAAAACAGTAAAGCTTCAGGAGAAGCAATAGAGCTACAGTGATCTCATCTTCTCATGCATTTTAATTTCATGATTTTCTTCTTTTTATGTAAAGTACTATTTTCTGAACTCAGATAAGTTATTATTCTAAATTTACCCACCACAATGCTATATTTTTATAGAAATAAATAATTACAGAGAATAGCTACAGTAAACAATAGGAAGTTTAAATATAGAATCTTATGCCATAGCGCAAAAAAAGCAACTGATATGACATCTTGCTCTAATTAAAGCATATTAATTATGGGAACAGATTTATTCAAATTATGCTTCCTATGGGTAAGTGCAATATATAACAGATTTTTAAATATTTTTGCAAGTATGAAAGGAAGATAATTGAAATCCCTCACCTTATGTTTCAGTTAGCCAATTCCCATTTCCTGATGCCATATACGAAACACTATGTTACAAATAAAAAGCTAAGTGAAAAAGATGAGCCACTGATTTTAATCTAGAAGAATGATTGTAACACTGTGGAATCAACAGGAACAATGCAATCTTAGTATCACTGTTTTCCAATTTGGGAGATTTCCAAAGAAACTGAACTGAAAGAAAGCTTTCAAAGAAAGCTTCAGTCATTTGTACTGCCTTGGGCACCATCTCTGTTTCAGGGCGCTTTGCTATATGTGTGTACTGGATGACGTGGTCTGGAAGGTGGGCTGTGATAGTACCAAGACAGATAATTTTAGGGCCATAACCCATTGCCACAGAGTTTGTCTGATGTAGTCCTTCCGTGGATGTGAATGGACTTAGGGGAAATCAGGTCTCAGTTGCTTAAACACAGGCAACTGGTGTCATTTTGAATGTACTTGGGCGTCTGAGGCATCCAAATAGTACTACTTGATAAGAACCCATGACTTTCAGGTGTGACAGCTAAATCTGGACCTGTGGGATCCCCTCAGGCACAGCAAACAGAACTAAGTGCCTCTGTGTGGACAACTGAATTGAGCCCTCAGGGCTGAATTCATTTTCCCCAAGTAACCTTACACAATGAATATTTCTACATCCCAGTTAGTTTCCCTGTTGGACTTTTACTGACAGGAATAGGTACAGTGCATTTGACTGGGATGAGATGTCCCCGATTCTCTTCTCTGGCTCTGAAAATATTTCAGAGAACTCAGTTATTGGCATCTTCACTGTAGATACCTTGGCTTGATGTAGCGCTCTAAATACAAACATGAAGGGGTGCCTGATTACCGAGTAGGTCATGTTAGTGATCATCTGTTTACCCTTCAGAATGCCTTTGTGTTCTGCAGATCTACCTGCCCGCAGGATTAGTGCCTCAAAAGTCTTACAAATCCAATTAAACCAAAGAGAATGTTTGTGGCAAATTCAGACCTCTGACTCCATCCTTTTGACCAGTACCCAGGTTTTCTATACACTTTTCCTCTGATAATTAGTCACAGTCCACCACAGGAAGAAGGTTCTTGTGGTTCTATTATTTCACAGCTTTCTGCCTCCGGCTGAGAAGAAGAAAGTGGTATTGGTACCATAAGATGTTAATTTAAGGCAGCAAGATGGTAATTGGAAGCTTTCCACTAACTTTAATGAACTTTGGACAGGAATCATAGAGAAAAAGTCTCAACAAACACCTTCACTGAGAAAGTGACTTGTTGAAATAAGTCATAGAAAGTTGATCAATGATTTCACACTGTTCACAATACCTTGTGTGCCTTCAAGTTTCTCAGTATGATGCAATCTCTTCACACTCTCCCATGGCTGTGGGGGATTTGACTGTGTTTTGATCTCCATTTGAATTGTGAATCTTCACTTCTCTGAAGTAAAGGTCTGCTGTGGGTTGGCCTTGGCCAGCAGCCACACACCCACACAGCCACTTGATCACTCCCCTCTCCCTCCCACCTCCCTACAGGATGGGGGAGGGATTAAGAACAAACGTGAGAAAAGTTGTGGGTCGAGGTAATGACAGTTTAATAAGTGAAGGAAGGATTTAAAAAAAAAAAAAGTATAGAGAAAAAAAGGTGATGCAAAAGCATTCACTTACCACCTCCCACCAACAGACCCATGCCCAGCCACTCTCTGAGCATCAACCACCTTGGAAATCAAACACCCACCTCTCGCCCCTTCTTCTTCTGCTCCAGTTCTTCTTGCTGAGTGTGACACTATGTGGAATGGAATAGATCTTTGACCAGCTCAGGTCAGCTGCCCAAGTTGTGTTCCCTTCCAGTCTCTTACCCATCCCCATCCTACTCACTCCTCAGGCAGAGTGAGGAAAAAGGAAAGCCTTACTATTGTGAAAGCACTACTCACTAATACCCAAAATACCATTGTGTCATTGTAGTGAACTATTTGGACCTTGCAGCTAAATTTTGCCTTAATTAAGCTGTTTTCTAACTAAAGGTGAAACCACTGTTAAGCAGTGGATCCTGCAAAGGCTGGGTAATGTTTTGGGTTTTTATGCTGGTTTCTGTCCCACCACTGCTCAGCCACAAAACTCAGAGTAGTTTACTCAGAAACTTTGTTCAGAAACTTTTTCATGCATGCCCAGTCACACAGACACACACATATTCTGCCTTCCCTCTCAACCCAGAAAAAAGACTACACATGCCCAGAACTCCTCCTGCAGAAGGTATTGGGGCATTTACTGGAAGAAATGGGGTTATGAAAACCCCAATTTCTGGCATATACAGAGGCCCCACCTCTGACAGACCAGGACTGCATAATACAACCATGGGCTACAATCACATGACATCTCTGGAGTCACATGTGGTGGCATCTTTCTATTTCTCTTCCTCTCTCTCTTTCTCTACTTTTCTCTTTCCTATTTTCCTCTCTTGGTGTGATCATACAGTCCAGAAGAGCTATACGCCCCTTTTCTAATCCATTATGTTTTTTTCCCAGTTCAGTTGTTCTAATGAAATTTTTTGTTATATTGGTTATTTAGCATCGTTTTACTTTAATCCTCCTCAAAGGTTGCCCTGCCTGAGTCGGGTCACAGCAGCCATCAACAGTGTTTTAGCCACAAATCTGAAATGCAGCACCACATGGGCTGCCATAAAGAAAATTAATCCACCCTAGCCAGATCCAGCACAAACTCTGTCATCGCCTTCTTGAGGGCAAGACAAAATCAGAAGTACTGGAGAACAGCAGGGTTTACATATTCTACGACCTCTGAGGGCTGGGCACAGTAATAGACTGAAGGGGTGAGTGCAGTGGAGCAGTTCCAGAATTGGAGTGAACATCTCATCTGTCTGTAGCTCCCAAAGCAACTCAACTGTTGTTATGAAGAGCTAATTGTTGATTTGCTGCATGAATGGTCTAAAATGGAAAAGCAGTCGGATATTATTCTTTGTCACTTCAGATCAGATTCCCAAGGGCAGGATGAAGGTTACACTGGATTATTTTCATATTTTCTAGCTTTATGGCCCTACCTCAACAACAGCATGAGTTTCACTTCAAATGGTGTACAGGAAAAAATATATATTACATATTAAAATGCACAAACCTTTCACTGTGCAGTCTAAGCCTTTAACCAGGCAACAAGAAATTTTCTGCTTGTTTTGTATCTGCTAGATCCCTCCTCTCTTTGATTGCACATCCTTTCCCTCCTGCTCTAAATAGATGGAAAGCATCACTACATTTTACTGAACATTTGCCAAAAGAAAGTGCTGGTTTGTATGGGAAGTGTTGGAAACATCTCAAAATATAGGTTGTAGAGCAGAAAACTCAGCTTTTAAATTGGTTTAGGATTTTTTTTCCCCCTGAAGAGTGTCATATTGGCACACAAAATATCTCTCTGTGGAATAGACACCCAATTAGCAACAAGCTGGTTCTTAGTCCATCGATAGTTGAAGTGTTTTGTTTGGTCTTCCTTTTTGGTTGGATTGTTTATTTTTTTCAGTTGAAGAATCTATTGTTATCACACCATGGAGGGAACAGTGGTGCCAACTGTCCCAAATATTATTTGCTTACAGCCTCACTGGCACTTATTTAATTGTTGTCTCATTCCATTTAAACTACATTCTGTCAGAACATTTTGTACTTTAAACCATAGAGAACACTTGGGAACGTTTTTTACCCCTTATAAATAGAGCCTCGGAAAAAAATAGGGGCACCTGGATGCATCTCTCATTTAATATATGATTAATTGTATTACTTTATAAGAAAGATTTTGCTTCAGAACATTTAATGTATCCAGGAAGTTTTTATATAATTACTGATTTTTCAAAATACAAGGGTTTCATACTGATACTCCAACTTTTTCTTTTGGGCTGAGGAATTAACTGAAACTGTACACTGAAACTGTACATTGATTTTTAGTAGATTTATCTTCCTCTTTGCTTGCATGATGACAGCAAGTCAGAGGCTATAACTGTAATCTGGTGTGAGTGAGTTTGGCTAGATTGTCTCATTATTATTATAGAGACTGAGCCAAAATGCTGGATTCAGACATTTTTGTATTTTGGTTAATTTAAAATGAATATGCACATTTTAACGTGTCCTCATCTTTACAGACATTTGTCAACTCAGTGGAGGAAAAAAAAATAATTGTATTTGTGGACAAGTAATTGTTCATCTATAGTGATTAAAAGCTCTTCTCTGTAAAATCAGGTGTTTGGTGACAACTTAGAGAGCACCACAGTTCCTCCTGCCTGTCCCAGGCTGTGTATCTATCATGAGAGGTGATCTCCATGCTTACACTGAGTGGATCACTGTGCCCACATAGCACTGTGCAACAGTGGGAGGAGGTGTTAACTTGTTCCCTTAAAATGCTACGGGTACGTAAACAGGAGGTGACTGAACCAATAAATCTTTCCTCTCAGGGCATTGTAAGTGTGAGCACCATATTAACATGACAAGGTTTCACTGCATTTTGCTGAAGGAAATCTGTATCAAGCTTCACTGAGTCCTTGGAACATGACCCTTTTTCAAGCACCTCTCTATGCTTGGGAAAAACTTTCTATTTTGTCTTTTTTTTCTCCAAGTTGCCCATATATTTGTCACAAGACACAGGGGCTAAAGCACAATTACAGAGCAGAATGCCAACTCATTTACCTGAAACATGGAAAGTGCTCTATCCCTCACTGATGAAGAAGCAGCAGCTGAGAAATAAAACTATAAATGAAAGAAAAACAAATCTGTCCAACTTAGTAATAGGAAAATAAAGGATTCATAGATGGCAATTGAATGCTTAGAAAATATTGAAGTTTCATCAGCTTGGCCCAGGAGGAGTAACAAACTGTAATTCTTAATGTGAAAGAATTATTATTGTATTCATCTGAGGTGCTGATGAAGTACCACTGAGAAAATAAGAAGCAAAAGCAAATATCACAAAGAATTTTCATCTTAGGAATTAAGACATTTGGTGAGAGCATTTATTTCACTGTATTTCTGTTATCCTTCAGGTTTTGTATGCATTTGCCCGCTTCTCTTCTATATCCTTTATTGTCTGCATTAGGGACACAAATAAAGGAACATTTACCTGTGTCAGGTTTTCTTTTGTTCTTCCCAAAGTGAATTCAAAATAGTGTTTTTTTGTAGTATCTCAAGTTTTCCCTTCTGGTCTATGTGTGGGAAGTGTGTCAGTAAGCAGAGCTCAGTGGTCACTTGAATTTTAATACTTCAATTTATTAAACACGATCAAAAAGTTTGACATCATTTGGACAAGATGGGTGATTCCATGCCTTCTGACTGTTAGTGAAGTACTGCAAAGCTCAGGAGAGATATAATTACACTTTTCTGTTAAAAAAATAATACACAGACATTTTTAGAACAAATGACAACTACAAGTTATAAAACAGATAGAAAGCTCTAGAAAGAACTTACCAGGACCCTGGAAAAACAGAAATGAAATGGGTAAGTGTTTTTACAGGGCAGAGAATGATGTGCCAGACAAAAGAGAGTTAAACTGACCTCACAGCTTAAGCTGTTTGAACATGCGAATGGTAAAGGTTTTGTCATATGCCTTTGTGCTAATGGGTGTCTCCATGTTATGCTGTGCTGCCTCTCCCCACAGGACTGCGCTTCTGAGTGGTGTTTAAAATAAAGCCAATGGTACACTATGTTGATCCTGAGAGGATCGACGTCCCTGAATTCGGGGGTGAGATTACCTTTTCTTGGCCAAGAGAGATAAAATGCAAGCAAGAAAGGATTCGTGAGATGTTTTTGAGTCAGTAAGGGTCAAAAAGAATTGTACCCAGCTTTTTCCCAGAAGATTTGTCTTCTCCTATAACGTGACATTTAATCTTTATGTGAACTTTTGCAAATATGTCAGATTGAAGAAGATTGTGTAAATATTTTGTCCCCAAGGAAGAAAATACACCCAATCCTTCCCTAACATAATGTAATTAATTAGTGTATTGCTCTTTATCAGAAGAATCTCTCTGGCTGTTTTGCATAATTATGACTGGGTTCATATTTATCAGAAACCTCTCTAGAACAGCCACAAACAAGATTTGCTTTCCTAAACCCACATCTCATTATGAGAGTGGAGAGATCACCTCTTGGTGGAATTCATGATCTCTGGGGATATAGGCCAGGCAAAATTTGTAGACATAACCCCAAACCTTAGGAAAGTGAACTTTTAGTTTTTTAAAGAACTAGTAGATTGGACCTCCTGGGAAACTGCCCTCAGGGACAGAGGAGCAGAAGAAAGCTGGAAGCTATTTAAAGATATTTTTCTTAAAGCACAAGAGCTCTCAACTCCCACTTTCAAGAAATTGGAAAGGGAAAGCAGGAGACCAGTGTAGCCAGGTAGGGACTACCTGGTCAAACTCCAACACTGGAGGGAAGTGCACAGACAGTGAAAGAAGGGACAGACATTCTGGGGAGAACAGAGGGATTGCTATCCTTACTTCCGGGGACTGTAAGGATGGGATCAGGATTGATAAGGAACAGCTAAAGACAAATTTGGTAAAGAATGTGGGGAATAATGAGAAGGGCTTCTACAGGTACATTAAGCAGAAAAAGCAAGACAAAAGAAACTTTACCGTGGGGATAAGTGGGACAGGGAACCTGGTGGCAACTGACATGGAGAAGGTCAAAGGAGCCGACAAATTTTTTGCCTGATTTTTCACTGAGAATTTCTCTTCCCACAGCTTTCAAGACACCGGGGAAATAAGTTCCCAGCCATGACAGGAAAAAATGTAACAGTTTTAAACTGAATGTAGATTCAGACTAAATACAAGGAAAAATTTTTTTTTGCTATGAGGGTGGTGAGACACTGGAACAGATTGCCCAGGAAGCTGTGAATGCCCCATCCTTGGAAGTGTTCAAGGCCAGGTTGGATGGGGCTCTGAGCAACCTGGTCTAGTGGAAGATGTCCCTGCCCATAGCAGAGGGGTTAGACTAGGTGATCTTTAAAGGTCCTCTCTATGAGTCTATGATCATGTAGTTTGTTATTCTTTCTGTCTGTCTGCCTTTGAGCACTCATTCACAGCTTTAAGGTTATATAAGAAACCTTAGGGCACAATCTGTTTGTTTTTATATTAACACTAAAGGCTGTGTCAGAAGAGCTGGTTTTAGAGGGGGCTGGCAAGTGACTCAGCCTGTCTGGGGGATGCTGCATATGAATTCCTGAACTTACAAAGAGGAGCACGATATCACAACACTGAGTTGTCATCTTTGGGGCATCTCTTCGATACAAACGGATCTGCAGTTGACACTACTGTTCCCACTTTCTGACTGTTCTTATTAGGAGCACTGGTATTATACATGAAGTAGTAACTTAGCATTTAGGAGTCCTGGATTAAATTTCTGGTACCTCTGCATACTTTTTTGTCACTTTGGACAAACCTTTTAGGAAAAGATATTTAAAGGTACCGGACACTTACAGCTGTAAAGTTGTGCCTAATGTTTTAAATGGGACATGGGTGTATTTGAAAAAATAAATATAAAATATTTAATATTTAGTTATGAATAATTATAATAAATTAAAACATACTGAAGTGTATTAATTATATTTATTTATTAATATTTAATACTGAAAATAGAAATATCACAGAACATCAAATACATAATTTTCAAATTTTTTGTTTTAGTCTTTTTGTTTCTCAGTTGCTCATCAGTAGGCAGGAGATAAGAGCACTCTCCTGTCTCGTGGGATAAAAATCTATCAAGATTTTGATTTTCCTTTTTCTCTTTCATGTAAGAAATACGACAGTAGAAACATTTGATGCAGCTGTGAGATGGAATTTTAGTATCATCTGAAAAATTACAGATTACCGTGGTACTTATTTTATCATAGCAGGACAACTTTGAAATATCCAAGTTGTGTATTTATCAAATAATGCAATTGTATAAAGAAAACTGTCTGCTACTCTAGGAATGCTACGGTGAGAATTCTCAAGGGCACATGTATTCATTTAGGTATAAATATATACTAAATGGCACACTATAAATTCATAGGTATATAACAGAAAATTACAGCCAAAATAACATCAGGAGATGGTACTGACACCTGTAGCACAGGTCTAAGAACAAAACAACCACGTCAGATACAAAATCCATGTGTACAAGAAAGTTATTTGCCTGATCAGATGTTTTGGTCTGTAGCTCTTTGCCTTGACTTGCAGCATATTGAGGTGGTGGATCTTCTTCTACCAAAGACTGTAAATCCTTGTGACAGTGGAATTCTTCTTCAAGAAGAGACCATCACCAATATGTTTTTGCCCAACTGGTTCTAATGCTGCTTCTGCAACAACAGTGTGCCTTTGCAATCCTTATCTTTTCAGGAGTAGAACTGAGGAACACGTGGTAAGTTTAGTGAAAATGGCTATTTTGTAGGGTAATAACACATCAGAGTATCTGAACATGAAATTAATGCCCTTTAGTGCAGATTCTGTCTACCTGTCATAATCCTGTCTCCATCCTTTCCATTTGCACTAAGTGCCCAGCAGAAGGCATCTCTACACACTGAAGTTGATGGGTTTGCTCTGTGATCAGTTGGCTTGCTACTTAAGTGGCAGCTTAATACATATTTCTTGCTTAGCTTTTGTGTTTGCACCTGTGTTGCATCATAAAGGGAAAGTAAAGTGAATCTCTCCTACACACTGATGGGTCATCCTGTAAGGACAGGGAGGAATTCACATCAACCTCTCTTCCTATCTCCATAAAATTCCTCCTCCCAGAAAGACTTTATGTTGGTAATTGATGGAGAATACAAGAATAAACAGATAGGAAATTATTAGATAAATAGTTTCTGCCTATCTCAGTGTTGAGTGAGTTGGTCAAATTTGCTGATCTGCCTGAAAGCTAACCCAGGAAATAAACCATCAAAATAAAAAGGGCTTTTTTGGATCAGTTAGTGTTTTAGTGATCCTACAGGAGTATTATCACTGGACCTACTTAACAAAGAGGGCTGGCACGCTTATGTAAGGAAAAGAGAGAGAAGGAATAGCCATTTTGGAACTAATTCCCACTGTAGACTGATTCAGTTGGCTGTAAACACACAGAATTAGAGCAGATTTTACTTCAAAGCACAATTTTGTGCTCTCTCTATAGCAAACATCAAAAGGACTAGGCTGTTTTTCTTTAAAATGTACTTAAACTTTGTTACATACAAATATTTGAATTAGATTTATCTTTATAACTTGTTGTTCCAGATATTATTGTAATGCTTTATAAGCTATTAGCCACAATTACATTCTTCCATGGGGGCCACTGGAGATTAAAGGAAAAGCTCCCAAAAGAGAAGACATCCTATGTGATGGGCAGACTGGCCTGATATTAGAATGCATGGTTTGACCTGGACAGACACTGCTGCACTGTGATTTTACAAATTGCTTTTCCTTTCTTACAGCTTAGCTTTGACAGCTGTAAAGCAGAAACAATTATATAGGCCTCCTCTGAAACAGCCTTCAGATTTACGAGAAGAGAGTGTGCTCGAGGAGAAATGTGCATTATCAACAGTTACTAAACCTTACTGGGGTTAATGGAAACAAGAAGACCTAGGAATAAGGTGGAGATGAAGCTCTTTTTTCCTCTACAACACTTCATTTTGTTTATCTTTGATGAAAACTGGAAGAAAAAATTGTTTAGACAACTAAAGTGCTTAGTCCCATGCCTAACTTCAGAGATATAAGAGGTTCTACTGCCGTCATTGACATCACCTGCATGGTAAAACTTGTCATATATGTCAGCAAGAACTGATGATGAGTTGATAATAAAAACTTATCTTTGAAATGGATGGAAAGTTTGTTTTGGATAGTTAGAAAGTGGTCAAAAAAGAGTTTGCCCTGTACTGTGTTTCTTAAAAAAACATAAGTCTTAAAATTCCTTCTCGTAACTTCCTACTCCTATTGCTGTGCAACATGGGACAAGATTCAGATTCAACTGAACACACAGGAGAGTCGAATAACAAACAATAAAGCCAACAGTTTGTAAAGTAATTTGAGGCAGCGGTAAAACTGCTGGAATTTGCTGTAAATGGCATCAAGTTTGTAGCAAATGTTATGAAAGTCTGCTTCCATCAGATGTGTTGGGTATCCACTAAATGCACGAGGTCCTTTTCAGACAGCTGTGTCAATTCATGTCAGAACAGAACAATAAAGCAGTGGATTCTGCAAAAGTTGAAGATTATTAAATAAAATTCCAGCAGATTTGCTCTGTTGAGTGTTGTATTATATATTTTTTAAGATTAAATGAAGGCTTTCTGATGAATCCTGACATGTTTATTTCTTCCTTTCTCAGCACAACTAAAATAAACAATAAATACAAAAAACTGTCCTACAGAGATTATGTTATTATTTTTCTTCCAGGTTTTGAAAGCCTGGCTTTTTGATGTACAATTCATTATTTATTTTATGGGTGATAGTAAAAATAAGTAACTAACTAACTAGATATGTGTCCCCTCATCCCAAACATCAACAGAGCTGTAAACACTGGTTTATTTGAGAAAAAAAAAAGTTTATGGCTTTTATAGAACACTTTTGGGCAAACTTAACAATGGTTGTTGAAAATGTTACATTGCAGTAAAATTATTTTGGTCGTCCTACATTGCAGTGACTGGTATTTCAGGTGAAGAATTATTTGGCTTTGTCAGCAGAACGTTTTTTGTCTAGGCTAAGGTTTTTCTGGGGAGTTCAAAACATATTTATACAATGGCTTATTTCCTTTGCCCACTACAATTACTGCATTTATGTGATGACAACATGTGCAAGCTCTAAGGACAACACTCCTCTAAGAAAAAACATCAAACATTTTGGCTCCACTTTACACACATAAATGTACATATTTGCTGTAGTACTTCAAGAGCTCCTGTATTATGTTTGTAGTATGCTCCATAAACTGCTCTAAGTGAAGCAGTAAAGACTAATGGTAAGCTGACTACATTTCTATGGAGAGCAGAAGGAGTTGATCCAAAATTATTCTATATAATGCGATAAGGGAGATGATTACACACAAAGAAGTGAGAAAAGGGTTGGCAAGCAAAGTGTGCAGTGTGATGTGGAATAGAGAGACCCTGAAAACAATAACAGGGCTGAAAGGGCTCCACCCCAAGAATATGCTCACCAATAATGAAGTGCCTTACAGGATGTCAGGGGCAGCTCTCATACCTTATCAGGGAAATATCCAAGACTAGGGGCCCACCTGAAGTGTTTGAATAATAATTCACACAAGGAGGGAGATGGTTGAAGTCATGGTAAAGCCAATCTTGATTATTTTTAAGGGTTATTATGATCAAGAAAGGTTCCGTATGATTGGAAGCAAAAAAAATAATCACACACAGCAAGAAGGAGGATCTATAGAAATACAGAGTTGCCAACTTTATCAATCTCTGGCAAAATGATGAAGCAAATCCTGCTGGAAACCATTTCCAAATATATGAAAAGGAAGAAGGTGATTGGGAGTAGTAATCACAGTTTTATGAAGGTAAAATCATGGCTGACCTGCCTGATAGATTTCTACAAGATCTGTCTTGATGGGCAGGAGTGGAGCAGAAGTTGTTTATCTTGAATTCAGTGAAGCTTTTGGCACGATCACTCATAACTTCCTTGGATAATCTACGAAAAAAGGGCAAGATAAATGAATGGGGAGGTGGACTGAAAGGTAGATGAACTGCTGGAAATGAAGGGTTGGGATTAGATGCGTGAAGTTGAACTGGAGGTCAGTTACTAGTGAAGTACCCAAGGGATCTGTTCTGGCATCAGTGTTGTTTAAGCTCTTCTTTAGGGTGCCCTCTCACCAAGTCTGTAGATGATATAACACTGGAAGGAGTGGCTAATGCCCCAGAGGGTTGTGCTGCCATTCAGGGGAACTTGAACAGGATGGAGAAACAAGCTGACAGAAACCTCATGAGGCTCAGCATAGGTAGAGAGAAAAATCCTGCCCCTGGGGAGAACTAACCCCGTGCACCAGTACAGGTCCCAGGAGTCCTGGTGGACACCAAGCTGTGTGTGATTCAGCAGTGTGCCCCTGCAGCAATGAAGGCCAGATACCTCCTGGGCTGCATTAGGAAGAGCATTGCCAGAAAATCATGGAACCACAGAATGGTTTGGGTTGGAAGGGACATTTAAAGGTCATCTACTCCAACCCGCCTGCCAAAGACAGGAACTTCTTTCACTAGATGAAGTTATTTAAAGCCCTGTCCAACCTGACCTTGAACACTGCCAGTGATGGGGCATCCACAATGTCTCTGGGCAACCTCTTCCACTGTCTCACTGTCCTGGTGAGAATTTCTGCTTAACAGCTGATATAAACCAATCCTCTTTCAGTTTGAAACTGCTTTCAATCCCACTGCTTATGCTGTGGATGCACATACTAAGAAGTTTTGGTTGCAGTACAGACCCTTAATAAACACAACTTGTTGGTTCCCCCTTGGACATTGAGACAACGACTGTAAATTTTTGGACAGCCAATTTATTATCTACTTAAGAGTCTGTCCATCAAACCCTTATTTCTCCACATTAGTGGGAAGAATGTTGTCTGGGGCCATACCAAAGATCTTAAAGGAGTGCAGGCAGATGACACCAGTACCTTTTCCCTTGTCCACTGGTGCTGTCGCTCCATCTTAGAAAGGCACCAGACTGGTCAGGTACAATTTGCCCTTGGTGATGATCATAAGAGATTATATTGTCCCTCTACTTCAGTGAAACAGACCTAGTGTGCCATGTCCAGTGCTGGTGGCTGGACGAGACAATCTCTAAGGGTCCCTTCCAACTTCAACTATTCTGCAAATCTACAGCTTATATAAACATAATTTTGTGTGGAAAACTATCCAAAAGATTCATGATAAATGCAAAATGTTCAATTTCAACATAACAAGAACGTGATTAGAAGACTGCTGATATGCTAGAGTTCTTTTGCAGACACTCCAATGATTATGCAAAGATGATATTACAGGAACTTTGGGAAAATGCAACTCAAAGAGATCTTGTAAACATCAGTAAGGCAAAAAAAGAAAAGAAAAAGTCACCAAGAAAAAGCAAGAAGGCAGAAGAAAAAACATTGTATTTACCTTGGGAAAATGCAAGGTAAAAAACTTAAGTAAAATAGTATTTAAAAAAAGAGAGAAAACGCAATCAAATAACAATATTTAAAAACTGGAGTTGACAATCAATTAAAAAATATACTGTGGAAAGCACTGTTGCCACTAAAGAACAGAAAATAATGTGATTTTCTGCTACCTACTCTGAGACCTTGCATCACAGGAAAAAGACACCTGGTGAGATAACATCTGGTACACTCATAGATTCAGGGAATTTAAGGTCATTTTTGTCATTTAGTCTGATCTCACTCAGCAAGAGACTTTCCAGTTCTGACATCAAATATCTTGTGGTTCAGGTTTCCTCTTGAAAACTTCTTGGAAGTTCAAATTTCAATATTGTCCTGAACTTGTTGGGACATGAGAAAGTGCCACCAGTTAGGAGACCGATCCTATGTTGTGATTTTGCTCTTAGCTCCTTGGACTTGGAAAACAAGGGGCTTAACATCTGAAAAGAAGAAGGAGTGACAAAGAGAAAAGAAGCAGAGGTGCAAAGAAAGACAGGGTCCAGAAAGAAGCAGGTGAAGGTCCTAGAAATATCCTGGAAGTGGGAAGCTGTCTGGGAGACGGATGGATGAGATGCATGGAAATGAGTCCCTGAGGACACCCAGGAACCTTAGTCAGTAGAAGGAGAAGATGGGCCCTCATATATGCTGAAGGGCTTGCAGGACAGATATAAACCTGATCGCAGTTCTTTGTCCAAAGCAAGTTGCTGTTCCTGTTAGTTTGTTTAACATGTGGAAAACACATCCCTAGTTTCAAATCTTTATTTTTATTATTATCATTATATTATTATTATCATCATCATCATCATCTAATGACAAATGCACAAGTCAAGAATTTGAAGGAAATTTTCTGACTTATGGGATACATGATCACGTTGATGATAAGGCAAAACAAAATCAACCAAATTAAATAAGAAACCAAAACCTCACTACATATCATATAATTTCTTTTACATAAAATGTATTTCCCCTTTACTTTCATCAGTTACCAATAGAAACACAAGCCATACCTCTGGTCATTGCTTTAAACCAAAACTGTAAGAAATATGAGCTTATCAATGAAATGTAAAACCTCTGCAAGATCAATAAGTGAAAGAGAAGATGCAGAGACTCCAGGTGTCTACCAGGACCACTGACTTTGTCTCCTGAGTATAAAAGTAATATGTATTTTGTACTCCAGAAAAGAAATGACATGATCAAATGTATAGAAAGACTTTCTTCAAAAGGATATACAGTTCAAATATTAGTAACTAGTCTCAAGTTTTCAACCACTGACAACTTATACTGTAGTATATACTGTATCACCTCACATACTCTAAATTCCTGCAGAAGCCTTGAGATTTACTTTTGCATGCCTTAAATCCATGGAGTTCTACAATCACAGTCCCAGAAGTGTTGTGTTTTTGTCATCTGTTCATAGATGCAGACCCAGAAAGATTAATTACCTGGACAGGGATACATCTTTATCATCTTTAGACAGTGCAGATTTCTACATTTGAGTTAATTACCTGGGTCCCGGAGAAGAAGACTGAAAAATATAGACTTGTAGTTAATTTGATTTGTGTTAGAGGTCTCCTTAGTAATGAAACATGAACTATTTATTTATAGATATTAAAATGAAGAGAAACTAGAATAACAGGCTTATATGAAGTATTTTCCTTGGGAATATATCCCCATTATATTGTTTTGGGATAAGATTAGTAAGTAAATGATACAATATGGATCATTTTGGTGCACAGTACAAGGAATGACTTCAGTGGGCACCAGGGGCTCACAGAGCTCCAATTAACTGAGGACAACCTGGAGGTAAAATCCTGTATCAATGTACATGGCTGTGTAAAGCACATCAGTCATCAGCGTACTCAAACCTCTCCTGGCACCAGTCCTTCTGACCTCACTGTCCTTCTTTCTGAACTGTTACAGTGCTTGATTACTCTAATTGCTTGGAAACTGTGCTCTATAATTTCTGGTTTTTTTTTTTCAACTCAGGGATGCACAAACCTAAACGGGTCTCACTGTTCACTGAATCCTGTTATGATTTTTAGTCTACCCTCACCTCATTAGTAATGCATTGCCAAACTCAATTTCTTAAATAAGCTGAATAAACTGAGCTCTTAAATTTTTTCAACAGAAGACATGATCAATAGAGCATTTTTACTGTCCTTCTGCCCTATTCCTTCTTGGATGAGTATTTTTCTGCATCATTTAAAAGTCTGCACCACAGAACTGTTGGGGATCTTGACAGATTTTGTACAGAGACAGGGCAATTTCTTTATTTTTACTTGACAGTCCTGCTTTTTATACTTCTGAAGACAATATTAGTCCTTTCTTTTACAGCGCTTCACTGCCAGCATGTTGAGATGATATTCTCTTGTTGAACAAAAGGGTGATTTTTTTTCTATGACTTACCACTTTTCATTGTAAAGTCCCTTATCAAATAAGTTCAGCATGAATTTCCTGCTCTTGCACATGTTATTGAGCAGCTGATCACTGGGAAACAATTGTAAGATTCTTTACAATATCCTGTAGAAGAAGTACGTCTTCTTCATTACTTATCCAGGTTTTTTTCCTTATCTTCAAGATTTATCTGCAAATATTTGATATAATTATTAAGAACTTTACTATGAACGTTCTAAGTCAGTCAGTTCATGGATGACTCCTCTTTTACAGCTGCTACAAGTGATGTTAATCCATTTGATGCTTTATTTGTTCCATAGAAAGTAAAATATTGTGTAGTGCTTTCACAAATGCCCTGCAGAAATCCAAGTGTGCTACATCAATATGTTTATCTTGATCAGATGGATGAATTATAGCAGCATGGAATGGGAAGAGACATTCCATGTCAATGAATACAGTTTTATCACAAACAACGATGTTATGCAATACAGAATATAGACTGCTCTTTAGGGAAAGAAGGATATTTGTCTGACTACTGCAATTAACCTGGTGTATCAAAACCTCATTGCTGTTAAAATTAAAAACTTTCTTCTAATTGCTAGCATAAGTTTATTAATTATTATAATGCTTTCTTGTCCCACAATTGCCCTTTTCCCAAAGGAGTTCTACTGTCATCTTGATTTTTAAAACCAGATATAGTGACATTTAATTTCAGACTTATTTCTAAAAAGAATACTCTTTTTTTTTTCCTCTCTCTCTCTCTTTTTTTTTTCCCAAAAGGCAATCCAAACGCAATTGTTTTACTTTTGGGACAGTAAAAAAAGACTCATTGTTCTTGGATTTCCATGGAAATTATTTTCAGCAGTTATACTATGATGATGAAAATGACAGGTTTATTTGATGAACCACATGGATAGATGATAATCATGGGGTTTACTGCTTTGTGTATTGGATAACCATTTTATCATTACAGTTTTCTCTGGGACTGAAGTCAAGCATCAGACTCTTCAGTTTTTGCAAGATTTGTCTGTTCTACTTAAAGCTACAAATGAAGCTGGTGGTTTTTTTTTCACTCAAGAGGTCTTACAAATCCAGTTTTTTTATTTATTTATTTGACACTATTTCTTGTTCAGGGAGCTTCTCAAAATAGATTTTATAAGAATGAAATTTCTAGCCATAAATATCTCACATTTCAGGAAATGCTGCTTTGTCCCACTTTTATTAGCAATGCCATGCTTTCCATTTTATTCACAGCAGCAGACAAAGAAAAAATATATATTGAAAATTTTTCCTTGTGCATCCTGACCTCTTCTATTTCCATTCAAATGTAACAGGGAATGCATACATTACTTAGGAGCTCGCCTTCACTGCAATATACCTACTTACTGGGCCATGACCCATGATTTTTGCTGGGCCATTTAAACTTCAGGGATGGTTTTGCTTTCTTTATCAGCTGCCTGCATTAAATATTCTATTTGAATTCATTATATTAGAGTGGTTCTTTCTATATATCATATTGCATATTAAACTGGAATAGTCATTTTCACCTCTTCTTTTAATCATCTTTTTTGTGGAACGAAAGATTCTCTCTGTTTGTGAAATCATGGCTTCTTGTGCAACCAATAAAATGTCCTTGAAGTATTTACAATGTCCATTAACACTTCCTTCTTTAAATTTATCACTTCATGTAAAATATCATTAAATATTGGGATTAAATTTATTCCCTATTATAAAACATCATTAGTGTTAGGATGTTAATATAATCTTTTAAATTCAGAGAAGGATTTGACAGTGCCTGTTGTAAATGATTACAATTAATGAGAAAATTCTAAGAATTCTGTAAGCTTAATGATTTCCAGAAGTCCAGATGATTTTTGTAGATGTGGACATGTCTTTTTCCTCACCGAAATAGCTGCTATAGTGACTAATCTCACTAGTCTCCCCCAGCAACTGAACCCTGTGTGGTTCCTCTTGTTATTTTGGAGTCAGCTCTCTAATTTACTAGTGCTCCCAGTGCTTATCATTACTTCTTACAAGTGGCCTTGCAGATCTGTTGCTAAGTCCTGTAACTATTTACTTTAAACTGCTGCTTTCTTGAATTTTATCTGTATTGTAAAACTGCCTATGACAACATATTTCTTTTTGAAAAGGGTCACATCTTTGCAAGAGAAAGAGGACTTTCTGAGGGTAAGGCAGGATGTCACTGAGGATGCAGTAAGTGCACAATAAAGGTCCAGTGAAGCCTAGGAGATTGTCAACATAGTAATGGCGAATAGAAGGGAAATAGCCTTTTCTGCAGGAACAGCCAAGTTTGTACTTTTAAGGAAAAAACATGGTGTGCTAAAAAATTTCTATGTGATTTAAAATATGAGCTGACTGCATAAATAATGCCCAGAAGGTGTACTATTTCCTTACCAAGGTGTTACAAGAAAAAGTCTTTCTTGTTAAATGAAAATGCTTAAGATAATGAATGGTTTAAAAAAAAATAAATCCTTATTCTTTGCAGTGATGAAATTGCACAGTACCACTAATGTTGGAAGAGATCTTTGGAGGTCATCTGGTCCAACCTCCCTGCTCAAGCAGATTGTTGCTCAGGACTGTGTCCAGGCAACTTTTTAATATTTTCAAGAATGGAGATGCCACAAACTTCCTAGACGATCTGTGCCAGTGGCAATCACCCTCACAGTAAAAAGGTGTATCCTCCTGTTAAGAGGGAACCCGGTGTGTTTGTACCCTTTGCCTCTGGTCCTGTCACTGGGCATAACTAAAAAGAGCCTGACTCTGTCCTCTTTGCACACTCCCTTCAAGTATTTATACACAGTAATAAGATTCCCCTGATTCCTTCTCTTCCCCAGACTCAATAACCCCATCTCTCTCAATCTTTCCCCACAGGAGAGATCTCCTGTTCCTTCATCCTTTTTCCACATTCACTGGATTCTTTCCAGTGGGCCCATGTCACTCTTGTACTGTGGAGTCCATGATTGGACTCAGTGCTCCTGGTGGGTCTTACCAGTCTCTTGACTTTCTGGCACTGCTCTTCCTAAAGCAGCCCAGGAAACTGTTGGGCACTTTTATTGCAAAGACACATTGCTGGATCACTCGTTGTCCAGCAGGACCTCAGGACCTTTTCTGCAAAGTTGCTTTCCAGCTGGTCGGCCCTCAGCGTGTATTGCTGCAGGGGGATATTCCCCTCCAGAAGCAGGACTAAATTTTTCTTTGTTGAACTTTTATAATGTTTCCATTAGCCCAGATCTCCATCTTGTTGAGGTACCTCCAAATGACAGCACAATGTGTGAATGTGGGAATTACTTGATCTGAATTAGGACGGGAGGAATTTTGGTCCATAGTCCCTGAAACCATACATATTTCACCCCTGGCAATTTTCTTTATCCAGTGATTTCATATTCAGACACTGAAACTAAAATGTTTCTGTGAAAGGTTTCCATTTGACAAGCTGTTATCTGATATTTAACAGCTCATTTTATCTCTTCCAGACATTCTACATTCTTTTCTTTTCAGGTAATGAGTACATCCCTACTTACTGCCTAGGTGCAGAATGAAAGACATCTGTGCTCCTAGTTGCAGTAAGCCAACAAAGGGAAAGAATATACATCATTACTTCAGTCTTTAGAGAAATTTCTACATTCAAGGTCATAAGTCAAGAAAAGCATTAGCTCCTCAAAGGGGGCATTGAGGCACTGTGGGGAGAATTTGAAGGAATATCATCATAATTCCTCCATCTGGCAACAAACACTCTGTCATTTGCTGTCCTAATAAGGAACACAGTGATTAAATATGGCTAAGCACTCAGGCTAGTTGTGATTTTTTTAATTAAAAGAAAAGCAAATTGTTTTGATTTTTAATCATAGGAAAAAGATTTATTGTCAACCTTTGTGCACAGATGCAATGCAATTCAAATTCTGACTAAGCCTCTGAAGTAGAGAACAAAACCCAGCATGGCCTTGTTTAGGCTTTTTGTTCAGAAATACAGAAGCACCTGCAATCAACTACATTTGTTAATGTATGTTATTTTATGCAGAAATGCTTTGGGCTTATTTCTGCTGCTTTTGAAAGTATCCATACACTAGAACGCGTAGTCCTTTGAATGTAGTACAGATTGTGTAGTACAGACCTGACTGAGTCAGGTCCTGGAAGGAAGGAAAAGTATCAGATGTTGAGGAGTGCCTGAGGGCTCTGTTAGCCTGTAAATTTGCATAATTTCTGTTTCATTGCAACAACTCTTTATTTTGTGTTTTTCTTATTTTCTATTTTCTCTTTTTCTTTTTCTCTTTTCTTCGTTTAGAGAGAAGGACATTGTGCTAGAATGGAATTTTGGGGTGGACCCCACATTCCTTCTAACAGAAATGTTTGAAGCAGAAGTAACAGCAATACAGAAAGTCAGGCGATCATGCACAAAACTGAATATCTGTTGACAGCTATGTCAGAGCATCATGTCTGCTGAAAATGGTCTGGTTTGGTGCCAAATTCCATTCAAATATCACAATATCTTCTGTTGATTTCAACCAGATACTTTGTCTTAAGTAAAAATGCATCCTCTGAAACATAATCCCTTTTTGTTACCTTATGTAATATTTGGTTATTAACCAACTGTTACGACCCGCCCCAGGAAAAGGGGGGGGGGGTAACCCAGGTTTTATCAAAAATTCCTTTGGGGTGGATTAAAGCGAAACGACACTAAATAATCGGTGTATGAAAATATATATATTGATAAGATTTATTTTAACAATTTTGAATCAACAGGTAAGTTAACATTTTTGGGTGCTGTCATAACCTTTCTGGGGAGAAGAAAAATGCATAGGGGAGAGAAAGGCAGGATAAGAGAAACTGTTTAGGGGAGAGGAAAACCAGGATGAGAGTAAGAGAAAAGAGAAGCTGAGAGTATAAAAGAAATGGACATAGTCACCGCCCACTGAATCCAGCGATGCTTGAGAGCGATGGTCTTGATTCGCAGGCAGTGGGGGAGAAGGAGAACTCCCAAATTCTCAAAGTCACCAGTCAGTTTATATACCCTCAGCATGCTCTGGCACCTCCCTGGCATGAGGGGTTGTTTTTCCTTTTTTGGGCTTAGTCCACCTGAGGCACCTTGTGCTGTGTCTTTTGTGTTTCGCCTGGTTCCCGCCTTTCAAGTTTAGCAGAGGGAGGGCGGGTCCTGATTGCCCATCAGATGTGTCAATAGTCAAAAGCCTGCAAGGTCAGTTCTTGCCTTTTCAGGACTTCACACCCCTTGATTGCCCATCAGAGGTATCATGCAAGTCAAAAGCCTGCAAAAGTCTCCTAGAATGCAAAAATCATCAACCATTTCAGTCTCTGACACCAACAATTCACTAATTTCAACTCCAGCAATTCCTTTTGCCCCAGTGATTATATGCCAAACTTACCATAACTGACAAATACTCAAAAGTTCTTACCATCTCAAAGGTGTCTGATGGTCTACATGAAATAAGTTCTTAGATCAGTTCCACTATCTACATTTTTTTTATAGTCATGATTTTTTTTCCCAAGTATAAAGACTGAACATAGGCCTCAATCCTCACTAATGTATACCAGAATCTTTCACCGTACTGTCATGGAAACATGTAAATAACAAAATACACTGTGTCTAATTGAGACAGTTCTAAAGAAACATTATATTATTTAATTAAACAGGAAAAATGATATGCAGAGAGAGAGTGAGACAAGAAGAGAGAAGGTTGTCAATACAAAAATATGTCTGGTTATCCTGTGGCAGTACTTTGAGATATTTTTCACATTGGTTGCTGTACCCAGTTAATCCTGTTAACTATAAATGATGAGTCAAGTTGACAGCTTGGTCCCTATTTATGCTTGTATTTTCTTTATGCTCAAAGTTTAAATAAATGTAATTTGATGGGGATGAATAAACCCTTCAGGCTTTTTACTGAAACAGCTCAGGAAAAGACTATTTTAAATGGAAATAAAAGAATGCAAACCAGAATTTCCTGAAAGCAAAATAGCAGAACAATTCTAAAATCTTGTGTACCCTGCTTGCAGAGTAGAGTCAAAATGGAAAAGAACCTTTATAAAGAATGAATCCACTGTCTAATAACTTCAGCTTGGTTAGTATCACAAACTACATGAGCAGGAAAATAGCTTATATATATTAAACCTTATTTCTTTAAAAAGGTATAATATTTGTTGGAGAAGATGAGGCAACAATGGAAAACATCCTTAATAGATAGTCTGAACATGAGATATCAGCAAATTTACCTTCCACTACTGAATGATCTAAACAGCTCTGATCATTAGTGCAACATGTCTTAACTCATCAGCTTATGCTCAAGATAAAACATTAATGAGAGCTCTCCTCTCCCTCTCCCTCTCCCTCTCCCTCTCCCTCTTCCCTCTCCCTCTCCCTTCTCCCTCTTCCCTCTCCCTTCTCCTCTCCTCTCCCTCTCCCTCTCCCTTCCCCTCTCCCTCTCCCTCTCCCTCTCCCTCTCCTCTCCATGATTCTATGATGCTACTGTGAAGGTGGTGAGATGCGGGAAATGGTTTCCCAGAGAAGTTGTGGATACCCCCAGACCTGGAAGTATCAAAACCAGGCTGGATGGGGCTTTGGGCAACCTGATCTAGTGGAAGGTTCCCTGCCCATGGCAGAGGGTTTGGAACTAGATGATCTTTAGGTTCCTTCCAACCCAAACCATTTTGTTATTCTCTGTTCTGATGTATTGCTCAGGACTGTAGAGGCATCTGTGCAGACCACAGAGGTTTCTGTTAGCACAGAGTGATATAATTCTTGTCAGACTGATATTCATCCTTACTTGCTTCCCCTTTTCTCTCAGCTGAAAACCAGATTTCAGCAGCAAGCAGAAAACTTAGAAGAAAAGAAATAAGGAAAGAAATATAGAGCTTTCACAGAATCATTTTGTGCAGATGTTAGCATCTTAGGGGTATCCACAGAGGTTCACACACTCACAAAGCTTCCAGCTGAAAGATAGATGACACGTAGTCTAATAAGCATTGGTCTCTGAACAGGCATTCATTGATTTTAATCTTGTTAAATCATGTTCTAGTTTCTCAGAGACATAAAGAAGCAAAGAAATACAAAACACAACTCAGTAATAAGCAAATCACCCAGGAGATGAAATCAACAATTTTACTGACTTCTCAGGCTAGAAAACAGGAGTTTAAAAGAATTTAAAGGATAAGTAATTAAAGCTGTTGTGTTTTACAACATGGTAACACAACAAAAATAAGTGGCTGCAGAGAAAGCAGATTTTTAAAGGCAAAATGTAAAGAAGACCCTGAAACAAGAGTAAGAAAAGATATGCCAGTGAGATCCAAACTGTCATGATATTCATTTATTCATTAAAAAAGTAATATGTATTTATTTATGAAGCATATTTATGAGCATATTTATGAGGCTAAATCATAGAATTGTGGAATGGTTTGGGTTGCAAGGGACTTTTAATGGTCATCTAGTCCAAATTCTCTGCAATGACCACGGGCATCTTCAACTCAATCAGGTTGTTCAGAGCCCTGATCAACCTGATCTTGAATGTTTCCAATGAGGAGGCATCTACCACATCCCTGGGAAATCTGTTCCTGTGTTTTACCACCCTCATTGTAAACATATTCTTCCTTATATCTAATTTAATAATTCAACTTAAAACTGTTACCCCTTGTCCTATCACAACAGACTCTGCTAGAAAAAAATTTGTCCCCGTGTTTCCTTTAAACCCCCTTTAAAGTATTGAAACACAACTAAGACGCTAGTAAAAAAGTGGGTTTGACACTTTTCAGGGAGGTTACTTTGGGCCAGAAACACTGAAGTTCAAAAGCAGAAATCAGTCTTAGCTGTGAGTCCCAGCTCTTGAAATATGATGAAGAGTAAATCTTAACCAGGTACCCAAATATTCAGTTGTTGTTGTTGTTAGCGGTGGTGGTTGGTTGGTTTTTTCCTTCTTTCTTTTACTAAATGGTAAAAATCTTCTCAGATTGCACAGAAAGTGTACTTTCTCTGTAACAATAATTCACAGAGAGAGGAAGAGCCTGGGCTGGAGTTCAGAGCAGAGTGCACCAGGTTGCACACCTCTCCCAGTTTCGTCAATGACTTAAGGAGTAGTTCAGGGCAAACATCTTTTTCTGTTATCCCCATCTGTAGAATCACAGTATCATAAATGTACTCAGGGCTTTAGGCCATCTAAAGTGACACCATTCCTATCATGGAGAGATAGCAACCAAACATCACTGCAATTAATGCCACTTACTATCCTCGCTTTGGGTATAGTGAAAATTAATCCACTAATGCTTGTAAAATGCTTCAAGATTCCACAGTGAAAGTCAGCAGGAGAATGTAGAGCGTTAGAGTTGTAAATGACAACAGAGTGCACTCTGGAAGGAAGAATAACAATAAGATCATTGAGTTAAACTCCAAACTCAGAGGAATTTTCACTTATTCCTCTCAGCATCTCCTTCCCAAGAGCATGTCTCAGTAGCAACTCTAATCCTGATGCTAAGCAATCCTGACTTGATATGAACACCAGTGCATCATAAGGTCTCCTCCTTTTGCTCCTGAGCCAGAGGGGTGGTATTGTACCGAACTTTTGCTAAGAAATTACCCTGTTACTTGTACATGTCTCCATTTCTGCTGTAGTGACCACTGATGTTTCAGAAGAGGTTGTGGTTAATGCTGCTCTCTCTTCCTGTAGCTGCTTAGCCAGCTCTTGGATATTGCAAACTGCTCCTGCTACACATGGTTTTGGTCTTAAAAAGACCAAGGAATTCACTGAAAAATCATCACTGTCTCCCTGAGTAGTTTGACTGTCAATATTTTTACAACAGGCCTGCTGACCCTTTACTGCTTTTAACTATTTGCATATGCCAAGTTGGAAGTAATCGTCTGGAAAAATTGCCTCCAGACAACTGGCCAAGGCTTTGATCAACTGATCTTCATGTCCCAGTCTTATCTGGTATGACTGTGTCAGGTGCATACAGTATGAGTACACCCTGGATTAAACACTGTGTAGTGTAACCCTGGGGTCTGTCCCAAAGAACACACCTCTTAATGTGTGACTTGGAACCTTGATTCAGTCGAGACAAACATAAACAGAAAACCCAGTGCTGACAAAAGTTATTCTTTGTGCTGACCATGGATTACTGTGGAATGCAAATATGCCTTTAGAAAAAAGTTGTGTATGGTTGTAAGGTTAAAGAATATAGTCAGAGCATTTCTCTAGTCTGGTGAGTGATTCACAGCACTCTCCTGCACAGCCCACTAAATCACCAGGTGCTATGAGCACACAAGCATGATATTTCCATAGTGTCCTTTTGAAATGTTTAGCCTCACAAACCCAGCAAGTAAAAAACTACAGTACCTACCCAGGAAGTCAAAATTTGTATGTTCTAGGTGAGCATCACTCTAGTGAGTCCTGTAAAACCTTGTCTCCTTAGGGTGAGCAGAGACGTGTCCTTCTGCTTGGTGCTCTCACATGAGAGTCAGTTACTCATGTACATTCAGAGATCATCTGTGTCTCATCTGAGAAGCACAATAAATTGTTTTGGTAGTTTGTAGCTCCCATATTATCCCCAGATCCTTGTTCCCTGCACTTCTTTTTGTTTGTGCTTGCCCAGAGAATAGGGATTATCTGAGAGTATAAATCTCAGTGACCTAAGTAGAAATCATCTGTCAGTGAAGGATGATAATCATCCACCAAAAAATAAACAACCAATCCATTTCTCCCCCCTCCTTCCTTCCATTTTTCCTCTCAAGTGAGCAGCTCAGTCACTCCCAGAACCCAGTAATAGAAGGAATGAAAGACATGGGAATTATATCTGCATTTACAGAGGGTAGATTTTCACCTGGCTAAGATGTGGCATGAGCACTTGAAACTTGTGTAATGGGCATTCAATTTGTTTTGTAAATGTCCAAATAGCTGCCATTTTACTGCAGAAATGTCAGGGAAAAGACCTATCCCAATCCTGGCTGTTTCTCTTGTCATTGTTAAAAAGTGAAATTACTGCTTTCCTTTGCCTCAAGAATTGTCAGGAGGCAGGTGGAATTGTCTAACATCTTCAAAAGGGACAGTAATACTATACTGCCCACATCCTGCTGCTGTTATATATGTAAAATATAAGTTAAAATTGCTCTGTCAAACGTTGTCACTTGGTCAAATGGTCCTTTCTGTAATGCAAATTTTTATTAAACAAAAGTAGTTAGATTAGACTTGAATAGAATGGAATAAAATTATACTAGACTAGTCCCTTTCAATTGGAAGGGACTTATATTTTCAGTGACCAAGGTCTGCCTTCTTTCTAAGCTCCATAATTTCTCTTTTCATGGCCATTGTCAGGAGGTAGCAGTGGTCCAATTTTTTCTTCAGGATTAGGTTTTGAATTGGTGATATTCCCTTCCTCTTATGTGAGTTTATGCAGAGGAAAGGCAAAGCACAAGATGTCACCACAAGTCACAGGTTTGGTTTCAGAAAAACTATCACTAGATCACTGCTTGATATGTTAACGCTGTTTAATCTAAATTATACTACGTGTTTGTGCTTGCCACATAGCGACAGGAAAATGAGGAAGAGTGCACAGACATGGTGGGAAAATAATTATTTTGTTTTCTTGCTAGATATAAGCTCTTTTTCATGAGTCTGTTCTGCAAACACATTGCTCTGATCTGCAGTAGGAGTTGGTGACACATTAGATGATTTCCAGAGCCTTAAATGGACAAGTCCTTTATACTTCATGTCAGAGAGCAGTGAGAGTGGACTGCCAGAGGCGACAGCCAGGAAAGCAGAGCACTACTCTTGAAGACAAGGGGTACGGTCCCACAGTACCTAAACCAGGAATAGAGCAGCTCTGGTGACAGCAACCAGGGGCAGCACAGACCAACAGTCACCACATTAGACCTAATGATGAGTCAAGTCTGAGTTAAGCCAGCAAGGCAGGATCTGCAAGGTGCAAAGCCAGGCATGGACATACCTGCAGGGTAGCTAAGTCAAAGACAAAGGGCAAGGGCTGGGTTAAAATGCAGATTCTGAACAGGACAGAGGGTCAAGTTCCTGGATAAGTTTTCCACAGGGCTTTCTCTTGGTTTATTTGTTTCCACCAAAGCTTTCTCTAGAGTTATGCAGCTGCATCATATTAAGACCCTGAACACAACCCTTAGGCTAGAAGGGGAGAGAGAGAGTTTGCAGAAGAGGATTTTCAGGGGAGGTGTTTCAGGCCATCCAGAGCAATCAGTCCTGAGTTTGCTCAGGTACCTGACACTCCTTGTTTAACCTCTGACCTCTGAAAACCATCATTAACACTAACCTCAATTTATTGGACTCTGAATCTTTCTACATCATTAAAAACCAGTCTATAAGGCAGGTAAGATTAAGCTCTGTCTTAACATAGCCATCAGGCTTTGAGACAGCTGATACACTGAATACCTGAGATATCTGCAGGAGCTGGCAGATGTGACAGAAGGCTTGCAGAAAACCTGCAACAGGAGGCCAAGCATGCTGCAATAAGACATTTAAAATTGTGCTAGAGACAGAAGTTTGGCACTTGAATCAAACAGTTCCCAGGATCATCAGGATTATTTTACCTTTGTTTAATTAGATGATAACTTTTGCTGTAGATTGGCATGCATAAGGCTCCCTGTGAAGTGGAAAGGCATGTCTTTGGGAAATGTGCTGTGTTAAGCAAGCTGTTAGGGATAATTGTAGATGGTAATGCTTCTGACACTTATATGACCCATTAGCTTGTCTGGCAGAATAAAACCCTAATGTCAAATTGTGCATGTGCTATTAAGAAAGCATTTTTTCCTTGGTCCCTTGGACTCAGTGCCCCATAGTGAAAGAGAGTAATAAATTGGTATCTTACAACTGGGAATGTGCATAGGGGCTGTGAGTTTTGAGATAAAGAACCGCCTATGCATCAATGGTATTGTTCCCCTTAATTATTGCTACAGCCCTGCTCTTTTTTATACCAAGAACCCCAATGATAAAACCTATTACCTTTGTTGATAACTATGACTGACAGATGATCAGAAGAAACAAATAGGAATGAAGAGCTATAAGGAAATTCATCTGGCTGAGCATGAAACTAATTTCCAGTGAATGCTAGAATGATGAATGTAAAGTTGTTTTGTTTGAAGGAGAGTCTGAGATACCAATTTGTAGAGGAAGAAACATGTCCTATTCCTCAACAGTGCAACAGATCTGGATCAAATAGCTCTGTAAACATCCTCCTCCACCTTCTTTTTTTTTTTCCTGCACATTTTTATACATGAGCCAGGAAGTCTGAACACTTTCATGGGGGAAATTTAAAAACAGACCCCATGTCCTTTAACTTGCACATTAGTGTTTGGCAGGTGTATGTCTCATTAAGTCTCTTTGAATACAGCATCAGTGCATCAGGGAACAACTCTTCCTCCTCACTATATATTTAGAGCAAGTTATGGTCTATGCCTCTACTGGTAGGGATTTGTGTGTTTGCCACATCTTGTAAACGCTAATGTAAATAATGTTTTTCCTTATGCTTGAGCCACTGTACAAACTGAAATTAAGATGATATTTGAAATAGTAGGGGAAAACGTATTTAATCTTCGTGGACCAGCTTGTGTAGCTGACTATAGTCATAAGAAAAAGAAAGTTTAAAATTTGTAAAAATAAAAATTTGCTGCTTCTTCCTTCCATTTCTGTCACTGTCTTTTCTTTCCCTATCACAGATACATTGAATATCACAGTCCATAAACCAAGATGGATTTTTTGGGAAATGACAACATATGAAACTGACAAAGGCTGAACTAATATCTCAGAAATCAAAATGTTTTAAAATGGCAGAAATCTGGAATACTTATGTCAAGAAAAAAATACAAGCTATAAGAAGGTCTACACAACCATCAACTAACCTCTGACATTTGCTAATGTTGGAGGTTGTCAAGTCCAATATTGTATATGGAGTTATATATACATCTTTTAAATGGCATGTATTGTTTTGAACCTAAAGATGTAGTTAGGGGATCATTTCTTTTTGGCAGCTTAAATCATTTCTCTTTACCTCTTCCCTCTCCATGTTATCTATTTACTGGCACCTCAGTCTCCTCTCAGGATGTGCATGGGGGTATGTACATCCCAATGCAGGAAGTCTGAACCTACTTTGAAGATTCATTCAAATTGAAAATCAGCTTATTTTTCTGCAAAGTTATTTGGCAAGAAGTGTTTTATATCCTAATCACCATGTAGATCCGTACAAAGAGTGGGTAGGTGTACTGGTTTAAAAGTTAACCAGCAGGGGAAATGAACTCAACTCAAAAGAGAGATTATACGTCAGAATAACAATTTAATAAAGTAATACAATAAGTATGATTATACAGACAAGCAATTTGGTTTTAACCCACAAAACCCAAATGTATAACCCAGCACCCTGGGGCATGAACAAAGTGGTGTTTCTTGGGGCCCCCTTCCCCGAGTCCAAAGTAAAGGGAGAGGGGAAAAAAAACAACAACCTGCTGGTGGGAGAGCTGTTGCAGTCTGGTCAAAAGTGGTGATTGCAGTCTAGTTGAGGGTAGTGAGCTGCAGTCTGGTTGAGAGTGATGAGCTACAGTCTTCCTCTCGATCCCACGAGTGGTAAAAAGGTTCCAAAACTCCAAGTTTATATATTCTCCAGTTCAGGCAGGAATGCTCAGTCCTTCCCTCAGAGCGGGGAATTCCATAAAAGTGTATGAGGACAGGAACATCTACAGGCCTCTACTGCTAACAATTTCTGGGAAAATGGCATGGAAGGCTATAGAATACACAGTTTTGGGTTACACCCACACCATGATGAACTGGTCTCAACTGTCCTAACTAGGACAGTAGGGCAGAGAGAAAAAGGAGTGTTAAAGAGTAGATCTAGTGATTTGGCATCATGACTGCCAAAAATAATGCTTCTTGAATGACTCCTTAATAGAAAAGTCATCAGAAATGTCACTTCAGTTGCTTAAATTATTCATCTTAATTTATTTAGGGACACTGGCTTTTACATAGATGAAATTGGTTGCAAGTTCAGTACATTTCTCTCTTTTCTGGAGTTAATGAACACAGAAACAAATAAAACTTCTACTTCAATGTTTTTGAACTGATACTCTGGAGGGATGGTGACTTAGGTACTATTTAAATACCTATGATATCACATTCTCTGTCAGGCAGTGGAGGTGGCTTAAGGAGTTACTACCCCATAGCTGCTTTTTATGGCCTCCCTGCTATGCATCATTATGGGAGTAGCACATGACATGGACTTATACTTAAGCTACTTCATTTCTTGGAATAGTTTCTATATTCTAAGCAAAAGTATCCTGACCATCTCTGAAAAACTGGTTACTAAATGCCATCCCTCCATTTGACCACTTAAATCCTGCTTCACAGCTGGAGAAAAAAAGATCACTGTGTATTTACTGGACACTCAAAACTTTTAGATTATATAATGTTATTTAATGTTCTTTCTGGCTAAGTTCAAAGCAGCTGCTCTTGTTCAAAGAAATCTCTCTGCCTTCATCCTGCTCACACGAATGTTCCTCCAGTGTTATATGCTCTTGAAATACAAAAAAGCAACACTTACTTGGGAGAGAGGAACCACTCTGGTCCCTGCACTCTTGGAGGTGTATGTGCTGTTTATTAGACCTCCAGGGGAAAGTGCTGCAAGAGGCACTGTCTCACAAATTATCTGGTTGCGAAAGAGAGAGGAGTACATGAGGCAGGGAAGCGTCCTTTCCACAACTCTCAGAGAAAGTTCGTATTGCAACTCAAGCATCTTCAGTCTCATCTCCACCGAGGACACCAGTCAATGATGCTTCAAACTGCCTGCAGCCCACAAGGCTGTCACCTTTTCCATTAAGATGAGGACAACAATGGTATAATGCAGGTGCCAACGCTGGGGAAAAAATTGCTGAAAAGGGATGTGGCTGCTGCCTTTATAGCTCATCTAGATCTCTTAATCCTCTCTGGCATTCTCACTCACCAGAGATGTGATGCTGGCCAGCAGGATATAATTCTTGATGATTTTCTCTGAATAACCTTTCTATGGGTCAGCCCTGGCAGAGATAAGACTGTCTCTCCAGAGAAAGACAACCAGTGATATATTTGGATACTTAGCAAACGTGCTGTCTGAAGCACCTGTCACTGATAGCAGTGGAACAACACTGGTATATAGCTGCTCAAATTATCTCAGGTTCAGAACGATTTTTCAGTGTTATCCACTTTGCTGCTTTTTTCTCAAGAGGCTTTTCAAATGTCATACCACCCCTGTTCTTATCACAATAGTCTTTACATTAAAACAAGCTATAAAAATCAGCCAGCTCTACCAGGGAATGCAGGCTGTGCATATTTCACAACAGGGCAATGCAAAAGATCTTCAAGGGAAAAAAAAAACTCAACCAACCAAACAAAAGGCTTTGCATATCTGCTGACTATTTAAATTAAGACAGTCTGTGGTATAAAATTCTACTTTCTCTGTTTATCTGTACAGAGGTACTATGTCAGACATCTCAAATTGACTAGACCAGAGCATCCTAACAAACTAAATCTGAGGCTAGATGCAATAAAGAAATAAAAATCACAGAAGTTAGGACCTGAATAGCATAGATGGCTCTTGGAACCTGGAAAGCACTGTAACTGGGTCTTTGTGTGATGAGATTTTGGAGGCCTCAAAACAATGAAAGAATCATGCCCTTAGGATAGAACTGCTTGGAGCAAGACAATGGGAAACATTAATGCCAGAGGTGATTTTAAACTGATATTACTCTCCCAAAGATGTACAACTCCAATATCCAAAAATGAAATCTCAGACTGAAGCAAAGCTGGCACAGAATTGTTCTTCTGAGGGCCAGTCTCACTTTTCGCTTTTCAAGAATTAAAACAGACTTCATCTTTCTTCAAAAGAGCTTCATGGTTTGAAGAGTCACTTGGGATGTGTGGGAGGACCCAATTCAATGCCATTTTTAGGGGGAAAGGCTCTCAAATCCTGCACTCACATTTGCTCAGTGAATGCCTCAGTCATTGGGCAATTTGTACCCATCACTGATTTTAAACTGTGGGCACTTGGAAGTGCCACATTATTCGAAGAAACAAGAATTAACATGGAGCACAATATTGTGAACAGATCCATCTGTTACCAAGGTACTAATTAATAAGTAAAATTTAAAGGAAAAAAACCATGCAATTGCAGCCTATTCACATCAGCTTATAGTGCCCTGTGAAGGTACCCTGTAAGTCACATAGTTGGTGCCTTTTGGAGACCATCCTGAGCTGCCCTTACTGCTACATCCCAGTGAAAAGCCTCCTCAGGAAGACAGGACCAATCTTTTCAGGCAGAACAAAAGCAATACAGTGATCTGATCTCTGTGCTGTTGGGGATAACCAACTCAGCCCCTGTACGGCCACTGGTCCTGTGGAAGGCCAGAAGATCCATTCCTGCAGTGTCCTCTGCTGCACATCTTTTATAACCATAGGAGGTCGACAGATTCATTTTTGCCTGTGCACTGTAGCACAGTTTGTGTAACAAAGCAGCAGGTAATTCACAACGCAAGTGTTCTTTGGGAAAAGAAGAAAACAAAGAATTAATTTTCGAGTCCTTGGTTTGCATCACTGATGTTTAAATGTGAAACTGTGGCATTTTTTATTTCAATGCCCAAGTTCCAATCACTGTTGGTGGGGAGTATGTTTCATCCACGGGGAATTATGCCATTGATTTACATGAAACTTTTCTGACTTAAGCTGAGCTGTATATTTTTTTACTCCACTAATACATTTAAATCTTTCTCTTCAAATCTAGAATATAGTCCAAAGGGAAAAAAAAACCCTTTTGACATGACAATTTCTCTTAAGAAAAGTTGTCTTCCTCGGCCTATTCAAATGATCTCTGAGATCAGAGATCAGAGGTTGTCTGGTAGAATAGAAAATCACATAAATTTTTATGCCTGGGCAGGGAATCTTCTATTTACTTCAGGATGAAAAAGTAAGAACCAAGACCTCAGAAGGATCTAGGGAAACAAAACTTTTCCTTCTTTGAATATAAACATCCTCAATTGTTTTTTCTCTTCATTATTCCAAGAATATCATGGGAAGATTTGGTGGGATATGCTTGCATCCGTCTGGGTATAAGTTATATCCATCAAAAGGTAGATCTCTCAGTATTAGTAAGCATAATCCCACCTGGTTGAATCATTTGTATGATGTGTAAATCTACTGTAAATAGATACAATATTGACATTTCTAGAGGAGTTCCAGTTCTCCTTAGTTAGTTAAATGCACTTTCCTTTCTGCATTTGTTTACAGTCATGAAGATACCCCAGTGACGTGTTTTAATATTGAATATTGAAATTCTACACTTCCTCACAGATAACAAGGCAGACTGCAAGGATAAACGTGAATCAGCTGGTGGTGCAACAATCCCTCTCCTGTTCGTTTAAAAAATGTGTTTTCCCCTAATTTGGTTCCATCAGCTTCTACCATGAATAAATTTTCTCATGCCAAAATACAGTCTTCTTGTTCCTGTTCTTTTTGTTCCTAACTGGTCACTAATACAGAAACAATTTCTGCGTGGAATAGTTTTTTGGCATTTTAATTGTAAGAGCAGAAGAGGTGATAAAAATTATCCTTTATGCTGATTTCCTACCGAGAATTCTGACACTCAAAATCAGAATCACTCAGAATCACATTTTGAGTTGGAAGGGACCCACAAGGACCATCGAGTACAACTTTTAAGTGAATGACCCATACAGGGGTCAAACTCATGACCTTGGTGTTATTAGCACCTAATAATAGCTGCATACTCTGACCAACTGAGCTCTCACAATGCTTCTCCTCAAATCCCTGGTCTTTAGAGGTGATAAAATGATGTGTGACATCATCTCCTTCTAAAGTCAACAGAAATTGAAAAGATTAAACATTTCTCATAGTCGGGATCTTACACTACAAAGAAATAATCAAATAAGCAAAAGGAAAAAGTCCCCGTTCTGTACCTTGTCTTCTCTTCATACCTAAATTATGAGTAATAAACGATTCCTGAGCACTTTTCAAAAGAAGAGATGCATTTTAATTTTCTTTCAGAGGAACATAAGAATTGAGTGGTTGCAAAAAATAAATAATAATGGCACCAACGTTTTTTCTTGAATAGTATCAAATATTGTAATGAATGTTTCCATGTATTCTATATATTTTCACCTCTGGAGAAATCAACTCTATGATTATAGGAGTACATTTCAGCTCTTTTTCCTTTAAAGAATCACCACAGTAGTATGGATTATGAAATGATTATGGGCAGTAAGCAAAATTGGGACCTAATTTTATTTGCATATTGACCTCAACACCACCATTGCAACATACTCAAAATGACAATTGAATATTTAAGTCAATATTGATCCACAAAGAGGGAGTTCAGAAAATCTAAGAAAAACAAAATTTCATCTATTTCATTAAAATACTGACACTTCCCCTACAAAACAAATCAGTATCAGTTTACACTCATTTTCCAATAAGAACTGATATTTCTTCATTGCAGCATGCAGACCTGTCATAAAGATTTTTTTCTTAACATTCTCTTCATACAGAAATAAATAAATAAAAAATCCTTAGAGAAGTGTAAATAAGAGTTGGTGAGACATTTCTTCTCTCTTTTTTATCACAGGAGACATGACTCAGGGTGTTCTGTGCCAGGAGATGCATCCCCTGGGTCTTGTTTTGGCAGTTTTTGTCAGAAACCTGTGATTTCTTTACACACATTTAGTACTTTAATCTGTGGAGTTCTTTTTCTGGCTTTGTTTTCCCTGCATACTGAATACAATTTCTTTGCTTTGGAAAAGAATCTCACAGTACTGTAGGCTACAAAAGGTCAGAGTCCAACTTCCTGCTCAAAATATATCTTGTGGTCTCTTATTTCCTCCTGTCCTATCACTGCACTTGTGAGAAAATTCCCATTCTGTTTTCTTTACACTTTGCTGTTGGGTGGCTCAAGACAAAACACAAGATATTCACTTGCCTTTGTCTTTACAAGGAGAAAGCAACAGCTCCCAGTCTTTCCAGCCTCCCCTCATGTCACTTATATTTTTTTTCTAGTCTACTGTTCATCTGCAGTGCATGCACATTACTTTGAATCCAAACTTTGACATGGAGCAAAATATGTTTAGTTTTGTTTTGGTGTTGTTTTTATTTGTTTTGTTTTGTGATTTTGTGTTTTTTTTTTTCAATTATAGCTCCATGAATGAGGTATAAATTTCATTAGACATTTTTGAATGGGCATTTTCTATTGTAAGCATCAACTATCTTTTTCCGTCAGAGAACAAAGAGTTAGCTATTTCGGCACTTCCTAAAAAAATGTTATTTTGACTTGACTAAGTTAATTTTAAAAGTGAAATGCTTGCATAAACTATTATATGGCATTTTATTATCATTGAAAACTATCTTGGTGAAAGACAAAGGGTTAACATTGAAATAATGTGATAATTATATTTGACATAACTATTAGCAACAAATAAAAAAAATCAAAAACCCCAGTCATACGACTAGGGTCATAAAGATTTGTTTCTTTGGACTATTGTCTGTCATATTTGTCAGCAAGTCAATTACAAGGAAGTATTATTTAAACAAAGATACCAAAGAAAATGTTCAGTAGTCCACTATGTATTCCTGAGAGAAAAAATGGGTGGAAAAAAAAGCCATGGCTTAGAGATTGTTTCTAATTATTAAATCAACAAAACAGTTCCCGAAGTCTCATCATTTGGAGATGTAACTATGAATAAGTGTTTAAAAGTTAAATCTATTCCTACTGTTTAAAACATTTATATTTTCACCTAAAATTTGGTGCTCTGTGATGTCTGCAAACACTGTTTAAACTCTGCTAAACTGATATTTCTATACATGAGTTTCAAGCAACCCACTAGCCAACTTAGTATTAAAATTCACAGCTCCTACAAGCTGAGTTCTGCCCCCCCCTTAATAGTCTCTGTTCCTGCAACTGTATGTTGGGAACTAGGAAAATTATTTAATTTCCTTGCAACCGCAGTTCCCAGTTGCACACTGGAGATGAGAACACTTTGTAATCCTTTTCTGCCACACACCTGTTCTGTTTTCTTCACAGTTTTGGGAACAACTGAGCTACAAATTGCTGGAAGCCAAGAAGTTTTACCATGAGCTGAGTCACTTTATTTTTTTTGTGATATCACCTTTGTTCTCTAAGCTTTTGTTTGGGCCATTGTCAGCAATGGTTTCTGGTATTAAACAGACTGATACAATACAGATGCTCTCGTGTTCTTATAATCCCAAATCACTGCCCGCAGCAATGCAGTTTGGATTAGACTCCTAGTTTAAAAGCTTTTGAGGAAAATGTGAAGGAAAAGAATGGGAGCCTTCTATTTGTACTGCCTATGACAACCATTATATAACTACATAAAATTATCATTCATTATCAGTTTCTTGGCAGAAGTACACAAAGAACTGAATTATCCAAGATTTTCTTTGGATTTACTGAGAGCAAAATTATATCTTCGTTTCACTAATTTGGCTTGTAGGCATCTTAAGTTTCCTTAGTGCTTAAATAAATAATAAAAAAGGCTAGCTGTATATTTATTCAATAATTTGTTTATTTAAATTACAGTCGTTCTCATCTTTCAATTTCTTGTACATGGAGAATATTGTTACATCAAAAATTACTTTAGGTCACATTTAACACTTGGAACAGTTAGTCATACAAAGGAATATTATCTTAAGAGACAAGTGACTGTTCTAATGGTTTTTGCCACTCAGCATGTGTCAGAGAGAATATGCAGGGCCTTAGTGATAATGACAGGTCTGCAAAAGATATAGGGTATCAAGACGAGTTTCCCCCCACATAAGTGGTGAGTGATTAGTATTTTATTGGCCCTTTATCAACTTCAATTTTGTCTTTTGAAAATTCAGTTTAGAAAGTAATGTTCAAAATGTTGGATTTAGGGAGCTAAGTGTTAATCAAGTATTTAAGTCTAATATAAACAGATATCTGTAAATCAAACAGCTTTAGTGTTTCAGAAGTAATTCAGATATTGGTAGTCTTTTACAACAGAAATCAATTCCTCTCATAAAATAAGTCCCAGTAAAAGATGCTGTTATGATATATGTGCTGAGATTACCTAGCCATCATTATTTACCAGTATGGATTTTAAGGACAAGCTTTTCAAAGCCACTTAGGGGCTGAGTATGCCCAATTCTCATTAATTTTATACGTGGATGGGTATCCAAATCCCTTTGAAAAGCTGAATAGCTCATTTTGTGAAAATCCAACAGGCATCTATGTCTGGGTATTTCCTCTTGGGATCACAATTTGTATGTGCCCTAGACACTTGAAAAATGATTTTGCCCATTAACTTTTGATGCAAAAAGTCGGGACATGTCACTAATGCAATATGTATATGAAGCTAAAATGGAAACTTTGATCTAACAAGTCATGTGATATGAACAAAGATAGAAAGTGAGCACAGAAGAGACAGGAAAGAATTTTCCTTTCTGGAGTATGTTTTACTTCAGGTCAAAGAATTCTGTATGACAAGGTAAAATGACACCTGGTCATTAATAAAAAAGCCATAAAGTTACTGGTAGAACCTAACTTTGTCAATTTGTCTGTTTTTCTCTTGGAACTCCACATTATATCCCCAAATTCATACAGATTTCTAACAAAGGTAGTCTTGAGACAAGTTTTTCTACCTCAGAAGGGGGGATTTTTCTCACTTGCTTTTATGAGGAGATAGCCTGTTATGAATGAAAACCATGAGTTTTAGTGCTAGGAAAACTTTCTAGCAGATCTGCTATATTTGACTGTTGTTATCAGTGCTGGCAGTAGGCAAGATAGCAAGCAGAGTACTAGATATAAAAAAGGGTGATTTCTTAATATTAGGGGGGTTTTTTGTTTGTTTTCTGGGTTTTCTGCGTTTATAATTTCTGTGGTTCTGGAATAAAGAAATGTTCATTTCAGTGGAGCAGGTGATTAATGAGAAGTGAGTGAATAGTATATTACCAGAAGTAGATGTTCAGTAGTGGACTGTTATATACTTGGAAATAAGAAGATTATTTTATAAAATAATAACATTAAACAAAATAAATACATTTTTTTTTAATAATCTATGGTATTCTGGAAATCTGTGAGCTTTTTCTTAGTTGTCTAGAATGTTCTTTCTTTTTTTTTTCTAAATCTCATACAGTTATTTATTTTTAGGAGTTGGTGCTTCCAGTAAATCCTTGTCTAGTGCCCTGGAGCTGCCAGTGCCTTGGTTGTAACCTAAGACCTATGCACCAGCTGTCACTTGGCCAACAAAGAATTGGCCATAGTAGATGACTTAATGAAAGAATATTTGCATTGATCAATTAAGTATCAACAAACTTGTCTTTCTCCCTGACCAATCTTGTTTCCCTGTAGGTATCCATCCTCCGAGACCACTCTCATGAAATCTCCAGTTTGACATCCAGTCTAACCTCATAAATACATGTCTCTGTTTTCCCCTCATGTTCAGCTCTGCATCCACACCAGATACTACATAAACCTACTAAAAAAAAAAAAAACAAACAAAAAAAAACCCAACCCAATTTAATCTCTGAATTAATCTGGTCTTTTTGTTCCAATTTTTACTGTTTGCAGATCACAAAAATAAAGAATAAAAACACCAAGAAAGGCTTTTTTTTTTTTCCTTTCTTTCTTTTTTTTTTTTTTTTTTTTCCCCCCTAGTTTGTAAACATTTTGGGGCAAGCTTGTTTATTTGCTCTGAATGTACAGGGAGATCCACATCTCTACTGAGTGTTTAGCTTCTACACAATGCTCTGCTCAGGGCAGGGTATAAAGTGCTACTCTAACCCACAGTGTGCAGTACATCAGTTCACACACATTTCTAATTAACATCTAATTTTGGATTAATTTCTGATTACCTCCGCTGGGCTTCTGTAATGAGATCATGAGCTACCTTAGCAGAAGGTCTATACTTAAAATGTATCTATAACGTAGAACCTACCAGGTAGTTAACTGACAATAGGATTTAAAAAAAAAAACAAAACCAAATCAAATACAAAAAAAACCCCACCCCAAATCCTTATTTGTTAGACATCTCTAGTCTTATTTTAATTTCATCAGCTACAATCAAGGAAAGAATTTGAATACTTTCCACTCCCAACAGTTCTTTCCTTGTCTCTCTTTCCATGCACTAAGAAGCTGGTTGTTATTACTATGTTTTTCTTATTTTTTTTCAGCGCACTGATTCAGGAAAGCAGATAATTTTACTAAATAAACTGTCTTCAGTACAAAATCTACATTCTTAAATAATTTCTTCCAAAGTATTTGGTAAAAAAGCAGCAGGGGAAAATATGTACTTTAAATATAGAATAAATACAGAAGTTAAACATTAGGTCAGCTGTTCTTATTTACCCATCCATGTATAGGAATGCACCATTGGAAAAGAGTGTCAGTGTTGAAGACACAGATTAATGAGTCGTTTCAGACAATGGAGGTTTATAGGTATGGGGCATACAGTATAAGTTGTGAGGGTGTATAGGAGACAAACATCTTGCTGGAACAGGGAAGATATCTCTCGGTTTCTGAAAAAAACGCTGGGAAATAAAATTCTCCCCTCCATTTCCTTTGTCCTGACGTGAGATCTTCAATACTCAGTTGCATGAAGACATTCATGTTTTGATGTCTTATAATAAAATTGAATACCACCCTGCACATTTAAAAATCTCCTTCTTTCCTGGTTACTAGGAGTTGCTAAATGCAGTTGTCCAACAGAGGCAAGATGGCCACAGCTTCATGTGCTGAAGTGCAAACAACAGCAGGACTGAAGGTGTGTTCCCAGTAGGAACTCCCACCCAGAACACATCTATGCAACACATATGTACGTATGTAAACAGCCAGCCAGAGCTAACACAGACAGACACACAGCACTCAAACAGCATCATAGCCTGATCTTATTCTTTTCACGATGTGATCAGAAGGAAGATACATCTGTGAGAGTGCAGATGTACACGTGTACAGTGAGGGTTCCTACAAGAGCTGCTCCCAGACACTCAGTCTGCCCAGAAGCTGCTCCTCAGTCCCAGTGTTCCCAGTTGCTGACATTTGGGCATTCAAGCTGCTATAGGTTTCCTGTGTGTGCAGTAAAACACACAGACACAGGCACCGACATACACACAGGGAAACTGGGCTTACACAGCCACCCTGTCCAGCAGTTGGTCCTGGATCCTCATTCCCTCTTGGTGTCTCCTGTGCAGACAGACACAGACACAGTCACAGACACAAATGGGTCTCTCAGTTCACTCCTCTAAAATGTGCTGAATCAAGGAGTTGTTCTGGGCTCCTAGGTGTGTCAGGCAGTCAGGTCCTCCAGGTGTCTCATCCTGGAGAATGTCACACACCTCCCTGGCTCCCCGGTCTGCCTCGATGCTCAGAACAGCTTACACTCAGTGACACACCTAAACTCACACAGGGACATCATGAGAGCAAAATGGATGTGACAGTATATGGGGTGTTGGTGCCCAGGCCCAACCTAGAGCAGAGAGACAAGAAGGAGCAGCCCAAAGGGGCTTGGAGGGATCGACTGCAGCCCCATCCCCATCCTTGTAGCCCTCGGAGGAGAGGATTCGTGAGCAAAGGGGGGAAGGTGGTGATGGGAAAGGGGGATGGAGAGAGATATTTTAATTTCGATTTTGTTTCTCATTAGTCAAATCTCTTTTGAATAGTGATAAATGCAATTAATTTCCCTAGGTCTAATCTGTCTTGCCCATGATGGCAACTGGTGTGTGATCTCCCTGTCCTTATCTCAACCCATGAGCTTTCTCATTCTGTTTTCTCTCTGCACACTGTAAGGAGAGGGAGTGAGGGTGCAGCTGATGGGGGATTCTGGCTGCCTGCCAAGATCTCATAACAGACATGCACAGAGAATAGCGAGTCATTCATTCAGAAAAATCATCAGAAAGAAATTTAATGAAACAATACGAATTCCAAGTACAGTCAGACAAACTCACTGACAAGCAACTTGTTATGTCGCACTTTTATCCCATTTTCCCTTGGTTTTACCATGCTCTTTGGACCTCAGAGGCCCATCTATTTCCATATCTTTGTTTCTTCTGCTAAACCCACATAATAAGTCATGCACAATCCCAGGATGTTCTTCCCCTGTATCCCATAATATGTCCTGTGACTCTGGGCAGTGAATCCATAGTGTGGGTGCCACCCTCGTCCCATGGGACTGAGGTTTTCCTGGGACAGCACTTGCAGGGGTCAGGGCAGGTAGTCATGTCTCTGACTGGAGTCTCTGACTCTTATGCTTTTCTTGTGCCTCTGAGTTCCTCTGTGTGTATTGGGACAAGTTTTATATCACATAATCTGGCATTGTTAAGCAGCTTGGACTTCATTCTCACTCCAGACCTCTGAAGAACTCACAGCTCAGATATCCCTCTGTCTTACCTACAGTCATTTTCAGAGTATTCCTAGGAGTTTAGACTCTGCGAAAGGCACAGGGACAGTAAGCACCAGTATAAGTACCTCTAAGAGGTCTCCTTGTTGTAGAAGAGGGGAGAGGAAAGGGGCAGTAGAGAGAACTTTGAGCATGAAGAAATTTGCACCCAAACATTCCCGGAGAGTGTTCAAACAGACCTAGTGTAGAATCTCAAAGCAGACTGGAAGTTGAGGAATCCTATTCCCTTCTAATAGACCTCTTCTATTTCAAATAAATCTTAGATGGAAAATTAAATATAAACAGTGAGAAGCAATGTATAGAACTGAACATCTATCTCCCATGATAGAACTAGCAGGCAGAAACCACAATCTTCTGCAATGGTCTGAAAAAATAAAGCCTATACTATGATTTTTCAAAAACATGTATCAAATACTTGACCTCAGTAATCAGTTTAGGATAGCAAACAAAAAGTGGATAGATTTGAATTCCACAGGCAGAATATGTAATAAAATGTGTATTTATTCTTTGCAACTCTTATAGTAATAGATGAGTGGTTTAAACACATTTTTCTTAGGAACTAAAGAGGATACCCTAAAGTCTTTGTCTCTATGTATTTTATAGAGGACTATTCAATCAACAGAGATACTTCTTCTAAGCTGTAAGTGTATTCAACCTTTTGTGTAGATATTCTGTATTTTCCAAACACTATTGAATTCCACTCTGCAGCTCCAGAATGTGGCTGTATTTCCATAGCTTTTGTATATTCTTTGAATCTAACAGCAACTTTATCTTCCTGGTAGATCCAATGACACAAAGGGCTGAAATGAAATGCCACACAGCAGGCCAAGACCATAACTGAGACTAGAATTGAGGTTTTTGGTGTCATTGGTAAAGATCTAGTTACAAGTCCATTATACCCTCAAGATACACATTTAAACTGTACTTCTGATCCTGTTTCAACTACTGACTGCCTTTGTTTTTTGTACGGGTTTTATTTTTCCTGAATGTCTCAAATTGTTTGTTTTCTCTTCCTCCTGTCAAGCAATTATTTGTGAACTCTGAACAAATGTCTATTGTAGGGCTGCATTACAGTGAAGACAGAGGAACTGTCTGCTGCAGCTTGCTTTTTGGAGAAGCAAATTTATTATGGAGATAAAACTACTTTACAACTTTTATAGAAGGACATTTAGAAGGAAAGCTGAAGTGATTAATTATTACACAGTAGACAGTTAAATATTTATTAAATACCAGGGATTCATACTGTTGTGAACTAGCTAATATGCACATGAATTGAGTTATCATTATGGCAATAACTGCATGCTCAAATTGAGCTAGGCAACTTGCAAGTGTTTAAGATGCACGTTCCCAAGAGAGTTTGAAGCTTTATGGGAGATATTCATGCACAGGTAAATCCATTTAAATAGTGGACTAAACAGTCTTTACAGAAAGGACCACTTCTTCCTGCCATGAGCACATTTGAACTCCTCAAGCTTCTCACAGAAACCCCCCCCTGTAGCTCCCCTGTTATGCAAAACAATTGCAGGGACTAACAAATACTGGAGCTACAGCTCCATGTGTTGTACAAGCAATGGATATACTCTTCCCTCAAGAGGTCTATCAGTTGACATAGTTGTCTCAGTTTTTATCCTGAATTTATTCTTGGACTTGAGAATTGCTGTTCCTTCCTATGACCTGAAGAAGATTTTGTGCTCTTCAAAGTCTGCTCACCCTTACTGTGTGAATTGTCATTAAAAATAGCACTACTTCCTACAAACCTTGCCTCTGTTATGTCTTGTGTTCCACCACTGCAACTACTGCAAATGATAAAACTAATTAATGCAATAGGGATAAAAACTATGTTATAGAGGTAATAAAGATACAAGTGTCTTCCAGAGAGCTGCCATGGCAGCTAGGAATCCTCAAAGGAATGATACCTTACAGGTATATACAAATCTCAGCAAAAATAACTTTTCTAGCTTAAGTGTGAAGGAAAGACTTTACAACAGATGGGATATCAGAGAAAATGAGAGCTAGGAAGAAGCATAGGCATCTAGTGCCACTTGGGTTGCCCAAAAGTATCTAAGGTTGCCACACGACTGGCAAAATGACACAGAACTTATAGGAGGTTAATATCTGTCTGAACAGACGTTTACAGGCTGTGGTGAGATCTGAGGGAACCCAAGGTTTCAATTTTTAGCAAACTGAAATATTGACTCATGACTGAATGGTGTTGCACCATCCCATAGATTTTGCTGCTTACGCTGGATGTTACTTGTTTTGGAGGGATAAAAGGCTCGATGTGAGTACTTTTTATTTTGAATTTTGGGACTCCAATGAAGAATATAGATATAGATATTGAATGAAGATATAGAGAGATGTATGAGACTGGGAAATAGACAGGAATGACCGTGGGGAAAGGGAATAAAGAGCAGTGACACTCCAGCACTAGGAAGAACAAAGACAAGGATGCTACATGGAAAGGGGACCACTGATGTAGAGTAGAAATGAGGTAAGTAGAAAATCAGTTTTTGCTGTTGACAGTTAGTATTGTTGAGTGATTTATTTGGAATCCGAAACCCTTTACATTTTCCAACTACTGAAAAGTATGTGCCTTGGTAAGCAAGAATAACTTCACAGTTACTGTTAACAGGGTAGCTTAAGTAGTCTTTCCATTAAAAAAAAAAAAAGGATAAAAAAAGTCAAAGTGTAGCTTTTAAAAGATAAAGTCATCTTCATTTTGATTCAAAGACTTTTTCAGAAAAAAAAAGATTTAAAATGTACTCCATGTATTAAGAGTGTTTCTATGCTCCAAGAGGCTTTCCTTTGGGTACTGTAAGATGGTTTATTATCCATTATCTGTAACACAAAGATAATGAAAGTGGTTCTATTGTACTGTACGTGAAACCCACAGGAATACCAGGATTTGACAGTCATGATATATCTCAGTTAGTTTCTAATGTGTAAAGCCATCACAAATCATAGAGAAGACAGTCTGTTGGTTAAATAAGTCTACAAAGTAAGATGATAGAATTCTTCATTTATCTTCATTGAAACGGCTTTGACTGCTCTGTGTTGTTAAAATAAATCTAGTCCTATTCAAAATGTCTCCTCTCTGCCCATTTTAAGCAAGCAGTTTCTATTCTCACGTATTAATTCTTACTTAACCCACCAAATTGGACTATCTTCCATTAGCACATTAAGTGAAGTGACTAACATGTGTCAGCTGTAGCTCATTTTCTTGCTCATCTTCTCCCAGAGGAGAGAATTGTTTATGCAGTGAAGCATTTTGATTGGAAGATTTTTTTCTTTTTTTATTTCTTTTAATGTGTTTATGAAAGAGATGGTAGGCCAAATAAATGCAATAGGAATGATACCTTACAGGCATATACAAATCTCAGCAAAAATAACTTTTCTAGCTTAAGTGTGAAGGAAAGACTTTACAACAGATGGGATATCAGAGAAAATGAGAACTAGGAAGAAGCATAGGCATCTAGTGCCACTTGGGTTGCCCAAAAGTATCTAAGGTTGCCACACGACTGGCAAAATGACACAGAACTTATAGGAGGTTAATATCTGTCTGAACAGACGTTTACAGGCTGTGGTGAGATCTGAGGGAACCCAAGGTTTCAATTTTTAGCTCATTGTATTATTTAGGAATAATCTCATGAACCTCCATGAACTTCAATTATATAGCAATTTTAGTGGTGACATCCTCTCCAAAGGCTATAAAGACACTTGAAGCACATACACGCATATATGATGCAAACTTTATGGTTAGACAAGATAAATACCTCTCCTCTCTCTCTCCCTTGAGGATCATAAATAAGGCTCAAGATTCTGAATTTGACTTCATAATGAAAACAGACAATTATGTTTGTTATGTCTCCTGGACACACGAGATCCAATGCAGACAGTATCTACAATTAATGATTTAATTCTAAACTATATTTCATGGCTTTAACCCAGCCAAGAAGTGATAAAACCATGAATATCACAGTCATTGCCACAGCAGTGTTGAGTCTCTTTGGACAGCTCATAACAAATAAAAGGCATCACTCAGAGGTATTGGTCAGTGAGAGTCTAAATCATCAAGGAATGTGGAAAGGGGAATAAACTATAGACTGTGTTGCCCGAAGATAGAAATGAACACTTCAGACTACAGTTGTTTCTTAGTAATAAAACTTTTAAAAGTGCTTTTCTTTCCCCATCAGCATCATCACTGACCTTTCTGGCTTTAATTTCAACAAACTGTTTTTCAGCTCAGACCTGGACCTGCTTTCCAAAATTTGTGCTGTGTGTACTGAAGTGGTGTAGACGTATATATGGTGAGAGGTTGCTGGTATATCATTTTATGTCTGCATTTAAATGCCATGCAGCACCAGGGAGATGGTTTACCTTTGTAACCATTTTCCAACACGTTCTTTGGATGTACTTCAGTATGAAAACATCGCCTTGGAAATTTGACAGATGTGTCAAATGACTCAGGGAGGTCTAAGAAAAGAATGTCTCCCTGTTAATCATCCCTGGTGGTAGCAAACCATCTATCATGTCACCAGGGCTTTTCAAGTGCTAGTCTGAAACTAGATTATATCAAGTTCAGGATATTAAATGTAATTTTGCAAGCTTGAGACTGCCTTGGACTTATATTTATGTGAAATTCAAATGGGGAAAAAAAATATTTGATTTTGCCAGAGAAAATTAGTCTTTCCTGAAAAGAGTTTTTCTGGCATAAATTTTTTTGTGCACTAGTAATTTGTTTACAGGAAAAATTACAATTGGATTTTAAATATAAAGACGATAAAGAGGATATAATATTTAACAAAACACAAAAGAAAAAAGTAAACAACATAACCCATGATAAATTGTTAGAGAAGAGAAGGGAAAGGAAAAAATTCTATCAGAGTGAAATTGAGAGTTGTGAGGAATGAGCTGTTTAAAGTACCTTTGTACTTCACTGATCGCCCATCCCACCTTTGGTATCATTCTCTAGCATGTAGCTATTGCATAGCTGCACCATATTTTGAAAAGAAATAAGATAGAAAACATAAGCATAGGTTGCATTTAGAGCTGGGCAAAGGGGTAAAGACAATTTAATTTTCTTTCTTTTCTTTTGCAACTCCGATGTCTGTGGTGCAAGTCTGTCAGATTTCAGTGGTCAGATAAAGCTGGACTGAATTCAGGAGTGTGCAGTAGAAAGGGAGGGGGGACCAGCACACAGCTGCTAATGTCCCTGGATAAACTGGTGTTACTTTTCCTCTTGAATGAACACTGAAAAAAATGTCCTGTAGCAGAGAATAAGCATCACATGTAATCCTTAAAACTCTTTTATAAAAATAAAATCCCAAGGACTGTGGTTTGCCTAGTTGTATTGCCAGTGCTCCTTCTGCTGGAGACTGATTGCTTAGTCACAGAAATAATATTCTACTTCAAAACAGAGCTGAGAAATAAAAAATATTACAACAAAGCACAGCACTTTCATCAAGGAGCAATAAGTGCCACTTGCATACATCTCACTCAAGGATACACTGTGACTCTAAATTATTCTTTGACAAAACTGTGAGAAAGTAAGATCAATCTACCTTCCTCAATAAAATTTGAGGACTGTGACCAATCCTTCATGGTAGTTTGTAGCACTTAATCCTATGAGGTCTGGCTCATCCAGGCCTGAGTTCTTTAACTTATATTTATACCTGTGAAATCCCCAAATCTTCGTTCGCAAAGCCTAGCCATGATGATACCTGTGAAATATATCACTGCTGAAAAAACAAGAAATAGTCTTAAATTATCCTTTTACACTGCATATGAGCTGTAGCGCAATTTGCTACATTAAATGATAGAAATAATTTTTCTACAAGCAAATGTAAAGTGTAAAATGTTGACTTACTGCTGTTTACTGAATTTATTCATCAATTCATTGATTTTAAAACCAGAAGGGGCTGTAAAAAACAAAGGGGTCGACTTGGAATCATCTGCAAACTTACTTAGAGTGCCTTAAATACGCTGTCCCATAGTGTTGATAGAGATATTACACAGGACTGAGCCCAGTACTAAGACTTGGAGAACCCCACTAGTGCCTGGCCTCCAGCTGGATGTGGCTCCGTTCACCACTCCCTGGGCCCCACCCAGGCAGTTCTTAACCCAGTGAACAGTGCACCCATTCAAGCCACGAGCAGACAGTTCCTACAGTAGAATGCTGTGGAATAGTGTCACAGGTTTTACTGAAGTCCAGGTAGACCACATCTACAGCTTTTTCCTCATCCACTCTGCCAATCACTTTGCTGTAGAAGGTGATCAGGTCAGTCAGTCAGGACCTGCCTTTCATAAATCCCTGCTGGCTGGGCCTGATCACCTGGCTGTCCTCTGTGTGTGATGGCACTCCAGATGAACTGCTCTCAAGATGATCTGGTTACCCACACAGTGAGCTTGCACACAACTTTGAGTCATTTGCAGCACATTCCGTTCATTTGTGTATTTTGAAATGCTGTATTTAGCGATTTCCTGGGTTTCATATTCTCCTTCAGAAAGTACCAAAGGTGTCTTATGTAGAACTTCATTAGCCCTTTGATGAATTGCAATCATCCTGCTCATCAGTCTAGTACCAGCTGCTCATCAGTTAAACTGCTGATTTTTGCTGATATAGACATTAGTGTCTGCAATTCTTTCAAAACCAACAATTGCACTGGAAGTCAGTCCCAAAGAAATTTATTTTAAAGTTAGGCATATAGTGTAAGCTTGACTTGTTTTATAACTGATTGAAATAGGTAGCCCGGGGAGTCATTTGATATAAGATGAATGCTAATTTTAAAAGAGAACCACCCTTCAAACTCTGTGGACTATGGAAGGAGCTTAGGTGATTAGTTTAGATTTGACTTTTAGATGGTGTAAGTTCAGCAATAAAAATCCCAGCCTACATGCCTAGAGTTTATTGGTATTTAATCAACAGATCTTATTTGTATGCAGTTTTCTTTTTAAAACAAATGTAATCTAGTTAATGAAATAAGCTGAGACAACAAAAGGAAATTCTACACTTGTAGTGCCAGCTATAATGAATTCCATGGAAATTTGCACTACTATACCTGCAAGTAAGGCTTTGCCTTCATTTCCAACTCCCAGTACAGAAGTATCGATTGTACATACGAGGACTGAACCTGTCTTAGCAGCATCTCTAAATACTGTGTTATCAAGATATTTGGAGAGATATTATACTTTTAAAGATTGAGAATTTACCTGTTAACCTAATTCTACAGTTACATAACGAGGAAAAAGAATTTTCTTACTTTGATACATGTGTTAAGATGCAACTGTTAGATACAGTAATAAGAGAATTACTGTAATAATTGTCTAAAAAAAAGACAATGCAAACCAAATCATCAATAACAAAAAAGAAGATATAAAACAGAAGGAATCTTTCATATACATTGATTTGAACTATAGTCGGCTCTTAGCAAATTGCTGTCCACCATAACCTTCTGTTTAGTCACTCTTTTCACTACATTACATGAGTTTTACATTAAGATAAGCCATGTCCATTGACCACTTTTGTTTCTGTAAATAATTTACCAAAAGTTAGTTAGAAAACTAAATTGTTAGAAATCCAGGGTTATTGAAGAATATGCAGCAATAATTATTCAGAACAGTCAGATCTGTGTAACGTCCATCCTGTCAGCTTGGAACATTAATCAGCCATTTTAGCACAAAAATCGGTGCAGGCACAGCCTGTACTCCCTGGGGGGAGTCTGAGACGTTGTGAATTCACACATCTTTAGAGCACCTGAACCTAGTACTTCATTGTGAAGAGGGCTAGGAGGTCGGTCAGCCATCTGGTCTCAGGTCAGTTTGTTGTCTTACACCAGTCCATTGTTTCACCCATATTGAGAAGACAATAAGGAGCTGACAAGAAAGACAAACTGAGGAGTTCCTGGGTCATCCTAAGGATTAATGAGGTAAGTGCACACAATGTTCGCCTTATTTATAAGGAAAACATACAATTCATGCTTATGACTAAAATTCCACAGCTCTTGCCACGCTGGTATTTTTGAGATTTTTATTTGAAGGCCAGAAGAATGGGACTGCAAATGGTTTTTGCTCTACTGGGAGTCCACAGTCTTTGTTCAGATATAATTTTGTGTTCAAGGTTAGAATTAAGATTATTTTTTATTTGATATGTCTTCAAGCTTATTCGAAAGACTTGCTGAAATTACTTAAAAATTATATTTGCAAACTGATTAGTTGGAAAGGTGACCCTAGTTTTAATTCATTAATTAAAAAAAAAAAAGTGTAAGATATGGACTGTCATTTCTCTCTCTTTTAATTAAGTTTCTGGAAACTTTTTAAGATATGATTTTATGTTTTGATCTTTTTTTTTTTGTCTTAACCTCTTACCAATAGTTCAAGGTTCTTTTTTTTTTCTTGCTTTTAGTGCTCAGTTGAATACCAATAGAGTTCATACTAATTGTCTGTAGCTGGAACTAGCTTATTCATTAAAAAAATGCTAAGTTTCAGTATCAACTTTCAAATGTAGAAGGCTATGTTTAAGACCAGAATAAACAACCTATTTTTATTAACTAAGCATAGAATGTATTGAAGAGAAATAAAAATTAATAAACTGAATTTGGCAATTATACGAAATGCAGAATATCTTTGAAACAGTGAAAACAAGTATCTATATTTTTGTCTGAAAATTAAGAATGAAAACAAGTGTTCAGACTTAACCAGAAACATGGAAATACCCAAGACCAAGCCTTCTCTCCTTCCATTGCAACAGATACTTCTTCCAAACTTGTCTTTCTTGAAATCGGTGGAAACATACTCAAGTGGCTGCTTAGAAGGTAGTTTTTCTCAGTAATATATAGATGAAATTTCTGACTTCACCTCAAAAGAATACTAGATGGAATATATAAGATAAGATCTACTTATAAAACATGTAGATGCATGTGTGGTAGGTTGACCCTTGCAGGTGTCCACCAAGCCTCTCCGTCCCTCCCCTCCTCATCTAAACAGGGGAGAAAGAATATAACAAAAGACTCGTGGGTCAAGATAAGGATAGGGAGGGATCATTCAAGAACTACCTTCATGGGCAAAATAGACTTTATTTGGGGAAATCAATTGAATTTATCACCAGTCACCTCAGAGTATAAGGGAAAATAAGACCAAACCTTAAAAACATCTTCCCTTCACCCCTCCCTTCTTCCTGGTCTCAGCTTCACTCAGTTCATCACACGCTGTCTCTGCTGCTCCTTCCTCTGCCCTCTCATCCCCTGCTCCAGTGTGGATTCCCTCCCACAGGAGACAGTCCTCCATGAACTTCAACCTGTGTCCTTCCCACAGGCTGCAGTTCTTCACAAACTGCTCCAAAGTGGGACCCCCACAGGGTCACAAGTCCTGACATCAAACCTGCTCCAGTGTGGACTCCTCTCCCCACAGGTCCTGCCAGGAGCCTGCTCCAGCATGAACTCTTCATGGGGTCACAGCCTCTTTTGGGCATCCACCTGCTCTAGTGTCGGGTCCCCCATGGGCTGCAGGGGCACAGCTGCCTCTCTTGATCTGCACCACGGGCTGCAGAGGAATCTCTGCCCTGGCACCTGAGGCATATCCATCCCTCTTTGTTCTCTGACCTCAGTGTCAGCAGAGCTGTTTCTCTCACATGTGCTACCTCCTTTCTCCCAGCTGCTGCTGCACAGTAGGGTTTTCTCCCCCTTCTTAAATACAGAGGTGTTACCACCATTGATGATGGGCTCAGGTCTGTCTTGGAGCAGTCTGGCGTTGGTTCTATCAGACATGGGAGAACCTTCTGGCATCTCCTCACAGAAACCACACCAGTAGTGCACCCCCACTACCAAATCCTGGCCGTGCAAACCCAACACAGCATTTTTCTTTTGAAATGCTTGCTTGGGTAAATTGAATATTCTGCTTCAAAATCTTAAAACACATTGAGGAATAAGAGTGATCTGTGAGGTATAAGACTATGCTAGATCAACAAGACACACCTGAATGATTAAATAACTTGATTGAATATTCACAAGATATAGGCTCAAATACACTTACTTTAGCTTTTGCACTGGAAATGCTGCAACCTCAGATTCAAGAAGAATAAAGGAACAATTTGCCCAGAATAAGAGAAGACTTTTAGTGCAGTGGTTATTTTTTTATTCCTCTGGCATTTATAGATGAAAGAGTAAAAAATATTAATGCAGTTGATTTTTTTTCCAGGTGACAGGTCTTTTCCAAAAACAACTGACTGCTATGATCAACATGTTTTGCTCAAAAATATCTCTGACTTATTTTGTGAAATGTCAGAACAATAAAACATTTATCTTCTAGAAACTGGCCTAAAATTAGCAAAAATTGCTGAAAACTCCAGGATTTTCAGCTGCAGCCAAACTACACCACCTTGAGTATATTTTTTGAAGAATGTAACAATCAGTGGGTTTTGGCTGGACACCTGATATGTTCTAAAATGACTAATTTTAATTGATACTGTTAAAACTATAAGATTCCTTAGCCCATGGCAAGACTGGATTGCAGACAACACAAAACTGGGCAAGAGTGATTTAATCACCATATGGTTGTTCTGCCATTCAGAAGGACCTTGTCAGGCTGCTGAAATGGGCTGACAGACCCTTGTGAAGTTCAACAAAGGGAAGAGCCAAGTCCTACACCAACAGAGGAATAACCCCATGCACCGGTACAGTCTGGAGGTCAGGTCTGCTGAGAAAGAGATGGAGGTCATGGGGAAGACCAAGTTGTGCATGAGCCAGCAGCATTCCCTGGTAACAAAGAATGTCTCACTGCATATTAGGTAAAACCTTGGTGGAAGGTCAATCCAGTTAAGTGGGTTCTACAGCACCACAAATGGAGTTCAAGGTAGGATTTGAAACACACACCATGTAGATACTTGTCTCTGCACTTCTCAGTCAGTACAAAGCAACTGTCAACAGAAATGAGTGCTACTAGTAAACAATTTATCTAAGTGGTTTAGATGCACATCGTCAAATAATTCCATTGAGAAATACCTATTTATCTGTGTGACTGTATCAGGTGAAGACACACTCTCTTAAATAATTCCTATCTCTGGAGAATTTATTGAATAAGAAAATGGGTTAGCTTGGATGCAGAAGTGCACAACAGCAATTAGTATGTTGCCATAAGCTTATCTCCACACAGTGCTGCATTGAGCTTTATACACAAACCAGTTTGAGCTGTCCTAACTCATGATCTCTGAAATCTGTCCATCCTTGCAAAAATATTTATTTTCTCAGTGATAAATCCCCAAATTATATTTGGAGATTTTTTAGTTTCCTTTGGATATTTCAGTTTTAAATAAACACAGCGTGATTCAGTGAGTTGTCGTTTTGAAGGAAAACAGCCATCTAAAGTAGCATGATTCTGGTTCGCCTTGTGTCAGTGGCTCTATTTGTACCTGTTTCCAGGTCTTTGGCTTTTCTTTGTTGATGCCTTGGTATCTTATGGACATAAATGCAGCACAAGCCAGGAAAGAGCTGTTGCCTTCTTTAGAGCAATCCACAGGTACATCAAAGAGTTGACAAAAAAATGTAGCACCTCAGAATGTCAGGTCATGTTACCAACTGCCTTTTGTGGTTTTAGGGATTTCACTGTTTTTTGAAAATATCAATTTAAGTTTAAGCAAGGTCACATGGATCTCAAGGAATGTCACTTCCAGATCCTCATTTCTATGTGTCTTTCATTTCAGCTATGCTAGTTTTCCTTTTAAAATGAGTGATGTTCTGCTTTTGCCTTCTCTGCTTTCCCCTGTTTGTGTCTCTTGAACTCTGTAAGGAGAGGAGAGTGAGATGAGTCCAGATATTTTAAAGGTTAAAGTCTGTTTGTAAGGCCATTAAGAGATTACAATTTTTAAACAGATTTTACTGGTCATTAAAATTCTGATGCCTTTGCCTGACAAAGATTGTAATGAGAATAGAAAATGGCATTAAATGGAATCCATTCTGAAGATGATTGCAAAAGATAGAAGTCTAACTCATTCTCATTATAGCTTTGTCTTGGTATAATTGTGAGTGTTATTCAGATACCTGAAATACTTGGAGGGAGTTTTTTACAGTGATTGTAAAAATGTGCTACTTAATTTGATTTAAAATTGGAACTGGAATTGCTTACTTTTGCTGTTCTGCAAGTGGCACAGGAGCAGCTGACCCTGGTTTTGTGTAGGCCTGCAGGAATATTTTTCTCTTGCATAACCCGAGTTACTGACATTCAAGGCATCTATGTATGGTTTTTAGACTCAATTTGTTATCATCCACAGAGCTGACATGTCAACTGCTCCTGTCTTATTGTTTAGAGTGAAACCAGACTGGAGAAAATCCTACAGCTTTAGATCATATTGTAACATGTCCTTGCCTTTGTGAGGATGATCTCAAGGTCGCTGCCTTGATATTTGCTTCCAGGTAGGGTTGGGTTTGTGTTTTTTTACTTTTTGGTGAGAGTGTCTCCTGGAAAGATTCCACTGTGGCCTACCTGGGAATCTAAGAAGCCTCAATTCAAGCTGATGGATCAGGCTAATATGAAAGCATGAAGTTATCTTCAAGGAGTGCTTAGGCAGCTCCCAGAGCCAATGGTTTTAAGCAAAAATTAAAGACTTTCAGTAACTGTGTGGAAGACAAGTCCATTCATATCCAAGAAGTTTTAAAGCAAGGAAGCCATTCCATACAGGGTACCATTTGCTAAAACATCAGTGGAAATTCATGGAAATTGAGTTTGCGACTGCTGAAGCACATTACATTTGCACCCTTATTTAATGACATTCATGGAAAGAAAGTACTTAGTTACTCTGTCTAAAAAAATTAATGTATTTCTATCTTTTGAAGTGATCTTAGAGACAAACTTTTGAAGGGGACTGTTTAGACTTCAGAATTCTAGCTAAAGAATAAACATTTGTGCTTTTGTCTGTTACTAGATAGCATGCTGATAATATTTTGAAGGGAGCCTAAATGTTTTGTGAATGTGACTTCCAAAGTTAAAAATCAAAGATTTTGGGAAAGAAAGCTTAGCTTTATTATGTACCACAGCCGGATTTCATTGCCTCTAAGAGGCGTATAATAAACAGTCAATAATTTGCAATACAAATTACCAGCTTTTATTTAGTTACTACTAGCAGAAACTGTAGAAAAAGAAAAAAACAAAAGCAGAGATCAGAGGATGGTATTGCATTTTGGGGAAGAAGATCATTGGAACCTGCTCTCACCTCTTGCCCTTGAGCAGCCTAACACAAAGATTAGTTGTACCATAAATTCAATGTGAAAGCTGTATTATTCTGCTTCAAGTATCATTTACGCTTTAAGCAGTCAGATTCAAAACAAAGTAACAGGGACGGAACTAGTGGGTTTCTCAGGCACCCAGCAAAAACTCTGAGGATTTTGGCAGGAAAAAATATTATTTTATAAAATTTGTAAGAATTTAATAGCAATTACAGAATCGTTCCTTTCTTTCTCTATTTTTGTTTCTGGTTTTCTTGTTGTTTCTTTGGGTTTTTTTGGGGGTTTTTTTTGGTATTTTTTGTTTTAAAGGAAATACTGTAACTACTTCTAGTTGAAGGACTGTTTTGCGAGTACATTTGAGTAAGTAAAATATTAGCAAGTCCAGTCATCACTTTTTCCCAGGTTTCATGCATGGCCACAACCCAAGGAATAACCTACAAAGAAAGAAAATTTGAACAACATTTACATAACCTTAGGCTTTTAATTTCATTTGAGGCATATCTCAGATCAACTGAAGGTCATAGTCACGCAGAAATTTTAAGCGATCTATCCTTCAGAGTGAAACATTATCTAAAATCCTCCAGCTTCACACATTCCAAATGCTTTGCCTCCCACTTTTTAAAAAAATTTCAAAGTAGGTGGCTTCATTTTGGGATTTGGGGGGAACTTTCCTTGTTTGTGTGTTTGTTTGTTTTCAGAAAAGCATGGAAAGAGGAGAGAGAGAAAATTTGTAAAAAATACATTCTCTAAAACATCTTGTACACAATGCACTCCAAAATTGTCCATAGTGGACAGTCTTTTCAAAACTAATAAAGATTTTTTTAATACTTGCAAAACTAAAATAAAATATAACTTCTCCCATGTCAAGTCAATTCTTTCTTGGTGTTAATCACATAGCTCAAGGCTAATATTGGACCTAAGGGGCTAAAAAGTCCTCTGTCTTAATACAGGTCCAAAATGCCATTAATATTGCATAAGAAGAACAGCCAGTCCTTTCAAATCATCTATCTTGATTCTTTTTACCTCGGTGTGTTATTGATGACTGCCTGTATCAGCTTGTTCTGAGTGTCTATGTACTGAACTTGCTGCAAGAACAAATAAATCCTATGAAAATCCTTGTAACTCAGAGAACAGTCAGCAAATGGCAATGTAGCATCCTCTGAAGGAAAAAAATCACAACAATATTAAAAGCTGCAGGAAAATTTGGAAAAATCAAAGATGACAATCAACTGAGAAGAAAAAAAGATACTTATGGATTGTAACAGTAGTATGAGGCCCATATTCTTTTTGAATTGATTAAGAATCAATATTTCATACAAGTGGAATCTGAGAGAAAGATAACTCAGCCGAGAAACCATTGATCTGTTTTGTGCAATACATACTGTTTATTCAGCTCTATGTTTGTGTTTGCATGTGCACATGTATCTTCGTGTGTAAACACACATTTGTGTATATTACTTCCCAAGAAATCAATATAATGCCATGTTCTTGCTTAAACTTCCGTTTTGTAATATGGATTCTTGGGGAGATTCATGGCCTGCTAATGTAGCGCAAATTGTCTTACAAGATTCTTAGCAGTGGTCAATATGTTTACTGGTTTAGAGAATAAAGCATTGCCCCTGAGAGATATGGCTCATATCCTAAAGAACAAAGAAATGTTTCGTGAACAGAAAGCAAGGAATACAAACAGACCATAAACTGAACATATTAATTTTAAATGATGTGGTCACATTCTTCAGCACTTGCTCACAGTAGACATACTAGAACTGCTTCTGATTTATGTCATGTAAATAATAGGAGAATCTCTGCTGCCATTTAAATGTGCTTCACTGGAAAACAATGAAAACAATTCTAAAGGCATGCATTGTTGAACAGCATAAGCAGTCCAACTGCATAAGCAAGATATCTGTATTGATCCAAACAAAGTCATTTCAGTCTTACTGGGAAGAAAATAGAAATAGAGGAAACCAAGATTGCGCAGCTTGTCTGGACTTGGCTTAGCCTGTGCTGATTTTAGCTTCTCTCACTTGAGACAATTGTCTAGCCATCTAGTGTCACCTAAATTTTTTTAAGCTTTGGTTTAGTTTTGTGTGATTATATGGTGTAATGCTTATTGTTCATGGGTAATTACTAAAGCAGGAACTCTTCACAGGGTGAACTGTCCTATGGCCCCAGAATAAAAATGTAGGGTTTAGGTGAGGGCAGGCACAGGACAACACAATTACTGGGGCTTTACACACAAATCACAGTGGCCAGATACTGGTGACTAAAGGTATAAACAAACACATAAATAAACATATGTGAGGCAGGTGAAAGAGATTTTGGTGAAAGCAATAGAAAAACAGGTATAATGTTGCACTGGAAACCAATTACTGGGTGAGTCACTGCAAGAATGAAAAAGAATATCCTTCTAGAGAGGGACTGAAGGTGACAGCCTTCAGAGATGAATGCTGTACAGGTGAGCACAACACCACAGAAGTACGTATAGATCCTTGAAAGCTTTTGTTTATCAGTCTTAACTGTGTTACTAACTAAAAGTATTGTGTCATCATAATTGGCCTGTAGTAACTGTTGTGCTTGCTTATATTGCCCCAATTTTAATTGCAATAACTATAAATTCTTGATCTGTAGGTAAAGTGTGTTTCTTATAAACCAGAACTTGAATGTAATTCTGTGATTGCAGAATCTGTGATTCCAAAATATTTTGTATATGTAAATGACTCAGATAATTGCAACTGAAACATATTTATTCCAAACATAATCTCTTATGCTGGGCCATGCCAGAAATGTTATCAAGACACTCCCTCTCTAGAGATAGGGGCTAATTAAGGAAAGAGTAGTGGATATGAGGGAATAGGGAACAACTGCCCCTGACTATGATCCCACTAATTAGCAGCCTGAAAATTAGGAAATTCCTGGAACAGATATATTTTGGTTTCTTTTTAAATGAACTAGTCCTCCATGAATTTGTCTAAGCCCTTTCTGAAACAATAGAGTGTTTTTTGGACATAACTACCACAATTTAATTATGCATTTTGTTAAAATGATTAAAAAAACTTAAAAAAAACATTCCAGTACTTCCTTGTTTTGTATACATGGAGATATTCTTTATGCCAGCATAACTGGTAGTGTATCTTAAGCTGTATATTTTTTAAATAGCTATCTTTTGAGCCATGCTTTAAGTTTATAAACATGATGTCAGTTATTATTTTGCAATTCATTAAGAGGTCATGAATGATACAGGAGAGATATTGATTCAGACTGCTTAGAAATCAATTATAAAAATCTGAATAGAAATCCTTTACCAAGCCTTTATCCTGTTTTGTTTCTGCCAGCTGAACCCATCTGCTTTTTTCTTGGGACTTCAGGGAGTAGTCCAACTTAGATACAAGAACAGGACAACATGGCTTATACAGACTGTGCTACTACTTTGTGATCTAGTAAATGTAAGTAAATATGAGGTGGTTTCTAGATTGAAACTTTATCTCCTTTCACAGTTTATATTCAACATTCATTTCATTATTAGGACATTAAATGAGAACTGAAAATTCATTACCTAAATTCATATTGAAACATGTCCTTTTATCAAAATATTGACTATTAACAAATAAAAGATTTTGGATTATGAGCCTGTTTTTGAGTCTCTACAGCCTTACCTTGGCAGTTTGACAAAGATGTCCCTAATAGATTTGTTTTTATGACTGACATTCATCCCAGGTGGACTCAATTGATACCAAGGGTTTTATAATAGGTGTAATAAACAGGTCTTGGCATTTCCAAATTCATTTCCTTGGTCTGATAGAGAGTAATAATCATAATCTTGGGTCTTTTTGCAAGAAATTCTCCCATTCCCATCAGTGCAGAAACAAATATTAGCAAAGTTTAGGCTGCCATTCACACTAGAGAAAACTTTGTAAGAGTTCATTTGGATATTAGGGAGAAATTCTTTACTGTGAGGATGGTGAGGCACTGGAATAGTTTGCCCAGAGAACCTGGGGATGCCACATCCCTGGAAGTGTTTAAGGCAAGGTAGGATGGGGCTCTGAGCAACCTCGTCTAGTGGAAGGTGTTCTGCTCATGGCAGGGGGGTTGGAACTAGATGATCTTTAAAGGTCCTTCCAACCCAAACCATTCTATGATTCCATGTGTCATTTGTCAGCCCTACTCTCTGTGCTCAGTGAGAGCAGACTTCATTTGTGGCATTAAAAAGCACAGACCCATTTTGGTGGTAAAACGAAGACCTTTATTTTAACAATGCAAAAGCTTATATATCCCAGGCAGAACAATAGGTAATTCAAGCAGAACAATTGGTAATTTTCTATTTATGCTTACTCTCTCCAACTACATGATTCAGCATATGCTTTAACAGATACAAATAACTACATTTCTTAGCAACCAAGGTCCTTCTTGTAGTCTTGTATCTTCTTTTCCATGTCTTCTTTGTCCTACTTACCATTCCCACGGCTTTCTGCTAAGCAGTGCAACAATGTCCAATGTCCTGGGCCCGAGGGATGTGACACTGTTCGCCTCCATAATTCTCCCTTCTTTTGCTTTGTCTATAGATCACTGAATGCATTGCATCAAGCATGGTAAGCATATTACAATGCACAGAAACATCCCCACACAGTCTAATCCGATCTTTACTACAGATTTAACTCATCCTGATATTCCCTGATAATTCAGAAGATTTTCCAGCCAATCCCAGCTATCCTTAACCTGCAGCTTTGCAACTCCCTCTTGCAGCTGTTGGATGCTTCTATGAATAGACTCTGAATGATTAGACAAATTCATACAACACATTCCTGTTCACCTCCATATTCATTCCGGAGTCCTTTCTCATGTCTATGACAAAGGGATGTTAAAAATTACAGTAGTATCAGTACTTTTAGAATGGTTCAGGTTTCTTTTTTGTATTTCTTACTCTTCAAATCAGTATGTGAGTGACTGCCTTCTACTGCAGTGGACCTGAGCATATATAAAGGATTTTCCTGCTAGCATGGATTTGTTCACTATTGTGGCTCCAGCAAGCTCAAGCTTGTTGTTAAAGAGCATCAGACCCCACATTCAGAAATGCTTTTTGCAGCTGTGTACAGCTGACTTGCATCCCCAGTACCTGTGTATCCATGGTCACAGATTCTCATAGCTAAGTCTCTCTGCTCTGTTGGTTTAATTACCAGGAAGAGTTTGCTTATAAAATGAGTAGTCAGGTTTTATACCTTATTAACTTTGTTACATTACAGTGTTAGTGTTGCATAACTCTAGTTAATGTGTTGTCTGTCTTTTGTGACCTCTCTACCTTTTTTTGCACTTGTCCTTACAGAATTTATTAAGTTCATCAATGACGTGGACAAAAGATTGCACAGGATGCACTGTTGTTAGCTTAAGATGAAAGTAAAGAGCTCTGGACAGTCCAGAAATACAAAATGAGAACAGGAAGACCAGCTGAGGCAGCAGATGTAGCAAATTTGGATCATCTCCTGAGCACTGAGGATGCTCAGAGAGGACCTGAATAATCTTAGTCTATCACTGAGCCACAGGATGATGCTATTAAAAATAATTTACTTTCTCAATGTGAACATATCCATGTGGACCAAAGGAGTAAAATGCAGAGATTTTTGATTCAGTAGAAACTTGAGAAAGTCCATATGATTCTGCACAGTGTTTATGATTTTACCTATCTGGAGTTATAAGCAACGTAGTTGTGTTTGTTGTGAATGGTGTCCCAAATCCTCTCTGTTGGCAGAGATGCAATACCACACAAATACAACAAAGACTAAATTTGTGCTGCTTTTCATTTCCCCACCTCATTTTTGGTTCAGATAAGTATGCAGCATTAGCTGTTCCGTGCATAAAACCAACAATGCTTTACAAGGCAGAGTATCAGAAGGCTACAATTCTAAGCACAGCACTTCTTCAAGAACATAATTCCCCTTTTCTTCCTGTCGCAGTCTGTGGTCATAGGTTAATGATCTTAAAATTGTTTCTGTTTTACTTGGACTTATTCTTACTAAGATCTTATGAGAACAGCATTCTTGATGTAAAACTATGGAATCACAGGATGGTTTGAGTTGGAAGGGACCTTGTAATAGTTTTAAGTACTAGACCTCCCTGGAGACCAGCTTGTAACCAGGAAGGAACTAGGGAAGTGACCGAGGAAGTATTCCATGTTATTCCTTTACGTAAACTGAGGTATAAATAAAGCTGACTGGAGAGACCTCGCTCTTCTTTTCCGGCGAGGTTTGAGAACAGTAGATCCCTACGTTGGTCTTGCTTATCTGAAGTTGAGACCTGTAGCGACTGCTGTTGTCTGCCACGCTTCAAGGGAGAGTGCTGGGCTGGGCTGACCATCCTGTTTTTCTCAAGGGAAGTGGTGAGATTTTGCTAGTTCTTTATTTTGCTGATTACTGAGTATTTAGATTGTGAATACCTGTTTTGTTTCTGTTCTTTTTTGTCCCTTTTTTTTTTCTGTCCTTTTTCCCTTCTTCCTTCCCCTCTTCCCTTTTAGGGAACTTCTTGGGGTTTCTGGGGTTATATGTACATAGCATTTACACTGTATATATCTGTTTTATATGTAAAATATATATTTTTTCTATAGCTTTGGCTCTTTTATTTTTTTCCTCCCTTCTCTGGGAGAGAAGGCTCTTTGCTGAGTCTTTAGAGACTTGGCAGGAAGCCAGCTCAGACCTTGTAGATCGTCTGGTTCTGACCCCACTGCCATGGGCAGGGATGCCACCCATTAGATCAGGTTGATCAGGGCCCCATCCAACCTGGCCTTGAACACTTCCAAGAATGGGGAAGTCAGCTGCAAGTGTCCTATCCAGAGCTTTGCAGAGCTTCACACCTCAGGTCCTCATACTTTTTTCCTCTGTTAATGGTCATGCCCAGCTGTCCTCTTATGAACTGAAAACACAATTTAATCAACATGGATTTTAAGAAGTCTTACATCATGGACCATCGTAGCTCCCCTGTGACATATGGTGATATCTACTATAGGTCCTTACTGGTCAGTAGCAATGTCTGGAATTCCTGACACAGCTTGTGCCATGACTGTGCTATCAAAGCTGTCTGATGCCACTAATATATGTTGGCATTATCTCTTGAGCTACACAAGAATGTAGGATAGGGATTTCACCTTACAGTTACCCTGGTAATAAGATGGAAAGAGGACCGAGATACTTTATGGAACACCGTACTCATCAACCACGACCATATTTTCAGTGAGAAGAAGTATTGCAGATCCTGATACCAAGTGACCAGATCATAAGTCTGTCAGTCCAGTGTCTTACCTGAAGCACTGGACAATGCCAGGTAAGTGATGAGAGTTACAACAACTCAGTCTCACAGGTAAATAGGTTCATTACATTACAGTCCACTTGCATTAAATCAGACAGAAAGGGAAAAGCTCCTGCCCACACAAAAATAATGGACTGACCACTGAATTACACAGACACACCCTCCTCAGCCAAAGCTGCTGTCTTAGAGTCAACATTGTCCCACAGGTATCACCTGGTGCCTCATTCAACAATTAGGGATCTGTCACATCACGTGCATTTGGAAGCAATTTCTTTTAGTAATGCATTGCCATGATTTCAGGCCATTTTTCATAAAGCTAATAATGGTTCAACTGTGAGATATCATTTCAAACCAGTATGTAAAAATAGGAATGCTGTATAGAAGACATGAGAGACAGTTACTCGGTTGTATTTTTTGTACTGTGGACTTACTCTGAGAAAAGCAGAAATAGCTAAGTGTGATAATTTTTTTTTAGCTTTGTAAAGAAAAAAGGGAGAGGGAGGTGATCCTCCATTAGGAAAAGGATGAGTAAAGTACAAATATTGATCAATTGCCTCCATTGCAAAAAAAAGAAAAAAAAAGTGTTAAACCTGAAGAAAGAAGTTTAGTACTGCAGTTTATGACTTTTTTTTGGTAGGAGAAGCTTCATTTTCATCAGTCTTTGAGGTCAGTTTTAATTAGAAATTTAGAGATGATGTAAGTGTGGTTGGCCCAGGTGAAAAGACAGGATCACTGTAATAAAGAAGTTCTTGAATTGAATTTCATATCATCTTTTCAGTGACTGAAGTCTTTTCCTAACTTTGCTATCCACATGCCAGACTCCGAATTCCTGCTTTAATTTCCCAGGTTGTTCCAGTCTGGTTCCAGTAAAAAAATTCAAAGTAGGATTAAATGCAGATTTTCAAAGTTTGAGTTTCCTGCACTGTCACTTCAGACAGATTTATTTGTTTATTTTTATAATATATAAAGTTTCCACAAGGAGCTCAGGTGTAAACCTTGAAAAGTATTTACATATCACACTCTGATTGCCATTGTCACCTGTGCTGCACCACCCACGACTTAGTAATGGTGATTTAAATGTCCTCCTAAGCCACAGATACTTCAGAACAAGAGCCTGAAGAGGGTTTGCCAACCTGAACTCTAGAATCCTTTAGGATGTTCTTCGCCACAAGGCTGTTTGAAAGAAAAACTCACCTGAACAATACAGGTTAAAAAAAAAAACCAAACCAAAAACCAAACCAAAGCAGTACATGTTATATATCATTTAACAGCACTTTTTCTATGACATTCCACGCCAACATATGAAAAAAATTTCATTTATTCCATCTGTTACAAAGTACAAGACAGACAAAAATTAAGACTTTTGTCCCCTAATGGAGTATCTGTATTTTTAATTAAAGAAGTTTCCTTAAAATAAAGTGAATGCCATGACCTCCCCAGTAAACTTTAAACTGTGTTATGGGTTGTCTGTGTTATCAACACCATTAAGTAAAAATGTATTGATTTAATTCTTTGGCCTTCTTCTTTGACTGAATGCAGGCATACTCAGTGTGCTGCTTTTTGTAGTGTGGAAATTTCATATTTTAAGTCAGGACTGACGCATGATTTCACAGTGTGATTTCACAGTGTGAATGAAAAAGGTTCAACATACCAGTGGATTTCAGTTCCACACTGCTCGAGGCTCAGCACAGAATTTTAAGACAACTTTGTCCAAAGCCCTCCAGAAGCAGACTTGGACCTCCTGAAGGTCCCTTACCATTCTCTCATGCAAGCTCTGCTCTGCACTAAAGAGATAATCAGGACTGAATTTCTTTGTATCTCCATTTGGCACTTTTGTGTTTTCTTCCTCCCTCTGCAAGAAAAGTCATCAGGATTTTTAGCCTACTAAATCCTAGTTCATAAATGTTTACTAGGAAAGGTTTTTCAGCAATTGTTTTCTTGCTGCTGGGTTTTGTTTTTTGTTTTTTTCCATTCATTAAAAAATAATGATTTATACCAAGGAAAATTTTACTGGGAATGACTTGCCTTTGTTGCATTTGGGAATTTCCCAAGGTTGAACGTAGAAATGTGCACCAGAGGACTATCCCTTCATTGTTGAATAGCCCAAATCTCTATGTTTTATGTAAAGCCCAAGTTCTTTCTTCCTCCTTTACCTTAATCAAGACCTCTTCAATAAAGGCGGAACACAAATTTCTCCATCAGAAATTATCATAAGTGGAAAATTATTATTTTTTTTTTTTTCTTCCTCCTCTGTAATGAATCTCATTGGCAGGTTTGTTTGTTTGTATGTTTACAGTAAAGGACTAGGCTGATTCTGAATCACATGAAAACAAGTGTTTAAACTTAAGTCACTTAATATACTAGATATGAAAGGGGATATGTTGCTACTTGTTCACTCTAATTTGGAAGCCCATAAATCTTACAGTTTTTGTGTTGAATTGCTAACAGTTGGGGTGGGTGGGTGATATGTTAAGGAAGAGAATAAGAACAAATATTTAAATAAGTGGTAAGTATAGAAACATCCAGTGTTCTTTTAGACAGACCTGAAAGAAATTCATGTGACCGTGAAAAAAATTGAGGAAATACCTGCATCTTTTTGCAGCCTGACTGGCAAGAATCAGTAGTGAAACCTCAAAACGTTTGATTGTTAAGCTGAGACAAATCTAAGAGCTGTGGAAAACTCTACCTTTAGTTACAACCAGGCAATCTGACTGACTTCACCAAGTGTGAACAAAGTTAGTCTCAGAACTTTTAGAGTTACAAGATGCTCACATGGGCTTCATTTCCCACAGATTGCACTCTGTTCCTTTGGTCTTGCTGGGAACATTAGGAGCATAACACAGAGGACTGAAATAGTAATACTTCAGTGTTCTGTTCTGTCTTTTCCATCAATGCACAGAAAGAGGATTTGGGGCTCGTAGAAGGGGAACACCTGATGTATGGACCTCATCTTTCAGATAGCTCAAATAATGTAACTCCTGACTCTTGTGTGTCTTGGTAATTTAGGAGAAAGAGAAGAGAAGAGCAAAGTGGGCCCAAAAGTCTATGGGAGTGTGAAAATGAAGCATATTTGAAGAAAAATTACAGAGTCACAGAAGAGTTTAATTTGTAAGGGATCTTAAAGACCGTGTATTCCAAATCCCCTGCTGTGGGCAGGGACACCTTCCAGTAGACCAGACTGTTCAGAGCCTCATCTGGCCTGTCTTGGAACACTTTCAGGGATGGGGAGTGTCCAACCACTCTGGGCATCAATATACTGGGTTTAAAACTTTAATATCTTTCTGGTTCAAATCTGGTACCAAAATTGACGTACACTTGGGTGAGAAGGTTTTATCCACTTATACTATTCAACACTCATGATTTCTGATTTTCAGACTATATTGCCATCAAAACTGCCGGCTATTTGGGAAACTTTGGAATGTGTGAGTAGTTGGTACAGTATATTTAAAAATTAAACTAACATTTAGTGATAAGAGTGCTTATCAGAAACAAATCTGATGGATTTGAAATATTTATCTACTAGTATTAACGTAGTAATCTGTCTTTCCAGTTCAAAAGCAGCCTTTGTAATACTACTTTTCAGTATGTTTCTGATGTCTTCTGCCCTTGTCTGTGTAATTCATGTTTGAAATTAAATAAAAGATTCTGGAGAACAAGAGAACTACATAAATCCTTCCTTAAATCCTTCAGTCTTTAGATTAAAAAAAAATCCCCGCATTAATGTTTGTAAACCCAATAATGGGACCAGGTCCAACCATTTATGGATACATTTGCAATTCAGACCTCTGTTAACATGAAGATTAAAGAAAGGATTACTTTCCAGCCCTAAAAGGCTCTGTTTAGCAGCCAAAGTATGAGTGGATCACCGGATGCGCCAAAACATAAAAAATACAGGAAAGATCAAAATGGTCATTTCTGATATCTCTTCTTTGAAACAGAGATTAAAACCATTTTAAATGCCTCGGCATTCTGAATGTCCCTGTAGGACTTTGCCAAACTAATCCTGTCTCATTGACGTTAAAAATTACAAAGGCCTCGGCTTTGGCGTCGTTCTGCTGAGGGTAATTTGACAGCGTTAGGGGAACTGAGCCGCTTCCCCCGTGCACTGACCCAGGGTAGCAAAATGGCAGCCTGATGTGGCAGATAAACAAGTCTGTGACAAATAGCACTGACATCCCCGTCAGAAGAAAAGACATGACTCAGAACCGGTATCTGCACGCAGCCCAACGTTGGCTTTCAGTGACAAATGGTTTTAGTGTGACAGTGTGTTTCAGTGCTTGAACTTTCATCTATCAAAACAAGGCACAGAAGCACGGGGACACAGACAGAAGGAGGGAGCACGAGACAAAGCAACAGATACAGGCAGACAGCCTGGCTTGCCTGCTCATAACAGGACTTATAATTTTTTTCCAGTCTTTTAGTAATTTATCATTCTCTTGAAAATATTTTATTGCCCCTCCCTGTTTTTCTAAAGCTAAAAAAAAAAAAACGTATCAGGGAAATTTTAATTTCCTTGCAGATTCAAGCATTAGAAAAGAGTCATGTGATATTTTAATGTAATTTCTCTCCACACATCCCCATATCACCACTGGTCAATCAGAGCTCAAATCAGTCCAGCAGTTTAATTACCTAGGTAACCTCAGCTCCTCGGATGGTAAGATTGACGAGAAGATAGACAACAGGTTAGCAAAGGCATGTAGTGCCTTCAGAAGCTTCATAAAAGAGTTTGGCGAAATAAACACCCGAAGAAAAGTACAAAGATCAGTGTTTACAGAGCCATAGTGCTGTCTACTCTCTTATACAGATCTGAATCATGGGTCATCTACCGCCACCACCTGTGTCTCCTAGAACGCTTCCATCAATGCTGTCTCCGTTCAATCCTAAACATTCACTGGTCAGATTATGTGACCAATACATCTGTTCTAGAACAAGCAGCAATCACAAGTATTGAGGCCATGTTAATGAGAACACAGCTGCGTTGGGTAGAGCACGTCTCCAGGATGAAGGACCACCGCCTCCCTAAGATCGTGCTTTATGGTGAACTTGCCACCGGCTGCCACAAGAGAGGAGCCCCGAAGAAAAAATACAAGAACTCCCTGAAACAACATCTCAGTCTTGGCCATATTGATCACCATAACTGGTCTACTCTGGCCTCCAACCAGGAGGTCTGGAGACACACTATCTTCAACACGGCTGATGTTTTTGAGAAAGCACGCAGGATCACCCTTGAGGAGAAAAGGCAATGCAGAAAGAATCGTGCCTTGCAGAATATACCATCTAAGGAGTCTTTCTGCTGTGCCTTTTGCAACCGGACATGCCTATCTCATATTGGCCTTTTAGCCTCCAACACGTTTGTAACAAACGTGGGTAGAGCCGTTCCCAAATCTTCGTTCGTGAAACCTGGCCATGAAGTCTCCACACAGGACACTAAGTTTTGCTCACCCATGGACAGAGTCTAATAGTTAGTATTAACCTAATGGAAAATGTGGTTAACTTCCAACCAATTATCCATGCATGCCTTGAAGCCATCAGCAGGTAGAAAATCAACACCAGGCAGTTTGCTCTGGATGTTCCTCATCTTTTGGCATTAGCAGTTTAGATCTGGATTTCTGGATTTTTTTTCCTCTGCCTCTAACTTCCAGCCAGGAATTAATTTAAAGCTTTTCTGCACTAGAATAAAAAAAAAAAAAAACAAAGCAAACATAAAAATCAGTGGGCAGTTGTACTGCATGTCCATTTCAAGGTGCTGGCAGGAGACCTCTGCAGGTTGGCCTCTGTCATGAGAGGCTCCGAGCTGTTATCTGTGTCAACCAGCATCATTTCAATAACTTTTCCACAAAATCTGTATTCTAGAAGGCTGTTTTTGCTGTCATTGATTTAATTCCTGTCTTTTAATTTTCCTGTCTTTTAATTTAACATGAAATTTGAGCGATAGTTTTCCCCTCTTTAACAGACTTATAATCACCAAGGCATCCCACATATTCTTTTTTGTTCTTGTTTTGAATACTGGGCAAATGTTTATTTTCTTCAGGATTTTGTAATGTTCTATTATTATATCCCTTAATAAATATCTAGCTCTATGTCCAGAGATTTGCTCAACAAATTCCCTAGGAAACTTACAGACAGTTTTGGAGGCCCCATGTTTAATGAACCGAAGTCACGGATAGTGACTTCTTTAATGACAGTAATTCAAAATTACCTGTTTTGCACCTGTGGTGCAAGAGCAGGTCAGTTTTCTTGTTTTATTTTTTTTTTTTTTCCAGATACAGTAAAAACTTCTGTGTTTTCTTAAAAGTTATTTTTAATACTAGTAGACTTATCCTCAGAACTTGTTCTTATTTGCACAGTCTTTATTATTTGAGCCATTCATTTTCCTTTATGTGTTTGGCTTTTCTTATCAGATCTTACTCTTAAGAACAGCTCAGTTATGTCAATTAATATTTTTCTCTTTTCTTCCTTTGATACATAATGATTCTTATTTTCCATGTATTGCCTTAATTTTTCCACCAGGACAGGCTAAAAGCTAGACAAAACCAGTCTTCTTTACAAATATTTAATCATGACTTCTCAAGTAAATAGTAGAATAGTCTTTATTTTTATAAATCTCTATTTTTCAAATACTATACAATCATAGAACCATTTAATAGTTTGATTTGGAAGGCACCTCGAAGATTATCTAGTTCCAACCCCCTGCCATGGGCAGTAACACCTTCTACTAGACCATGTTACTCAGAGATATTCAGATACTATTCTTCCTTTTTTGACTTTTTTTGTCTTCTTCTATTTACCATTTAGTTATCCTTAGCTTGGAAACATATATTATTCATACAGACGAGCTAATCACCAGCTTGGAAGCTGGTGGTTTCCTAGGAAGTGGTGGTCAGGACCATCTTACAATCAATGAAACAAAATAAAAGTGGTTGGAACTATCTTTTATCTTCTCTTATTAAATATAAGCAGGTTATAATCACCAGTCTCTAAGCAACAGACAGAGACTAATCCAGTACTTAATTCATCTTTATCCATATAATGAGGTCCAAAATAGAGCTGGCTTGTGTTAAATACTATGCCTCTAGTGTGAAGGAAAAAAGAAAAAAAGAACCCACCTGTATATGCATGTATTCAAGAACTCTAATGACTAACTACTGTCTGTGTGAGACCTTTAATATGTCTCTAAAATTGAAATCCTCCTTAGTAACACAGCTTTTCTTTCTGTTACATACAGATATTAAAAGGTAAACCCTCTGTTCTCTGCCTTAAATTAGAATCTTGAATAGGTTCAATTTCAATTCTTTATTATTTAACCCTTTGGTTCCTTAACATTGAGATCCATGGACCTATTAATGCTAAAACTGGTGTTGACATTGCTACAACTGAGTGACACCATTTTTTCTCCTCTTCACCCTTTCTTTTCCCTTGTTCAACCCTTTCTGCTCTTGCTGAACTCATTATGAGCAGAGCTGAGAATTCCAGTCATGTAAATAAGCCCAACATCACTCCACTCACTCCACTCCACCCCATTACATTCACTCCAGTTGCACCTCTCTTTTCTCAGAAGTGGGACAGTCAAGTCTGGCCCCCAGTTTTGTATCACAGATATCTTAGCAACTAGGGGAAAGTAGGAAACTTTGTTCCACTGTGTTTGTTGCAGATATTTAGTCTGCATCATATAGATTTTCATTTTTATGCAATTTTAATCTAAATCCTATCTGTTCACACCTGACTATTTCAGCCACTCTCCAAGTGAGAGTAAACCTCCATATTAGTCCTCATGCAAGATGTAGGCTACCCCATACACATAATGCATTAACTACGATGCCAAAAGGCCTTTACCATCACCCATTCATCAGGGTTGCTGAACCCTTGTCATAAGTTGGCAACCAACAGTGTATAAAGAGACCCACCTTCAAAGAAACCAGACTTTTACAATAATATAAAAAAAAGGAATTTTTAGCCTAATGCACACATAGCTTTCTATCAGCTCCAGGAGTACATTGTAAATGCCCTATGGCATCTTAAATGGCAATAAGACAGCTTTGGTGAGTCAAATATTGCACTCCAAGGAAATTGTCAGCATAAGGCTCTTACATTTAGGTCATTGCTTGCACATTACTATTTTTAATCAGCACTGGTTGTTTTTTCACTTTTTTTTCCTCCCCATCCCGCAGTGGCTTTAAAATGTCTTAGTAGTATATAGTGTACATATATGCTTTTTATTAAAAGTATGTTATTTCTTGACAGTAGAGCCAAAACTACAATAAGAATATACTGAGAACATATTCGTATTGCCTGTAACTTTTACATACTTGGTTAAGTTGCCAAGAGTATTCAAGTGGAAGAATGTGTCAGTCCAGCTGCCCTTTTCTGGACTGACAGGAAGGCTGTGACACAAGAAAAGACTGTAATTCTTGACTTCTCATTACTGCTCAACAAGTCCAGACTGCCTCCTTCCAACATCTGTAGCCTAGTTTATTTAAGTGCTCTCTAATTCATTGGTGAAATGACCAGTTTTGTTGAGACTAACAACCCATTGCAGTTAATCTAAATTTAATCAGGTACTGCTCATGAAAGTTTTTGAAGATTAAGTGCAGGGGTTGGTAGTATGAAGTGGACAGTTAGTGAAGCAGGGGTAACAACAGTAATCTCTTTTAGCCTAACAGATCCTGAGGTGAATGTCTATCAGTTGCTTCAGTTACCAGGAAACAAGTTGCAAATGTTGCACATAATTCCCACAAACTCTACACTGGAAGTTACAAACCACCACCTAACAAGAAAAAAAGAGAAATGTGCCAAATTAGCACAACTGCAGGCTCCTTTGCTCCTGTTCATGATAGCAGAACCTTTCCAACACTCCTTTTTTTTCTGGGTTTCTTATATCCCCTCAACTAGACTTTAAACTTACCTTGCAGACTCAATAAGGCGGAGCAATAGTAAAAGATCAAAAACAGGACTTTCCGAAGTGTTCATTTTTTCATCTGGTTCCATGGGGCATTGAACCATTGGTTTCAACATGTGCTACCACTATTAGAGATTCCATATTTTTGCTTTAGTGACATATTGTCAGTTCTGTCCGTGTTCTCTTCTGTATATTCTTTTTACTGACACGAAAACTGATTAGGGGAAATCTACATATTGGGTGAATGACATTCATAGAATTATAGAATCTTTGAGGTTAGAAAAGACCTCAAAGGTTATCAAGACCAATTGTTAACCCAGAACCACTGTGTTCACCAATAAAACATGTCCCCAAGTGTCACATCCACATGTCTTTTAAACACTTCCAGACACAGTGACTCCACCACTTCCCTTGGCAGCTTGTTCTAATGCCTGACTGCTCTATCAGTGAAGAAATTTTCCCTAATATCCAGTCTAAACTTCCCCTGGTGCAACTTGAGACCATTTCCTCTTGCCCTATTGCTTGTTACCTGGGAGAAGATACTGACACCCACCTGGCTACAACCTCCTTTCAAGTAGTTGTAGAGTGATAAGATTCCCCCCCCCTTTTCTCCAGGCTAAATGTCCCCAGCTCCCTCAGCCCCTCCTGACAAGACTTGTGTTCCAGATCCTTCACCATCTTCATTGTCCTTTGGACACTCAAAGCTTCTGGGCGGTTATCAGCATTCAAAATACATCTCTCCAAGAAGGATTAAAAAGAAAGAAATAAAGTTTAGAATACTGTCTCCCTCTTTGTTAGTGTGAATGCAGGATTACTGAAACATTGTTAGAGGTGCACCTCAATGTCAGCCACACCAATGGGACTTTTTGTCAGTGATGGTTTTAAATTTTATTTTTCAGAGGAAGTAGCTAACTGAAATAAGCACAAGGATGTGATGTGCAGTTCTAATAAAATATATCCCCATACAGAACTGCTCTACATGCCTCTTTAGAATATTAAACTACTTCTATTTTTTTATATGCTATTTAAACTGACATGAAGATTTGTAGATACTCAAAACTCGGGGACTATAAAAGGACATTAACAGAGATGTAAGACAGGAGGGATTGGTTTGTTTGTTGTTTGCTTACTTTTTCAATTTAAAATATGTTTTTGAGCTAACTTGGCCTCTATCACTTATTAGGTGCATGAATTGCTTACCAATGCTTGAAAATACTTCTGTTCCATCTTAGCCACTTCTTTTATGTGCAGAGTTTTAGCACTGCTCTCAGCAGTTCTTTCTTTCGTCACGTTCTGATTTACAACATACAAAAGTCTCTGAAAATGTTTCTTATGTGTAATTTGGCGAGTTTGGGTCAGCTGTCCTGGCTGTGCTCTCTCTCAGGTTTTTGAGCGCTGGCTTGCTGGCAGAGCCTGAGATGCTGAGGGGTCCTTGACTTAGTATAGCACTGCCTGGCAACAACCAAAACATCAATGTGTTATCAACACTATTCTCTTACTAAATCCAAAACATAGCACTGTATCAGCTACTAAGAAGAAAGCTAACTCAATCCCAGCTGAAACCAGGCCAAAACTGAAAAGTCCTGACTAGTTATTCAATGTTAAGGATTAATCACTTGAACTTAGCATGGAATTAAATCAGGTGTCTTTTCTTGAAATGAGATATGTGAAACCTATTTTAGATAGCCCAATATCATTACAGAATTACAGAATCACAGAATATGCTGAGACAGAAGGGACCCTCAAGGATCATGGAGTCCAGCTCTTAACCCTGCACAGGAACATCTATATAAGTCATACCATGTGCCCAAGAGTATTGTCCAAATGCTTCTTGAACTCTGTCAGGTTTGGTGCTGTGACTGCTTTTCCTCCCTGCAAATTCCAGTTCCCAAAATGTTAGTAATTAACTAATACTCCTTTTGATCATTAAATATAAAAAAACCCCACCTGTTTAAATTGTACACTGTGGTTCAGTAAGAGGAAAGGTATGTCATGGTTAAAATGTTCTAAATTGTATTTACAAAACTCTCCACTTCTCTCCTCTTTGAAAACGGTAGCAACATAAATGCTTATCAGTTCAGATTCTCCCGAAAGTCAGGGAAACATGTTTTCAATTTTCCATATGAATCCATAATTTCACCAGTAGGTGTTTCTACACATGTGGTTATTAGGGAACTGTGAATTGATGCTACAACAAAGGAATGACTTGACTACTGCGAAACTTCTGCAATACAGCTGGGAAACAGAAAATTTTCTAATTTAGTGTTTGAATCAGATCTGAAGTCACCTGATTATCATTTAATAGTTCCAGAACTATAAATAAGTAAAGATAAGTCTCATCTGACCAATACAGACATCTATAATGTAGACATCTAACTACCTACCTGGCTACCACATGTAGATCTATCTCCAGAGGAGACCGAGGAGAAAAATGAGCATTTTTAGGGAGTAGGCCAACTATGCTGCTCTACTTGTTAGTTAAACAGTGAAATAGAACAAACATTTGAAGTGCCAATTTTCTTCCTCGACTATATTTTGAATTTAGATAGTCAGTTTAGAAACACATCTCTACACTGGCAATTCTTGCAGCTGATTCCCCCTTAGTGGGTAGTATTTACACCATCAGTTTCAAGCTCTTATTTTTAGATGGTTCTGTCACAATTTGGCAGAACTTTGCTCTCTCCATTCTTGCATAGAGGGACAAATATTTGGCTTTTCCTGGGTTCTTAACTTTTTGCCTTTGAAATCTACAGAGAATAAGTTCCACGCTTAGCAGTGATTTGAGAGCTATTCAGGATCAATTGACAATCATATCTAAACTCTGAGTTTGAACACGAAATGCAAAGAAAATTTTAAGGTGGTGGATCTAATCAAAGAAAGTATCACACTGATCTATATTGACCAAAATTATTTAAATATAGGATTTTACTTCAGTCTTTATTAAAATAGTTGCTCTATCATTCATCTGATGTAAATCAGGATTAACAGAACTTTACAGAAATTGACAGTTACATTGATTTATACCGACTGTGTTATATCACAGAAAATATCTAATATAGACAAATAAATGACTGGGGATTTAAAATGGCTTGTATGGTTAAATTTTTGTCTCCATCACAAAGCCTGTGAATATTTTTATCATGCTGATCAGTATTTGAAAATTATCTCCTATTTATTGCATTTGCATGTCTCTTGGGTTATACCATTTTTGCCTTTCCCTGAAGAGATCCTATTTCATTCCAGACATGTAAATGAAATTTATAGGCTTGGAGTTGCATTGCTCTTCTTTGCTTTTCAACAGAGATACAGCTTGAGAAGCAAATAAAATACAAAGTTTGATTTTTGGAGGATCCTTTCTCTATAATGACAGAAACACACTGACACCGACTAAGATTCACTTCTTTTTGTTTAATCAACACACTCCAGTTCAGAGGGACTAAATTCAGCCTTTGTGTCTGTCACAACAGTAGCTCCAGTTTGGAGACTCAGTATATCTCTGGGGTGGTATAACCATCTTAACAGCACAGACCAGAATGAACCTGTTCTGTTCACAGACAGTTCACATGGGCTCAAAAATGTCATGGAATCATAGAATCGATTGGGTTAGAATAGACCTCCAAGATCATCAAGTCCAACCCTTGATCCAACACTGCCATGGTTACCAGACCATGGCACTAAATGTCACATCCAGTGTCATCTAAAAAACCTCCGGGGATGGAGAATCCACCACCTCCCTGGGCAGCCCATTCCAATGTCTGATTACTCTCTCTGTAAAAATTTTTTTTGTGATATTCAACCTAAACCTCCCCTGGCAGAGCTTAAGACCATGCCCTCTTGTCCTGCTGCTGGTTGCCTGGGAGAAGACACCAACCCCTATCTGGTTATAATCTCCTTTCAGTGACTTGTAGAGAGTGATGAGGTCTCCCCTGAGCCTCCTCTTCTCCAGACTAAACAACCCCAGCTCCCTCAGCCTCTCCTCGTAGGACTTGTGCTCGGTATGGAAGTTTATTTTCCACTGACTCAATTTCTCCTTCTTTTCAAAAGAATTAACTAGCAACATATTTCTTTTTCACATAAATGATAAGTTCTCGAATTCAGTTACCCTTGCAGCTGTGTTTAGAAGCCATCTGATGAAAGATGAAAAAAAAAATATATGTATATAGAGAGAGAGATCGTACGGTACAGATTTAAGTCCCAGTCACTGAAATTCAAAGTAATCTTTCATCTAATTTCCATGCAAGTGAAATGAAGTCCCTTCAAGAGGGGAGCAAAAGAGAAAAGCACTCTGAAGTAGTCACCCATTATATCTTTTCTTTTGCAAATTAATGTTAAAAAAAAATCATTAAAAAGAATGCTGAAAGTGGTCAGGAAGTAATTAATTACCACAATGAATCTCAGACTTTTATTCAATTATGCACAATTTATGATAATAAAATTATACATTGTTCCACTCTTACAACTCCTTAACCACACTTATTCGACAAAAATGCTAAGATCAGGAAAAGCAATGAAGAACAGAGCAGTACAATTAGTGAAATGGCATCTGAACAGTATGAGAAAAAGTAATATCAGTGATAACTATATCACAGAAACATAGAAGCAAAGCAATGTCTAAAGAGGTCATCTCATTAATCTCATGTGTTGAAGAGTTACCCATCTTTTGTTTGCATCTTTGCTTTATTCTTACTATTTCTTGTAATGGAAATTTTGTTCCAGGGCCTTTGTTCCTGGTATTAGGTAATTTTGGTTTCTTGTTTGTTTAAGCAAAGTTCACAGCTGTTTTCATCCCAGTGAGTGTTTCTTTTTCTGTTTCCACAAGCTACAGACAAAAATGAATAATGATTTATAAAAACTCTTTTCATACACAAAAATGTTCACCTTATCCCTGTCTGTGCCAGGGGGCCTAGAACTAAATGATCTTTAAGGTCTCTTCCAACCCAAACCATTCGAAGATTCTGTGACTCTAATCACTTTTTTTTTCTCACAGCACAATTGCCCCATCATTGTGCATTTCTCTTTTCTTTCTTTTTGGTCTTTTTTCTTAAGTGATAGTGAGCCTCTTCTTTTTTATTCACTTGCTTGTCTTTTGGGGATTTTTTGTTGCAGACTCATGCAAGGGGAAGGAGATGAATGTTCAAATTCAGTGCAAGCAAATTACCCACATACCTTAACCACCACAACTTGGGGGTGACGGGAGTGTCCTGGCAAAGTTTCTCACTGTGCAAAAGGAGGTACAGATACTTTGTGAACCTTGCTCTTCTGCCTTCCAGGTAAACACTTTTTATACCTTTTGTTCAGTTATTGTTCAACAGAAATTTTGGTTCCCTGACTTTGGTGAATGTTCTAAACTTTGCAGGTTTTTTGGTTTGGGCGTTTCTTCGGTTTTGGAGAATGTGGAGTGTTTTGTTTGGGTTTGGGGATTCTTTTGGAAAAAAAAAGAAAAAATGAAAAAAAAGGTAAAAGAAAAAAAGAGAAAAAAATAGGGGGCAGTGGGGAAGAGCTTGCATTACCATTAGCTTCTGCCACATGTAACCATGAAAAGAGAATCCATGGCTGGAAAAATCCTGAAATAAAATGCATGCGTACATACCTTCCAGATATCATATGTTGCAAATGGATGGAGTAACATCTTTAATCCCTTAATGACATGCCCACTGTAGCACTGCAGAGCTGTAGGCAGTGCCAGGCAACGTATCCTGCTGCCAACCTGTGGGAGTTTTGTGAGATTTCCCTCTGCATGCACTGTATTGTTTTTAACCCTGTTTGCCAGAACTTAATTTTCTTGCACACTGTCAAAGAGACTGGGGTTTGAGTCCTTCTGTAAGGAAAAAGTGTTATGGAGTTTATCAATGTAAACTTCAAGTTCTTACTTCTTTATTTATGCTAATCACAAAGGTTTCACTAACTTTACTGGATATGAAATTAAGCTTTCATTACCCTGGAGTAATGAAATCAATGTTTCCTTTGTCATGAACATGTCTGATTGAATTAATTAGAGCTTGCTTTGGGATGTGATCTGGGTTCTCTTTCATGTTTTTAATTAATTATTTGCTATCTGCCCTCTTTTTTGTTCTAGTTTTAGGTTTTTTTAAATTGATTTGTGTTCAATTAATGTCCATCAAAGTGTAAACTTCAGTTAGTCATATTACATGTGTATTTTCTACATGCTGTCAATATTCTGTCTTGTCTGAGAATTTATTTCAATTTTTTCCTTGCATAGTTTTTTTATATCATTTATATTCATTAAACTCCAGATTATTTTCAGATTTTTGATACATGTAGCCATTCTACCTATTCAAGATGCATTATTTAAAAGAGAAAGTTCTCCATCAACCTGCACCTCAGGAAGTCCCCCATCATCCCCACATCGCCATTGGCCAATCAGAACTCAAATCAGTCCAGCAGTTTAATTACCTAGGCAGCCTCAGCTCCTCAGATGGTAAGATTGACGAGGAGATAGACAACAGGTTAGCAAAGACATATAGTGCTTTTGGAAAGCTTCATAAAAGAGTTTGGCAAAGTAAGCACCTGAAGAAAGTACAAAGATCAGTATTTGCAGAGCCATAGTGCTGTCTACTCTCTTATACAGATTCGAATCATGGGTCATCTACCGCCACCACCTGCGTCTCCTAGAACGCTTCCATCAACGTTGTCTCTGTACAATCCTAAACATCCACTGGTCAGATTATGTGACCAATACATCTGTTCTAGAACAAGCAGCAATCACAAGTATTGAGGCCATGTTAATGAGAGCACAGCTGTGTTGGGCAGGGCACGTCTCCAGGATGAAGGACCACCGCCTCCCTAAGATCTTGCTTTATGGTGAACTTGCCACCGGCTGCCACAAGAGAGGAGCCCTGAAGAAAATATACAAGAACTCCCTGAAACAACATCTCGGTCTTGGTCATATTGATCACCATAACTGGTCTACTCTGGCCTCAAATCGGGAGGTCTGGAGACACACCATCTATAACGCTGCTGATGTTTTTGAGAAAGCACGCAGGATCACCCTTGAGGAGAAAAGGCAATGCAGAAAGAATCGTACCTTGCAGAATTTACCATCTAAGGAGTCTTTCTGCTGTGCCTTTTGCAACCAGACATGCCTATCTCATATTGGCCTTTTCAGCCACCAACGCGCTTGCAACAAACGTGGGTAGAGCCCTTTCCCAAATCTTCGTTCACAAAGCCCAGCCATGATTTAAAAGAGAAGAGTGATGAAGGAGATTTTTTTCTGTTTTCTGATGAGACGAGTACTAGCAAGTATTAACAAGAAAATAAGTATCAAATGATGAAGAATTCACTTCCAGTTATGATGTCTTAGATAAATAATCACTTGTTCTAAATCTCTCCCATATTTCTGAGCTTTCTGAAATGCAGCATGAGTACTCAGGAGGTGTTTGGGAAACAAGATTTGCTTGTTGGTTTGGAATCTTTTGAAGCCAATTGTATTATAAAGCAGATATTCCATTTTTGTGCAAATCACCTCATAAAACGCCTAACTGCACTAGTGAAGTTAACACAAAAAATATTTATTTTTTATTATATACTAGTAGTTATTTACAAAAAGTGAAGTGAACTAAGAGGTTTTAATTTCGTTACATTACAACACAAAGGTTTTACCTCTGTGGTCATGAAGCTGCCAGGCTCCATGATGGGGGACACTGTGGAAAATGCAACATCAGACAGATTCTGACAGGTGCAATCATAATGAATGGGAGAAAGGACAGGACTGAAATAGAAATAGTGTTCATTACCCTTGTAATATGTTCTAAAATTGCTAAGTGCCAGACTGAGCCTAATATGCTGTGAAATATTCTAATGACCAATGAGTACATAAGTCTGAGTGAATTAGGAAGTCCACCTAAATCAAATAAATCTCATAACTTAGTACTCACAGATTATTATTAAACTTGATATGAAGGATAATAAGGGCTGCCCAGGGAAGATTTCATCACTGTGAATCCGTGGCCATAGGTGACTTGCAATTCCCTGTAATAATCAAAAGACAAATTTTCTTTGGATTTCTAATAGCTGCTTGAAGTACTTTGCTGTTTGCCTTCACTTATAATTTCCATCATATGCAATGAGAATACAGTGGTGGGACAATTACAGCACACTGATGAACAAAGGTAATGGATTTTAGTATTCAGTAACAAATTATTTTCAATTGGTAGAATTATTTGCAAAACATGCTCCAAAAATAAGGAATTGTTAAGAAGTCAACAAGATACAAAAATAACAGATTTTGATGTGTTTTTATATTTCAGTAGACTTTGGTTCCGGTAAGTACATCAAAAGGAAGTGTTAAAGATTCAAATTAACCTTAGAGCTTCCTTGTTCCTCCCTTTCATGCACAGACTTAAAAATGACATCAGTCTGGAACGTAGGTACCAGTTCTAGAGATAGTATGTCATATCCTGAAGTAGTTTGAGTATTTACATCAGCACAAAAATCTTATGTCATTTAATATTAGCTGAGTGTTTCACAGTGAGTGTCCATTCAGCTAGAGTTCTCAGTTTGGCAAAGGTTATCCAGTTCTCTGATGATTTTCAATGGTGAAGATGAGCTACCAAATTATGTCTCTCTGTTAAGACTGTGATTAATATAATCTCTGCTATTAAATAGGAATAACACAAACATCTGCACACACACAGAAGTACTTCACAGATGCAACGATATATGGTCTTTTTTTCTTATTCGGGATAGGAGTGATTTTCATGAAAGACAGCTAACATTGGATGTTCTCCTGTTAACACTCACCACAGAACCTTAGTTGGACAACTGGCACTTTGAAATAGTATTACTGATGTGACATTGTTATCTGTATCAAGTTCCTGGACTTTGCCCTCCTTTTTTTCTGATATATTACATCCTGAAAGTCATCTTTCCTTCATTTCCCACATCTCATTTCTCTTTCTTCTTTACTTGAAAGACTGAAATTGCTCATTATCTGCTATAAATTGGCATCAACGGAGTTATTTCAATTTATACCAGCTGGACCAAAGCAATGAATGGCTATAAAATGCTGTTCTATTTTATGATAGATTTGGCTTGGATTTAACCTATTATTTTATTTCACTGGCAGGTTTTCTTTCTCTCAACATCTTGCAATAAAAGTATTTAGTAAATAAACATATTAAGCCATAATAGTTTTCCTTAACTTAAAAACTCATATATTTATTGTACCAGCCAGACTAGATAAAGTTAAGTTTGAAAGGCTATTGAAGCAAAAAATGTGTAATGTTACTTTATGTGATGGAAGTTCATATGCAAACCCACAGAAGAGCTCCGAGAGAAAAGGAGGGACTGACCAGGTAATATCTGTCCGCAGCTACTCCCAGACCCAGCCCACAAGCTGTTAGACCATCAGAGGTCCACCTGCAGAAGTCCAGAGGAGCTCTGGTGCAAAATGGCAAGGGGAGGACAAATTAAGGATTCAGAGGAAGGGACACCCTGTCTGGACCCCTCTCAGGACTGCCCAAGGAGACCCTTGGACCAGCTGTCCTGGTGTAAAATCCTTTGGATTGAGAGGGTTTACTGCCTGGGAGTATGGGGTAAATTATGGGAAGCAGAGGGAGAGCATTTGGGGATTGTAGAGAACCATTGGGATATTTAGGGATCTGTGGCAGGGAATGAGTTAAACAACTGCAAGCTTTGGTGTGATGACACAACCTGGTTCAATTATGCACACTGTGTGCAGTTAAATCATATGCATGTTAGTTCACCCAGAGGGTGGTTGGGCACTGGAACAGGCTCCCCAGGGCAGTGGTCACAGCACCAACCCTGACAGAGTTCAAGAAGCATTTGGATGATACTCTCAGGCACACGGTGTGACTCTTGGGGATGGTCCTGTCCAAGGGTTGGACTTGATGAACTTTGTGAGTCCCTTCTGACTCAACCTATTCTGTGATTCTGTGATTCTAGACCTCATTTACTATTCATGTAACTCTTTACTCAAGTCATTTGGAATATTAACTCAGTCATAATTCTAAAAAGACCATACAGCTTCTTAAAACTGTTTTCAATGTATTGAAAAGCATAAAATTCTCTTGCATCACTTTGAGTTTTCTAGTAGGTTTGACCCAGATTGGTTTCTATTTCATCTAGATGTGTTTACCTGTTTCTATGTGTTTGCTTTTATTTTTAACATCTCCAAATCTGATTTGATGAAGGAAATGCCATTCAACTTGAATCAGGATCACAGTGGATCTCCTTAGGAAAGGAAGAAATCTGCCAGTGAACAATAGGTGGGAACAGCATTTTCTAGTATTTCCATCCAGAATATACTCACAGCACTAAGCAATCTCTCTCAATAATTTAGCTGGCATTTAACTATAACATTGTTAACCAATATAAGTAATTATAGTTCTTCTTTCTTAATATCCCAAATCTCTTGTGCACAATATAGAAAGTTGTTGAATGGTATAAAATAGACAAAGGACTAACTAAAAGTTATAAGTTTATTTAAATGCTGAATTGAAATAAGAATATATCAAAAAATCGTAACAGTATCTACTTTCGAAATTCAATCAAGAAAGGGGACTACAAACTATCCAACTGCATAGAAGTATAGCAGGACAGTACATTCAGTGAATCAGAACTTTAGGTTGTACACAACAAAACTCTAGCAGTGCATTTGTTGATTTATATCCTCCAGAAATGTGAGGGAACACGATTCAGGATGGAACAGTTCCGGGCGTGGAGAGAAGCGTGCAGCGATTGGCAGGACTTTGTCGTGTGGACTTTGCTGTTATTCTGTGGTTTCATTGTATTCACACTGCACAGTGCACAGCCTGGACAAGCCCAGGCTTGACATGAGTTTGCCCCCACTCCTCCGCCTTTTGCAGGTGTCCCTATGCTGGTTTGTCCCTCTGCTTGTTGGTCTCATGCTCTGCCCTATGTTCTGGCCCGTTCCGCTCCCAAGCGGATAAAAAGAGAGTGGGCATGCCTGAAGAGGGAACTCTGCTTGCATCCTTCCTCCTGTCCCGTCCCCTCTTTGGACCGCGACACAGAAATCTAATATATATATAAATATATATAATATACATCTATAAAAGGTCAGTGCAATAGATACAGAACAAAGGCCTATCTGTTCTTTTCAGAAGTGTTCTCTATAACTGTACCAAGATAAATTATAGCACTGCTCTAATTAAAATGTCTAATTTAAAAGCTGTTGTGTTTCCATCTATGCTCCCTAGAATTACATATCGATATACATATATAATTTGTATCTGCACACAAAAAGAGACAGTCTCATACATACATTTAAAATTGAAGTGGATTAATGAAAAAAAAATTGATGTATTTGATTAATATTTTATCCTGGCCTGTTGTTTATTAAGGAGTAACAGTAGAAAGTTAATTCAGTAAGGTTTCTAGTAAAAAAAGGAAAGAACTGGAGCAATATCTGTAGATGAGCAATCTGGTAACAAGTAAGTCAAAGTGAAGAGAGCAATAATAAAGCTGTTACTTGAAACTTTGAACTCTGGGTTGTCGTAAAGTTGTGTGACATATTTGCCTTGTGAAGGAAACTTGACTATCTTGATATATAAATATGTAAATGTGAGCTTCTCCATAATTCTCGTAGAAAGTCTCAAACTTCCTAAACAAATTTTATCTATCCCAACATTATTTCACATTAGCTTCCAGAATGACCAGGCATTTTTTTGCCTAGAAAATTATCCTAGTGATATGGATTTTAACAAAATACTGGAAGTTTGAAGGATTTTTAATATTTTTCTTCTGTGCAGCTATTTATACTTTGAGAAGAAAAGGCAAAGATGATGGATGAAACTGATAAAAATTGCAATAATGATTTCTTTTTCTTTTCTTTCTTTTTCTTTCTCAATCTCATTCTTCTTTCTATTCTCTCTTTCTCTTTTCCCCCTTCTTCCCTTTCTCCATTCGTTCCTTTACTTCTTTCTGAAATGCAAAATAAAGGGGAAAAAAAAAACAAAAATACAAAAAAAAAAAAAAAAAAAAAAAAAAAAAAAAAAAAAAAAAAAAGAGAGAAACAGAAGAAAAATCCAAATCACTGCTAGATAAATTTTATTTTCCTACTAAACTCAAAATTTTCACTTCTTGGTTCATGAAAGACTATAAATGTCTTAAACTCTAAACCATTAAAATTTTCTGTGAAATTGAAATTTTATTTTCAGTCATCTTTGCTTATTGGCAAAATTAGTGTCCTAATCATAGCTATGCAATATTTGATCTGGTGTTTATATTACATTTTATTTCTATTCTTGAAGTTTCATCTGTATGATTTCTTTAACCATAATGAATCTGAGTATTGAGATTTCATAAATCAGACTGTTCTAATAATTCATCTGGATGGGAGGATGTTTGCATGGGTCTTACTGTGATTGAAATGTTAGATTTTGGTTTACAATATTAGTTGTCTAGAGACAACTAATCTAGAGAGCTTTTCTCTCTTGTCCCTTCCTGTATAGGTCTAATTGAGAAATAATTAAAAAAAAACCAACAAAACCAAACACTAGCAGCTCTGGAAAGATTCACTTTTCCTGTTCAGGAAGTTCACTCAATTTATTGATTCAACTTACCCAAGTTAACATAAAATCCAAATTATGGTTGTAATTTTCATGGGAATCAGCTAACCATAAATAGCATTTGTTCCCTCCTGAGAAGCAGAACACTTAATGAATTGCAACAATCATGTCAATTTTGACCATATTTTAAAGCACATTGTAGTTTTTTGTCATGATAATGTTTTGTTTGTCTGTCTCCTGTATTTGCTTAACAGAGTTGCCTCTTTTAAGATGGAAACAGCTCGGGATACCTTTGACGACTCATTTTTCCTATAATTTCTATTTCTCTCCATGTTTCTTTCATCCTTGATCTCAGGAGAAACATCTACTCAAAATTTAACACACCCCCTTCCTACCCCTCTGCTCAGCACGGGTGAGAGCACACATGAAGTTCTACATCTGTTTGGGGGCTCCCCAATACAAGAGAGACATGGACATTATGGAGAGTCCATGGAACTATGCTCCTGTGGGTGTTCTCAAATGTTGTCCCAAAGGCAACCTCCAGGGACATGATGGGTGACACCTCTGCTTGACACTTCCCGTAATAATTGGAGACACAGCATGAATTTGCATCCACCTTTTGGTGTTTGTTCCTCAGGAAAGGAGCTGGGCAGCAATTTGAGGGGAGCAAACCTTATGCTCATGTGCAGAGACAGACACCTCCAACAGAGTGCTCTGTGTGAAAAGAGTCTTGGAAGCATGTGGAGGAGTGTTTTTGCTCAAATTATATCTGGATTGTTGGATTTGACTCTGCTTTTATTATATAACAGCAGGACCGGCCACTACAGAAGAGAATATTAAGGCATCACTTACACAACCAATTATGCAAGTATTTATGATATCAGTTACTGTCAAATGCAGCTAATACCACTATTTTGCTTAATATTCAGAGCACAAGAAAGTTAATGTGCCATTCTACTGAGTTTATTGATCTCAACAATGGTATTATGATGCTCTGGTGACATTCAATTATTGCAGGAAAAGTACTAGGGTATGGGGTGGATACCAGAGGGGATACAGTTTCTCCAGGATTTGGAGATGTGAGAGTGGCAAATAACTATTTGCACTGACACAGTAGAGATGAGATAGTGTAAACCAGCAACCAGATAGGAATTCAAGTTGCTATTAAAACGCAGTTTGAATTCATTTTACAAAGCTTTCTGCAGCACTGCAATGTACTGGCTGTTACTGTCACACACTCCGGTTAGCCAGGCACGGTGGTACAGTCTCACCTTCAAAATGGTGTGCAGACTTAGCCACCTGATTTAAGCATCCAGAAATATGCAGCTAGTCCTGAACTTGCTGCCTAAGCTTTTTTCTATAGTCCATGGAGAACAAAAAGTGTTTCCTGGAAAAGACACTCCAGACAGACATCATGAATCACTTTCTGATGGAAGCTCTCACACTCTCTACTGATTATGTATAGAAACTAGATTAATAACTTCACCACCTAATTTAAAGAAGGTTAAAATGAGACAAGATGAATTCCATGCATTTGAAATGTATCACTCCTGGATAATTACCCTGAATTAGAAAAGGGCAGAACTGGACATTAATTTGTCAGCTCACAGCATATCCTAGAATATCACTTATGCCATTATGTTTAGGGGTCAGAGATCTTTACAGGAGAGGTAGCCTATATAGCATATATATATATGTATATATATGTGTGTGTGTGTATCTATCTATCTCAATATCTATATATATTATATATAATATTTTTATATATACTATTATAGGATATTATTATATTATATATGGAAGAATGCATAAACTGACTGCTTTATTGACATTATATAGGGATTTTTATTTAGAGGTCCAAAATATAATAAAGATTGGACTTGGATACCTTTGTTAGCCACATTACTTTTGTTGCAGCCCAGGATATGTTTGGCTTTATGGACTGACAGTGCACATTGTTATTTCATGTCCAGCCCTTCATCCACCAGCATCCCCAAATCCTTCTCATCAGGGCTGCTCTCTATCAAATATGACTATGGGCCACCAAGATGATTAAAGGGATAGAGCAACATTCTATAAGGAAAGGCTAAGAGAAATGGGATTGTTCAGCCTGGAAAAGAGAAGAGTTCAGGGTAACTTGACTGGGGTCTTTCAGTATCTGAATGGACCCTACAAAAAGGATGAAGAGTCTATGTCCAAGAGAATGTAGTTTCAGAACAAGGGGAAACGGTTTCAAAGTGACAGAGAGTAGGTTTTAGATTAGATATTAGGAGGAAATTCTTTATTCAGAGGGTGGTGAAGCACTGGAACAGGTTGCCCAGGGAATCCGTGAATGCTCCATCCCTGGCAGTGTTCAGGCCAGGTTGGATTGGGCTTTGAGCAACCTGTCTAGTGGAAAGTGTCCTTGTGTCTGGAACCAGATGTTCTTTAAGGTCCCTTCCAACACAAACCATTCTGCAATTCTGTCATTCTGTGATGACTCTGTGATGATTCTGTGATGATACCAATATCTCAAACTGAACATATTCAGTAAATTATTCTCATTTCACTTCAGTAAACAGTTCAAACTAAGAAAATACAGAGACAGATGCTCTTTTGGGATTGAAGAAAAGTTTGTGTTACATCTTATACTTTTGCTGGGTGCCAAACATCTTCCTGCATGCTTGATCATTGTTTAAAAATCTGAATATCTAGCTCAAAATCCAGCCAGACCTTTCTCTGGGGATTTCTAGGAAAAGGAGTGATAATCTTCCAATCCTCTACCTCTCATATCCACATTTCCTAGTTTTTTTCCTCTTAAGAAATCATCTCAGTAATTTTTTCTCTCTTTACCCTGTATGTTTGAACTGCATAAACACTTAACATAAAATGATAGCTTATAAACAGTTCATCTCTACACCACATCTTGATCCTCATCTGTTTTTTACCTTGCCTTCCATGGGGCATTTTTTTGAAATTATGTCAGCTGCATATTGGATGTCTCTCCATGTTGCATAAACGCATAGCAGACTCTTCCAAAACAGCATTTGCTTTTAACTTTTTCATTCTGTTTTAACCTTTCCATTCCTGTGCCATGTAGACACGAGGTTATTTGATGCATGGTAAGACTGAGAACTGATCTTTGTCACGAATGTGTTCAACATTAGAGTGAAAGTTGAAGACTGTGATGTTGTCTCTGTGTTGATAAAATATATGAGTCCCTTGATGAGTTTCAATATCAAAACCTCTAGTCCAACCTTTTCTATGTGTATTGAGATTTTCACATCTAAGCAGATCCATAATGCAGAAAATTTTCCTCAGCAGGTGGGAAGGGAAAAAGTAGATGTGTGTAATCAGACTTTCTACTGCAGCTCCTTCAGATTTTGCTTTCTGCCTTATGTAGTCTCCCTTCCACTTAACTTCTTGCAAACCTGACACCTTTTTACACACCAAAATTACTGTTCACCTTTCCGAGGTAACATTGACTTGAATTATTGACACCTTAGTGTTCTAGTTCAAGAACCACAGTGTCTGTCTCCTCTGTTTTTAAACCCTGAGTAGGTCGAACCTGTATCATAAACCAGGCAAAAAATACATTGAAACACTGACATATCATTAAAAGACTCATTTTGACACATTGCCTTTCTCTTCCTTCTTTCCCATGTCTTTGTATCTTGTCCCAGACCTGAAGAGTATGGAAGAAAAAAGAACAGAGACACCAACTAAGGGTAGTGGGCAGTAGTGTGTACTCAGAAAAGGTGTAAGAATGGGGCATACAGTGATATATTCTCACAGTTGCATTGCCAAGTTACAACACCTTTTGGTTTAGTGGCTTTCTCAGCCTAAGAATTTATGTAAATCTCTCTGTTCTATATCCTTTGATGGGTTTTGTTTTCAAGGGACCATATCACTGAGATTCAGAAAGAAGAAACAGTGGTTCTAATAGATGAATAGACAGGAAAGAGAGAGGTGGTAAATGAGGGGAAAACTACATCCTGTGGAAGGGACCCATGTTGGAGCAGTTTGTGAGGAACTACAGCCCTTGGGAAGTACCAACATTGGAGTAGTTTGTGAAGGACAGTCTGCCCTGGGAAGAACCCCAAGCTGGAGCAGAGGAAAAGCGTGAGGAAGAAGGAGCAGCAGAGATGAAGTGTTAGGAACTGTCTCTAACTTGTATTCCCTTTCCTGATGCTCTGCCTGGAGGGGGGAAGGTAGGTGAGTTTAGAGGGAAGTTGAGTGTGTGAAGAAGAGTAGGGTAAAGGGAAGGTGTTTTTAATTTTGTTCTTGTTTCTCACTACTTTGTTATTAATTGGAAACAAAAAATTAATCTCAAGTCAAGTCTGGTTTGCCTGCGACAGAAAATGAGGAGTGTCCTGTCCACATCTTGAACCATGAGCTTTTTCATTGTAGTTTTTCCCTCTGTCCCACAAGAAGGTGAAGTGATAGAGTGGTTCAATGGGCTGACAGCCCAGGTCAACCCAACGCACAGAGTTAGTCTCATTTTGCAAGCCCAAATCCAGCTTTCTTTGCTGAAGACTCCTATGAAAAGGTATTAAGGAAATTAGCAGATACCTTCCTTTATTACTGTGTTAAAGTATATGGCTACAAGAAAACCAAGAAGTTACTGTGTGTTTCCCAGACTCCTTTCCCTTTTTTGTCTACTGCTTTTCAAATCCTTTTGGACAGACAGTTTGAGAAAGATTTTTTGGACTTTGCAAAAAGCAACTAAAATCTTAACTAGAAACTCTAATGAAGGTTTATTTGAGGTTGAAAAATTCAATATTTTTGGCTCCCACTCCTGTTCTCTACTTCCTAGAACAAAATTGTCTTTCTCAGTGTATGAAATTTCACATCTGACAAAGCCATAATCATTCACTTCAAAAATATAAATACAATGAAAGAAAACCTTCCTAATGAATATAAATGCAAAACATACTGGATTGCCAGATCAGTGGATTTGCTAATTCAGTATGTAAATCTCTCCAGGAACTCTGTCCTACAGAGAAATTAATTCACTCCTTGTTCAGTCTTTGGATAATGATAATCTATTGGTCTATACAGCTGACTGCACTGCAAGGTAAAGATAGCTGATAACATCCTACGAACACTGGAAGACAGTCTTGCTTTCCTCTTCTGCGTGAAGGATCAAATTTTAAACACTTGCCTGGTTTAAAGAACCTCCTTCTCACTAAGCAATATGCTACTAAAACAGAAGTGTGACTTCTCTATGATCACTGTGCCTTGACATGTATAATCTCTCAGATGTCAGAATAAACTCAGCCACAGCAACACTGGGCTTCTTGGCATCAGCAGGAACAAAACATAGGTCAGTGTTCTGCTTTTTTTAACAAGAAAAATCCTTGAACATTTTTAGGGGCCTTCTCCAGTAGTTGTGGTATATGCTGATTTCCAGATCTGGTATATGTTTCTCTCTCGGACAAGTTTTCTGTAAGACATTCCTATCTGAGTTCAAAATAATAACAATACAATATTTCAGAAAAATATTACTGACATCAGAATATCAAAGCTAATTTCCCTCATTCCCTTTTGCTTTACAATATGTCTATTTGTTCATTCTCTGCCACATTCTCCTATACCCTTGAATGAAAATGATTATTTATTCAAAATCATTTCCTTTTTTTATTTTTCTTCTTTTTGTAGCTGACATGCTGTCACATATACTCTTCATCTGGTACATTAGTCAGTTCCTGAGGCAATGAACATTCACCAGGTTGTGTTTGGCAAGGGGAAGTAGTGAGCTCACACAACAGTTTGGATCCCAAGCAGAAACTTCCTCTCACTGAACTGCACCAATAAGGGACAGATTTTAAGGTGAGTCAAATCAATACACCGAAGTCCCTAGATCAGATCTTTCTCTGAAGGATCCAAGCACTCAAGATGCCTAAAGAACCACCACAGAGGTTAATCCATTACACAAACTAGATAAAGTATTTTCAGTGAATCATCACTAGCAGCAATCACCAAGTTCATCCTCCTGATCTAACTGTATTGACAGAAAGAAATGATATACAAACTTCCTTGGACAAATCCATTTGTTCACAGGCATTTTCAAGATTAAATTATTCCAGGCACCTTTAGTATGACTAAAACTGTAGGTAGCATCATTTATCTAATCCTGATTATTGTGGAGTCTGGGACAAAAGACCAGGACAAAATGAGAAAGCAGGCAAAAACACAATCAAAAGACAAGGAAGTAAAATTGTGTTTACACTCCATATTCTAGCTTCAAATTGCAACTCTACTATAGTAGAACTTTTAATTCACCTCCTCAAGATGAAAGTGTCCCAGATGTTGAGTTACAACGACACAGGTGGCAAGGATACCTTCAATTTTAGAAGAGCTGTATACCTCTCAACTGATATATATCCAGAAACTAGATTTTCCCTTTGAAAATACTTGAGGGATTCAGTAATTTAGAAATATTTTGATAATGTCTGGAGTTGCTCTGAAGGGACAGATTGCATGAAAAGAGTGTCATCTGCTCTTTTTCAATTTTTGCTCTCTATGAAGGCAGCAAAACCACCCACGTTTTTCTAACACCTGAGTGGTTATAGGACTCTGATTTAATTCCAGCCTCATATCAAAGGGTTTCAGATTTAAAATTCTTTAATGCCCTGAATGTTTCATAACTACTGGTTTATAAGTTTTCAAAAGACAGAGTTTACTTCAACCCTTCAGTGACTGCTGTCTTATTCTGCAGAAAATAATTTGGATGTGGTGGTGAGAAGACAGAAATAAAGAAAAGTTTTCTCTCTTTAAGTCATTAAAATAGTCACTTGAATATGAAAATCTAAGGGGTTAATCTCTACACCCAGCGCTTGCTTTAGCATGTTCTTTTTATTTACATATTTATTTAAACACTCATTCATTTTTAAAATACCAAATATTAGAACTATCTGTCAATTTGTTACATTTTAAGCTTTGTTGCTAACATCAGCCAAAACATACTTTTAGTGAAAAATAGCATATGAATAAAGGAAAGAGACCAAAATTCATGTGCTCTCTTGAAAACAAATAAACAAAATAGATAGAATTACCTTAGATTTTTTTGGTTTCGCCTCTTTGTTAGAGTGTAAGCATATATTGGTTAAAGCACTAATGAGCATATGTACAGCTTTAAAAGCTCTACAATGAGTGCTGCTTCCTGTCTTATAGGAGGAAAGAGGATGTAGGAGGGAAGCAAGAGCACTGTGTCATTTAGAGAACATTCTGGGAAGTGCTGGTGTTAAAATGCTAATCGAAAAATAGAGGGCAGAAGCTCTTAGGAAACAAGATCTGATGTGTTTAGGTGATCTACCAAATAATTATTTATATTATATCGAGTGGATGTGTAATATAAGCTAGAGAAGCTGTTCAAGGAGAGAAGCAAGAGCAGTTTTTCCTCTGCTTGAAAGCTGAGACACTTGGATACAGTCAAGGCATACTCCTTTTCTCTGGGACTCATTCATTTTTTTATTTACAACAGCATAAACACGAGGGTAGTAAAACCCTGTTCTTCATTCTTAGCTCTCACAGTAGACTATTCCACAGACTGCTAACAAGAACGTGCTTCAGGAAAGAAGTGATACTGTTTTGAATATCAGAAGTGAAGTGAATAAAATGTTGATTGGCTTTGTCTGAAGACAGTGTTCTAAGTACCTGCCTACTGCATGAAAAGAAGCTTGCTTTATTTTTAATGTGCATTGAACTAAAGTGGAGGCCTTTGCTATACTGTGGATGTATTACAACACAGTTAATGTTCTGGATGAGACACAAAGGGAGGGACTTATTCTGAGTCCCTACATTTGAGTATCTGTGAGGGTACTAGATGGCTCTAAAGTCCATTTTGGTGGACTTTGTGTTGGCACACAATATCCAGGAGGAAAATCCATTCAGGTATTGAGCTAACATAGACTCAATTCTGTTATCTGAAGATAGCAGATAACATCTGTGCTCAGTGTGTCCTCAAGAAGTCTGCCACAGGACTCAGATCTGACACAGGAAGTTCAAAAGACACATGTCATTTTGGATCAGACATTGGGAAGCAGATAAGATGTATAGGGCTTCTCAAACAGCACTAGACATGTTTAGTATACAAGTCATGTCCTGTATGTCTACATTTGGGTGGTCTGAATAATTCAATGAGCTCTATTGATGGTAGTAAGTAATTCAATAGTAGCTTATACAGACTCAGACAGGTATATCAGCCACTCATGTGCTTAAAGATAGGCATCCAGTACCTTATAAAATACTATATTTATCCTGACTGGCCTCCTGCTATTGCCAAAAGACATAATTCTTCTGTAGGTGTTGAACATTATCTTCCAGCTCAATTCAAATGTCCTAAATATCCAAAGGTACCTTTAGCAACAGATGACCTCTCTGTCATGAGACTTCACCCGAAATACTGTGTCCAAGTCTGGGTTGCTCAACACAGGAAAGATGAGGAGCTGTTAGAGCAGGTCCAGAGAAGTCCAAAAAGATGCTCAGGGGATTAGAGCACCTCTCCTGCAGAGACAGGTTGAGAGAGCTGGGGTTGTTCAGCCTTGAGAAGAGCAGGGTCTGTGAAAACCTCATTACTCCCACTCAGTACCTCAAAGGGGCTTATGAAAAGGAAGGAGAGAGACTTTTTATACAAGCAGATAGCGAGGACAAGGGGCAGTGATTTTAAACTGAAAGAAGGCAGGTTTAGACTAGATGTTAAGAAGAAATTCTTTATCGAGAGGGTAGTGAAGCACTGGAAGAGGTTACTCAGAGAAATTGTAGACACTCTATCCCTGGAAGTGTTCAAGACTGGGTTGGATGGGGCTCTGATCTGATGAATGGCATCCTGCCCATGACAGGAGGATTGGAACTAGATGATATTCAAGGTCTCTTCTCACCCAAACCATTCTTTGATTCTATGACTCCTACATTTAGGCAATCGAACTGAGAATCTACACTGAAACTGAGTCACCTCTTGTTGCAGTAGCTTGAGTGGGCTAAGAACAAAAAATCCTAAATTTCTCTTAGAAACAGAATGTTCTGCAAGAACCTTGAAATGAAAGTACAAAGGAAGAAATAAACAAATGATAAAATAACTGCAGCGTTAGGTAAGTATTATAACAATTTTAAGGGCTGTACAATTTTCAGAAAAATACAATTTTAAGTATCATAATTTTGTACTCAGCTATTTAATTCTTTAATTGCAAATTCTCTGAAGCAGGTTGTTATTATGCCTGAATATTACCTAGCATAGAGTTACTTTCAGATGCAGCCTCTGTGTTTTGTCGTAATAGAAACAGCAAACAACAGTAACAAATGTACAAACTACTAGAGAACATAGCCCACTGCCTAGTAATTAACTTGTATGTGTGTATATATAATCCACATGGTTTCAGTGCCAAGAGCTCATATATGTATTATAGTTTAAAAAACGTTGCCCCAGCTGGGTGAACAAGTTCCCAAACCTGTGGCAATTTCTTTGAAGAGGTACCTTTCTGGGTCAGAATTCAAGACATGTCTGCACACACTGCAGTGTCCAGGTTTAGGTACAGTCTCTGTTGAGAAGACAGTCCCATATCTTCAAATTACAAAACTCTATTGTTTTGGAGACATACTTTGTCACTGAGCTAGCTATGGGCTGATCATAAATATGCTTTCAGCAAATGGAAGAGTTGTGCCAATGAACACTGGTGTTTTGTCTTATTTTTCAATATTTCATGAGTGGTATGCAAAAGCTAGATTGTGCAGTGACAGGTAACACAATCCTCTTCAGCAGCATTGACTTGGAGTTCAGAACCATGGAAAACTCAAAAACAAATAACACAATTGTGTTGTTTTAAAGCTTTCATTTTGTAATCATTCTCCTGTGTCATCAGGCTTGCAAGGGGACATGCTCTAACTGGTCAGTATGTACTCTGGCTTTTTCAGTGGCTAATTCCAGACAATAATGAAGAAAGCTCATTGTGGTTTTTTGATTGTTTCTAATAATAACCAGGTAAAGCAGAATGGAAGTTCTTTCAGGCTACAAAACACACGTCTCTCAAATATATTCCTTTACAGTTACATTTAACAGAGATTGTGCTGCTTCTATCATTCTACTCTTTAGAACTATAGTTTTCAGGAATATATTATGATCACATAGCTAAAGTTAAACCTCTGTGTTTATATGCACAGACATCCATGTCTAAAATTCTTCCTAGGTTCTTTTATATGTCCAAAGGCACAGTGCCATAATATGCCATTTTCATAACATTGTAAATGATTCAGTAACCTCTCTCTCCTAAGCTGTCCTTGATGTAGCAAGGAGCTTTTCAGACTAATGGATATAGACAACTCTTACTGTTGGACTTGGACAGCAAAACTCTGAAGTTTATTTTATTGTAAAGGGATGCTGTTATATTTTTTATGTTCATTTTAAATGCCACTGAGATCAAGGTTGTGTTTCTCTCAAAGTTGAGAGGAAAGTTGGATTTTGTTGAAATTGCAATAGGAAAAGTATAAGACTTTAAAATTACTTGCATTCACAGTTCTATTGTTGGTGGGCCAGAAACCATGGACAGCACATGAAAGAGCTCATTAAGGAAAAATGAGAGTTATATTTTGAGTGAGGGATGAATGAAAGCCGCCTAGAACTCAGATCACTTGATACAACTCAGTCACTCAAATCACTTCCAATTTCATATTTTTTAGCATATTGTCATTTTTTCGTCTCCCCAATGGTAAAGTACAGCAGGAATACATTATTCCAAGATCAAATGGATATCAGAAGTGGTCTGATCTCTGCTTTCTTTTCAATACGCTAAAAGAAAAGTTATTGACTTTAATGATATTTAGAATAATTTTGGAAGTTTATTTTACTACACTGAGATACCTGAGTTGACTGTCCCCTGTATGTTATCTCTAAGCTGCAAATGCAAATGGTTCTTCATGTTGTTAATTCATTTATATACTATACACAAAAGATTAGTCCATAGTTCTTGGTAGCAAGGAAGTTGAGCCACCCTAAAAATGGGTCTCTGGGCTATTCCTGTCTCCATGAAGTCCTTTATATGAGAGCAAATATAGGGCTGCAAAAAGTGTCTGGTATTACCAGACACGTTGCAGAGTAGCTGGCAGAATTTCCAGTTTCAAGACGAGGAACATGACAGTGATTTGCAAATAAATTACAGAGACTCACTGGAAGCAGTCAAAAGGAAAAGTAATCCTAGATCAATTTTCAGCAGAACTTCTCAACTCTAAGCACCTGCTGCAGGCTGAGCCTAATGCCTTGCAACATAGTTGGTCCATGGGTATGACCTGAAATGTGATGTATAATCCAAGCCTAGTAGTAGTATATATATAATCAACATGATTTTAACACAAAACCTGAAAGAACTTTAAAATTGGCTGTGATCTTCTATGAATAATACCATTATATGCTTAATGAAGAGTAATGTCTATATATTTTAAGTAATAAAAAAGAATATGACCCATTGCTCAAAATTAAGTAACTTGTTTGGACTTACATCCTGTAGAAAACAAGGATGTTATGAAGAAATGGACAGAGGGGCCTAGTGAACACCAGCACAGTGATACCACAATGCCTGATTTGCCTGGCCAGCTGCTCTCTCAGAGGGCAAGGAAATACCTTTCACCTTGGTCCCTTGACTGCAAAAAATCCACTTTTAACTCATGTGGTATGAGTTAAAAAAAAAGGCTTTGGCTCGAAATTTCACTTTAAAATAGCCCTAACACCCCTTAAACCACATTAAAATACCCACCCTTGCGAGACCTCACCTAGAATACTGCATCTGGCTCTGGGGTCCCAAATGCAATGAGGACATGGACCTGTTGCAACAAGTCCAGAGCAGGCCAAAAAGATGACCAGAGAGCTGGAGCACCTCTCCTGTGAGGAAAAGCTGAGAGAGATGGGGTTCAGCCTGGACAAGGGAAGGCTCTGAGTTGAGCTTATTGTGGACTTTCAGTCTGCACCTGAAGGGAGCCTACAAGAAAGATGGGAAGGGACTTTGACACGGGTGTGTAGTGATTCAGCTTTAAGCTGAAAAAGGGTGAATTTAAATTAAATATTAGGAAGAAATTATTGACTGTGAGGGTGGTGAGGCACTGGAACAGGTTTCCCAGAGAAGTTATCCCTGGAGGTGTTTAAGGCCAGGTTGGATAGAACTTTGAGCAACCTGATCCAGTGGAAGGTGTTTCTGGCCATGGCTAGAGTGGAGAACTAAATGATCTTCGAGGTCCTTTCCAACCCAAACCATTCTATGATTAACCACCTGTTGAAATGTATAACATTTTCTTTATCTGTTTTCAGCTTCTCACATTTGTCCCATTTGGCAGTTTCTCAGGTGGTGTCCAGAACTGTCTCACATCTTATTTGTTTAGCTTAATCTCAAGTCAGACTAGGTAGACCTAGTCAGCAGCTTAATCATTTGTCTGCAGCCTGAAAGAAGAAGTAATCAAATCTGAGGCTACAAGCACTGATGATCTCCAGAATGGATATTCTTTATAGCCTTTGAATTCTGGGTTGATGCATATGAGACATAAATGAAGTAAAAGCATTTAGTTTTTCCTAAAGAGGGAGATAAATGGGGCTCAGTAACTCTCACATCCATACTGCAGTGTGTGTGAACATAAACCCTCCTCAGAGCTGTAATGCATTTTGCCAACAGCAGCAGTTACTACAGGTGCCTTGTAGATGAGTCACATTCTTGGAAATTGCTAGAATTGTAGGAATGTTCTTAATTTTATGCTCATCTCATACATTTTGTATGTCTGCTTGAGTTGGAACATTCTGTCTTCAGCTATTACAGCATGGATTTTTCTTGCAGAATTTTGGAAGAAACGTATATTTTGTGCAAATATTAGAGAAAAAAGAAAAAATCTTGTAACAGGATTATTCAACTGAAGTATCTGTCTTTGCATCATAGAGTTTGCAAACCCTCAGTGATTGGATATCAAAGTATATTGCTTGTTCCTAAGAAATTCTCAACTTTGTTTTCAGAATCTAAGGGTCAGAAAGACAATTTACAGTTCACCTTTTATATTAAAAATTATATAAATAGATGCTTTTGATTAAACTTTAGATCTTAAAGCATGATTAGTTCTTCAGTTAGAAATAAGAAACATCTAAAAGATAATTCTGGTCTCATTTAGAATTAAGAAACATCTACAAGACAATTCTGGACAGCCAGTGCTATCTTTTTTTTTTAATTTTATTTTTTTCCTGTCTCAACTTTCTTGAAGGTCATATTTGCATAACAGTTCAGATTGCCCATTCATCCAATAAAGATAGATTTTAGTCAGGTTGAAGATGCATATACTGTCACCAGAAACTTCTACACATCTTAGAGAAATATTAGCCAGATAGATTTATTTTCACTTTTAAAATTGCATTGATATTTATTACAGTGTGTAATGACTGAATTATATGGTTGATTGTTTCCAGGTATTACTGCAATATGAATATATTAGTAGTCCCTTTCTTACTGTAGTAAAGCACAAAAGCAAATGATACAAAACAGATTGAAATGGTTCAATATGTATTTACAACCTCCAATAAATGAACACCCAGAAAGTACTGAAAATATAGAGTAGTAATGCTTCTTAACCTTGTTTAAACAATTGTGAAGGGCAATTCTGCCCCAGCTTTTGAGGGACTGAGAAAATGCATAAGGAAATCTAATATGTAGCTTTGTTTTGCACTCATAAAAAGCTTTATATTGATAGATTAGGAGACGAATATTGTATCTCTGCTCTGTTCGATAACACTCGTTTGGTCAATTCATCATGGAAATTAAATGGGTCACACAGAAGGGAAAAAAGGAAGTGCAGAAGAAATGTATGTTACATTACAGTGGAAGATGCCTTACAAAGTCTCTGAAAATGTGACATAAACTGACTTCTTATAGGAGGTTTGTCACCACTTTCTATGCCTTAAAACTATTTGAACTGTAAAATTTTGAATAGAGATGTGAAAACTAATAGTATTAATTGATCTCTAATTTGATGTATCTACCCACCAGTTGAACCATTGGTCACGGGGACCATTATGTTTCTGTGATATTATTTTTAAATATGACGAATTCCATATTTTGAAGAGGTAATTTGAGGAATTTTTGGCAGGAGAAATATGAATTAATCTGGCTATGTAAAAGTCATGTCAAAATACTCAACTTCTTGTGAAAAAGTTTTTGGTTTTTTTAAATTGTTTTGCAACAGCCATTTTGTAATTATCAAATATCTTCCCCATACACTGAAAGACATGGAGCAAATCTTCTTTACCTTTCTCTTCCAGATCATTAGGACAAGAAGGCATGGTCTTAAGCTCTGCCAGGGGAGCTTTAGGTTGAATATTAAGAAGAAATTTTTTACAGAGAAAGTAATCAGACATTGGAATGGGCTGCCCAGGGAGGTAGTGGATTCACCATCCCTGGAGGTTTTCAAGATGAGACTGGATGTGGCACTTAGTGCCATGGTCTGGTATCAGTGGTGGTGTTGGATCAAGGGTTGGACTTGATGGTCTCAGAGGTCTTTTCCATTCTGGTTGATTCTCTGATTCTATGATTATTTATTTTAAAATTTGGATTTTCTTGTTGTTACTATTATCATCTGTCTCATGAGTCCTTTGTTTCATTTCATAACCAGATCCAGACTTTTCACTCACTTCTTTTTGAGAAGCTTTTGCATCACTTTTATCTACTTTTCTCTTTGGAGATCCTTCTAATTCTGGCAAACAGATTGAAGATTAACTTCCCTCAGCCGGCTGTGCCAGGAACACTGTAAAAAAAGTGGGGCAATTCAGCATCTGAACACCACTGTGTTTGCTGGTGACAAAAAATTCACTTCAGTGCAAAGTAAATAAATGCCAAATCTGCAAGGCTGCTGGAGATCTCTGCTCCAGACCTGCAACCCCTCCTGCCCTCCTCCTCCTCTCAACTTTATGTTTGAAGGACTGTTTTCACACATTTACTCCATACTCCTCACTATGCCTGTGTGGTGTCTCACTGTTCCCTGGTGTATTTTCAAAGAGGCTTCTTCAGGTTTCAAAGAGAAATACAATCCATTTTTTACTCGTGAGACAGGTGTACCTGCTAAACACACATGGGGTAAAGGAAGTTTCTCCACAATAAGGTAGTGACAGAGGTTGCAGTGATGTTGAAGGAGAAGATTTAGTTATGGTGTTGGACCCAGAAACAAGAATACTTTATCTCTGAGGTTTAAGTGTTTATTTGTTTGGTTTTGGTTCTTTTTTTTTAATTGGGGGACGGATAAAATTTAGAACAGTATGTGTAAGTCTCTAGGTCAGGTTTTCAAAAAACTACAGTATAAATCAGAAGTGTGGAAAAATTACAAAGTACCTTTTTAAGGTTTTAAGCTGGAAAAAAAAAATCAAAAGAAGATTGAAAGTTTCCTTGCTTACAGTGTAGATGTATCTTCATGGACAGAAAATCACAAGTAGTCAAGACCACTTCACTGCAGTTGAGAAAGTAATAAAAATAATAAAAAGATTAAGAGCTGAAGCCAGGAGAAGATTCAGTGAGAAGCGAACATCTTAATGGTAAAGCTGGTTAATTACTGGGACAGGCTACCAAAGCAAATGACATAATTTCCATGGCTTTCTGTCTTCAGATGAAAACCAGGATGACTTTATATTTCCTTTAACCAAGCTCAAGTTATTGGACCATGTGCTGAACTATATGCAATCCAAAAGTACCTTTTTTCTTTAAAGATTGAATCATCTTTAAAGTAAAATTCCTCTCTGAGGAAGTCAGTATCTTTTCCTTCATCACAAATAGCATCGGTTAATCTGATTTGCTCTTAGAGTTTCAAAAGAGCTTTTTAGTTGACACTGGCTATTTTTTTCTGTTCTTCTTGAACTTCTCTGCTTTTGATTGCTTCTAAGATTCACAGGCCTTGTCAGATCACTTTATACTCTGGAGCTGTGTTACTATTATACTAGTTAAGGGAGTTATTTATTCTTTTTAACAGCACCCTCAGAAATTAATGTATCACCAACATCTATAAGTGGCTGTTCTGAGGGTGGCCTGTGACATCAACCTGCTACACAGTCCCAGCCTGTGTATGTGTTTTCAGCTCTCAGGTTTTAGCAGAAATAGAGTCTTCTGCCACTGGATTTACGAGTCTGCCTTCTCACAGCAGTTAATCTGTAAATTTAGAAAAAGCATGGCAACAGCTTTGTCATAATGCTAATAAGTGACACAAGAAACATGATTGCTTGCTCCAGCTGCTCCAGTCCAGGTTTCTGCTGCCCAGCTGCTGGATCCCAGGCCAGTTCCCAGGACTCAGGGTCTCTGCCCATGCTGAGGGATGTGGCTGCTGCTTTCCCAGTTGCTGCTTCAACCAGTAGCCAAACAGGGTGTGTGTCCTGGAGACAAAAACACAGGCACACTGACAGACACAGGACACTGACATGACTAATCACAGATACTGCATTCACGAGGTGCTGCCTTCAACAACACCTACATACAGGATTCACAGTAGAAACACAGGGAGACAGGTCCCTTCCTTCTCTTCAGCTTGCAGAGGAAAGGTGGCACACACACACTCCCACTCTCTGTGTTCATAAGCACACACATATTTGTGGATCCTTCAAGCATCAGTAGAGCCCCTCTATTCTTTCTGCACCCCTACTTGGATCCCTTGGATCCCTTGAATCTCCAGGTCACCTTAACTGCCCCAAGGGTCCCCTGCTTACCAGCTGGTGCAGTTTGATGCTCACTGCAAGCACACACACACACACAAACACACACACACACAGTTGTCCCTCATGTTCTGCACACTTGCAGCTTCTCCTGTGTGTACCAGCACAGACTCCCTGTCTGCCTGATGCCCTGTCCCAAACCTGAGGTGCCCCTTCTTGCCAGATGGTCCAGTTTGAAGTTCACTGGTAAATACACACACATCAACCATTCACAGCAGGATTGTGGGTGATGCAGACACTCACCCCACCTCACCAGTTGGCACCAGGCACCCAGGTGCCATCTCCAGACACTCCTTCACATACTTTTACAATTATCTTATGTACTTTAATAGTAGTTTTGCACCTATCTTTAAATGGCGAATGTGGGATCAATGATCTGTTGAGTTAGGAATTCACATCCATAATGAAATGATACTTCCAGCCTTCATGATTTTACAATTTAACACTGTAAGACAAAGATAAAATAGAGAACACGAGGGAACAGATTAGAGTAATCCAGGGTAAGAATAAAATTATTAAATTTACTACAATAAATTATGATTGTACTGCATCAGATGTCTAAATTAAGGAAAGTGTATCAGTATCAGGGAAAATTAAAGAGTAATTTATATCTCTGCCCTTCTTATGTAAGGCATGTTTAAGAGTGGTATTAAAGCAAAAGAATAAGGAGCATGTTTTTTGAAATAAAGGAATCAATCACATTTTGAAATCAATGAGTTTATACCTTTTAGCTCTATCCTGTTGGTAACATCTCAAATCACCGTCCAATTTTGTTGGAACTCAAAGAATAATGTCTTTCATCAAAATCTCTGACAGACTACATTGAAGCCTTATGATAATTGGATTGCTTAACTATATTGCTATTTATATTGCAGACCAACTATGAATTTTATATTGTACAAATAACAATTCACTGATAACAATCTGTGGCATGAGTTTGAAGTCTGAGCTTCTTTGTAAATGCACAAAACAATATTGTCCATCCGAAACAGCTGATAATATAGAAATATTTTGACCTGAAGTACAAAATTTCATTCTCATCTACTTCTCCCATAAACACTGAAGAGAACCTTGAATGATCAACTTCCCAAAACCGTAATTAAAGGTAAAAACCTTAGTTACCTCAAACTTTCATCCTGGATTATTTCAATAAAACCCTTGTAATATACTCTACTGTATTTCACATTGTCATAACTTAAATTGTATAATGCAAAATAGGGTAACAGTCATAATATTCAATTACAGCAACATGTATAAGCTGTGACAGTGACAAACATTAAAGTCTTTGCAGTAGAAAGCCATTGGCAGTGGTTGATTAACTCTTTAAAAAGTTGCTTGCATAATTAATTGGTTTCCATTCTCCATATAATTAGTGGGTATATTGTCAGTACCCAGATGGATATCAAATGATATACACATCGCATTTAAAAACTTAAGATTTAATTTCTTTCCTAGCAAAAAAGAAACTCCTGTAATTTATTGAACAAGCCTCTCTCCCCATACATCAACTGACAGCCAAACCTAAACAAAACTATTTGTTAAATTTGAAACACATCTGAACACCCCACTCTCCAGTACTACTTACATTTACTCACATTTTGTATTTTACCTCTCTTGGTCTTTCCTCTTTAATCCTTGGTCTTTCCTCTTTAATTTGCCATTAAATTTTGCTTAAATTTAATGGCAAAATTGTCATGGATGTCAATGGTGTTGGTCTCCCAAACTAAACCTGTCTGGTCAACTTGCTATGTGAATGTAGAAATTAATCCTACCTGTAATTCACCTGTGTTTTGAAAACATATAAGATAACCTCAAGGGAAGGAAACATTCATTCACCACCCTTTTTGTTTCCTCTTCCTGCATCCTGTTTGAGAAAAGTCTCTGAATTTTGTAATTCAGCTACATATCCAATTGGTAAACTGGTTGTCAAGATGTTTACACACAATCACACAGAATCAATTAGGTTGGAAAAGACCTCTGATACCATTGATTCCAATCTATGACCAAACGCCACCACATCAGTTAGACCAGAGCACTAAGTGCCACATCCAGTCTTCCTTAAACACTTCCAAGGAAGTGACTCCACCACCTCTCTGGGCAGCCTATTCCAACATCTAATCATCTTTTCTGTGAAAAAATTCTTCCTAATGTCCAACGTAAACCTCCCCTGGTGCAGCTTAAGACTATGTCCTCTTGTCCTGTCACTGGTTGTCTGGGCGAAGAGGCAGACCCCCACCTGGCTACAACTTAAGGCAATTGTAGAGAGTGACAAGGTCACCCCTGAGCCTCCTCTTCTCCAGGCTAAATAACATCAGCTCTCTCAAGTACTCCTCATGGGACTTGTGCTCCAGACCTTTCACCAGCCTTGTTGTCCTACTCTGGACCTGCTCTAGCACCTTTGAGAGGCCCAGAACTGGACACAGGAATCAAGGTCTAGCCTCACCAGCGCTGGGTACAGAGGGACAGTCACTCCCTGGTCCTGCTGGCCACACTATTTCTGATACAGTCCAGGATGCCATTGACCATCTTACCCACCTGGGCACGCACTGGGTCACATTCAGCCATTATCCACCAGCACCCCCAGGTCCTTTTCCTCTGGATGACTTTCCAGCCACTCTGCCCCCAGCCTGTAGCACTGCAGGGGGTTGTTGTGACCCAAGTGCAGGACCCAACACTTGGTCTTTTTGAACTTCATACTTTTGTCCTTGGCCCAAAGATCCAGCCTATCCAGGTCTTTCTGCAGAGACTTCCTACCTTCCAGCAGATCCACACTCTGACCAAACTTGGTGTCATTCATGAATTTACTAATGGTACACTCAGTCCCCTCATTCAGATCATCAGTAAAGGTATTAAATAGAGCTAGAATGAACACTGATCCATGGGGAACACAACTAGAGACCAGATGCCATCTGGATGCAGCACTGTTCACAACCACTCTCTGGGCCCGGCCCTCCAGCCAGTTCCTAACCCAGCAGAGAGTGCTCCTGTCCAAGCCATGGACTACTAGCTTTTCCAGGAGAATTCTATGGGATGTGGTGTCAGACCCTTTGCTGAAGTCCAGGTAGGCACATTCACAGCCTTATCCTCATCCAGTAGGCAGGTGATCTGATTGTAAATGGAGATCAGGTTGATCAGGCAGGACTTGTCTTTCCTAAACTCATGCTGGCTGGGCCTGATCCCTTAGTTGTCCTGTACGTGCTGGGTGATCATACCCAAGATGATCTGTTCCTTGAGCTCACCAGGCACTGAGGTCAGGCTGACTGGCCTGTAGTTCCCCAGATCCTCCCTCTGGCCGTTTTTGTGGATGGGCATCACACTGGCCAACTTCCAGTCATCTGGAATACCCCCAGTTAGCCAGGACTGATGATAAATGGTACAAAGGGTCTTAGCAAGTTCTTCTACCAGGATCATTATCACCCTAGGATGGATCCCACCTGGTCCCATAGACTTGTGATCATCTGAGTGGCTCAAATGGTCACTAATTGTGTCCTCCTGGATTGCAGGGGATTCATTCTGCTCCCTGACCCTGTCTTCCATCTCAGCAGGTCAGTTGTCCAGAGGATAAACAGTCTTACTGTTGAAGACTGAGGTAAAGAAGGTGTTAAGTACCTCAGCCTTTTCCTTGTCTTTGGTGACTATATACCCCTCCAAATCCGATAAAGAATGAATGTTTTCCTTGCCATTTTTTTGTTATTAATGTATTTATAAAAACACTTTACAGAAGCAGCCTGATTAAGTTCTAACCAAGTTTTAGCCTCTCTAATTACCTTTTTGCATGACCTAACGACATCCTTAAATACTTCTTGAGTTGTCTGCCCCTTTTAACAAAGGTAATACACCCTTTTCTTTCCCCTGATTTCCTGCAAAAGCTCGCTGCTCAACCAGGCTAACCTTCTTCCCCATCGGCTCATCTTTTGGCACATAGGGCTAGCCTGCTCCTGTGCCTTCATAATTTCTTTCTTAAAGTATGTCCAGCCTTCCTGGGCTCCTTTATTACCAGAAATAATGTGTTTATTTTGCCTAACTTCAAACATCTGCAATCTAAGGATCTACAACTGAATTAGAGAATATAGGTTCCTTTTACAGGTAAGAGGCATTTTTAAAGTTGATTTCATTTTTAATCATGTACTTAAGTATAACTAGGATTTTTTTTAAGATTTCTCTATGTTTTTTTTCTCATGTTTTCACTGCAAGTAAGTCAGTTGAAAGAGTATACAAAAATTGTTCAAAAATGTTATTTATGAATGTTCTGATATCTTAAGATATCTACACTTATATATAAAAAAATGTATGTATATAAAAATGAAAGTATAAACAGTAATTTTCAAATATATGCACTGGCATTTTTCATACGCTGTTAAAAATATTCTACTACTGAAGAAAAAAAGGAGGTGGTATAGAAAATGGTATTTGAGGTTTGAGAAGTTCAGGTATAATCAACCAGGATATGTTGTCCATAATTTCAAATGCAGTGTAGCTTTTTAACTGGTTAGATGGCAGATCCAGTTCTGATCAGGCATCTTTAACTATCTCCACTTTCAACTTCATTTCATTTTTTAGAAAAACAAAAAATATTATGTTCCTCTTTATTCCGTTCATAACACATTCAAGCAAAATAGGAATTGGCATCACTAGATGAGTAATCAAACAGGTGGCATCCAAACTGCTTTTTGATGTGTGCCCAGAGAAGACATCATGCAGCTGGCAGATTATTTTGCATGCCAAGTAAGTCTGATGAAGAAAAGCAATCCTTTCAAAACAAAAACAGATGAAAAGAAAAAAAAATAAAGAAAAAAGGAGAAATTTCTGAAAACACAGGAGGCTTTGTTTTTGGAGATTACAAGAAGCCTGGCCCTTTTGGCTAAGCTTTTCAAACATTGCTTGTGAGACAGAGTCTAATTCCTGTCTTGGCCAGTCTACCTCTGTGAACTTTGAGGAATTGAATATTTTTATGGCTTAGAGCACTCTCTGCAGCCTTTTAGGCATCATTATGTCTATCTGGATTTCCAGAGTAACTCAGCCAACAGAAAAGAGTAGAAAAACATTGGATATGATCTTAACATACAAAACACAGAGGAAAGAACAATGCTTTACATAACTGAAGATTTGGAGTCAAATCTGTTTGGAAGGGAAACAGCCCTTTTTTGACTTATTTTCAGAATCACAATCCCAATCCCTTGAAGAAATACGAAAATAACTTCTGTCTGTTTATAAATTTTCTATGTGCAGTGGAGATCAAAGTGACATCATCATAGCAAGGAAAATTCTTGTCCTATACTTAATATTTTCTCTGATGTTATACATAAAAAAGATATGTTATCATGATGTTGCCATGGAATTTTGATGCTGAAAAAATCTCCAGAGCAGTTAATTAGGGGTGAGATAAGAAAGGGTTTATTTTGCCAAGGCAAAGATGTTACAAGACGCGCGGGCCACGCCTGAGATGTTACATTTTATAACACCATCCATCCAATCCCAGATGTGTCCACCCTGTGGCCTTTACTCTGGTCCGCCCCGGGGTCCACCCCCTGAGAAATGGGTCTGGGGGTTTTGGGACCCTGTGTTCATCCCACCTTCCTCTTCATCAGAGCACAAAGGGTACATAGTTACCTAATTCTTGACCGTATTCTGGGGTTTAAGCCCTGATATGCTGTTCTGCCAACAGTCTAGGTCTTGCCTTGACAAAAGACTAAACATTTCTGCTGTATTCAGGGGTAGGATTGATATAGGGAGCCTAGAATGGGGTAAGAGGGTTAAGGAATGTATAAACAAGGGTGCTAGAGAAAGGGAAAGGGACAAGGGACAAAGGAGGGGGGGGGAGGTTGCTGCTTTTAAAATCTACTTCCACTACTTATAAAACTTACAAGTCTTACAAATAAATAAAAAAAAACATTAGGGACTTAAGGCATCAATGACAACAGTCTTCTTCAACAATCCATTACTGCAAGAAAAGGCATCTCAGCAGCGTTATGAAAAGAAAAAAAAATTCATACCTCTGGATTGAGATCTCTCAGGATTTGATTAGAATTGAAATGCAAATAGCTTCATAATGAACAAATTGAAAATAACATTAAAATGACAACTCTTTTGAGGTCTGAAAAATTCAAATTGTCCAAAAAAACCCCCAAAAGTCTATTTGCAAAACCAAACACACAAAATAAAAGGGTACTTCAAGCATGTTTTTATGTCAAAGGAGAACTCTAAATATATAAATATGTACGCAGAGACACATTTTTTATGTTTTAAAAGTATGATTCTAAAATTAAAAATGTTACTTAAAACTTTTTTCTCAACTTTTAACTTATCTCAATTTGATTTTTGAGCTACTAAATATGAACTGCAATACTAGTAATTGCACTTTATTTTTATGGCCATAAAGCATTCCCTTTAAAAGAAAGACCGCTATAATAACAACATAGTTAACAATTAAATAATATCTTGTTTAAGAAAGAATTCCAGTTCCTCAAGAAATCTGTTAATTTTTATTTAGTATATTTTCATTTACTGTTTTATATAGTAGACTTAACTATGTATTCTGTTTGCTTTTTTTTAACTTGTGAAGTAAAAAGCACTACCAGTGCAAAATGCTCTTACCTTACACATAGTCTTAACTGTTTAGATACCCACACAATGGCTCTGAACTGATGGAATGATAAAATTATCTGTTAAATATATAAAATAGAAGCTAAAAACCCTGGGCTTTTGTGTCACATTCTGCTGTTGGTGTCATAGACCATGAAAAGCAGATGTAAAAGCCCTGATTTAAAGTAGACTAAAAAGTTAAGAAGCTTTTGTATCATGAATCATGTTTCTAGGGTCAGTTTGGTAGATGTCCTTATCTTCAATCCTCAGTCCTCAGCATGTGTAGAGTTATCACACCCTCGGGTTTCTGGTCCCAAAAGACTTAGTCAAATTCTGCTACCAAAAGTAAAGTTATTCTTGCAGAGGATGTGATGTCCCATGAGTGCAATGATAACAGATCCCAGCTGAGATCCTAGGGAATGCTACAGAAATAGCTGTCCTTTGTAAGACAGGAGAAAGAAGGTCTTCATATCTGGGTAGGGGTCCTTTGCATTTCCTTTGAAAAATGATCAGTAATCCAATTACATGCAAACCAATGAGCAAACAGACTTGATATTTGATGCATTCTTCTAAACCGTGTTTTCTAAAATATAGACTAAACTTTTCAAAGAACATGTACATCAGAACTAAAGGACAACCATTTGCATGGAATGTTTATTATCAACAGATCAGCCATCTATCTGAAAATAGTATTATTAAAGCAAAGGCTGTAAGTGATCTCAGGAAAGGTAAATATTATTAAAGGCATAATTAAATTATGTTTTTTGTTTGTTTGCTCTGAAAAGGCACTGCCAACTCTTGAAGTAACCAGGAGTAAGGAGAGCTTGACACCTTGCATAATGATCAAGAACTCAAATACTTAACACTTTACTTAATAAAGAAACTAATCTCCACAGACACATCTAGCAACGAGTATTCTTTTATTGTGTTTTTTCTTTGTTCTTGTGAATAATATTTTTTGTGCAAAACCTAATATTCCACATGTTATTTATTTTTCGGTATTCTTAAACACCACAGTGCGTGTCATTAAATCTAAGGGAACACAAGCAGCTCACTTCTTCCCTTGCAACTTCCTTTCTTATCTCTGAGGTAAAGTTTTGAGAGAGTGGTTTTGGTTGCCCCCCTCTTATAATGTTTGAAGGTGTTCAGGGATTTCTTTTCTTCTTTACATTGTTTGATGTGGGGTTCTTTAGCACAGTGAATTTCCATGTGAAGCATCACATGAAATATGACGTTTCATCCTGCTTTGTGCAGCACTACAAAAGCTTTCAAAAGATTTTCACCATTTGAAAACTGCTTAGGTGCCTTTATATTGAATACTTGAATGGATCAATGTTACCTTGTAAAGATCTGCTTCATTTTTGGTCCACAGTATATGCATTGCCTGATTATTATCTTACCACATATTTACAGTCTGTATCCATGTGATATATCACTTCCCTGTGAGGATTCATACTGCTGAAGGCACAGGTGAAATTGTCTTAGCAGTTTGTAGACCATCTAGTCATATTAGGTGCTATAGAGATGAATAGATTTTGTACCTAAAGTCTGCATGTAAATTAGCAAGATAAGAAAAGAGGCTAAGGCCTATTATTTGGGGGGGTTGGTTTGTGGGTTGGGGTTTCTTGTTTGCTTTTTTTTTTGTTTTTTCTCAAACAAATTAATAGAGCAATAAAACGGCATTTCACAGACCTATTAAAAGCATAGGGGAAAATGGAGTGCAAGTCCCCTGGATCCTAAATTTGCACAGATCCTACATGTCCTGAACCTTCACATGCTTTTCAATCACATGGATATTCATAACACCATTATGGACTAAAACAGAATCCTAGTTTATATATTATATCAGGACTAGGGATGGCACCACAAGGCCTAGCTCACGTGAACTGAGGATCTATTAGATACGGCCTAAAGTTCACCTCTCACAGTTTAATGCTTATGAACATCACAAAGTCACAACTAAGATCAGGGAATGGAGAGTAGAAACATTTTCACCTAATTTCTGCCATCTGAAAGTCAGGTGCCTGGTTCAGGCATAACATCTGGTCTTCCCCTGCAGGTATGAAATCCAACTCCCCTAGGAGATAGTCCCACTGCACATGTGACAACTGTCTCCAACATCTGCTGTGTTTTGTTTGGTAGCTTAGCTCAGGTATCTGAGTTGTAATTGACTACAGTGAGATGAAGTGAATCCATCCCCAAAGCAGAGAGACAGGTTCCTTAAAACAGGCCTCACCTGACTGACTGCACTTTTACAGCCCTTTCAGAGAAACTGAAACCAGACTGAAGTCACATATTTCGTTTTCCTTTTTGGGGCATCAAGATGTTAAATATAAAGCTTAGAGGAGGTTAAGGAGATTAACACCATGACAGTACACAGTACCTGATTACCCCTGAAAATATGGCAAAGAAATCAACAGTGTGGATGAAGACTTTTTTTCAGGTATTCTGTAATGTCTTTGAATCAGATCAAAATTTACAGTGTGACTGTTTACCTCTAGTACACTGTACAAAAGTGATGTTTTTCCTCTCCTGCCTATAACCAAACACCATTTTCTGATTCAGTGTTTTCCACTTCAGCCTTTTTCAATATGTTCACTTTTCTGTATCTTTTCTGGTTTGAACAGTAGAGCTTTCTTTAAGAGCATAAGAAGCTTAGTTATTTGGTGCCACATTCAGAGCTCAGATGCACCTGTATAAATTCAAACTTAACCACCATCATCAGCAGGGCTACTGTGAGAGTCACTGTAAGATGTACTGGTGCTCTACATCTAATTAAAGAACACACTATGGTTAGATCACAATTACTTTTATGGGGAACAAAAATACATCTTGTTCTTTCTACCTAAGCGGTGTAATAAAAATAGGATTATTAGAACTGTGTCAAGTTGTTATGACAACCTGTATTTGGGTCTTGAAAAATTGTGTCTGATTTCACTTGAGTATTAATAAAACCTTTCCAGCTGAAGAATGCTGCTGAAATCCTAGGTAGATGAATCCTCTGGAGAGTATTCGGTCACAGCTCTGCTGGATGTGGGTTGTTCAAGTAAGCTATTAGGATCCTCTAGTCCTTCCTCCCTAAAATCCAGCCTTCCTTCCTCCTGAAAAGTTTCAGGAACAGTGACTGCTCTCCCTCAGCTGCACACTTTCTCATCCATGCTTATCATTTATTGCTCAAGGCCACACACCAGAAGATGGTCTGGAAGTTCCAGTAACCCCACCAAGTAGAAACAAGAGGACAAGAGACAATCCTTTCTATTTCTTCTCCTTGTCCTTGCTCACACTTTCTGCTGTGTATCCAAAGCAGAGAACTAAAAACCAACTTCTACATAATCCTTGTAATTGTAGCAGGAAGACTTTTCCCCCTGAAGTGTAATATACCAAGATGAACAAGTAGTTAGAGAGCAGGAGGTCCCATATTTGTCTCCATTGTTCATTCTAAATATGTCTATCTAGATCTGACCCTTAAACTACTGATATTAGGCAGCAGGCATCTTCTTTTGCACAAAACCTGTTTCTTTGTCTTAAAATTCAGTATGAGGGTATCTAAATAGTTATATAAATATTTTGCGTTTACCTTTTTTTTTTCTGTGCACTCTGAAGTAAAATCAAATCCATATGGGAAATATTTACTTTTTATTCTGTAACAAAAATGTTTAAGATTTAACACTTTGTAACAATATGTTGCTTCAAAATATCCTTTGTCTGGTATTGCAGACAAAACTGGAAAAAGATTTTTTTTTTCTAACGTAGAGTATTTAATTTGAAAAAAAAGTTCTTCATAGTTGCATTTTTCTTAAATATTTTTTTTTTTTTACTGTATCATGCATTTTTATTTTTGATTTGTTGGTGAATCGACAAATTATTCTTTCCCTACTTGTACTCATAAGGCATAATTACTAGATTTTGCTAAAGAAATTAAAAATAAAAGTACTGTTTCTGGTTTAAGTTATTTTAAGATATCAGAAGCATCAACTTTTTAATATAGTTTCTGTCATTTGAAACCAAGGTAATTACTTTAAAGGAATATAAACCTAAAAAGTCTGGAGTGAACAATATTGTTTCCACATAAGTGTTTACAGAAAACTTGTTGGGGTTTTTTTTCACAGAATAAAAAACTGTCCTCTTTCTGATTTTAATTTTTGAACTTTTAGCAAATGCTAAGATTTTGTATTTCTTTGGGATAACCAGAGAGACACATTTTTAACAGGCCACCCTGATGTGACAGCTCTAGTTGTACTTCCAATTCTTGTCTGGTCAAGGTAGAACTCCAACAGCAAAACCAAGCCATGTTCAAAATGACAAGTTTCTGAACTGGCTGAATTTTGAAAATGTGGCATAAAACTACTGTATATTATAAGTGAAGATGATTGCAAAGAAACATGTACCTTCCAATGGAGGAACATGGAGGATCACAAGAAATTTTCCATGTTTCCACTCAGGACAGCAAAGTGAATACATAGGCAAATATCCACGAGAATATAAAATAGGTATTTACACGTATATATATATTTGTTGTAGAGGAAAAAACCACAATTTTTTATAAGAACATACAAGGACATGTATATGTATGCATACTGCATGTGCACATATTTCTACATATATGTCAGCAGGTTTTCCCACGTGTATGTCTGTATTTGTCTTCTGATTTATGATTTTCTCTTTATATAAGCTCAGCAATGAAGCTATGAAGCAACGGATACAGTGTTGCTGTGCAAAGTACGTTCTTACACCAGCAGTAAAAAATCAAGCACATAACTGCTCTCAATCTTCTTTTTCTCTCTGTGCTTGTATTCCACCCACTGCCATATACCTTTTTTGGTTAATTTCAGCTCCTAAATTTGTCCTTGAATCAAATTGCATCAAAATGCTAAAACTGTCTAGACAATGAAATTACCTGGGTTTGGGTCCTCTGCTGGTTTGGAGGTGCAGTTGTACCACAGATCTGCATCTTCTCACAAAGCAAAGCTAGAACTAGCAAAGCATGAGAAACGGAATGTATGCTGTATGTTTTCATTCTCCTAGCAAGACTGTGATCCTAGGTTGGTACAACAATCTCACAAGTTGATAATTATCGTTGTTCAGTGTAAGGTCCAAACCCAACGTAGTTCTGAAGTAAACCAGTATTTCTTTGAACCTTTTCTATGGGTTGCCTCTAATCCGCACATGAGCAGTTGGCAATGGCAGCTCAGCCTTTGGGACAGTTGGCTGCATATCCATCTATGTGATATGGACTTGTCATCCAATAAGCGTGACCCCTCAAGTAATCTGTCCAGAAACTGGGCAAGCCTCTTGTGAACATCTCTGCTTTGAGGTTTTGGTGTTTTTTGGGTTTTTTTAAGTTCACTAGAATTTTTTGGTTTCATGTATTTTCACTGAACATTTTAAGTAATTGCCCTTGTCACATGCAAGCCTGTTCAAGATCTTCAAAGTATTTTCAGCTATAAAACCATGTCCCTTTTTTTATTCTAACATTTTTACTGGTAACACTGGTAAGCAGGTTGTAATAAAAAACCCACAAGAATAATTCTCCACTGTTACAGTGTGCATCTTTAACCTTGAGATGCCACAAGAATAAAAGAGTAGGAAATGAATAATCACATTTTCTTGGAAGGAATTTCTTCATTTACAGCTGTAGACTGAGATTTGCTAAGATGATGATTCAGCTGGCGAGGTGGAACGTGATGAGAAATGATAATAAAATGGCTGTAGGCGAAAACCATAAATACAAGGTAGAAGATTTCCACAGAATTACATTGCATAGTGTTTTAGACTACATGTAAACATTTATTGATACTGGTATACAGTAATCGATAATTCTCAATGCTGGAAGCATTTTGGGCAGAGATATTCAAACCATAACTAAATTTTATTTTCACTGCATAGTTAGCAAATAAAAATATTACCTTAAGGATAAATTACAAACTTGTCCTTCAGAATTTATTCACAAACAGTAAAAAATAAATAATCTGGTGAATCTTTTTAATTTCAGTGCATGTGGAGAAGAGCAAATAAATACAAGTGGAATGTTTTTAAAATGTTTTATGTTACTTTATATCCTTGCTACCTTGGACACATAACTTTTCTGTTCCTGTAACACAGAACACATCTGTAGACCTCTGTCACAATTTACTCAAGACACCTGTGTTGGGAGATTTTAAGTTTCAGTGGAAGAGCTTTAGATGGTTTGCCAGAATGTTACAGTGCCAAGTGAAAATTCTTGAAATGGAGTGGAATGAATAAGGGGTGTCACAGACCTTGTCTGTTTTTACTCTTGGTATTGAATGACAAAAGACTAAAATCTATTTTTGCCTTTTTTTATCACCCTATGGTTACTGCTGCCTAACACCTGTAGTAAAGGTATATTGATGTTTTTACATAATAGGCAAAGTATCTAAACATGAACTGCAACTGCTTTAGCACCAGATATGCCCCAGTATTTATTTAATCCTTATTCATTGCTACAGATGTTGCTTCTTATCCTTCAGTGAGATCTATTCTCTTGCAGTTGCTGTGGAATATGTTAGCACAGCTGTGATTTTCTTTGATTTTCTCCAAATATTCCCCCAAACTAAACACACTGTCATGAATCCTGGTTTAGTATCTTGTTGACTATGCTAATTTTTGGCAAGTTGTTTAGGTTGCTTAAAGAAATCACTGGCAAAGGTATCAGCAAAAATGGGTCTAACACAAATTTGTAAAAGGACAACAAAGTTCAAAGGCAAGGTTCACTCTACGACTTACTACAGGAATGAAACATACAGAGGAAAATCAGATTAGAACAAATTTAAAATTATTTATGTGGAGGCTGGGTATACTAAGAGTAAGGATGGAAAGGGTGAGGGTGAAAAAGGGTAAGGGTGACCTTTCCACTGAGTCACAAGGTTCAGAGTGGACCCTCTTGCCAAACTTAGCCTCAAACTTGATCAACAATTTCTGTCTAAAGAATTTAGCAGCACTTAATCAATTGACTAATTTAACTTTTATAAAATGATTCAATAGAATTTACTACCATTACAACAGCGACTTAATTATAGATCTGTGATGGCAATATTTATGCTATACGGTATTTAAATCAATTCATATACAGACATAAAGAAGAAGGTACAAAGGTATATGGAAAATTTCCCTTGGGTTCAGTGACATACTTCAGGTACCTTTGTGTCTCTCAATGGGCTAAGGGTTGAGCTTCAAGTAATGAGGTTATCAGTCCAGGCCTCCTCATCAGTTTTGAGCATGGTCCTCGGAGTATCACAAATTCAAGATCTCATGAGCTCTGACAGGTGTCCCACTCAGAGCAAAGTGTCCAGGAGACCTTGAAGACCCTTACTTAGGACCATTGTTTATAGGGTCACAAAATTATGGGCTTTAGTCATCCATAAAGCTTTTATCCTTGGGTTGCTAATTACTGGAGTTTCTAAAACATTTGGAAATTGTTTCCAGAATTCCTATAACAATTGTACTGGAGTTTACAAAACTCCAGCTGTAATAATATTGTTCCCCTCAGGCTTTGATTAAGGAGGAGAACGTTCCAAGGCTCTCAGGGGATGACTGATTATTGCTTCTCTTACCCTTCACCTCAGTGCTGCTCCCACCTTGGCCAAGCAAGAGTTCCTGGTATGGTGAAGGGACATTTCACTGCCCAACTCATTACACAAAGGCTAAGGTCTAATGGGAATTCCTGAGATCATATTCTCTTCCCCATCCCACTGTTGGAGAGTGAGTGAGTGGATGTGAGGGGGTTCAGTTGCCTGGCATAAACCATTGCAATGGGATTAAACCACCCTAGCATTCTTGTATCCACAAAACCTCTAAATCTGCAAAAGTGTAACACTTGGTTTGGCAATGGCATATTTCCAGGGCTTCTAGCAGATCCCTATGAGATGTTATAGTTGCTTTCTAGGACTGCACACAAAAAAGGAGACGTAGAATTTTCCCTAAGAATTCCTGCTCAGTATCACTAACTACAGGCAGGAAATTCAGCATTTGAAGATCATAGGGACCTACAGCTCAGAACACAGGTAGACTCAGTCAGCATCTCCTCAGATAATCAGTAAAAGTTCTCTCTTTAAAAGGTAGATAGAGGCATCTTTTGATGCATGACATACTCACATTTCCATCCATTTAGTATTGACCATGTTGATTTATGACTATTCTATTTTCCTAAAAAGAGATATTATACACTACAAAATCTAATGCTTCACAGAAGTCTAAGAATATTTGAGCAACAACATTACCTTTGTCAATATAATCATCAAAAGATTATTATAGTCATCAAAAGTATCCACAGAGAATTTGTTGTATTTCATTGATTTTTTTTTTTTTTTTGGTATTCTAGAGACTGAGCTGTGAATTATCATTAGTGTGACAGGGGAAAACCATTTACACTTCTTTAAGCAATCTTACAGTCTTATTTTTGCTTTTTCTCTTACCATCTCTTTCTGATTTTTGTTTGTTTTTGTTTTAGTCTGTTCTTTTCTGTAGCAAGTGAAGAATTCCCTGCTGCTTTCATTATTGATGCACATGAGGCCCATATACCAGTGAAAGCCAGAAAGCAGAGCTGCTGAAAGATGTTTCTGAGTATTGTTATCTTTAATGATGTGGAGCAGAACAGAAAATAATGTCACCCTCTTCACACTCATTGGAATCCAACCTGAAATAGTGTGAATATTTAAAAGTCATAAAGGATATTGTTTACTTTGATATAATAGTGTCTGGATCTATAAATTAAAAGCACCAGCACTGTTCACTTTTCAACACTCTTTTCTCAACTTTCTCCTGTGCACACAGGCAGGTTATTTTGTTTCACGGTATAATCTTTCTGTGAGGTAGGTAAAGGAATAGAAAAACACACTGCCCGTTATCAGCCTTATTTTTGTATTTATTAATATGATCTCCCACATGGAGTTCTAAGGTCCTGAAAATCAGGAGATAAAGAAAAGAAAGGGGGTTTTAATTATTTTTTGGGGTGTGTTTTTAGTTGGTTGTTTCTTTTTTTTGATAATTTTTATTGTTGTGGTGGTTTTTATTTGTTTAGTTTTATTTTAATGGGGGTGTGTTCTTGTTGTTGTGGGTTTTTTAATATCCTTCAGAATGGAAGCAGTGAGTAGGAAAATGTTAGAGGTCATTACAGAAGAAGACTACAGCAGCAAAAATGGGGAGATTTTATTCCATCTTCTCATTACGCTAGTCTCTTAGCAGACACTCAGCAACCCCAATTATATTCTCAGATTATGATATTTTTGTATGTTGGTTAGAGCTTAAAAAATTTAAAAAGACCTCAATAAAGTTTTTTACTCTTTCATTCATTCATTTTCAAAAACTAAATTCTGGATTTCCCTATTTATTGATTTCTTTAGGATATGGTTTTACTCATGAAGCTCGGAAAGCTAAATTGCCTCATTGACTTAGATACCCAAGGACAAGTGCAGCTCCACACTTATTTGTGTGTTTCCTTGTGTATTTTGTAGTAGAATGACTAATTGCAGTCCAATGTGTCATTTAGACATGTCTCTTTGGTAAATGAGAAAATCACGATGGACTCCCCCAAACAGGCTTTAGCAGAACTGCTTCATCCCCAAGACCCAACAAACAGCACAAGAGTCCCGTGAGAATCATAGAATACAAAATGGTTTGGCTTGGAAGGGACCTTAAAGATCATCTTGTTCCAACCTCCCTGACATGGGCAGGGACACCTTCCACTAGACCAGAGAAAGGTCCATAAATCTCCTCAGAGGCACTTCACTATTCCAGGACAGCCCTCTTCATACATGCTCACAGTGCCTTAACACAACTCCGCTATTTCCAGTCCTGGAATTTTTCGTTAAGCAAGAGTAGGGAGAACTCAAGCCACATTGGATAAAAGCCTTATTAGATTAGGCAAAGTACATAACAGTCTTGCCCTCTGGCACTCTGTGACACGTCTTTTGAGGCGCTGTGAGGTAAATTGATTTCCTAAGGGTATGGCTTGAGTGACATGACTTTGCTTTTTCCCTCCATGAAAGAATGTTCCCTTGCAATTCGCTTTACCCCCGTGGGACTGGATGCCGAACAAAGCATTTCCCATTGTAAGAACAAGAGCAGAATCTAACCTTTAATCATTAGCACATTGCTGCTGCAAACAAGTGCCTTCAGGAGCACAAAACATATCCTGTGAAAGTCAGGCTACCTATTTATTTGGCTGAAAATGAAACAAGGAAAACTTAATTTTCTAGATAAAACACTGTGTATGGTGTTGAACTTTTTCCCCTCCCCTTCTGCCTCTTGAGATATGTTAGCTGTTGGGAAGATAATGTGTGTCACTGCAATATCTGCAATATTATCAGAGTGCATGGGAATGGTCACATCCCCATCACAGTAATAATTTGAATTTATTCCTAAGGCATCAGCATCTTCACCCAGTTCCTGCCTGAATGACAGCTCAGAGTCTGCAAAGGCATCACAAGCCATCCTGGTACGCTCTGAGCAGCTGACTAGGTTGACAGATTTTTATGAAATTCAGCATAGCTCTCTGCTTCTCTCAACCAGTTTTCAATCATTTTTATATCTATGTGCATGTGTGTATAATATCTATATGGTAGCCTGATGTGCTCTGTACAAATTAAGGAGGATTTCCATCTACGACTTTTTGTGATATCTTTTTGTTCTTTTAATAGAAAATCTACCTGTCAAGGATGAGGTCCTGCTGTGCTAGCTGCCACATAAATATTCACAAAGAAGGAGACAGGGTCATAATACAGAGAAAAAATAAAAGTTAGGGGAAACGCTGTTATCCCTAAAGAGGTGAAGTAGAGAATTTACTAGATGACTATTGTTAAGACTGAGGGGATCAAAATGAAGTGGGAAGTCTATCACAGGGCTCAGGAACGTACGACCTTCTTTTGTGCTTGCTTATCTTAGGCCGAAGTTTAGAAGACAGATTTAAGTATATGCTTTTCTTAAACAGTGATAATTTTCTTTGAAGCCCTTAACTGAAATCTTAGTGGGTCAGGCTTTTGTTGTTGCAGACTGTGACTGCTTGCATGCTCAGGGCACTGATACTCTGCTCACATTTTAAATAGCAGTTGTTCCTACCAGAAAGCAGTGTCAGACAAGGCTCAGGGGTGACTCCAATGGCATAAACCAAGGAGTACTAAAGGTCAAAGCTGAGGGAAATTTCCAAAAGTATTATGGAAATCATCCTTTGCTTCACTTCTAGCAGACCACAGGCAGCTATCTACAAGTTTGGGGGTTTTTGTTGGTTTTTTTTTTTTTTTTTTACAACTTCAAGGTGAAGTAAGCAACTCTGGGAGAAGTGATCTGTACTTAAGTTTAGTTTACACACAGTTCAGGTGCTTAGACTTGGCTCCATAACCATGCCTTGGGTCAATAACCATGCCTTAAGCACATTCATTCTTGGCACAGGATAAACCCTGGGCAATAGAGTACAGAATCACAAAATCATAGAACTGTTAAGGTTGGAAAAGACCTTTAAGATCATCCTAGTGCCGCCACCATGTTCACCATTAAAATGTGCCTTTAAATGTTGAATCCACATGTTTTTTGAACACTTCCAGGGGTGGTGACTCCACCACATCCCTGGACAGTCAGTTACAATACTTTACAACCCTTACTCTGAAGAAATTTTTCCTAATATCTAATCTAAACCTCCCCTGGCACAACTTGAGGCAATTTTCTTGTCTTGTCCCTTGTTACATGGGAGAAGAGACCGACACCCACCTGGCTACAATCACATTTCAGGTACTTCTAGACAGAGGTAAGGTCCCCTCAGAGCCTCCTTTTCTCCAGGCCAAACACCCCCAGCTCCCTCTGCCACTCCTCACAAGACTTGTGCTCCAGACCCTTCACCAGTGTTATGAAACAGGGGTTTGCCTCCAAGTTCCTCAGCCCAAATCCTGAGAACAGGAAGAGAAATGGTAGAAAATCACATGTAGCTGCTTCTGAAAGGAGAAAGAAGATATCTAAGCAAGGATTGTAAGGTGGTAAAGTTCACTATCAAGATTACTTAAGTTAATGAGTTTCTCATAGGAATAAGTCCATTTATTCAGGAATACTTAAAGGGTTTTCTGGCTATAGCCTAGGAAGAGATGTGTAGATAATAAAACATATGCCAAAGTTTGGTGATGTTAGAGGAGTATTCTTTCTTCTTATTTACTGACTCAGTAAATGATTTTACATTAACACTATAAAAATAGCTAAGATAATTAGCTGCTTTTTAAAAGTCAAAATTCAAAAGGAACCAAATAATTTTCCTCATTTTCCTGAGGTAATTTATTCATTCCAGACGACCAGTTTTTGGACAATAAAATGTCTTATATCATCCAAATTTTGCTACCAGAACATATATGCAGCTCTGTGTTGCTGGTACTGAGTTTGCTGCCCTAGTTACTCAGTGTCATCATAACTCATACAGTGTGACAACGAACAAACAAATGCATCCCACTTATGACTATAGATTAGGATTGACTTGAGAAACTCAGGAAACTTTCATCTTTAAAGGAATATTAACTGACTGTTTTGACTTTCCTCAAAACTGAGTTCACCACCAAAATGTAAGACATTATGAACTCTGTCGTTTTGTTGAATCTGTTCTGTTTTGCCTGGCATACTCAACAGAGGCAAGGACAGAGAGTTTCCACTTGCATTTTCCACTTGTTTTAATGTTTGTCCTTTTGTTTCCCACTAGCCAAAACATTCATTTATTTACTTACTTATTTCATTATTGAAAAGAGTAAGGCAGTTGAGTCCATGTTAAAAAAGGGGTGGTGACAAGGTGTTGTTTGATTATATTTTCTTGTTTATTTCCCACTACCCAAATGTATTTTTCTTGGCATTAAATCAAATTACTTTCTGACAAGCTGAGTCTGTTCCACATACAGCAGTAACTATTCAGCAATCCACCTGTCTTTTTGGTAATCCACAAACTTTTCTACCTGCTTTTCTTCCTCTGTCCTGTTGCAGGAGGGAGGACTGGGCAGCTGAGTGGCCATATGGCAACTGACCAAGGCTAACTCTCTGTGATCACCTATTACTGTGCGGAAAGGGGAAGTTTGGGAGAAGAATCTGTTTATTTTGACAAGTGGATATTCTTTTTTCTTTTTTAAGATGATTATTACAGTAGTTGCAGGGAAGTTGTATGTTATCTAGTCACTGCGAATTCCTGCAGAGAACTGAATCGGGTATTTTTTCCCTTTTCCAAGTACATTAACTTTTCCCAGTTTACATGGACACAGAAACACTGTCTAATAATTGGCTTCCAACAGAACTATCTTGCCATTCTGAACCCTAAGGATAAAGCATCTTTGTTTCCTTGCCCTAAGCTTGAATTTAGAATCTCTGCTACTATGAGTGAAGTTTAACACTGAACAGAATATCAGGGAAGAAAATTGATCATAATAAATTTTCCTGTTTCACGGGTGAACCGTTTTATAGCCAGGCAGTAATTCTTGAGAGAGAAATGGTTAATAACAGGTAGGATGAAGCTCTTGTTTGCTTTATTGTATATATAATCTCCTGCAGTAGTAAAGTATCAGAAGTATTTTCAAATTATGTAGACTGGTGTAAATGATAAATAACTTGCTTTTGCAGGGTTTTGCACACAACCAGACACAGACACATACATTCATATACATCCAGGAGAACTCAGGCTAAAACCTGACATTCCCAAGAGACCAAGGAACTTAATTTTATGTTACTAGTTCCAATTACGAGAAATTAGAGCGTCATGGAAGATAATAAGTAATATTCATTATTCTGTTTCTTTTTTAGGAGGTGTATGTTGTTGGGGTTTTTTGTAAGATATAGAAATGTATCATTGTGCGTTTTTACAGAGTGCTGGTTTTCCTGGTGACTTTGGTAGGGATAAAAGGAAAAAAGTGAATGTAATTCAGTGTGTAAACCACAGAAATAGGCTCAGTTGTCTTAATACTGAGTTGCTTTGTATGCTCAAGAAAACTGTGTTGCCTTTGCTGATTCTGCAGTTCTGCGCTGGATGCATCCAAGACCTTCATTATTGGAGTTTGGTGATTCAATGCACTGTAATACAAATAATCAGTAGATAGAAAGTAAATACATTTTCTAATTTAAAAAAAGTAGGAAACCTAAAACAAGGGTTGCTCTTTTGCTCTCTTGTCAACTTCTGAATATACCCTGAAACAGGCAGCCTGAATGAAGATCTGCCGCATATTCAAAGTTTAATTGACATAATTATATTTTTTCAGTTTATACCTGTATCGTCTCAGTGCCTGGTTCACTGTGGATATCACAACATTTGAAAACAATGTCTAGAACTGCATATGCCAGTAGAGGGAAATAAACTCTCCCCATCTTTATTCCTTCCTGGTTCTGTTACTGTCCTGAGTGTAAAGTGATTATTTGAATCAAGTTAAGAAACAGAATGTGAATCTGTCTGCTGGAATAAAAATAAGCTGTACTAGTTTTGGCTAGGATAGAGTTAATTTTATCCATAGTGGGCAGTGTGGGTTTGGATTTGTGCTAATACCACAGGGGTGTTTTTATTATTGCTGATCAGCACTTTGATACAGAGTCAAGGCTTTTCCTACTCCTCACCCCACCAGTGAGGACGCTGGGTGTGCACAAGGAGTTGAGAGGGAGACACAACTGGGACAGCTGACCCCAACTGACCTAAGGGATATCCCAGATCACATGGCATCCTGCTCGGCATAAAAAATGGTGAAAGAAGAAGAAAGAGGGGGACATTCAGAGTTATGGAGTTTGTCTTTCTAAGTCACCATTATACACAACAGAGCTCTGCTTTTCTGGGGATGGCTGAACACCTGCCTGCCCCTGGGAAGTGATGAATGAATTCCTTATCTTGCTTTGCTGGCATGTGCAGCTTTTGCTTTACCTGTTAAACTGCCTTTATTTTAACTCACGAGTTTTCTCACCTATACCTTTCTGATTCTCTCCCACGTCTCACTGGGATGGAGTGAACAAGTTGCTGTGTGGGGCTGAGCTGCCAAGTGGGGCTAAACCACAGCATCACCATATTAGAATTTGACAGCTGCACTGAACTGATCACTTTAGGCTGTCCTTGTATTGACTGGAGAAATAAATACATGAATTTTAGTAAGAACTGAACTGCACCTCAACTGGGCCAATTTCTATAAATTAATATAAGGAGATCATAAGTAACTTAGATATAGATATATAGACCCCTAAAGGAGAAAACTCATTTGGTGAAATGCATCCAAGTAGTGCAGGAGCAGTGTACACTCCTTAATCACTAGGTTATAAAATTGTTATCTTTAAGATCAATGAAAACTTAATATCCTATTCCAAACCAAACATCTTTAAAAGTGAGACTGTAAGATTTATTCCAGATCACTCTAAGGGGGTTGGGGCATTCTCACTGCAGATACAGTACCTGGGTTCTAATACAAATATTATCTGTTTGAATGCATGAATTTCAAGTGAGGGAAACCTGTCTTCCTGAAAAATTTTTATCTCCATTTATGGTCATTTCTATAGTGTGTGAACACTATATAACAGAAAAAGAGAGGCTTCACAATCAGATCTTTTACAGTTCATTCTGTCACAGTACAAGGTTGCATCTTAGGCTGATGGTTCACAGCTCCTCAGTTACTGTGAGAAAGAAAGTGTGATCAGCTACAAGTCTTGCGCTTCCGTTGCAGGTATTCTGAACTGAACAACTTCATGTACTGTCTTGGAAGCAAAACAGTTTGCACAGTGTGATAATGAAATGAAAACAATATGAGAGAGAATCAAACTGGCAAAAGCTATTAACAGCCTCAGAAATATCTATTGATTATTTTTTTTATTTTTGGCCTAGTTATCAAAGCATTTATTGAACTTGATGTACTATTGTTGGGGTCGTGAGCAGGCTCTAGCCTTCTGGGAGTTCAGTTGTTTGGGTCAAGGAATTCAGCTGGCTGAGGTCAAGGATCCTGTACTGAGAAGACCAGTTGTGAAGTAAGCTGAAGAGAGGGCTGCTCAGAGCTGATTTTAAGCTAAGCCTTTACTACAGATTCCTACATGGGCAGCATCTACATCTAGGCCTGGTTTTCTGCCTCTCCTATCCTGACCTGAATGTCCTGCCCTGACTTTGTGGCTTTATCTGACCCATATTGTGGCTATAAACTTGCTAGGTGATCCCTGGACTGTGTCTGACCCTGACCTGCTGCCCTGGCTCCATGTCAGTGAGGTCCATGCTCCCACTTGTCTTGTTACTGTGTTTGGCTCCTGGCTCACCATCTCTTGTGGAACAGCCAGACACCATTGTTCCCAGACACAGAGCACATGCCATCATGAAAAAATAAAGCAGCTGGTGGGTCACCTGGACAATTAGCATCCAAGTGTTAACATTATATTACATATGATGCTCTACACTGAAGGATGTTCTTCACAGGCTTGACTTTGAGAATTTCACACTTACTTTGCCTCATGAGACATTATGTCCTGTAGAATGCTGGTTTTATTTTCCATCATGTTGGTTTTGGTGGTTTTTTTCCCCCTTAAAACATCACAAGTTGCCTTACATAAAGTTGGTACCAAAACTCCTTTGATTCTTTCTTATAACTTTTTTACTGCCAGAATTAAATATCTCCTGTCATAAACATTGAGGAGGCAAAGTTGAATGCTGTATTCATATTGGCTGGGAAAGAGCTGGTTAAAGATCTGTCTGTCACAACATGTAAACAGTAGATATAAGTAATCTCACATCAGCATCTTTGACACGTTTTCGAAGAGATGTGTGTCAATGGGCTATATAAAGCATCATTAAGACCTAATTGATTTAATACACTCACTTAGAAACTTAACCTGAAGATGAGGACTAGGTCAAAGACTATACTTCAGCTTCACATCTTCTTACATTTTTATATGGGACTTGGTGCACCAGCACTTCAAAAAAAGCTGCCAATCACCAAATTGCACTTTGCAATGAAAACATGTTGGATTGATCAAATGAATCTGTTTAGGACTTCCTCTGTCAAATTATACAACACATGAAAAGGGAGATCACGATGATGATGGTGGGCAGGCAGGGTTGGCTTATGAATATTTGTGCAGTTCTCTGAAAGTTTGATCATAGCAAAGCTAGAGAATAGTAGAATCATAGAACCATTTAGGTTGAAAAAGATCCCTAAAACCATTGAATCCCACCGTTAACCCAGCACTGCCAAATCCACCACTAAACTATGTCCCAAAGTGCCACATCTACACATCTCCATGGATGGAGTCTCAATGACTTCCCTGGGCAGCCTCTTCCAATGCTTGACCACCCAGTGTAGATCAAGTGAAGATACCGCAGCTGGCAAAGACCACCGTTAGGATATACACTCAAATACTTCAGAAAGTACATTTGAAACTTTTTCAAACTGTTTAGAAGTTCAGAGGCTGAAAGTGCTGAAAATTTGTCCAAATGCAGAGGTGAAAACAGAGACTAGATTTCTTCCTTTTCAGTCTATTATACCATGTTCTGCTCATTGAACTAGTCCTTGGCTCTCTATTTCCAGCTGGGAGGGTTTGCAAATCTGGAAATAAAGTGCAGTACCATTTTAGAAAGACCCAAGTGGGTGGGGAGTTCAAAGTCCTTTCATAAATCTCTTTCCTTTCCTACTAAATATGTTCCTTGCTTGACGTAATATATAGATATAGGTATATAGATATAGATATGGATAAATATCTGGCTTTCTAATTTTGCACCCAGTAGAATGTGACACGAAATTACCACTGTATAGGCCATTTTCTTTTTCCACTTTCAGAGTAAAGTGATAGACACTTTATCTCTAGAGATGATCTCTCCCAGAACTACCACACTGTCAGAATTCAAAAGATTTTTTTTGTCTCTTTTCAACATGAAAACTACAATTCTGGCAAATTGGATTCAATAGTAATTTCAGCTGACATATATTGTCATCCTTGAAGGAAAATAGATAAGAAAACGCAAAATCCTTAGAAAATTGTCCCAAATTACAAGCTCAAGGAAAAAAAACAAATCCTCTGGTTGAAAGTTAAATTCTCGTCTCACTTTCATATGTTTGGTTTCTCTGAGAGAGACTCTGAAAGCAAATTATGTCACTCCTCTAGTTTCCACTTCTTCATTTGGAAAAATGTAAGGAGTTTGTATCATCATAAGCAATTAACATTTTAAAGTAATTGGTTTGATGGATGAGTTTTCCAAATGTGATTGTGAGCATCCCTTTGAAAAAACAAAAGCATACCAGAAAATTAAAATACCTAGAAGTCACTACCTGTGTGTTAAAGTCTAGACCATCTGAATTATAAAATTGTAAAAGTTGAACATTGATTCTGCTTTGGTGATCATCTGCATAGTCTAGTTATTTACACCAGTGTGATGTAAATTAATACCCGTGTAATGAAATACCTTCATTTTGATTCAGCAGAATTAACACTGGTTTTAAACAGCCTAAAATCCTCTTGTTCAGAGAGTGATGCAAAGACAGGAGGAAAATTTTCACAGTTTGTGATCTATAAAACTAGTTTTTATCTTAAGCTTTTTCATAGGTACATTTTTTTCCCTCATGTGCATTGATTTTGCAGCAGATCTGATGGGAATATGCAAAGTTAGATAAGTTGAGTAGAGAATAAACCATTTTCACTGTCTCTTTTCAGTTCTCAGTTTTGATTTCCCTTGCAACAGAAAAAGATGAAATTTTCAGAGCCAAGAGGATTTTGTCAAAAACATATGTTTGGGTTCTAGTTCACTGTACCTCAATCTGAATCACACAGGCAGGGTCTTGGAGCCAAATTTTTCAGTCCCAGTTGATCACCCTGCTTGCTTCAGATCTTACTTTCCTGATACATCTTTCTCCTACTCAGTACATACAAAGACATATACAGAAATCTGCGTGTGAACAATATCTATCTTTATATGTTTATAAATATATATATATGTGTGTATATATATACACATATAAATAGGTATATTTTTCCCCTGGAAGCTCTGTGCAAACTAAAGCAGTGAAGGAGTAACAGAATTATTTCTGCTATTTTTAGTTACAAATAAAACCCAACAGCTTAACAGAAAGAAAAAACCCAACACTTTTATTTGTAATTTTTTTTATTGTATTTTTCAATCTTGGAAGTTCATAATACCAGCAAGTTTTCTTCTCAGTGCATATGGATTCCTCATGTTTGCATCACCTCAACTATAGATAATGTCAGCTCCAAGTAAAAGGCTGTCTCATCCTCATGGATGATGGGTTTTCATGTTTTCCTCATGTCTCAGTTGTTCTATGGCAATTTGGCCTGCCAGGGCACAAGGATTACAATACTTCAAAAATACTGAATGGAGCATGCTACCACAGTACATATCCACAGCCACTCTGCTGTACACTGCCTTTTGTTAGAAAATGAATGAAGGTCAAGGTCTTGCATGTTCTTTTCAAAGTATTCCAGCACTTGGCTTAGGATACTTAAGGAAAAAAACATCACCTAAATCTTTGAGATGAAGAATTTGGTTGACAGTTTTAGTCCCTTGACACAAGGAGCTGACTACAGGTACAGGAGAGCAAATGAGAGAAAAATGGCATATTTTCAGGGGGCAGTCCAAGGCTGCAAAGTATTTCACTTCAGAAACTTGGAACTGTCATAAGTGTCACCACTTCTCACTCTAAGTGCTTTCTCTAACAATACCTAGCAATATGCATCTGAAGAAAGGGAGAGCACAAAGCAAAATAAGTCCCATCATTACAGGTACTTCTCTCTCAGGAGGTGGCAGAGAAGAAAATCAACAGCTGAGAGTTGTTAGTCATATTCAAAACACTGTGGAAAATCTTTGGATACTAGAAAGATTGTCTGAAAGAATAAGGGTAAGAATAAAATAAGAATAAGAACATGGTCAGAATAGAATAGAATAGAATAGAACTTTCAGACAGAGTTTAATTAAACTGTTTAATTGAATCCATGGTAAAGGTACTATCTCATGTGCAGGAAGACAAACATTCTATTTTTTGTACGTAAACCCTCGTACCTCAAGGCAAAACATGCACTGGTAGCACTCCATGATAGGTGATTTCACTAATATTATTCAGTATTTTCTTGTGTTCTCCAGTCAGTCCATGTGCAGTGACCTGTAATCACATACATTATTCTCACATTATAATTTCTTTGAAGTGAGATTACATTTTTTAGGTGCTTGTACAATGTCCAGTTTAATAAGCTTTTTTTTCTGCAGTGAAATTATTCAGTTCTACCGCAAGAATTGTGGCTGCTAAAGGCTGTCAACACACATTTTGTGTTCTTTTGCTGTAGTATATAAAAGACACAGAGTTGAACAAGGTCAGCATAGATTTCAGTAGGACTCGGGTGTGACCTGTCCAGATTGAAAACATTTACCTCCTCCTATCTGAAATAATTGTGGACTGCCTCCTGATGTAGCTCTAGTACTGTCTCTGGCTGTTAACAAATACAAGAATCATTGCCTTATTCCTTGTCTACTTTTTCAGTATTTGTTTCAGAGCTTTTTTCCCTTGTTTTCTCTCTGACTAATGAGCCACTCTTCTCGTACTCCTTTGCCAGAGTGCATTTCTAGTGTTTTTCCCCCATTTTAAACACAGTAGTTATGACAGTGAGAATATTTTTTTAATTCTATTGCAATTTCATTGTGCATAGACACAGACATTTTTTTCTGACAGCTCTGAAATGACTAACATTGCAAGTCTGCCTGAGAGGAAAAGGAGGGAAGGAGGGAAATTTAGAGTCACTTAGCTTGCTGCTTGACTTTTCATTCAGTTTTTCTGATGTTTGTTGCTTTGCCAGATAGATGTCAGATTCAAGAAAACTAAACATAGTGAAAAGCACTTTTATGAGCAAGTTTTTGGTTTGTCTTCAACACCACAACACTGGTCTGCTCTCACAGTATGAAAAGAAAAAGGAAGAAACAAAATCACTTATCAAATCCCAAATATTTCACTCAATAAACTTATTTCCTGAAGAAAAGCTGAGGAAATAAATACAGTGTTGAGAATGTACATATTGTTTTCTGTGCTCCCACTGCCCTTCTCAATCTGTAAGGTAAACTCCAACGCTGAGGCACAGCAATAGCATAGAAAGAATGAAAGGCCACTCTTTACCAGTACGTGTACCCAGTCCTCCCTACAAGTACAATGGTGAAGCACAGAAAGCACAGAGAGTTCATAAGAGATTGCAGTGAAGCAAGCATGTAGGAGGTAGAGAAATAAAAGTGTGATGGAAGACAAGCAGACACTAAAGGTAGTCATGAAGCGGTAAGAGTAAAGACAATATAGGACCAATTATAGAATCACAGAATCAGAGAATATGCCAAGTTGGAAGGGACCCACAAGGATCATTGAGTCCAGCTCCTGGTCCTGCACAGGACCATCCCCAAGAGTCACACCATGTGTCCAAGAGTGTCATCCAAACACTTGAGATTTGTCAGGCTTGGTGCTGTGACCACTGCCCTGGGGAGTCCTCTGACACAACTTCAGGCCATTCCCTCAGGTCCTGTCACTGGTCACCACAGAGAAGAGACCAGTGCCTGCCCCTCCTCCCTCATGAGGAAGTTGTAACTGCAATGAGGTCTATCCTAGTTAGGACAGCTGAGACCAGTTCATCATTGGATGGGTGTAACCCAAAACTGTGCATTCTATAGCCTTCCATGCCATTTCCCAGAAACTGTTATCAATGAACCATTTACGCTATCTGCACATAGAGCCTGACGACTCAGGCTATAAACTAGGTGCTAAGAGGCCTGTGAGATAAGAGTTGCTCTTGTCCTCACACCCATTAAGGAAACCCCCACCCTGAGGGAGGTACTGACCATTCCTGCCTGAACTGGAGAATATATAATCTTGGAGTCTTGGGACCTTTTTAACCACTCGTGGGATCCAGAGGAAGACTGCAGATCACCGCTCTCAACCAGACTGCAGACCACCGCTCTCTAGTGGACTGTAACCACCACTTTTCAACCAGACTGCAACCATCACTCTCGACCGGACTGCAGTCACCACTCTTGACCAGACTGCAACAACACTCACCAACAGGTTTTCCCCTCTCCTTTTCCTTTGGACTCAGGGGGCCCAAAGAACATCACTCTGCTCATGCCCCAGGGTGCTGGATTATATATTTCAGTTTTGTGGGTTAAAACCAATTGTTTGTCTGCATAATCGTACTTATTGTATTGTTTTATTAAATTGTTATTCTGACTTATAATCTCTCTTTTGAGTTGAGTTCATTTCCCCTGCTGGTTTACCTCTAAACCAGCACAAGGTCTCCCCTCAGTCTCCTCTTCTCTGGGCTGCACAAGCCAAGTGCCCTCAGCCGCCCCTCACACGGCTTCCCCTCAAGGCCCTTCTTTGTTGCCCTCCTTTGGACACTCTCTAATGGCTTAATATCTTTCTTATATCATGGTGCCCAAGACTGCCAGAATATTCCAGGTGAGGCCGCCCCAGTGCAGAGCAGAGCAGGACAATCCCCTCCTTTACCCGTTTGGCGATGTTTTGCCTGATGCCCCCCCGGACATGGTTGGCCCTCCTGGCTGCCAGGGCACTGCTGACTCATGTTCAACTTGCCATTAACCAGGACCCTCAGGTCCCTTTCCATGGCACTACTTTCCAGCATTTTTGTGCTGGAGCAAAGCAATACACTTGTCACGCATTCTTTACCGTCTCTTTTGCTGTGTTTGAATGAGGAATCTTTTGCTTTCTAGACTTTATTCAGAACAATTAGTATCAAAAAAGAACACAAGCTTGTCCTGTTTAAGTTTGCTAAGTATATGTAATCTTGGGAGGCCCAGTTGCATAACAACTGCTTCAGTCATTACCTTTTTTCTCTTTTGTCAGCTCTCAAATAGGTGTATTTGGATTTTGACAAGATGTCAGTGGGGTACAAATGCAGCAGGTAACAGAAAACGTTATAAATAATTTAAAATTGTGAATGACCCTTTTTTTTTTAGCAGCAGAAACTGCACATTAAGTGTTCTGTGATATGCACATTTACTTGTCATAAGTTATCATGTGTAGTGCTCAGTTGTCTGTAAATTATGCATTCCAATCCACGCTCTGAAGAAATGGAAAACTGGCCTGAAAATTTCTTATACCTAAAAACTACCCTGGAGCCCACTTCACAGCTGCTGTGACACCGTCATCTTGTACGGAAGATACTACTGAGAGTTACCCAAGAGGGAAGAGACTGTCCAGGAATCACATGTCCTTGTATTTCCAGGCTTTAAAATTTACTGGGATGGTACTAATGCTATTTCACACTGAAAGAAGAAAAACAAAAGCAGTTAATGAACAAATCTTGGTGAATATCAGAAAAAGATAGAGGCTGCTTTACACTGCTTTACATGTAGAATTTTGAAACCTAATGCCATTGGAATATTTGAAATGGAATGGCTATCTTGTTATTTTCTAGTGTGTTTTGGTTCCAGAGCCGTTTCATGAAAGGTAAGGTAGACTTGCAGAGTACCCATGAAAATATCCACAAAAATGCTCTCTGTGCTCAGAGCATGACTGAGCTTTTGCTTTTTTAGACAAAATCTTTCAGGGTACCTCCATTTCTTAGTTGTGCTTGCCTGGGTGTGTTACCATGGTGATTAGGAGAGACTGGGAATTAACTTCAGTTTATGATTATTGTGGAACATTCATATGTGAGCTGATGAGCTGTATTTCAGAACCAGACCTTGAAGAGAAATTAACCAACAGGGGATTAGCAGCTTTTCCATCGTGAAAAATAAAGAGCAACCTAGATTAAAGAAGGTCAGATTCGTAACTGATGGATTGAACCATTAGGGATTTCACTCAAGTCACACCTCTTTAAATCACCCAGAAATCCATCTCACTATGCTGTTAATTTTCCGCCAAAAAGCAATTGGATATGTAAACACCATGAAAATGAAACAGAAAAAACAGTTAAACAAACCAGCCGCCAAGTCGTGTGTCTTCTGCCAATGACTGCTATCCTGCAACACCCTGGTCTGTCAATGAAAATATTCCCTTTGCTGTTCCACAGTTACAATTGCTATTTCACTCTTACAGGAGTGGATAACAATGACAACAATGACACTCCCTGGTTAAACCTAGAGAAGAGAGATTCCTCCTTACTGGAAGTAAAATATCAGGAGTCTTCTTATTATAGAGCATGTTCTTACTATAGAGCTATTGTCAGAGCTTCTGATTATAATCACACATTTGCCTGTTCATTATATGTTTGTTGCTCCATTGACAGCTGCAAGAATTTTTAACAGTATCCTTGTAAACAGAGGTGAACACTGACATGAAAAAATGTCTATTTATAGAAAGGGTAGAAAATTTAAAGTGAGAAATAACATAGTATGACTGGGTTTCAATCTTGGCTGACTGCCAGATACCCACCCAGCCACTCTCCTACTCCTCCCACTCATCTGGACAACTTTGACCAGTGATGGGTCTGCTGGAGCCGAGTGGAGCTGGTTCTGTGTGACATGGCAGCAGCTCCTGATCTCACAGAAGCTATCTCAGTTTATAATGAGTGTTCACCTCATCTCTTACTCCAGGATGTGGTGTTATACAGGAAAGATCCCAAGATAGATATCTATGCTACTCTACTTGTAACCATTCTCTAGGTGGAACATGGTCCCTTAACAACTATCCTCTGAGACAAAGCCCCTCACTGGTGTTTTGTCTATCTGATTGTCCAGATATGTTCACTTGAATAGCAGAAAATCTGAGAAACAGTGTCAAAACCTTTCTAAAAACCAAGGCAAATGATGTCCACCACACCTCTCTCAGCCACAAACAGGTAGCTTATCACAGGAAGCAATCTGGCTGGTCATGCAAGATTTAGCCATGATAAATTCATGCTAATTGTTACAAATCACTACTGGTTTTGTGTGCCCAGAAATGTGTTTCAAAAAGATTCACTCAACAATTTTCCCTGGGCCTTTAGTCTTCTGGATTATCACCTTTTGAAAATTGGTGTGATAGGTGCTTTTCTGCAATCAGGAATCTTCCCAAATCTCCACAGTATAGTGAAGATAACACAGAGGTTTTCAAGGACATTGACCAGGTCTTTCAGCAGCCTTGGATGTAGTTTCTTGGATCCTACAGTTTTATAGGGTTTGAGTTCTTTCTAGAAATCTCTGAAAGGACTTTTTTTCTCTTAAATTCTTCCTCCTTCAGCCCCATTTTCCCCCACCTTTTCTGTTTTGACATTAAAAATAAAAAGCCACAGCTGGGCTTAGAAATATTCTTAAATTAATAACAAATGGTATAATTCCTCTTTTCCATTGCCTCAGCCAGAAAAAATAGTTTAAATTGATTGTAATCTGATACTTATTTGATTGTTCTATTTCAATAATCAGGATACTTGAACTATGATTCATATGCACTGCTCTGTTTTTAAGTACACTTGAGGAAGTAAAGAATTCAGACCTTGGTTCTTCAAGGCTGAATGCATCACACAAAAGCCAAAAGGTTCCACTTTCACAAATCTCAGCAATGACTGGGAATCTTACTAATTTATCAAATATAAGATTAAATTGATTTTTGATGAGATGCATAGAACCAAGCTTTCAAGCAATCTGTGGAATCACAGAAAGCAATATATGTGTTATTAGGAAAAAATTGCGAATATGAGTCTGTTATTACTTGTGCTTGACCGTGAGCAAAGTTCAGAGGCCAATAGCAAAAATATTTCCTGATCTGTAAAACACAGTATTAAGTGAAGGAATAGAGAAGTAAAAGCACAAGCTGTTCTATTTATCAGAGTGAAATACAAGAAGCAAAGGCTACCTTGGGAGGTTAAAATAGGTGGTCAGTTTCCACAGGGTGTGTTATAGAAGGGATAGTCTTCCTTGTCATAGTTTTGGGATCTGTGATTCACATCAGTGAAAATCAAGTTTGCACACCAGAAAAAATCAAGGTTTTACTGCGGGATGAAGGAAATAATTTTAGGCTAAAAATAGGGGGACTACTATGTTTCTGCAGATAGTTTACCCCCAGCTGGGAAGTCATACCACACAGTTACCCACTCATTTCCCTCCGGTGGGGTGGGGGAGAGAATCAGAAAGGTAAAAGTGAGAAAACTCATGGGTTGAGATAAAGAGACTTTAATAGGTAAATCAAAAGCTGTGCATATTAAACAAAGCCAAACAAAGAATTAACTCACTACTTCCCATGGGCAGGCAGGTGTCCAGCCATCTCCATGACGTCAGGGACCCATCACATGTAACAGAGATTTGGGAAGACAAATGCCATTGCTCCAAACATCCCTTCCTTACTTCTTTTCCCCCAGCATTATATGACGAGCATGATGCCACATGGTCTGGAATATCCCATGGGTCAGTCCCAGTTGTGTTTCCTCTCAACTTCTTGTGCACCCCCAGCCTCCTCACTAGAGGGGTGTGATGAAGCACAGTAAAAAGCCTCAGTGCTGTGTAAGCACTGCTGACAAAAACATTCCTGAATTACCAACACTGTTTTCAACACAAATCCAAAGCACAGCTCCATACTAGCTGCTGGGAACCAAATTAACTCTATCCCAAACAAAACCAGTATGCTGTATTATGGGGTAGTACATTTCTATATCCCACACTATGGTCTGTGTGCGACCTGACCACTTTTGCTGACCCATCTTTCTGATCTGTCTGGCCCTGTGTGCTCTGCAGCACAGCTATTAGAGATAATGCAGGTGGAACCAAACAGTCAGTGGAAATGGAGATACTAGACTAGAGAAATAAAATTAAACTGTTCTTTCTTCCTCCCTCTGTCTTTTATTTATAATAGCAACCTAGACCAATGGGAAGGCATGTGAAAGTCTCATGTTATAGGAATGGTGAAAATCCTGAAGGAATCCAGCAGGTAGAGGCAGAGTACCTGGAAATTATTGTAATCAAAAATGTAAATTTCTGAATTTTTTGAGAATATGAGGGGATAATGTCCTGGACAAAGCCTGTGGGTATTTTTCTGTGCTCTAATTCAAGACTTTGTCTCTAGTTTGTCTTCTTCAGGTCTCTGGTATTTATCTAGAGAGAAGAGCAGCAGTGGAAAGTCACAACTCTGTTGAATCAGATCAAAGATCTGTTTGTCTGAAATGTTCTTTACCAGGAGCAAATGCCTTCAGAAGTGCATAAGAACAGAGGAAATGTATGTGGCATCTTCCCTTCTCACTCCCGCATTATATATACCTTCCCAGCTTCCAGAAATCTGTGGATGATTGATGAATGAGTACATATAAGAAGAGATCTGTTATATATGGATGTGCTTGACTGCAAGTAATCTTCACAACTTAGATTTCTGGAGATTTTGGAAACATTTCTTAAAATGAGAAAAAAAACCAAATGTGTAACTCATCCCATTTCATGAATGAAATTTTGAAGACGAGTTCATGTTTCAAACAAGGTATTTTTCTTAGCATTTTAAAATGTTTTGCTCAAGTAATGATCTTTTATAGGTTTTAACCATCAAGGAGACTATAAATTCTGTTGTTTTTTTAGAATTATTAAGAAAATAAAAGCGTTTGAATGAGTGCTCTCAGCTTTTCAAACATTTTTTTTATTTAATTTTCAACCAGAGAACTTAATTGAAAGGACCTTTTCAGATGAAATGTCTTGGATAGAAAAAGTGGTGGTTTTTGAGGGGTGAGTGTTTTGGGATTTTTTAAAAATTCTTGATAAGGATGCATGTCCTGCAGACTCACTACTTAATTATTGCATGCTTCCTTCCCCCCAGAAAAACTAATGCCAGAGAAAAAGGAGAATTGGTAGGAATATGGATGAACATGGAAGAAGGGCTGATAAGGAGTGGAAAATTACTTTGAGGAAGAAAAGCAAAAAAGATAAATTGCAGAGTAATGTAATACTCCTCATATAAAAATCACAATGCAATAAGATTGAATTATGAGGAAGATATGATTATGTTGTTAAAGAATAAACACCATTATGCAAACTACTAAAGAGAGAAAAAAATTATATGTGACTATTGAACTAGATTCTGTCTAAAATAAGTGGGGGTAATAAAAAAATATTAATTTAGAATTCCTAATGTAGTACTTTTTACATAATGTTACTTTTTAAACAAAAATATTTCACACTCTTCTTTCCTTTTCCTGTCCAACCTTAAGACACGAGAGACCATTATTATTGAAAAAGTAAGAGGTTTTAAATTCTTGAAAACTACATTCTTTAATAATGGATTCAATGTAAAGGCATAGAAAAAGTCAAACATGATTTTTTAATATAGAAGTTAGCAAAATTTAGAGGAAGAGATGATCAACAAAAGCAATTATAAAAGCATGACACTCATGGAAAACACAGACAGACAAACTAACAGAAGGAGTCTGGCTTCTCTCTCAGACTGTCTCCCTTGTGTCTTCCAAGGGAAGTTTTTTATCACTTCTGCAATTTGAAGTGTAAGAAAAATAATAAAAAAAAAATCATACCGGTTGAATTCTTTGTGGTCCTTCATTCCAAGTCACCCTCCTGTCCTTTACGTACCTTTCTGTGGGATTTGTCAGGCACTTACTGAAAACTGTTATTTAAGTGCACGGTTAGTGCAGCTCCTTTCATTTTCTTTTTTAACTCCCTGTAGTTTCAAGACCATATGTTCTTTGACATTCTTTTTAATTAGTGACAGATGGATGAAAGAATTTTAGATCTTAGACTGAATTTCTTGTTGTTGTGATTTTTTTTTTTAATGAGACTTTTCACGCACTATTCATTTCTTAAAATATTTCTACTTTTTTTTTGGTGTCTTCTCCCCTCTCTGCTCTATCAGCACCTCTGTTTTGTTTTCAGGAAGTAACAAGGAAAAGAAAGGACTATTTATTTGAACTGTGGAATTTTTTTTCATCCTGTATTCCATGAAAGCCGATCATGCTGTAGGCCTAGTCTGCTTCTTATTCTATTTAATATTCTCAGGATTTCTGGAAGAAAAGTCTGGCATTCAACTAAGTGAATTACAAAACAATTCTAAAGAGTGTGATAATTTATTTTAAAAGCATGTCCAGGAGACAAAACACAGCAAAACACCACCACCAAAAATGTAAAACAAAGACTAAGGCAGTCTCTCTAGTATAATATGACAACCATCAATTCATATTGCCTTTTACTTTAGGACTACAAGAATGTTCCTTTTATGTCTGTCATTCACAGACCTTGTGTTTTCTTGGTTAGTGCTTTTTTTTGATGTGTGTCTTTTCCCCCTGCTCACTCCCTCTCCACTGCTGTAAGTAACAAAGCCCACTGGGTATTTAAGGTCTTTATAAATTACTTGCAATAGTTGCTCTTCCTTTTGCTCATTAAATAGTACCTTGCTTCCAGTGAATATGGTACTGTAAGCACTGTGATTTTACAGGCATTTTCAGCACATCAGTTCTATCTCCTGCCAAATAAGTTAAAAAAAATAAATTAGCACTTAGTCCCTTGTTTGATCTATTAATCCTCTAAAATTTATTTCTTATAGGAGAAAAAAAAAACAATAAAGAAGACCTAGTTTTATACTTAGAATATGATTAGTAATGATGAGTAAAGAGAATGGAATTTTAATCTTTGGCAACAGAGTAAGTGCTGTTAGTGTTGAAAAGAGAAGGTCGCATGGAGACCTCAGAGCAACCTTCCAGTATCTGAAGGAGACCTACAGGGAAGCCAGAGAGGGACTCTTCATCAGGAACTGTAGTGATAGGACAAGGAGTAATGGGTACAAACTAAAAGAAAGGGAAATTATGTTAGATGTTAGGAAGAAATTCTTTACTATGAGGGTGGTGAGACACTGGAACAGGTTGCCCAGGGACGTTGTAGATGCCCCAACTCTGGAAGTGTTCAAGCTCAGGTTGGATAAGGCCGTGAACAACTTGGTCTGGTGGAAGGTGCCCCTGCCCATAGCAGGGGGGTTGGAACTAGGTGATCTTTAAGGTCCCTTCCAACCCTTAACATTCTATGATTCTAATTGGGAAAGGTCTTATTGTGTAGATGTCATAGTTTAAGCCCAGCTCACAATTCAGTACCATACAGCCACTTGCTCCCTTGCCTTTACCCCCTGGAGGAGACAAGAATCTGAAATAAGATGTCTCTCTTATCTGAGATAAGAACAGTTTAATAATTGAAACAAAATAAATTATAATACTAACGCTAGTAATGAAAAGGAGAGAAGGAGAGAGGTATAAAATTCAAGAGAAACAGGTGATGCACAGTACAGTTGCTCACCACCCACTGATCAATACCCAGCCCATCACCGAGTGATCCAACAACTCCTAGACAATTCCCCCCAGTTTATATATTGAACATGACATTCTATGGTGTGAAATACCCCTTTGGCCAGTTTGGCTCACCTATTCTGGCCATGCCCCCTCATAGCTTCCTGTGCACCTGCTTGCTGGCAGAGCATGGGACACTGAAAAGTCCTTGATTTTGACTGAACACTACTTGGCAACAACCAGAACATCAGTATGTTGCCAATATCCAAAACACAGCACTGTACCAGCTACCAAGTAGAAAATTAACTCTATCTCAGCCCAAACCAGGACAGTACATGTATCATTAAGGCATAACTTTGAGATATATCTACTCAGTAATACCCTCCAAAGGTACTCAAACCTATGCAGACCTCCAAAATTATATTAAATTATTCAGAATCAGAACATTCAGAATGAAGGGAGGGTGGTTAGTGTAGATCTTAAGAAACATCTTTTTCTTAAATAGATTGGGATGTTACTGACCAGAAACACACCCAAAATTGCAACATATGATAAAACAGATTGTACATATACATTGCATTATATATTACTTGGATAAAACTAGACATTAGCATGTCTTTGCCCTTCAAAGAGAACAAATAACAGTCTCTTTCTTTGGTTGACCAGAAGAAACAATAACAGAAGATAAATTTTACCATGATATTCTTTGGAGGATTAATCTCTTAGTATATGCATCTACCTACTTCTATCTTCTGTTAATCTACCTGCTGATTTATATACCTACTGTCTTTATTCATGTTTACCATTTTTCAGTGTGGCTATAGTCCTTTATGATGAGGAGAGAGATTCAATGTGTGCTTTAAATATTGCTTCAATTTCCTCTGTCAGAACCCCTAGTAGGAGACAAGAAATAACATGCAAAGAAACATATTTATCCAACAGGACACACAGTGATTGGCATTTCTTATCCAGTCACCGCTATTGCTTAACTTACTATACTTTTTTCCTGAGTAAAAAATCCTAAGAGATTGAAGAGGATAACGTACGTTGCATAAAAAGTCTTTCAGATCAATTCCTTGAGTACTTACAAAGGAGAGAAAAAAAAGTTTTTTGTTGCTGAGCTGTTTTGGAAGAGCAGATTGGAGGCCTAGAGCTCAGCACAAACAGCTGCACCTGTAACTGTGAGACAGTGGCAAACAGCTGGTGATGATTAGTGCAGCAACAACTCATCCACCCAACATATTTCACTCTGATAAAGAAGAGAACAAGATGCAAAAAAGCATCACAGCCTACAGTCTTCACTTTTCTTGTAAAAACCTTGGGGGGGGGCAGCTTTTTAACAAAGGGATCTCAAAAGCAGCAATAGTGTGCTGTATATTTGTGTTTGCTCTCCCACTCTTAGTTAGGGCAAACTAAGAGAAAATGTAAAAAGGGAGCTGGCATCACTATCAAATTTTGCAAATTAAGCTCAAAAATATCATTTTATGATAAGGATCAAAAATTGAAAATACCTTTGTCATTATATACTGTCTACCACCCTAACAAAAATTGGTGGCTATACCGTGTGCACATATTTTTCTGGGTCCGACTTCCTATTATTGCATCAAGCTACTTCTTGAAATAACCTATAAAGCAACACAAAAAATAACAACTGATGTCATATAACTTTTGGATCAAGGAGCTAGCAAGTCTTAGTTAAGCTTCAAGTTTAAGTTTCAAGTTCATCTCCTGAGAGCTGTTCAGTGCAAGCCAAGATGGATACCTCAGTGATACCAGATGAATCACTGTCTGGCAATGAACTGGTAATACAGACTGAGTAAAGTGATCTCCCAGTCTTTTTCTCAACCTACAAGCTTTTCCAGTCTTTTTGTCCCCTTGCTCTGCTAAGGAGGAGTGAGAGAAAGGCAGCCCACCAAACTCAACCCATGGCAAGAAGCTACTACTGTTCCCTGATGGAACAAAACCTCTCCATTTATTAGTCCAAATATTGATGTCCATTTAGGATGGGATTAGGAAAATAAACAATCCCAGATCTTGCACAACTTTACCCATATGTTCTGGAGTCCTTTCTGAATGAAAACCTACAGTACTTGGATTATTATTGGTTCTCCAGCTAGGTTGTTTGGTGTCTCAGAACTTTTTACACTAACTTATGGTCACGATGTCTGCAGTAGAGACCTAGTCTTTAGGGCGTCTGTAGAATTATTTCTTAGGTAAATACATTATGCTCATAAATTTAGGATGATAGCTTGCTTGAATAAAATGTGTTTGCCTCCATAAAGGTCACAAAAGTAAGATAATGCTATTCTGGGATGGGAGTGGGAGGAAGAGGAGGAAGAAAATAAGGCAAGTTCACCAAGAATCATAATTTATCAGAAGGTGATTTTGTGTAACACTTTCTGATCAAATGACAGTGCTGAGAACAAACAGAGTCAGAGACAATTTACTCACAGATATATAAACTCCACAGCTGCTGTGTACTGTGGTAGAGATGACACAGCCCAGGTGAGAATTCAGGTGGGGAGGCGTAGTGCGGTCGTGCTCTGTGTAGTCTTAGTAGCATTGTGGTAAAAGTAGGGTAGTGAGGTCCCCTGAGATTCCTTCCCAAATAACTTTGGATGTAGTCAGTTATAGAATTGAATAGAAAACGTTAAATTCTTATTCAACCCATTCAAATTCACTTCTAAAAATGGACTGTCACCATCACTGATACTCAAAACATGCTCCCATCCCTTGCACCTTTCACAGTGATGGACACAGTGTTTACCTTCCCTCTTCTTATAATAAACTGAATTCCCCCTTCTGTAGGGTTAGATGAAGTTCTCATGCTAAGGTCCTGTCAAATGGGCCTAATTTATGCTAATGGATAAAGTTTGCTAGTTCTTAATTCCTAATACAAATAAAATTCATAGATGATAGGCTTTGGTCCAGGATTGGACTCAGTCCTAAAAAAAAAATGTGCTGATTTGACAATTTTCAGAGAAGTCCTTTGGATGGGTAGGTTTGACGGCTTTTTGTACTAGTACAAAATAAATAACAAAAAGGAATTTCTGAAGTCTCCATTTTACAATATGAAGAAAGCTCTTGATCACAGTTAGGTGAACAATTAATTCTTGAGTTCATGTCCAAACTGCAGTATTTTATTTCTAATGAATCAAAACCTCTGAATTTCCTGCTTCTAAATTAAATATGAGGCTCTAATGTTACATGAGAAAATCTGGGTAATTTTTCTCATCAGATTGTCTTTTATTTTGGGAAAGTGTTTGAATCACTCTGGTTTCCTGTACTAGAAAATTAAAAAAAAATAAAAATTGGCAATTAAAGTGTTTGTGTTTAAAGAAGATCCACAAATAAGCCTGTGTAAGGCACAAAACAAAAGGCAAACCCAAAAAAATCACATATGCAGTCAGTTAAATGATTTATAATATGATATTGTCCGAGTAGGTGTCTTAAACTGGAAGAATTTGCTAAAGCAGTGGGTTTTTAAATACAGCTTAAGAGGTTTATGAAAATGCATTGATTCTCTGATAGAAAAATAGCATAATAGAAAAAATGATTGCATAAAAGACCTTGTAGCAGAATGCATGAAGTTCTGCGGTCTTTAGTAAAGGACCTTCAAGTGGAACTCAGATGAGGTTGTCAGACTCTGGATGGCTTTTTATTCCAGAATTCAAAGGCATCACAAGTTCCTCTTGCCAGCAGCTGAATTCAGCTGCATTCAGACAAGAAGTTAGATGTGAATAAACCCACACACTTATTGTAACTTGAATAAAATGTCAACATAAACAACCTTGGAAGGGATCAGCCACAGATATAATTCACTCTTTGTGCCTTAAATTTGTAGACTCAAAGGTGGTCTTTGGAAAGTTTTGATGCCCAGCTTAAGGTGTAATAAACTAGAACTTAGAAGAAATAAATAAACTAAATTTAGGTGAAATTTTAAGATAAAATACAAATACAGAACAAGTGTGAAGGCACCTGTAGACATCATCTAGTGCTATTCCCTTCTTCAGAAATGGTTAAAGCAGGTTGTTCACATTTGTATCTCATTGGAGATTGAATGTCCCTAAGAATGGAGACTCCACAGCCTTCTCGTGCAGCCTGTTCCAGTGTCTTATCCAACTCATAGTTAAAAACTCTTTTTTTTCTTCTGTTTTAATGGAGTTCCCTGTATTTCAGTTTATGCTCATTGCTTCTTGTCCTTTCACACAGTGTCACTGAGATCTTCCTTTCAGTTATGTCAATTATTTAAAGGGAATCAGATTTATTTTTGTCTGAATTCCTAAGGTCTTGATAAATGTTGAAGTCATTAATATAATTTAGTATTACAGTAACATCTAGAGGTATGAGCTGAGAATAGTTCTCTACATAATGTAATAAAGACATTTTGTTATTAAGATGTAATAATCTGCATAGGGAAGGAGAAAACAGAAAAAAAAGGAAAGAAAAAATATGAAACTAAAAAAAGGTTTTTGCTTAACTTGCATGACAGACAATTGTCAGAAATAGAGACAGATCTGTTTCTTTTCATTTCAGACAGACTGCAGTATTTTTGCTAGAAGCATCCACACTTCTAAAATGATTTAAATTTCAGACTGTATAATTCTGTGCTTTCCATGCTCTTCCTTAATTAGTCAACTTTTTTCTTTTCAGTGAATGTTTGCTTATTAATCTATTAATTATTTAAAACATCTTGTTTATATAAAAGCCCTTATATGAAATAAACTCAATATATTTTTATTTAGAATATATTTATTTAATTATTAGGCTAGGTAATTAGTTTGCTTTCAGAATATAATCTTTCTTATATGTGAACAAGCTAAGAAGGCCTTGTGGAAGTGTGACTGCTTAATTATCTACGATTATGGGACACAGTGTTTATTTAAAAGTAAAGAACAAACAGGTTGCTACTTCAGTGATTTATGGGAAATCAGAGCTGCAATAACTACATTGTTATCTTCTCACATGTACTTCTTTCCAAAATTAGATAGTAGGCCTTTATTTCAAGTACTTAGAGTTACCTTCATGAAGGCTTATCACGCACTTCCTATAAAGACCTTTGAAATCACCACAGCAGAAACATATAGGTTTCCTTCTACCCACGTGCTAGTTTTACTCATATCTGTAGGACATCAGGTGAAATCCTGGCTCCAGCAATGCCAAGAGGCATTTTGATTGACCCATTAGGTTGTGTGGCTGAACTCTGGTTGGTCATTCATCTCACTACACAGTAACAGTGACAATCATAACTAGTTTTGTAAGTTCTTGACCATAAAATTATATCATATTAGCTATAAATGCCTTGAGGACCATAATTCATTGATATTTCTGCTGCTACTAAAAAACAAAACCCAACAAAACCAAACCAAACAAAACAATAAACAAACCAAACCAAACCAAAGCAAACAAAAAAAAAAGAAAAAAACAAGCCCAGGGAAATTCAGTCTGTATTTTGGGTTAGTAATGAAATTTAAACATGGATGCTGATCAGCATCCCCTGAAGACAATGTCTATGTGCTACCAAAAAAAGAGTAAATATTTTAGGAGAACATTAACACATCTTTTTACATTATTCAAATGAGAAGAAGGGTAACTTCTTATTAGACACATTTGTGTTCAAATCCAAAGTCTGTAACATTGGAGTTGTCCTGAATTGCATTAGAAATTCAGCAAAAGAAAAACAAAACAATGATTTTCATTATTTATTGATATTTACTTTTTTTTTAGTCATGCTTCTCATGCATAAACAGACTTTCCATTTCCACTACTGGTATTCTGCTATATCCTTTTGTTTCAGGGCATGATGTAAATGTAATAGAAATTAGTTTATTTTACAGAATCTGTTGATTCAAAGAAAAGTGATAACTAGAAAATATCAACACAGTCATTGGTTATGCTCTGTGAAAAAAACAATGCCTTAATATTGCTTAATCAAATTTATGGTTATTATTGATATCATCACCCATAGAAAGGAGAAACCAGGAGACAGTGGAAAATGGGTTTTTTTCACATGATTGAACATGAAGAAAAGCCTGAGTCCAATATCAGCCCAATATCCAGACAATAAATAGCAATAAATTAATGGATGAAGAAGATAATTTAATATCCCAAGATGATTCTGTTTAGTTCTTTTGGCATTAAACCGTTGACTTTTTTCACACAGATTTCAAATTTATAATGGTGTCATCTAATATTTCTTGTGCAACAAGAAATATTTTCCCATAGATTTTTAATAAATGTAATATCCTCATTCTCTTCACTGGGTCCCTAATCTCTTTGCTCCTCAGTTTCCATGATGCATATAATGTATAGCATTTATTATCTCACTGAAAGGTTTTTGGGAACATGTTCACATTTGATACATTTCTGTAATGTCTGTAGCACAATGCAAAAATGCTTTGCCCCAAAATTAACATGACTACAGATGATTTTTTTAGTCTCCTTTGACCTTACCCTCTCTTTCCCTTTGAAGCATGAAGCTTCAATTTTTCTAGTATTGCAAATTGAGTAAAATCCTTGCTTGATTTCATAGCATGTTTGGTTTCTTAAAGAAAGATAGCAGGTTTGTGCAGATGAAGCAAATTTGTAGTTTTGTCCCCTGTTACTCACCCTTCTAAGCCTCTCAGTTTGTTTCTTTGACAGAAGTAATGTCTCTGAAAAGCTGTGCCTTTATGGCCTAATCCTGCCAAACTTTTTATGTGTGTCTCTTCTGGAAGTCAATGAAGACTCCACTGGCACCAGCCATCCATGTCAAAAAAAAAGCAAACAAACAACATATTTCAGCTCTATGCCATGCAGAATAACATGTATCTTGATTCAGCTGACTTTGTTTGATTCATTTGAATCTTAAAGGTTTCAAGACGTAACTGCAATGTAGGAGCTTTCTTAAGTGCACCTAAGTGGATTCAAGCAGCAATATATTCTCCTATTCTATTCTCCTATTCTATCCTTCTAAAAACCCGGTCTTTCAAAGGGTATTTTAGATGTGATCAGGAGTTTATCCTCTGCCTGAGTTCAGAACATGCTAGAATCAGAAATCTGTAGGTTTACAATCTCTAAATAATTCATTTGTGTGAACTGTTCTTTATTCCTACAATCTTCCACAATGCAAAGTGCAAAGTGTGTTCAAACAGTGCTGTCAGCCCCAAAACAAACCGGGCAGAGTGTTGCCAGGAAAGGAACTGAGAAAACACTGACCTCATAACACAGAATGTGTGACCTGTATTTAACCTAACCCAGTGGTAACATAGATTGGCACAGTTTAGAATTCACAAGCGAAAGGAAACACGAAGTGAGAGTCACCATCCATGACGCATGTGATAAAGTGTCTTGATAAAAGAAACTTGCTTTGCAAAGCACCTCTAAGACTGTAAAAATTGCCTTACAATTATGGAAAGGAAAAAAAAAATCAAAAGAAAGAAACTACTGTACCAAAATTATCAAAAATAAGCAGAGGACCTGAACAGCAGAGGGATCTGAGAAATCATCCAAGGATCAAAACTCCCAAAAAGTTACAACTAAGATCTCGTTAATCTTGCTTAAAAGAAACTTTACTATTTAGTGAGAGGTTCAGTACATTAACTATTGTTTGCAATAATGGTGTCACTTGTTCTTTGAAGCCTCACAGTAGGATTAAATACTTATGTGCCTTCCTTGTGGACATTCCCCAATCCAACCTCTTTAAGATCCCACTGCAGATCAAACTGATGTATTTTTTTTCAATCATCTGGATTGATTGGTATATGGCATCAGGTTTTAGGGCATAACAAGCACAGAAACACTGTGTGGAGAAGTAAAAATTTTATATTTTGTCTACTAAACCATTTTTCTTGATGAGATTTCTTCCAGTTAAAAATCTTTTTTTTGAAAAATGATGCTTGCCACAGACTCTGGCACTACCTTGTGCTGACAGAAGAGTGTTTCCTTTGCAAATGGGTTATACTGTGGTATGTAGTGGATTAGGAGCAGCAGACTTGCCCAGCCTCTCCCACATCACTCCTGGGCAAATGTAACTTTTCCTCTGAGGTGTCATTAGGGTAATATCAACATTAGTAACTTCAGGATGTGCCAAACAGTATATATTTATTATCTCCCAAAAAAAGAGATAAATGGTGAGCAGTTAATACTTTTTTCTGCCACAGTTATAGTTTAGATTTGACCTATGAACATCATAACAATGATTTTAGGCCACGTCATTCGGGATGCTTGGTCACAAAGATCCTCCAGGGTGAAGTTAATTAACACAATTATAATAGAAATTAAGGGAGAGATTTTGAATGGCATATTCATTTGTTAAACAAATTGAAGCACCAGAAATGGGGATGAGACTTCATATACATACCAGATGAATCATGAGGGCCCCAAAGGGGCTTCCTTCATTTTTCTTTAGTGCTTGTTACTGCACAGAGTTAGGGGTCTGGATGAATCATAGAATGGTCTGGGTTGGAAGAGCCCTTAAGATCATCTCATTCCAACCTTCCTGCCATGGGTAGGAACATCAAAAAATTTTGCTTTCTGTCCAATCTAGTGTGACCATATAACCATCAAAAAATGCGTGTTTGAGGAGACCTCTGGAAATTTTAATTCAATCCTTGCTCAAACTAAGATCAGCTCTAAGCTAAGATCAAGCTACAGACTCTTAACAAATTGAGTGTTGAAGATCACAAAGCGTATTCAAAATATTCTCCACAGCCTGTTGGGCTTTAACAGCCACACCTGCTTTAACAGCCTTATCTGAGCACTGTCTGGCTTCAGCTCCTCTGTAACACCTCATTAGCTTGTAGTAAACAGCCATTAGATACCCCCTGAGCCTTCTCTTCTCCAGCTTAAACATGCAATTTTCGCCAAATCCACTTGCAATTCCCTGGCACCTTGTTCTTTGTGTCTCTGGACATGATTTCTGGAGGGATTTGCTTCATATACTTTCCAGGGACTGAGACTGAGCTGGCGAGCCTTTACTTCACCATTGTCGCCTCCCCGTCCTTCTTGAAGTTTGTGACAATTTTCTGTGCAACGGGAATCTCCTCTGATTGTCGTGGCCTTTTAAAGAATTAGGAGTGGTCTTCACTAAGTTTACTTCAGGAGTCAGCAGCAGAGGGAAGGAGGGAAGAGTTGTCCTGCCCTGGTGCAATATTTGCCAAGATGTTGTGGTTCCAGACACAGACAGCATCGAGCTGAGCCCATATTGCCAACACACAGACCAACGTAGACAGAGAATAATGCCTTTATTGATACCCATCTAACCACAACCAACACTTGCAGGAACATCAGCAGGGACAGCTCAACCCTGCTTCTCAATCCCTTTGTCAGTCAGGACTGAAAGTTGTTATTGGAACATGCATGCATCAAGGAGTTTCCAGCACTCTGTATAGTACTCAGCTCAGAACCTGGCCTCCTCCAGCTGCTGACCTCCAGGGGGTTCTTTCTACTTCTTGTCTAGTCCTGTTTGAATTTTACATAATTTCACATTAACATACTCAAAGCAGAAAATTCATGCACATGGAAGATAGTTACAATTATAGTTTAATGAGAATACAGACTGGGCTGAATTGTCTGCCAGACAAGAGAGCTCACACTCAGCCACCTTTCTCTTTTTGCCTTCTGTTTCACATTCTTGCCCTCCTTGATCTGCCTTAGACCCTCCTTTTCCCTAGTCTTAGGTCCTTTTCCTAAATTTTCTGCAGTAGGTTTCACATTTTCCCACAATTCCTTAAAACTTTCCAGGTCATTGTAAACAAGTCTGCTATTGATCATTAACCACTTCTTATTCATGAATGGCAGATCCAGAATGGTAGGACCCTTGTACTGTTTCCAGCACCTACAGCTAAAAATTCTCTCTGTTCTCCAGAAATCTCCTCAATTATTCATGCTCTGATATGGCATTTCTCTAGAAGATCTTAATTTAGCCATCTAGAACTCTTAATGAATTAGCACCGTTTTTGAAAGTGAAGGAGAAGCAGTGTTTTAGATGTAAATACAGTGTAATGTTCCTGAAGAGAATAAGTATAATGACTGTCTTCGTGTTCCACTGTAATTATGACTCTCTCCTTATTCCATTGTAATTTAAAGAAAATATTGTCAATAGGATTATATTATATTTTAGTTATAGATGTAGCAAGTCCCTCTCTGTTACATGAGTTTCCATCTCATCAATCTATTTCTAAAATGCAGATGGTTCCTTTTTTTTTATTTTGTTTTGATTTCAAAAGCAACCTAACTAAAGAGTAACATTTAAAAGAGGTGGAAAAACAGTCCCAAAGGGCTAAGATGAGTAATGTTTCAATTATTTTCTATGCTTCAATTATATTTTCTGCCCTAAGGGAATGCAACAAAATATTGCTACATTTAAAAAAAAAAGTAAAAAAAAGAAAGAAGCATTTTTGTACGTAAGAAGTGTTGCAGTCATGTTTCTAATTAGCACTCTGTAGTTTCAAGGCAAGTTCACAAGTTCATATAAATAATTATATTTATAAACATAATCATGGCTGAAATCCTTCGCCCCTCATAAAAAATCTTTTCGTAAAACTACTTTTCTAAAGCTTATCAAATGATGCATTAAATAGAAATATTGTCTTTCTTTATGTTATACCTCGCGTAAAGCTCTAGATTCAAGATATTCTGGAAGTTAGAAACCAATGCCCTGCATTTAAAACATATTTAAAAGTTTTTTTCCTATGTGAGAGATGTTATTTTTATATTTTTCTCTGTTATGTTTGCCTTCCTTTTTATATTCTAATAGAACACAATGTTTTGCATCTCATAGTGATATCAGATGACTTTGTATTCAATAATGTTTCAACACAACCCTCTGAGCTCCACTACTTCTTTGTGTATCAGTTATTGTCTGCGCTTCACCTTTCATAACTTGATTAATATTTGCCTCTATGGCACTATAGCAAATGCTTTTCATTCTTTGTCAGAAAATCATGAGCTTTCTAAGCACAAGACATGCTCATCTGATATGATCTGTCTTTATTAAAAGAATCTTCCATTTTGCCCTCTGGTGTGGTCAAACCGATTGCCATACAGCTGACCTGATAAGATGTTCCGATGTTCTTTTTTTTTATATATATATATATATATATATATGTATATGTGTATATATATATATATATGTATATGTATATGTACATATATGATAGATAGATGATAGATAGATAGATAGATAGTTATAAGTCTCTTTGGATAAGGAATTGAAATTATCACTGTGTTAGAGAAACTATAAATATGTTATTATAAGAAATTATATGTTGCTCTGAGAGAAGTACTGAGTTGTTAATTGTATCCCAAAGGTGCCACATCTCAATGTTCCAGACTTTTAGACTGAAGATGTTCCTAAAAATTGAATGAGATCCTTCAGATCCTTCTTACTTTAATTAGGTTCATGACGTTCAGTCTGTAATCCAGGAAGTCTTAAACTCATTATTCATCAGTTACATGTTCTTTGGACTAAGGTATTTGAAGAGATAATCCAATCCTGAATAAGGTAGAGAAAGGAGTTGTGCTGCTTTTGGCAGCAGCGTAAAGAATTTGATCATTAACTGCTTTTGTTTGAAGTATGGGGAGCCACAGACGCATTAAATTTGGATAGGGCCACACAAGGAAAGTTTGGTTGGGGCTCCATAGATAGTTTGATCTTGCTTGATATTAAGCAGCATATTCTCAGGCCAGAAGAATATATAAGCATTTGACTAATTTTAAGCAGACAAATTGTTCAATGGATTTAAGCAGTCTCTTAAAACTGTTACTTACATGGATTATTGGTGTGTTTCATGGTAGTAATACAAGGACTAAGCTGTAAAGAGAGAAATAGAAGACAAGGGGGTCTACTTAACTAATTCTAGAAATATCAAGTTTCGTTACAGTCTCACGAACTGGTAGAACTCCAAGCAAAAATATATATTGAAAGAAATAAAAACTTCAAACCCTGCCCTTTCTTTCAATATTTTTTCCATGAAAAACTGCATTGTTAACAAAAGTATGATAAACTCGTCCACAAACGCAAATTAAAGCTTTTTTAAGATTCTGAGGAAGAATTTATAGGGAATACTGGACAGTTAACTAATTAACTACTTTCTGTTAGTATCTCTGTCTAATTGCCTAAAATCAATTACTTCATTAGGAAAAATCAATAGGGTTTTTCTTGTTCATCTGTTTTCAGAAATGAAACTAGGAAGAAACGTGCTCATATTCTGAATAAAGTATACAATGGAATCTGAGAAAAAGGTATTTTAAAATCAGTATAAATTTGCTGGAAGTAAAATCTCGATTGGTGAGTTTTATTTTTCCACTCTCTTTAGAAAAGTACTGATTAAATTTTGATGGAGAAACAGAGAGAATAGTGGTTAGATGTTCTTTATTCCAGCAGTGAGATGACAGAATATGTGTTAGAGAAGTCATTCAAAATATTCTTACACCTGTTTCAGTTTGTTTTGACTAATGTGATGATGCAGGTGTTAGTTGCTATGAATGTAAACTTTGAATATTTCAGGCTTCACTGAATTTTCAACATTAAACACAAATCAAGACATTATAAATATTATAAATATATCCATCCTAATATAAAAAATGAGCTTACCACTAAAACTGGAATGAAAACTCAGGGGGATTTTTATAGAGCAGTAATATCTTTAGGGACCACAGTAGGAAGACAACTCTCTACCCCAGGCTAATCAGCATGAACCAGTTCTCTTACTTCCATGCTTTCAGAGTTACTCCTCTCTGGGGTTGACTTCTGATCCTACACCACTTAGTCTTAGCCTGCTCCTGGAACCCTGTAGTGTTCCTGGGACACAATCTGTGTGTGTTCGTGCTTGCCTGCACTTATTTTTCCACATAAGGACACGGCTATGCTGCAGTTTAATAAAGTGTTTCTTGTAAAGCATGAAGTTAATGTTGCATGTTGCCTGCCCTTGGAAGTCACGCTGGTAATTCAGCAGTTGCATTGCCCTCTGTGCAAGGGCACAAAGCCTCCTATCTTAGTGTTGTAGGATACATAATGCAGAAGGATTCAGCCTGCATTTGTCTGAAGTGCAGCCTGTACTGAAGGATCCTGTCATCGGGATACAGCCGCTTCTCTGAGACAATCAGCTTGCTTCAGGATCCAACCAGGGGGAGAATCAATATGCATGAAGTGTGCATAATGAGAGAAAGCTGACCCCACAGTGAAATACAGAGCAAGCCAAGTTAATGTCTCCCTTGAAACCTAGTAAGGTCTTCTGCAGGTTTATGAAGGGATCAGGGAATCAAGGTAAGATCAGGCTGAAGTGCAGTGCCCCTGAAGAATACCATGTGGGATTAGGACATCCTTCAGACTTGCAGAAAAAGTTCCACCAGAAGATACCTCAGTCCCTAGTTCAAGTGACCAGGGGTGAGATACTGAAATGTTTTGAGCTTATGTTAAAGACTAATTTTAGTGGAAGAAAGTGTGGTCTTATCAGATACCATAGAAATGCTGATATAGTTTCAACAGAGTCACCTGGAGGAGACAGAAGAGGAATCATAGAATAGAACCATAGTTGAGTTGCAAGGGATCACAAGGATCATTGAGTTCAAGTCCTGGCTCTGCACAGGACATCCCAAGAAACCCACAGGTTGTTGGAACATGATGCAGGAAACAGACATGCCTGACAGGATGAGCCCAGGAAACAATGAATTTACCTCTGATTGGAGGTAACAGGGCTTTTGAACAGGGCTGCCGAGAGAGGCAGCAGTGATGTGTCAAGGTAAAAGAAGGCTGTTCTTCAACAACTGCAGAATTCTCTTGGGCAGGAAAAGCATGTCAGATGAAGCAGCAGCTGCAGACTCGCTCAAGGACTGAGTGACATGGTCAACTGTGAGCTAAACAATGGTCGACAAGAATAAGGGCCTGCACAGTCATCTAACTGCAAACTGTACTTGACTCAATTCAGCTTGTTACTGCACTGGTATATAACCATCAAGGACTGAGAACTATGACACCTATACAGGCATTTTGGCCATGGCAGTCTGTAGAAATGTTAAAAAACAAACAAACAAATAAACAAAATATCACAAAAAAACCCTGTGGCTTTTTTTTTTCACTGAAGTTAGTAAAGACCCTGTATATAAATTTTATTTTTAAATACAAGGAAAAAGGAAAGGGATAAAACAGGAAGAAATGAAAGATAGCTCACAGGCTTTGCCATGAAAGACCATTTGCCCTGCCATTTGAGACTGGGTCACTAAATCATCAGATTGGTTCCCTTTTCTCATCTGCACAAAAAGTACAGTGGTTTGAAAGACCAATTTGCATGCAAATAGGAATATAGATCTACTTCTTGTACAGAATTAGGGCAACAACAGCCCTAGGCTTCTCAGGTTGACCAAAGCTGGTTAAAAAGCAGATGATTAATTGTGGCAGGTTTTGTGTACTTGTCTCTTCACATAAGGATGAGAGTGTAGGTCAAATTTCTGCCACTTTCTGATATTTATGCTGCATTCCAGCAGGGATTCACATCATTCCAAAGCTTCCTCCTGTACCAATGAAATAGGAAAAGAGAAATGACCCCTACCTGGACTAACCCATTCCGAATATCAGGAGAGACAGATCAGTAACTGTGGTTGCAGTAGTGTCAGAGTTTGAGGCAGCTCAGCTTTGCCTGTCTGCAGGACTGTGCTTTGAGCCAGAGTCTACTACAGAAGAAACTACAGTTGGATAAAAGGTTTTTTTGACCAGAAGATGGAGGTGGGCTTTAACCAACTTCATTTTAAATTAGACATCTACAGCTAATCTAATCACCCTTGATTCTCATTCTCAACAGCAGCAACATTGAGTTTTTCAGTGAGTGATTTTTCTGCCTTATTTTTAACCATCTACTTCAGTCGATGCTATATTGCACCAAGAAGGAACTGCTTATCGTCATTGACCAAAAAAGAAGGTGGGATATTTAGTTTGACTACGCACAATTGTGCAAGATGAACCAAACTCTAAGCCCCCAGTTCATTTTTCTGTGGTAAAAGCCAAAACCAAGATGTTAACATTCAGCCACAAACACATTTGAAAACCAGGCAGCAGAATTCCATTTAAGGAGCTCTGGAAATAAAAATTATGAAGTTGGTTTGAAAAAGACAGGCAATGAAAATGGATATTTGAAAGAGGCAGTCTTCATCCTAAGTTATATCCCAGTGGACAGATCAATACAAAGGGAAGGGTATCAGACCAAGTGCTTACACAAATGTCCTTCAGACAGTAGTTGTGAATCATTAGATAATGAAGACTCTATACAAGCTGTTGTTCACAATCTTAGAAATGTTCCTGGCAATATCTCTTTTGTGGCAAGATTGGTACAAGGCTTTAAAAAGTGCTACATTCAGAACTCATAAGGAAATTGTTCAGCAACGTTTTGATCTCTGGTCTTATTTCAAAGATGTCAGCCTTTTGCTGAGTCTCAGGATCAGATAAATCTCTTAGTTTGGTGCCAGCCTGGGACACACTGACTAATTGGTTTTGACTGCTTTTAAGAGTGTGTTGCGTTTTTTTCTCTCGAAAATTTACATAGCTAGTGTTTTTGCCTTGTGACATCTATGTACTCCAAACCTGAAATCATTAGGGCTCATTTGGTGTATTTTGCTTTAGTGAAGCTATTTTGGTTCCTTGCTTTCCCCCATAAGTGTAATCGTTAATTCAGTCTTCCTGGGATACACAGACAGGTCAGGCAAAACAAGCACCTAGATGATGTCACTGGTAAGAAGGAGCCAGGTACAAAAGATATGTGGGATTAAAATGAATCTTGCTGAGTTATGGAGTTAGTTTAAATATTTGTTACTTCTTCCATTAAAGTGGTAAAAAAGAGAAAGGAGAATGTGTATGTCAGAAGCGACAAATGAGGAGAAAAAACTCCACACAAATTAAAACTTTGAAATGTGTAGAGCATCGAGTAAGGATTTCAATTTAGCAATGCCCTTCATTTGTTTATCTAGAGAGTGATTTTGTAAGGAAAAATAATAAAGGGAGAAAAAACTGTTAAATAGTTTTTTAAAATTACTCCACATAGTAATATTTACACTTTCTGGGAAGGAGTTGTCTTCTCAATAACCCATTCCTTTTACTTATTGGAACTAATTTCCCCCCTTTTCCCTCTCCCCCAGTGTATTTGATGGTAGTACAGAGCATATAAAATGCCTTATTTATTAGTTATGAATTAGCTGAGAATGTCTAAAGGTTTTGATACTGCTTTCATTAAAGTCTAATGCTGTTTTCTTGAAGACAAAACAGAAATAACTTACGAAAGTGCGGAGCAAGAGGAACAGTGGAGTAGCAATAGTTCTTCCTGCTGATGGTGCTTGCTTGTAAACCTCACTGATAACAATAAATAGACATGCATACAGTTTTATAATGCACTAAAGAAACTAATAAACTCTTGCTACTATCAGGATGTTTAAAAAGCTTTAACTGGGTTGGTAGATTTGTGTTTTGTGGGTTTTTTTCATCATTCTTTCAGTTTTTCTCTGATAATGGGTTTACAACAGAATAGTAAATGAAACAGTCATGGTTGTCTGCATCTTTTTAAACAGAAATGTAAGAAAGAACTAGAACAAGGACAGAAGATATCACTAAAGGAGAGGATCAAGGTAGATTTGGGGTTTCTCCATCTCTGGCAGTGTTCAGAATTTACCGAGAAGTAGCAGAGAGATTATTTCATAGAATCATAGAATCATAGAATCAGTCAGGTTGGAAGGGACCTCTGAGATCATCAAGTCCAACCTTTGATCCACTACTGCCGTGGTTACCAGACTGTGGCATTAAGTGCCACATCCAGTCTCATCTTAAAAACCTCCAGGGATGGAGAATCCACCACTTCCCTGCGCAGCCCATTCCAATGCCTCATTACCCTCTCTGGAAAGAATTTCTTCCTAATATCTAACCTAAACCTCCCCTGGCACAGCTTAAGACCATGCCCTCTTGTCTTACTGAGAGCTGCCTGGGAGAAGAGACCAACCCCCACCTGGATACAACCTCCTGACAGGGAGCTGTAGAGAGTGAGGAGGTCTCCCCTGAGAAGAGGAGTCTTCTCCAGGCTGAACAACTCCAGCTCCCTCAGCCTCTCCTCATAGGACTTGTGCTCGCGTCCCTTCACCAGCCTTGTTGCCCTCCTCTGGACCTGCTCCAGCACCTCAATATCCTTCCTGAACTGGGGGGCCCAGAACTGGACACAGTACTCCACATGTGGCCTCACCAGCACTGAGTACAGGGGAAGAATCACTTCCCTGGTCCTGTTTGCCACACTGTTCCTGATCCAGGCCAGGATGCCATTTGCCTTCTTGGCCACCTGGGCACACTGCTGGCTCATGTTCAGCTTCCTATCAATCCAAACTCCCAGGTCCCTTCCTGCCTGGCTGCTCTCCAGCCACTCTGTCCCCAGCCTGTACCGCTGCAGGGGGTTGTTGTGGCCAAAGTGCAGGACCTGGCACTCGGCCTTGTTGAACCTCATCCTGTTGGAATCAGCCCAACTCTCCAGCCTGTCCAGGTCCCTCTGCAGAGCCCTCCCACCTTCGAGTTGATCAACACTCCCCCCCAACTTAGTGTCATCTGCAAATTTGCTGATGATGGACTCAATCCTCTCATCTAAATCATCAGTAAAGATATTAAACAGGACTGGGCCCAACACTCATCCCTGGGGGACACCACCAGTGACCGACTGCCAACTGGATGCAGCCCCGTTCACCACCACTCTCTGGGCCCACCCTCCAGCCAGTTCCTAACCCAGCACAGAGTGCCCCTGCCCAAGCCATGGGCTGTAGCTTTTTCAGGAGTGTGCTGTGGGAGACGGTGTCAAAGACTTTGCTGAAGTCCAAGTAGTCACATCCACAACTTTCCCCTCATCCACCAGGTGGGTCACCCGATCATAAAAGGAGATCAAGTTGGTCAGACAGGACCTGCCCTTCTTAAACCTGTTCTGGCTGGGTCTGATCCCTTGTCTATCCTGTAGGTGCCATGTGATTGCATTTAGGATGATGTGCTCTATAACCTTTCCAGGCACTGAGGTCAGGCTGACAGGCCTGTAGTTTCCCAGATCTTCCTTCTGGCCCTTTTTGTGGATGGGCGTGACATTCGCCAGCTTCTGATCAGTTATGGTGATCAGTGACAGATTATGTAGTTAAAGTCTCACCTCTGCAGGCACAAGGAGTCCAGAGACATAAAGGCAGGCTGGGGAGCCCCAGCCTTACACATGAGTCCCAGGATGTTCCAGGAATGTCCCTGGCCTCCACCGAGTGGGACAATGGGTCTCCAGGTCATCTCACATCCCAAGGGAGGTCACTGCCGGGAATATGGGATCCATCATGTGGTGCAAGGGAAGACCACTGATGTGGAGATGGTCTGAGTACAAAAGAGGTTCAGTCTTCAAACCGGGTGATGGAGTGGTTAGGATGTCCCAGCTGCTGAGGAGTCCGTAAGTTACAGTCTAGAGATCAACCCAGGAAGTCCTTTGCACATGTGTGTCTCTCAGGGTGAGAGGTTTCTGGAGGTCCCTGAGGGTCCAAAGACCAGCCTCTGAGTAAATTGGATGTCTAAGGGGGTCTACAGGGATCCACAGTGTGCATGTGTTTCTGCGTGCAAGTGGGTGTGTGTACCATTAATTGGATTGGGGACCTCACCCCTTAAATGGATTCATGGTTGGAAATGATGCTCTTAGAGCTCTTTTCCAACCTAAATAGGTCTATGATCTTATGTCCAAGTGTTGGCAGCTTTGAGGGATCGAGATGCAGGGCCAGCAGCTGGGCAGACTGAGCATCTGAAATCAATTACTGCAGGCATCCATTTTGTATATATGTATATATATTTATTTTTTTTTTGGTAAGGAGATCAGGTTGGAGATGCTCGTTTTATAACTACAGGGACCCACCTGCTTGTGCCAAGTGGCCAGACAGCAATTTTGTCTCTTGCAATAGTTCATACAGTTTCAGGACCACAGGACTATTACCTGTATCAAGAGGCAAAATCCCACCCCTAAGCAGCAAAAACTCTTCTGCTTTACAACTACTTTCTGGCTCCAGGGAAATTCTGGTCCAAGCTGTGGTGCAAAGTTGGGAAGAAATGGCTGATGGGGAGGTGAGTTGCCACTGAATTGCCATTCTGTGCTTGAGTTGACAGCTTTTCCTAAGGTCTGATTTCTACAAAACAAGACTATTAATAATTAAGGAGTGAGTAAAAGCTTGTGTCACTCCTCAGCTATTTGGTATTGGCATTTGATGACAGCGACATTTTTAAATGTGATTTAGATGCTGGGCTTTCCATAAAGCGAAATAAAATATGTCTGTCTGAGTGGATTTGAGCAGTCATCTACTCTTGACTGTTCCTAATCATTCCCCATAAAATATTTACTTCCAAGACAGCCTTCCTATTTATTCCCACAGTTTTAATTTCATATAGGTGACAACTGTCAAGTTCGATTCCACGATTTCTTTCTTTTCTTATTATTCTATTTATCTATAGCTAATTATTTTGTTAATTGATTGATTCTAGGTTTGGCATGTCAAATCTGTCCCACTGCAGCCACTCCAGATTCTTGGAGTTTCCCCAATATGATCTATAAAGGTGTTCAAAATATATCAGTAGGAGACTAATTTGACTCTTTATCTCCCAGGATTTGTTTTTTCAACATCTTGTGAGTTCACTTAGACTTCTGCTTTCCAGTGCCACACACTGTCTCTGTTGCTTTTAATTCAAGTGCAAACAGTAAGAAAAAGCCCAAGACACGACAACTGTTATTTACAGGAAGAAATTGTTTCTCACTTTTCTCTCTGTTCTCTAACCTGATCAATCCCAAGTTCTTTTCCATATTGTGAAGCAAATTCAACAGGAACTTAACATCCTTCTTGATCTTAATAGGCTCCTTATTAGAGATTATGTTGCAATGAGGAAAAGCTGCATGTTTGAAATTATTCAGGCATAAGGGTTTGTTTTTTGGTGTAACTTCTAAAAAGTTGTTTTGCTTGCACTTCAAAATAAACAGCAAATGCTGCTGTATTTTCTCAGCAGCTGAACAAGCCTTTCTTTACACATTTCTGAGAGCCACCAGATCAAACTCCTTAGAGGTGATGTATCCTGCTTCCAGATCCTGTTTTATCTCAGGTGGCAAACATTAGATTTTCAACATTGCAATGGGCTGCCCTGGGAGGTGGTGGAGTCACCAGCCCTGGAGGTGTTCAAGAAAAGACTGGATGTGGCACTTAGTGCCATGTTCCAGTTCACAAGGTGGTGATCGGTCAAATGTGAGACTCAAGGATCTCTGAGGTCTTTTCCAACCTAATTGCTTGATTCTGTGATTCTGGTAGAATCCGAGATTTCTCTGAGTTGGGATATTTTGACCTCTATATGAACAAGCTGTACAGCCAGAGGGAACATACTCACAGCAAATCTGGGGGAAGGTGTCGCTGTCCTGAGGGGCAGGGCCACTGCTCAGGGGCTCTCGACAAGCTACAGAGTGGGCTGACAGAAAACTCATGGAGTTCAACACCACCAAATCAGCAACTTGGGAGACGAAAGGCAGTGTCTGATTTAACAATTCCCAGTGAAAGAGATGTTAACAAACTGGATATGCATATTAAGAACAAGAAACTCTTAATATGGTTGGGGTTTGGAACAAAATGGGTACCAGAAGAGGTTGAGTTGATTTAGGTTGGAAAAGCTGCCTCTGAAGGCATCTAGCAGTTCTCTACAACCACTAATGGAGCCAGACTCTGCTCAAAACTATACAGTGAAAGGACAAAAGGCATGAGTTAAAGATGTAAATGGGAAATTTCTGAGACACTCAACTTAAACACTGTTTACAAGGGAAGTGGTTATTCACAGGACAGGCTGACCAGAGAGACTGTGGAGACTGTCCCTGGAGACATTCAAAACCCAGTGTTTCACAGATCTGAACAACATGATCTAAGTTCAAAGAGCATGCACAGAGCAAGTGGAACATCCAGAGGGTCTTTCCAACTTCAGTTTGTTCATATTTCTGTATGTATACACAAAAGTTAGTCACTCTGGAACCTGAATCTCCTTGGAGTCCAGATTACAGTTAAGTAGGAGCTTTGTAGATCATAATGGTGTTATTTTACTAAAGTGGCTCTACCTTGAATCGGGATCCCAGGACTTTCAGATCACTTTTCCACCTACCCTGGTTTTTTCAACTGCATGGCACATCATCAAACCCACTGAGGAACAACCTGAAAGAAATGGAGACCCTTATGCTTCTACATATTGTGTTCTGTGGGCTTCCTCTCTTGTAGAGCAGGCTGAGCTGTCAACTTCTTTGTATCAGAAGCCAAATAATCAGTTTAGAATGACTTTTGCCATTTTCCTTTCTCCTTCAGAAATAACTTGGTGTGATGAAAATTCAATCTGTTTTTAAGAACAAGGAAAAATTTAGCAGCAATAAAAAGTGAGGGCTTATATGGGGTCTTGACAGGTAAGTGAAAAAGAAGAAAGTTTTGAAATAATTTTCAAGGATAATTTAGTTCCAGAATTTCATTTGGAATCACAGCCTATAATCTGAGGTTAGTATTTATTCCTTAAGGTATTTCAATTTACTGCTGAAGTAAATGCTACAACATGGAACAACTGTCACAGTACCTTAGCTTTAAGGCCTACATTGCTAATCATGACACCTGTGCCCCAGGGCCCTGAGTCTGCAAGTTCTTGTTCAACAAGGACAGCAGGTGGGAGGGGAAACTGTGCATGAACACAAGTAAGATTAAGCAGTAGACTCATTTCTCTGCACAGAATGGAAGTGCAATGTGTTTTCCACAAAACCGCCTTCTTATTTTCAAGAATGGGAAGGAAGAAAGGACTATTGTTTGCCAAAGAATGTGGGATCTGACAAATTGGTTATGTCACATCCTCAGGCAGTTTATGCTGATTTACACTCACTGAGGGTCTGGCCTGCATGCTGAAATATAAAACTGAGCTTGGTGGTAATGAGACATTTACTCATGTGGTCCTGTTAGCCCTATTAGAACTATTTGGGAATCAATTCATAGCTGCAGAGCTCAGGTAGCTTTCTACTCTCTGTCCTGCTTTTTTAGCTCCTGCTTTCACGTAGCAACTGGCATCTGCCCAGAATGAGGGATCAGCTTGCTAAATCCATTGTGCATGCTTTTGTGCAGTTGCCAAAAAAAGCTTCCTGATCTTCTGGATTGATCAAGGTATTCAGAGCTTCATTAGATAAACAAAAGAAAAGCAAAAAAAGTGTTATCTGGCTACTGTAGTAGGGAACACTCTTAATGATTTGGAAAATTCAGCTTTTGTTTTTCATGCAGTTTTTGATTTTGTTCATTGCATTGGGGATGTTTTATGGATGTGTATATGCATTTTTCCCTCTCCAGCTTCGGTGAATTTCATGAAAGTTCTGCTGGCCTGTGGGTGACTTTGGCACCTGTTGTTTAGGTTTATTTGTGTTCTTCTCATCAGTTAAATTTAGTAATAAGGCATTAAAATTTAAATGACTTCACAATATGCAAGAAAGAATGCTTACAACCTTTCTTGGTAGGGGCAGTCTTTGAGACTTATGTACTTTAAGTTAGTGCCCAATGGCATTCTGGTCTGTATCAGGAACAGTGTGGCCAACTGGTCCAGGGAAGTGATTCTTCCCCTGTACTCAGTGCTGGTGAGGCCACATGTGGAGTACTGTGTCCAGTTCTGGGTCCCTCAGTTCAGGAAGGATATTGAGGATCTGGAGCAGGTCCAGAGGAGAGCAACAAGGCTGGTGAAGGGACTCGAGCACAAGTCCTATGAGGAGAGGCTGAGGGAGCTGGGGTTGTTCAGCCTGGAGAAGACTCCTCTTCTCAGGGGAGACCTCCTCACTCTCTACAGCTCCCTGTCAGGAGGTTGTATCCAGGTGGGGGTTGGTCTCTTCTCCCAGGCAGCTCTCAGTAAGACAAGAGGGCATGGTCTTAAGCTGTGCCAGGGGAGGTTTAGGTTAGATATTAGGAAGAAATTCTTTCCAGAGAGGGTAATGAGGCATTGGAATGGGCTGCGCAGGGAAGTGGTGGATTCTCCATCCCTGGAGGTTTTTAAGATGAGACTGGATGTGGCACTCAGTGCCATGGTCTGGTAACCACAGCGGTAGTGGATCAAGGGTTGGACTTGATGATCTCAGAGGTCCCTTCCAACCTGACTGATTCTATGATTCTATATCAGTGATTTCAATACTTCACAAATTCTGCTTCCAGTAACGAGGCAATTCCTGACGTTAGTACCAAGAAGTGCATTGACTATTCAGCCAATGAAGATTTGTACTAATCATTGGTACCTAAAACATGAAGGCATGAAAATGCCCACCAAAGTCAGGTTGCACAAGAAATAAATCAGAAATGAAGCCTTGGAATTGTTTTAAAATCTTTATGACAAGAAGTAGAGATGAATCTCAAGACTGAATATGAGGAAAATTGTTCAGTTTTTTAGCCATGGAAAGCACATCAATTAATTTTAATGTAATAATTTTATGAAATTTGATGGTTTACATCAGAACTTACTGTAACAAAAGTCTAGGAGAATAAAATTTGGTAAGATTATACAGTAACTTGAGACCCTTCCAGATCAAATTCCCTGAAGTGAATTAACAACAATATTGTGCCTTTTAGAGAGCATTTTTTTTATATAGCAAGACATTCCTTCACCATGGTGCTTCAGTGGGCTGAAGAAAATAGCTAAAGGCTCTCATTTGATTGTGATATGTCAACAGAAATTCAGGTTTTTCACCTATCTGTTGAAGAAGTTTTCTCAGTGGTGATGGAACATCAATGCTCTTCCTGTAAGGCAGGATTTGATTTTATAAGTTTAAAAACAAAACGAAACAAAACAAAAAGCATATTTATGAGGAAAGAAGATGTTCACAGTCCAACACGTTCGGTGACTTCCCATGGTTGGACTTTCTACAACTTAATTTTGTGACACATCCTAAGCTAGGGGCGTATCTGTCTCTGCTCAGACCTCGAGTTTTTCTGCTTTTCTGCCATTTCCTCCCGTCTGGGAAACACCAGTGGTGTAAGAAGGTATGGAATAATGTGTGGAGGAGAGGAGAAAGTGAAAGGAAGGGAGGAAGGAATTATGAGAGGAAGGGAAGATAGGAAACACAGAGGGAAGGAAGCAAAAAAAAATGAAGGAAGGAAGACTTGGTTGTTTCTTAGTTCAGTTTCTTCCCTTCTTTTTCCAGCGTGGAAGGAGGTTGTGCCAGTGTCCTCAGCCTAGTTCATGGGTCCATGCTTCATACATCCCCATCACCCAGGGCTTTACTATGGCTCAAGGCATACCCACAAAAGGTACAAAAAGGTGAGGCAGTTTGGGATATTTTCCACTTTTTAACAGTACCATAGAGAAATGACAAAGCCTGTGTCCCTCTGAGTCCTTGCAGAAGGGTGGCTGGAATGACTCACCAGAGGCAAGTACAGAGTTCCTTTTAAAAGAAAGACCCTTCTTTCTGTTTTTAGTCTCATAGATCGCTTGACAAAAAAAGTAATATTGAGCCTAAAAAGAGACTTGTCTTTCTACTCAATTCATTAATTTTGACTTCTTGATATTTTTATTTTCCTTTTATAGTTTATGGCCTTGCATGCTCTTAAAAGAACTTTTCTTCAGTGGTTCAAAGACAAATCCTTCCCCTTTGGGTCTGACTGAAGTTTGGGCTACTCGTTTCTCTCAAAACATTTGTATAAATTCCTCAAGAAGATATAGCAAGAATTATTATGTCTTTGGGATGTGGGGATGAAATGTTTTAGCAACAATTCTCTGGTTTGGGGAACACTGTCATTTAACATCCCATACCTTCTTGAGGCAGAGAAAGAGTGAATTGAGGAATGTGACTTTTTTTTTTTTTTTGCCTATGTAAACCTTAGTATCTTCTGTGTAGAAATATCTAGGACAATTACATTACCATTTCACCACCAGCAAAAAACCCACCATTTATGTGGGTTTGCTGAGGTATTCCAGTGCCATGGAAAATGAAAATGAGACCTTTGTCTGTATAAGATTTCTTTCAGGATAATAAGAAAAAGACACATGTAGCGATTGCCTGTAGTCAAGAAGGAAGCTTACAGAAAGCAAGACAAGTATGTTCAACATTGACAGTCTTCTGTTTCTCAAATGAAAGTTTTGAAAATTGGGATTTTCAGTACTTTGAGACTGCTTTCTCTCTTTCTTTTTTGTCTATTCCTTTTCAGAAGTTAACCCTTGAGCTTTAGAACATCTTATTGGGAGTACTGTGTACACACATAATGCTTTAGATTGTCAAAAAAAAAAAAAGAAAAGGGAAAAAAAAGAGGGTTTCAGCAACACTTATGTAATGAGCTCTACTCCCAAGGGTGCATCCATTTTCAATCACTGCTCAGTAGTAACTAATTTCCACTTGATATTTCTACAAAACCATAATACTATGCATATTTTACTGCCACTGCTAATCCTGCCCTAACGCCTGTAATTCAGACTGTTGACCTCAGTAATAAAGTGTTGTCACCATTCTTTTACTAACTGGTATCAAATTAGGATTTAACGGGTATTTTTCAAAATTTGAGATCCTATCCACTGCTTATAGAGGAGTATGATCAATTTGTTTTGGTGACTGTTGCACTTCTGTTGTTTATGATTCTTGGCTTCTAAATTTGAAAACCAAGTGCAAAGACTCTAGACCTTATAACATTGTGTTATAAGTTCCAGTAAGTCATCTGGCGTGTTATTTCAAGCTGATGATGTTATCACTGTACTCAGAAAAAAATTTATGTTTGGCTAAACCATGATTCTCAGAATGGCATCAAAGCATCACTTAGAAAACCCAACAGATGGATGGTGTTAACAACTGTAAATTAAGGACCTAGTAATTGCTTAGGATTAAAAGAATTACTTTACCGTTCCTTCTAAACAAAAGATGGAATGGATTTTCAGAAATACAGGTCTCTAGCACCATTCCATATGCTTCAGGTCATCCAAGGTGCCTGCATGTGAACGATGGGAAAGAAAAAGGACTTGAGGAGTTACAGCAGGATGCCAGGCAGGGTATTCCGTCATACCTACAAGGACATTAATCTGCATGTTGGTTGCTCAATTCTGTCTTTAGTGTGTCTCAAGAGGGTGTCTGTCTTCAGTATGTCTCTCGAGATGATGCCTTCAGACAATGGAAGATCCTGAAAAGTTAACTTAGGAAGACACAATTTCCCTCCAGAAATCTTCACTGTGTTGTCCTTCACTGTGCCAGAAATGTAAACACACACATACTTTAGGCTGGTAGGTTCACTGGGAGCTTAAAATATAGGTAGAAATGAGAAGACTAACTGAATGTGTTAATCCTTCTGACAAATAAATAACTGCCTTAATAGTGTGTCCAAAAATGATTCACCTTCACTGTTTTAAAAAAAAAAAATCATTTGATTTTGCCTGTTGTCTCTATCTGGCAGTTTGATTTTATTACATTTTTAATATAGAGACTGAAGGAGTCCTTTGTTTTCTTGAACTTTTGTTGGTGACCTACATTAATCAAATTCTCAAACATCATTTAGGTAAACTAAGCAGGCTGTGCTTTTAAGCTGTAGTTTTTCCTAAGGCATTTTCTCTAACCCTTTAATAATTTGAGTGGTTCTTTCTCATGTTCTTTCAAACTATTCAAAATAATTTAAAAATTGCAGATCGCAGAACTGAACAGGCTAAACTTTTAGTGGGGGAGAGAAGAGGAGGAGGTGTGGATACCTTTTTTCTCTAGTGACCAAAGATAAGACATGTGGATTGGAAATGAAACTGCATTAGGGGAAGTTCAGATGGGACAACAGTGTAATGAGACAGTTATTGGTCACAGCATCAAACCTGTCAGAGTTCAAGGAGCATCAGGATGACACTTTTAGTCATACAGTTTACTTCTGCGTAGTCCTGTGTAGAGAGTAGGACTCAATGATCCTTAGAGATCCTTTCTATCTTGGGATATTCTATGATCTTGTATACATAAATCAATGTTTGACTCATATTCTTACCTGCAGAGATTTTTTTCATGCCTCTTCTTATACCATTGCAAGGAAGACTGATGTTGAGTGTTTGATGTTGAAAAAGCCTTTTAAGAGTCATTGATTTCAAGAGGAGAAATCTTATACTTCATTCTTTAAGGCTGCATGACCCTCACAGAGTTTTCCTCAGACATGTACTTTTTCATTCAGCTCTATAAATTAGATTAGACTATCTTTGTAACTTAGTGTCAGTGTTTGTTCTTATTTTTGTTATACCTCTTTTTGAGTTACCCAGTAATTTTAGGTTTAATTCAGGTCTTTAATTTTTATGTTGAATAACTTACTACCCAAGTTTTGATCTTTACACAATCAAGCTAACAGAAAATTCAGCATGACCTGGATGTTGACTTGTCCAATGGATATTCTTAATCTTTTTAATACACACATTATGATTTGTATGATGATATTGTCAGTTAAAATGCCATGTTAGGTTAAGTGAAATGTCTATGCATATTAGATTAAAGCACATACCTTTACCTGTAAGGCTTGCTGCCAAAGTGAGACTTGATGGGAGGAAGGGTATATGATTTGTTTACTTGCATTTGTGCCTCGTGTTATGGTAAAAATATTTGACAATTCAGAAACTTAGCATATAATGTTTCTTGACTGCAAACTTGCAGTTTCATCAACATCTCTTGATAAATTTTCCTACAAAACTCCTACAGAACATCAATGTTCTTCATTACAAATTTATCTTGCCTCTTAATTGTACTCCCAAGTTTACTTCCCCAGGATAAGCTATTCCTTTTGTAATTTTGGACCCTCTTCTGTTCAGAACACATTTTAAATATGAGCTCTTGATCACTGACTCCTAGTTAGCTATCAGCTTCCATTCTAGTGGATTCATTTGTACCAATGACATTGGTAAAAATGTGAAAATAATCGTTAAGAATATTTTAGCGACATAGAGGAGGAAGAATGAGATTGAATGACTCACTTAAGGCTATTCAGAAACTGTTAGTCAGAGATAGAATAGCACAGACCTTCTCAATTCTAAATCAGTGCCTTCAACAGAAGACCATCCTGTCAAACGTGCTGTTGACCCTGCATCTGTCTGAGGCCCCCATCTGTTTTCATGCATAAACAGATGGCAAATAGAACTTTTTCACATGAAATTTTATTCCCTGGGTGCTATAGCTTCAAAAATTATATTTAAAAAAAATCATAATTGAAAGAGGATGTTAGAATATACCAGACACTCACAATGTGAATCCTACTACAAGATGAAAATTTTTTTATGAGCAACTAGGTATATTATCACAAACGAGTACGAGAAACTTTAATGACTGATTGGAAAGACAGAATAAACATTTAATTACTCATTCATATTTTATTTAATGCAAATTCATGAAAGGTCTGACTGCAGTTAAATGAGGTGTATATGATAATATGCACAGTGATTTAGTTGGTGCTAATATATTAGTAAACAGATATTTCTCTAAACATCATTAATATTTGAAGGGTTGTAGGGGGAGCATATGATGTCTTCTTCTTGCAGATTAAAATACCCAGTATATTTCAGTACTTCTGTTGGCAGACAAGAAGGATGAGTGTTTAATGGGAGTCTTGTGGAACACATTGCATTCAAGGAGTTAGTTGTCTTGAGCAAACTCTGACAGACAGGGTGGGCCTTGTGCTAAGGCTTGAGATACTGATAGATCAACTTGAGTCACCCCAGGATAACACCAGACATAAAAATAAAGGGAAACATACTAGAAGGCTCTAGAAATGTTTATCCATGTATGTTCTGGTGGGCATAAAAGATTCCTGTCAAAACAAATGTATAGTTTTGTTTGTTATATTAGATATAAGGAGCCATGGTAAGGAGGGGTGTTGAACCTCTCCATGGGATATGTGCAGAACTTTAGTACTGTTCATCTGGGATATGTGCTATACTAAATGAGAATGGGGTTTCCAACAGCTGAAGGAACAGCAGATTTATTCACTAGCTAAATTTCTCTTCCTAATTCTTATCATAGTGTTATTACTGTTGCTATTACAGCAGTTTTGTGGCAACATTTGCTGCCGTGCCCTTTTATTGGGATCTGGAAATAACCCTGCACCTTTCCTGGTGCAGAACAGAGGGCTAAGGAGACACAGTAAAACTTGCATAATCTCTATAAATTGAAATTCACATTTCTCCTGCTTAACCTTTTGTAGGAAAAATGTAAGCGTATTGCAAGAATAGACCACCTTAGGATGTGCGTCTGACTTCTGTCCATGAGCAACATCTTAATTTAACAGAAAGTGATGCAGGCTCACTGTGTCTCAGTTGTTTAGCTCTGGAAACAGAAGTACACCCAAGTGCATTATTTTAGTTATGAACCTTGTTTCCGAGAGGATCTCCACTGCACAACAGAAAGACACTGCAGTGCAAGGAACAGCTGTAGTGAAAACACTCCAGATATCATATTGGCCATCAAACTAGAATCTTGAAACACCAGACGACTCTATATAGACTCTTACAAAATGTAGGGAAAATTGGTTTAGCTGGGTCAGGTGTATTTTATGTAGTGACTAAACAAGTCAGTCTTTAGAACTGACTAGTTTGTGTGACTTGCCACTAGTTTGTGGCAAGATTCAAATAGTAGCGAGAGAGCTGCTAGTCTAGAAAGCATCTAACTTTTTTCACTTTTATAAAAGCAAAAATGATGCTGTTGTTTACGAAGTCTCAAGTCTAGTGTGACTAATTTAGCATTTAACTTATGCATGGGCAAGCCTCATACATAGTGTTCTAAATATGTGCAGTAGAGAGAGAAGGGAGAGTGGTGGTAAGAATTGAAGAAATTGGTGGGAAATGAACCAGTACCCCTAAATGAAATATTTTAACCCCATAACTAGCCAATGGAGAGCAATAAAGTGTCTCTGACAGTCTGCTTAGAATCATCTAGTTTGACTAAATTACCTCCCTGGGCTAAAAAGACTTGTGAATATATCTGAAGTTTTACCAGTCTGCAGAGAATTTGAGCAAACTGGTGAATTCTAGATTGTCACAGTGAGAACAAACTGCACCATTATCAGGTCAATATATAGAAATAGCTGTAAAATAATAGGGAAAGCATTAAAAATCCTATAAAAGTACTGTAAAAAGTAACATGCTAAGGGAAAAATAAAAAAAAATAAAAAAAGGAAAGAAAATGAACAGAATAGAATAAAATACTTCACAAAAATATACGCACCAGTCAAAAAATTTTTTTTTTCAACTCTTAAGTGTATAGGGGAACTGTTTGGCATTTTTTTTACTACAGACATTGTAGAAATGCATGTGATTTGTAGAATATATGTAAATTAGCTGGCATTTTTCCTATTCTAAAATTTACATTTTGTAATCCTTAATAATGTAAATATAAAATATTTGAATGCAAGTTTTATATGTAAGGAACTCACCTGGGTTCTAGTTAATGGATTAGTTTGCATCGACAAATCACTACATAAAATCCTACTAAGGGCTATCCTAACAACTAGGCTTGATATTTACATCCACACTTACTTTCACTTCCTGTCTGAATACAAAAATGTCTCCAAATTAAAATTAAAGAAATCATAGAATAAAATTAAATGCACAAAAATTAATTAAAAGAAATATATACTGCTTAGGAAAACAACTTCCATAGTGGGTTCTGCTGTCATGGATCTAAGCATACTATTAAGGATCTCTGGTTGTCCATCTTCTTTAGGAAGTTTTTATGTTTGTAGGGAGATAAGAGGCATTTTTCCCCTTCTCTTTATAATTATTTTTTTCTCTATCTTCTGTAGAAAACCTTCTGTCTGCTGCTCATTGTGTTACAAGTCTTGTGAAGTGTGTAGAGGTGACCTCCTGGTTAAAGTCCCTCTGCAAACACAGACAAATACTTAGTTTGTGGCTCCATATCTTGGCATGAAGATCTTCTGACCCGTCCAGATGAGCATCTCTGGCCACATACCTCAGCTTAGAGAGCGGGACAGGCCAGAGATAGACCCTCTATGTGTCCAGAACAGCACTATGTGATACAGAAGAGCACATCAACCCAGTACTTTTAACGTCTTTACAACATTTTCTCTGCCCACAACACCCAGTGTTGCTGTTCCCTAAATAACGTTAAGACCAAGTGAGCTGTGGCATAGAAGCTTCTTGCACACCAACTGCTTTTATGGAGAAAATAACTAGGAAAGTATATGGGGCCAGTTCAAAGTAGAGCATCCATGGTGTTCTCCTGAGCCTTCTAGAAATTCTTCAAACTGCTTGGAGTTTGATCTATCCTATTTTCCTGTACATCACCTTCTTGAAGAAACTCTACTCCAGTCCAGGACATCCCCACCACAAAATGCAATACTTACAATTTCTAGTGTTATTTCACAATTCATCCAAAAATTAGGATCATGCTTACTGATTCCTGAGAGTTAGAAATTATCTGCACTCCGTAGCTGGCCAACCTTGTTGATTCAAAACCGAGTATATAGTCCAATCTCCAAAATCAGGATATCTCCAGAGTTTGTCTTATTTGATCACTGTTTATCACTAATATTATGTTCCCCTCTTCTGTCCCCTATGGCCGGTCAGAGATGAGATCAGCTCATCTTTCAAGTTTAGAAAAGGCAAACAAAGGCAAAAAAAATAAAAATATAGTTATATATCTTAGATAAGAAGGTTTATGTTACCTGAGCAGCCATGACAGGAAAAAAAAAAAATCGAGGCATTTAATGAGCCTGCAGTTAAACAAAAAAATCCTAACTATAAATATGCAGTTATGCATCTTAGTTGATTTTAAGCAACTAATTTGAGCTATTGGGCATGGTTTCCCTGATTTAATCAAACATATCAAATGAACAAAATGTTTGTAAGTAATTCCTTTCTGTTTTTCCCAGGTTTGTGCTAATATTTTTTTTCCCATTGCACTGAATTTATCTAAGACAGCTACACCTTTAAATACGTAATTACTTTCCTCTGCCTACTGCTACAGAGCTTTCCTTGGGGGAAAGATATCAGAAGAACAGTTATCCCAACCTCGAATGAAGTGGAAAATTTAGTTGTAAGTGGCATTTACTGCTCTCTTCAGTAGCAATAATCCAACCATTGAAATGTTACTAAGATTGCTTCTTTTGACCCTTTTTAACAAGATCACAGCTTTCAGCATTTCAAGTACCCTTATCAACCAGACCCAGCAGTGGTTTTGGGAAAGGCATTACCTGATGTGGGAGGCTTTAAGGTGTCAGAGAGAGTCAATCAGCCCCAGTACAAAGCAATTCTTATCAGAAATCCCTTGCTCTTTACTTTGTACGATTTTTCCCTTCTGTATTGAGGTGGGGGCTGGAAAAATGATTGAAGAAAGAAATTGTTGAGTAATGTACAGGCATTTTCTCTACATAAGTGTCTTTTATGAAACATCAATTTATTAAGGCTGTTGCTACAGTGTGTGCATTGGAGGTGATGAGAGTGAAAAGCTTTCAGAGACGAGGTCTACAAAACACTAGACAACCCTTAAGGCAGTCAGAGTAAAAATCAGCAGGTCCCATCAGTATGGTCTGTATAAAATTTTTACTGTGCACCAAAGTCAAGGAAAATTTCCCCTCTTTTCTTACCTTCTCGATTGCAGTGTATGTCTATGTTCAGGAGAAAGATAAATTGATACTACAGCAAAAGGTGAACGTCCTTCATGGTGGAAAATAACCTTTGTCAACATCAAAAATTAGGAACTGGAGAAGCAGGTGTTGAGAATAGCTCTTTAGGATTATTGGGCAACTCTTTCGGAGTTCAAAATCATAGCTTTTTTTAGACATCTGAAGCTAGGAAGAAATAGAAAGAGGACTTAGGGAAATTTAATCTGAATTTTCTACTCTATGGAAATATCAAAGATACTGCTGCTTCTTTTTTTTTTCTTTTTTGTATGCTAGGAAATGAATGGAAGCAGAAATGCTTGGGTTCATTTGTCTTAATCTTTTTCTAAGTGTCAGCACTGTATTTGCTTTCTCTGCTCTATATCTTGCAACTTTTACATAGATTAAATAATTTTAGGTTCCACTGCAAAATATTTCAAGATCCATTGCCAAAAAATGTTGGAGAAAACCTGAATCTCCTTATAATAGCAAAGTGATAATTATTGATCATTCAATTGTTGATTACTTAGAAATACACATTATTATTATTATTATTATTATTATTATTATTATTATTATTATTATTATTATTATTATTATTTTTGAGATGGTTTAAAAATTTTAAATAAATCATATTAAGCAAATTCACATCTTACTGAAGGGTTTTTACATCATGTTCATAGCCCACTTGTATGTTTCTTATGAATAATAGAAACTAAAAAGTACGTTTTGTAGCATGAAAAAGTTAATATTTAAGTCTATCAATTTTGGACAGATCTGGTATATTCTCCATCATTTGAAGTTGCTTGATGCATTGGGAATGGCATTCTACAGAATTATCAAACAGCAATCAATAGAATTGATGCAGAAATCATGTAGTAAGGTTGAAAATCTTGGGGATGTCAACCCTAAGACCTTTCTAAGCCTACAGTAGCCAATGTTGTGAAGGTACACTAGAAAATAACACTGGAAATATCATATTCAGCTACCTTTGATTTCTGAGACAGAGCGACTTGATATTCCAGCTTTTCAGACAAGGACATGGCAGTCCTAGTGGACACCAGGTAAAACATGAGCCAACCAAGTGGCCTTGTGACAAGGAAATATGTTCTGCAAGGTGAACCTGGTACACCTTTTGCACATCTGCGTGCTAAAATTGCAAATACTTTCTATTTTCCTGAATCTATCTATAGAGTTCATGAGTGCTCAAAAGAGCAACATCCAAAGGATTTGTTTACACATTTAGTAAAGATCAATATCTTTTCAATATGCCTAGAATAGCTTAATGAGCATCCTGAAAACCTAATGAAAGATGAAAAATTGATTTGATGTGATTCTTCTGCGAGACCATCTATGAACTCATTGATTTTTGTTGGATGTCAGATTAGCAAAATACTTCTTAGAAGTTTTCGACTCTGAAACATCTGTGGTGAAACTAAAAGCCCACCTGAGTAAATAAAAAACTTTGATACCTTCCTAGTGTTGAAAAATTTCAGCAAGTGTACACACTTTGTAAAAGATATAACACATTAGCATCTATTGCTCCTCTCCTTCAAAGCAGACATTTCCTATTGAATATTAGATGAGTTCTTGGCACCACTCAAAGAAAAAGGAAAGGGAAGGAGGACACTTCATATTTCCCTTTCAGCAGAGTTTGAAGCATTTTCTTGGGAAGGAAAATTAGTGATCTCTACCCAAGCTCTCCTATACAGTGCCACATGAGAGATATGATTCCCAACTTATGCTTTTCAGCAGACAGACATATTAGAAATGCTCTCTGATGGAGGAAGGCTTTTAAATTCCAAATAGTTTAGTCCTCCAAGATTCATAAACTGATCCTTCTCCTGAAATTAAATAGTCAAGTAGTGTATTGGGTTTTCATGGTAAGGTTTTGGTAGTGGGGAGGCTGCAGGGGTGGCTTCTGTGAGAAGCTGCCAGAAGCTTCTCCCATGTCTAGTGAAGCCAATGTCAAACAGCTCTGAGATGGACCCATTGCTGGCCAAGGCTGAGCCCATCAGTGACAGGGGTAGGTATTTAGGGAGAGGAAAAAGTACTGCACAACATCAGGCAGAGAAGGAGTGAGAATATGTGAGAGAAACAGCTCTGCAGACACCAAGGTCAGTGGAGGAGGAGGGGCAGGAGATGCTCCAGATGCCAGAGCAGAGACTCCCCTTCAGCTCGTGGTGCAGGCCGTGGTGAGGCAGCTGTGACCCTGAAGCCCATGGAAGTCCATGGGGGAGCAGAGATCCCCCTGCAAAACATGGAAGATCCCCATACCAGAGCAGGTGGATGCCTGAGGCAGGCTGTGACCCCATGGGAAGGAAGCCCATGCTGAACTGCTGGAGTCAGCACATGAAGTCAGCTTTTGAAGTATAAACTATTTGTTTCCATTTGTCTGCTGTTAAAAACTCTCTACTTCATAAAAACACATAGGTGAATAAATAAATCAACAAATAATAATCTTCAGCTACTCACAAGTTTAAGAACAGAGAGCCAGTCTTCTATGCTAAGTAGTTGCTGCTATGGTTTCCTACATTCTCAGCTGCTGAATATTTATTAACTTACAAAAACAGAAACAGCTTCAAGAAAAAAATTATTGGAGAGTCTGATATCTGAATGACTATGTCTGGTCTCAAGTGACTTTTCACAGGCTATTTGAGTGCAAATACTTTCAGGTAAAGCTCAGGATTGTATTTCCTTTATGAGTTTCACTGCCATTAAATTAGAGGCTCAGTCTCCTTTTGTTTTGCACATAGTTCAATTTATGCTTCACTCCTTAAACATGGTTAGATGTTATAAAAGTAATACCTAAGCATAGTCTCTGACCAAATGGTCTATGTGTTCAGCTGGGTGCTGGAGACTGGAATGCAAAATCTCTGATTTAAATCAGAGGGCAGAGTTGATTCAGTGTTTTGTTTATTACAGATGAGTATTTTTAATTATTGGCTAGTGGATGACAAAGAAGTACCCACACCTCTGTCTTTATCATAAAGTGGCTTGGGTGTATTACCTGCTTCAACAAGATGGCAAATCGTAACAGGAAAGGTGCATCAAAATACCTGAGAAGTGTCATCCAGATGACAGTATCTGCAATCAACCATCTTAGATGATTTTTAGGGTCAGTATTATGGATTTATAGATAATATTCTTAAAGCCTAGATAGGTGATAACACCAGGCTGCAGATCCTGTCCTCTGACAAAGCACTGAAATTAAACACTGCAGTACTGACCTTAAGTCCTTTTTTGAAATTAGCTCAGAGGTTCCTGCTGTAGGTATGATTTCTCTCTCTTTCATAATTATTATCCATCTTGGATCTAGCACAATGGAACAAGACAGCTCAAGGTTAGAATGAAGATCAGCTGAGAAAAGAAGAGAGAAAGAATGTGATTATGAGAATAACTAGATTAGGATGCATTTAAATATGTCTGTACTAAACTTCTCAATTTTTTTTTCTTCCAGGCAGCAGCAATGGGCCTGGCACCAAAATCTGTTTTGAATGAGTTGAAAGGTTTCTGCAGATATATGTGATGGCTGCAAATCAGTTATTCTGATTTATACATAAAGCCACTTGCCTGCCATCACCTGCCATGAGAATGGTCGAAATAGGTATGTAACCATGAGCTGCCTGAGTACATTTGGGCTACCTGTAGGGATATTATACTATTATTTCTGTCAGTTCCTACCTCCTTCTGTAGGTTCTTCACTGCCTTAACTCTTTTGAACCTTATGTCTTAGATTCAGTTTAGTGTGAAAGCTTCTTCTTTCCCATCATCACAGTGAATAAGAATGGTTAGAAATACCTTTAGATGAAGAAGATTTTAGAAAAATGACAGTATATATGGATTTTTGTTTGAAATATAGGATATTTTAGAAGACATAACTAAAACAAACAAAAAACCCCAAAAAAAACCAAACAAAAAACCCCCACACAACAAACTAAGAAACAACAAAATCTTTCTAAATATCAGGAAACTTTCATTATCTCAAATTTGACATCCTAGACCTATTACCACTTATGAAGGCTAGAATGGAACATTTTGATGTAAATATCTAATATAAAGAACATAGAAATCATTGTGTTTTCAGCTTTATCTGAGCTTGTAAAGTAAGGAAGAAACTGAAGAGAACTTAAAAAAAATAAATTAATGCTGTGAACTGATCAAAACACATGCCTCAGGTGTTCAACTAGAGTCAATTAACTCCAAGTGATTATTTTCCTTGGCTGGTACACATTTAAAAGCTGTCTTCATTTTCCCACCACTACTAATAGAATTTTTCCAATTTGATCTATGTTTGTCACAACCTGTTGCAGCATTTCCTTGAATTGCATAAAGCAAGAGGTCACACTTTGCACACTCTGCTTCCCAACAGGATGTTCTTTGAGCACATCAGCTCCTTAAATATGGTTAGCAATGCAAGGGTGGTCTGTACAGCAGCACTTACTGAGGGAAAAAGGAAAAATTTAGTCTTCCTCACTGTTGCCTGTGAGTATTAGAACCCAATGGGTTCATTTGTTTTCCATCTGCATCAGTAGTTTCATTTTTGAGTATAGGAAACATTTCAAATGACATACAAGATGTGCAGGTTCAATTGTGGTTGTGTTCATCTTTGATTTAACCTCATCTTTTTTTGTTTTATTTTTGTGGGTTTTTTTTCCCTGGGCTGTTCTGAAATAAACAGCTGTTGTGCAATTGTCACAGTGATACGGAGAAAAGGCTGTAAGAGAAAGGTAAATCACATAATCCCTCTTAAGACAAAAATGAGCTGCAATTGCCAGTCAATGAGCAAAACTATAGGAGTGCTTTTTTTGATGGGCAAGCCATCAGTGTGGTCATACAGTGTGCCATACAGTTATGCTATACAGTGTGTAAATCCAATCCATTTGCTGCACTAAAAAGAAAAAGACATCAGGAGGGTATTTAACTGATGCAAGAGATGAGGCTACTTCCCTTTACTGACAGCATGGATTGAGTGCAGGATTTAAACTCCAGGTCAGACAATGTGGATTTGACTGTAGGTAGAAACACGACTGCATCTTCCAGTTCTCAGCATAATGAGTGAAGCCTCAGATGGGTTCGTAGAACCACAGACTATCCTGACTTGGAAGGAACTCACAAGGATCACTGAGTCCAGCTCCTGACCCTGTACAGGACAACCCCAAGAGTTACACTGTGTGCCCTAGAGTGTTGTCCAAATACTTCTTGAGCTCTGTCAGTCTTGGTGCTGTGACCACTTCCCTGGGGAGCCTGTTCCAGTGCCCAATCACCCTCCGGGTGAAGAACCTTTTTCTAATATCCAACCTAAATCTCCCCTGACTCAGTTTCAGGGTATTCCCTCAGGTCCTGTTCCTGGTCACCACACAGGAGAGATCAGTGCCTGCTCCTCTGCTTCCTCTTGTGAGGAAGCTGTTGACCACAATGAGGTCTCCCCACAGTCCCTTCTTCTCCAGGCTGAACAGACCAAGTGACCTCATTCACTCCTTGCATTGATCCCCCATGTTTTGCTGAAATGGCCCTTAGCCAGTGCTAAACTGCCAGTACCGGGATGGTCTTACACCTACTCTGGGCATCCACCCTGAGATCCTAAATTTGATCAATGATTCTGTCTGTAACTTTGCTGGAAATAGTTAATAGTGATGATGACTTCTGTGTTTGTCTAGAAGAGTGACAATGGGATTTGGTAATGTCTTGGACTATATTCCCACAGAATTTTAGTAACTGTCCACTAAATTAAGTGTTAATCTTTCACCTGAACTATAAAGCCCAGTGCACCTTGATATGCTGATCTCCAGTAGCCTAGAGGAGCATCAGTTGTGAACTAGCAGCAACAGATATAGGCCATGACACGTGGTCCGCTCTTTACAGTATACAGAAACTGCTTTATGTATATAAAATGCTGCCTTGGATTCATTTCTATTAGAATTCGCTGAGAGTTCATAGCCAGTTCTGGTCAGAAATAATAGAATCCAGCTACACAATGATGCACAAGGGGATTTGAAACAACTTGGGCTCACAGAATGACTTTTCAGTTTCTTGTTGGATTTTAAAGTGTATATTGTCCTTGTTTGTTTTCTTCTAGTGTAAGCATGCATTTTTCCATGGCATTTTGTTACTTTTTTTTCCACATTTTCATGCTTTCTTGACTTCAGTTCAGGACTTAGTCGAAAAAACTAGATCTGAGAGTTGGTCTACTTCCAGGTCCATCCAAGAACATCCCCTGAAAAGGAATATAATCATTATCATATAGTAACTTTTAGAAATTATACATGGTGGAGAAGCTTCCCATCAAGCTTAACTGCTACCAAACACATTATACTGAAACTGCAGAGGCCTTATTTTGCAACTAAGTGTATGTCAGACTAGATTAACCTCAAGTTTTGAAAACATGTTAAATAAGAATGCAGTTTAAAATGTGATCTAAGGGCAATGTCTTTCAAAAGTAAATATTTTCCCCCATGCAAGTACTTCACTACAGTAAAGAAATAAACAAATTAAACTTGACATTGAGAAGATCCCCAAATGCTTGAAGTGTTTCATGCGGAGGAAAAAATTCTTCCCACAACTTCTGTCTAAAACCTGATTGATCAAAGTACCCTATTCTGATCTCCCTCGATTGTACTGCTTAGCAGGCTTTGAATGAAAGCCGGAGAAAAGGAAACATGACACTAAGGGAGAAATAAAACAAAACAAAAGAAAAAGTCTCTTGATATTCACTCAGTGTGTCGCTCTGAAGGAATTATTTATCCATTTTAGTAAGCTATGCTACTTACCAAAATGAAAAGGTTTAATATGAACAAGAATGTTCTGAGGGCAAATTAATTTCAAGATAGACCCTCAGCAGGTGTAAATTAGTGTAATTTGATGCAATTCATAGCCTGACCTCAAGCTTCCCCAGATGAGCATCTGGTCTGCTGCGTGTTGTGTGTTTTAACAGGCTAAGTATTATATTCAACCATTCTAAGGAGCTTTATTTTTCTGTGATTTTTCTGCTCTCAAATCATGCCTGGTAGCTTGTTAATAACCTCAGAAACTTAAATTAATTTGTTAAAAAGTCTCTTCTTATATTGCACTGAACTAAACTCCTTTAACCTTTCTCTATGACACATCTCCAAGGACATTATTCTTACTGCTTTGCCTCTTCTTAGCTCAAGGGTGATTATGTTCTTGCTGAAGTATTGCAACAAAGCTGTGGAAAGTGCTCTGGGTGAGGTATTCCAAGTGCTTTTCACAGCAGTAATGCCACCTCTAAGAGATATACTCCCCTCCCATGGCACACTAAGATGGCATTCTCTTCATTTTTTCTTTGGGAGCTGTATATTTCATGACACTTTTAAAGGACATTTTCAACATTTCTCCCTTTTTTTCACTCTTTTTTTTTTTTCTCTATTTGTGTTTGGCTTCTTTAAGCAATTTTAATTCAAAAGACAATTTCCTATCTACTTTCATGATTCAGCCTTTATTCCTCATTAACTTTTGGATATCATTTTACTATGATTAATTATTTGGATTCAGTAGCATTCAGGAAACCAGTAGCTAAGTGCTAATATGTTTTGCATAGCAACAGGCAGTCCATGTTCCAACAAGCATACTGCAAAAGGAGTGAAGAGGATTAGGGCAGAAACTCTCAGAACTCACTGTCAAGATATGGCTGAAAAGCCAGTCGAGTCAATCTCTGATACAGAGACATCGAATCACTCGTCCCACAGCAAATTTGCACCTTTTCTGGCTGCTGCTAAATATAGAGCCCAGTGGTCTTTTCTCATCATAAAAATAAAATAGGTTAAAAATATAAATGCCTTACTATCTAATAAATGTCAGATAATGACCTAAAGTATAGACTTGTTAATCATGAACATTTCTTGCCATGCAGGTCAATTAATCTAAGATTCTAAAATACCCTTCTACATAATTTCTGTAATAATCTCCATCAGTAAAAAACAAAAGGTCTCTCATTTCATATTCCCACCTCTCCATTTTGAACAGTTTAATTAGCTGACTCATTCCATAGGCTTTTGACATGAATGAATAGACATGAATGGATAGGACATATGGTTTTCCATTTAATCCATAATTCTTTATTCCATATTTTATGTTTTTTTAAGCTCCATTTCCCTTAAAGGATTTTAGTCATTCCATGACTTGTCATTTTAACATTCTTAAAGGTTCCCACCTTTCCAACAAGCATTAAAGTGACTAATCAGTTCTTCACCCCTCTCCCCAATTATGTTAGTTGATGATGATTATTTAATCACTTTGGTTTTTTCTTTGTCTTCTGTCTCTAATCCCTTATAATCATTCTTAAGAGAATCCATCTTTCATTTCACTATTGTTTACTTTACCTACCATGAAATTGCATTATTTTTTTCAGTAGCTTTCCATTCAAAGATCACTATATTTTTCTTCTCTAGATCATTTCTTTGTTATTTTCACTTCCAGAATAAGTTACATACACAAATTATTAGATTCTGAGTAACTTTTAAATGTTTTTGATCAATCTTTTATATTCGTATTTACATCTTGGTCTAATCACATTGGCTTGTGCCTCATGCTGCCTGTTTGACAATTAGGACAATATTTATGAAACGAATTATTTACATGACAATGACTTATAACTGATGTCTGTGGGTTTTTTTTAATTTGTTAGGTTTCATGATTTATCAAAACCCTACCTTGACAGCTGTCTCCTCTACAGGATAGAGAAAATGAGTGCTTAATATAGACTGTGATTATTTCCTTTTAGCATCCTTTACAGACGAATGAAGCCATTATGAGATGATTATTTGTGAAATTATCTGAAATAGGGATAGGTCAGGCATAAATTATTTGGAAAAGGGCCAAACTCTTTAGTCACGAGAATGATGTCTTAACTGCTAATACGGTGAATTTAACCATCTCATCCTGTTTCTGCACTAGTATAATGAAGAGGGCCATCAAGTTGATTAGAGGGGTGTAGCACCTCTCCTTTGAGGAAAGGCTGGGGGAATTGGGATTGTTCAGGCTGGAAAAGAGAAGGCTTGCATGTGACCTAATTGATTGTGGCCTTCCAGTACCTGAAGGGAGCCTACAAGAAAGAGAGAGAGGGACTTTTTACAAGGGCGTGTAGTGAAAGGACAAGGGGAAACACCTTCAAACTGACAGAGAGGCTGAAAAGATAAACATTGTCATGTTACTGTCATGGGATTACTGTGACCATCAGCTCTTAATGGCAAACACAAGCCTGTCCTGCTCTTCTCTTCGGCGCAGTATGCTGGAAGGACTCTCAGTCCTTCCACATTGCTGTGCCCCCTGACTACACAGGCTGCTTGAGTCTGTAATCATTTTGACATCTGACTATAGCAGGTGGAGTTTTCTTCACAGTCCTTAATAATCACAACCACTACCTGGAAAGCAACCTCACCCCCTTCTCTATGGACTTAATGGTAGTTCAGTGGAAGCTGAGGGACTTCATGGGAATGAACATGATAAAAATGCCATTATCAGAGGACCTTTGCCAGTTTTGTTACTATTACTGGCATGGAAGTAAGTGGCAAGTTTTTCTTATTGATCCTTTATTATATTTCTCTACCATCAAAAATGGTAGTTGCTGGCTTCCAATTATTCTCTTTCGTCTCACTTCCTGTTCATCAGCCATACATTTTCTCAAAGTCTAGCACTAAACGCTTTGCTCTTCACTGAGCTTCTCAAAACTCTCTATATTGCCCCAATGCACTGCCAGATGTGGCAGATAGAAGGCTTGGTGCTCCTGGCTGCTTTCTCATCCTCATATACTTTTTTCTACGTGGAACTTAGTAAAGGTAAGTGTTCATGAAGACCCTCAATCTCACCTAGTCTAAACTGGCATTAACTGGCTCCCTCGGTGTGAAAAGCGCAAGCCTAACTGTGTACCCGTCCCTCTGGGTAATGATACTGTAATTCACATCTGGATTTCAAAGTGTTTTAACTCTTGACCTTGTCAAATATAAAAAATATAAAAGGTATATGGATGGTACCTGTAAGATTCAATCACCGTGTTGGTTCTCTGTATTGGCTTTGGCTGGGATGGAGTTGACTCACAGCAGCCCATGTGGTGGTTGTGCTTTGGATGTATGACCAAAACAGAGTTGATAGCACAACAATATTTCAGTTGTTGTTGAGCAGAGCTTACACAGCATCAGAGGCTTTTCTGCTCCTCACTGCCCTGCTGGCAAGGAGGTGGGGGTGCACAAGGAACAGGAAGGGGATACAGCTGGGACAGCTGACCCCAACTGACCCAAGGGATACCCCAGACCCTTTGGTATCATGCTCAGCATATAAACTGGTGTAAGACAGAGGAAGGGAATAATGATAATCAGGTGTCTGTCCTCCTAAGTAACCATTAGGCATGATGAAACCTTGGTTTCTTGGAGATGAGAAGTAGTGAATTAATTCCTTATTTTTCTTTGGTTACACACACAGCCTTTGCTTTACCTATTAAGGTGTCTTTATCTCAGCCCACAGTAGTCTGGAATGTTTGAGACTGCATCAACTAATCCAAGACTGCTGCAGTACTCTGTAGACAGGCTTCCCCAGCTAACCATTGTAGCAGTGGTAGTGCTCAAGGCAGCCTAATATCTTCTCTCACCTCCTGTCCCAAAAGGTCTCAGAAGACCAAGGCAGAACGTTCCTATATCTTTATGCATCTATTTCTGCAGAACATTCCTATATCTATATGCATCTATACATGTGCATACATGTATATTTTGGGTGTGATAATCATATGTATATCAACTTACTGAAGTGAGTCCAGAGATTTTCAAGAACCATCTGGATGCTCTGGGATGATCCTGCTGGAGTAGGGCGGTTGGAGCAGATGACCCACTGTGGTCCCTTCCAGCCTTACCTTTCTGTGATTCTGAAAGTTTGTAATGTCTTCATCCTTCGACACAGTTGAAATCTGACTGGACACAGCTCTTGGCAACCTACAGGAGGGACTCTGCTTGAGAAGGGGGTTGGACCTGACTCTGTAATTTTGTGATTCTTTAATGTTGTGAGTTGCTGTGCCTTTTTTTCCACAGAAATCTAATTTGAAATTTTAATTGTTGTCATTTAATGATACACTTTCATTAGTATTCTGCAGAATATTTATGTGATCTCTCCCATGTGCTTTCTCTCTCAGCAGGGACAGGTAGCTCATTTGGTCACCTTCTCTCTTGTTTTACCATAATTTATTTCTACAACAGAGAGATTCTGTCTGACAGAAGTTCTTGGCCTTTACAGATCAGATGAAACTCAAGATAATTCAAATTTCAGATTTTTTTAAGGAAAAAAATAAACATCAGTTTTGCAAGTAAACATAAATATGACCAAAACCCTCTTTTATAATTTAAAAACTTGTTTACCTGCAAAGTGTCCAGCCTGTCCTATTTATCAGTACATTGAATAAAATGGCCACTAGAGGGGGAATTACTGTGAACATCTTTCAGTAAATCTTGTATTTCTGTGTGGAGTTGAATAATGTGATATAAATATGCAGATAGATAATAATTTAAAATATTAAACGTCTGATATCACTGTATTCTGCTTTTATTTTTATCTTTTAAAACTTCTAAAAATGCACTCAAGCTGCTGGCACTTTATAGAATGAATAAACACCCTTAGGAAAAGCCATCAAGTTCCAAGGTGTTCTGGAATGAATGTTTAATGTTTTGTTATTATAAACATGCTTGAAACTTTTTTAGTCTTTTCATTTTCCTTTCATATTAGTTTCATGCATCTGATGCTGAAACATCTTGAGCTCTTAGCTGAAAAAAACAGTCAAACTGAATGAACATGAGTCCTGGCATTGCAAAAACCTCAGAGCTTTAAAAAAACAAAAACAAACTAGGATAAAGAAGAAAAAAAAAGAGAGGAAGAAAAAAAAAATCATAATTGAGGAAAAAAATTACATTTTAATTCGGAGTTTTAAAAATAATATAGTCATTCAAGTGGATAAATATTGAAGAAAAAAACCAGAAAGATGGTGATGTTTAAAGTCTATCTGATATGCAACTGGCTTTCTTTGATGCAAACATTTAGAAGTAAGATTGCAAGAATGCTAAAACTAAATGGGAAACGGCCCCTGCCAAATTATTTTTATGCACACATGAGCATACAGAGATATACATATGCTATAACCAGAAAGCTAATAATAGCATTCCAGAAATCAGCAAAAGTTGCGGTGGAGAATTTTTTACGCTGGCTTTAATGATACTGAGTAAGTGTTCTATGAACAAATAGCAAGTAACAGAGCTCTTGATATCAGTGCTGCCCTCTAATGAACTACACACACCTCTAGAGGTCTACTTTATGGGGAAAAAATTCATAAGAATCACAGTGGTTTAGTTTAGAAGGGACCTTAAAGATCATCCGGGTAATGTGGACTATGACAGTAATTTATGTCTGTAGCTGTGCTTATTCCAGAATGAATAAGCACAGTGCTATGCAATAAAAGTAAATAAGTAGAAAAACACTCTCAAATTCCATTGTCACAAAATCTGTGTGTTATACAAACCTAATTCTTCACGGTCATGAGCATGAACGGCTCTGTGTGTTGGGCAGGAGTTTAACTGCAACCACAGCATTAGTGCCAACCACATTCTCTGGTGTGTTGCTGTGTTTGAGCCTCAGCTCTAATTGCTTTGATACATTTTGAGGGCAAGCAGCTTAAAAGAAGGCATAGTGATCCTCTTCCCTTTCCACCTGCCCTCAGCCACTCTATCTGTAATGCACAGGAGATTCTATGAAGCACCTTTTGGCAGTCAGCAGCGCTGATGTCCCTCATCATGTCTTTGGCAATGTATTTTTATTTGCACCTTAAGGGGACCAATTTTCCAAACCATTGTTCAAAACTGTGATGGAGCTAAACGTTCTATTTTTTTTAAAGGCCTGATGATATTCCCTGTGCCATCATTGTATCAAAGAGGCTTTTTGTTTCCCGGGGAAGAAAGCAGCAGCTGAGCATGAATGAGCTGTTTGCGTGTGAATCCAAATGGGGGATCATCATATGGCTGCAATCAGCTCAGGGCTGGCAGCTGCTGGTTGATGTCACACACAGCCTTGGCTGACATCACACAGCCAGCCTGGAGCAGTCATGTTGCCAGGCAGCCCATTGCTACTCAAACTCTTGTTCAGTCAAGAGAAACATAACCACCCACTGCCCTCCAGAAAGTCCACACTTGAAAAGTGCCAGCTCCACTGAGCAGAAGGTCGGACTTAAAGCTGCAGAAGAAAAATAACCTCCCACCTGAGTTCCCTGTTCACAAAGTTTGCCAAATAGCAGAGGCAGATAGTTTTGAGTGCCCACAAAGCTACTTTGCACAAGTCCTCCTTCAGTTCATTCTGGAATGCCATAAGGCCATACCCCTGATGCTGCTTACGTGCACAGAGCCTTTTGGATTTGCCAGTCAGATCCTAGGCTTGGTTAAGTTTGAAAATAGGTGAGTCAGCTGAGACTGACCCATTCTGGATCACTTTCATTCCCTCTCTGCAACAAAAGGTGTGATCTGCAGGAATGCTTTGGTGGCCACTGCTCCCATTTGGCTTGAAATAGTTAAGGCTCAGGCTTTGTTAATAAAAGGTTTTAATTTATGCAGGAGTTTGGGGCAGCATATACAGTTTTGCCTTCACTGCCAAGTGCAAGAGTCTGATCTTCTTATGATTTTCACTGACCCCTCACTACTGCTCATGGCAGTGAAAAGCAGGTGTAAGTCAGAAAAAAGCTTCCTGAAAAAAAAAAAAAAAGTGTTATTCAACAGGATGAGACACATACACAGGACAGAAGAATCTGTTGCAGGATTAGTATAATGGCTTCTCCAATCTACTACTTGGTCAGCTCAAGTGTCAAGAAACACCTTAATTGTGTGATGGGTCATAACACTGCACTGGGTTAGAAAAGACACTCAAACTATGCTAGAAAAAAGCCTCTCCATAGGAAGTGTAGGAAAAAAATAATGTTAGGCTGTGTCATTCCAGCAGATTCTCTTTGCTGTTATCATGAGAAGTAACACAGTCTTTTTTTTCCCCATAAAACTGTAAAAAAAGATTCCCTATTTTTTACTCTGAGAAAATTCAATAGAGATCTGCCTGAAGGTCTCCGCGAAAGGAAGATTTTACTTACTCTGACTGTTTGAGCTTTGTAGTCTTGGCATTCGACAGAAAGTTTAGGAATCTCCAGGGAGTTCCTGTATACTAACTATGGGTACGACTCAGGTCCAGATTAAGACCTTAACTTTTAGTGTGAATACATTGCTATTTGCACATGAACAAGTTGTTCATCCTTACATTATAGAAAGGGAAGACCCAGGATTCTTCTCTGTTATCAATCACAGGCAGTGATGCCTATTTGAAGTTCTTTGTCATACCCAGTTTATGTTGGGTTGTTAGATACACACATTCTCCCCTCAAATGAGAGCTAGAGGCCAGGCAAGATGCAGAGAAGCTAAAGTGGCGGTGGACACTTGTGTTTGGGCAGATGAATCCAGTCCCATGTGTCCAGTAACTCAAAACTGTCCATCACCTGTAAAAATAGATGATGCCATAGGAAAATAATAGCTTAAAATATTGTGATCAACTTTCACTTCAGCAGATGATGTCGGTTCCCTTGATATAAGGTAATCCAGGGATGTCTAAAAAAACCCCACAATAGAAAAGCTGTGATCTTTCCACTGCCCACTGTTCCCAACCAGGAGCATCACAGTCACGGTTAAATATGCTCTGAACATCATATTATGTTAATGTATTAATGACATGTAAATATTTTCAGAATAAACTACACTCATGCAAATTTGTTGGCTCTGAACTCATTTTATCTTGACAGAGCAGTGTATTTGATCTGGGCACAAAGCAAATTAACATTTTCAGAACTCATTAGTATGTGTGAACATCAGGCAAAGGTGACAAATCAGTTTGGTAGACTTCCATTATTTTAGGCCAAAAAGCCAGTCTTTTGGGTGATTTGGGATGCCTGATCCAATGCATACTGCAGGCTGTGAGAGTTCTGCCAGTAACTAAAAGGGAATAAGAAGGTCAGATCCTTGGACATGGTAGATAATGCAGTGGTAAAACACAGAATGAAGTTTAGATTCAAGCTCTGTTAATATATTGATATGTGGAATTATCAGGCGGAACAGGCTCAGTGGTATCAGGTTGTTTAATTTCCCTTCATGTAACACTCACTGTAAGATCGTTCCCTTCGGTATTACAAGTCTCTAGTGCTTCATTTTAATTGTTCACTAAATTTCAGAGATGCAGTAATTAACATGGTCAATTAAATATAATCAACTACTTACTTCTAACCAATTGGAAAAAAAAAAACAACTTTAGTCAAGTGCATCATTAGTCAGTACTTACTACTCACCCACCATTTGCTAAATTTTATTGTCTCTCTTCATAAATATTTGTTCTATGCAGACAAATCTTGATTTCTTCATGATTCTGTGAGAACATATTGATTCATATAAAATCTAAAAATAAATTGCAATATTTGGTAACAAATACAGGACTTCAAAGTACTTGGGGAATGAATCATACAACACCATTTTACATTGGCAAGAAACAACATTTGAGTTGTTGTTGTTCATGTACAGGCACTGACAGCTATTTGAGGTTCCTTGAGTGTGAAAGGACAGATAGGAGGGCGAGAGGCAATAATACATAACTTACCAGAAATTTCTATCACTCAATTACAAATATCTGAAATTTGGAGAAATGACATCTTATCAAGTGGCCTTATGTGTTTAAAGACAATGAAAATACTCCAAGTCTTTGAGCAATGTTTGGGAAGAAATAGGCAAACCAAAATCAGAGAACAGCATCCTTTTGAGCTATTCTGAGCCAGCCAAATACCTCATGTAACTCAGCAGAACTTAGAGAAGCAGTCCCTGAGTTGTCAGTGATGCAAAATAGCCTATCCAAAAGAAACATTGCAATATATCTGGTGGAAATACACACCCACTATCCAAGTACTGCTGGACTCAGAGAGATGGGTTTCTTTGGGATGTGCTGTTCTGAACCAAACATGTCTTCAGGTACAGAGTCAAGCCAGATGTCCTCATATCATCCTCAAGTTATATCCACAAGACAGCAACATCTCTAGAATCGTTCTGTCTTACAGTGTTGTTACTCTTAACAGTTTTACATCCATCCTCTAACACAGCACAAAGCACCAAGCCTGTCAGAGTTCAACAGCTTGGACAACACTCTCAGGCACATGGTGTGATTCTTGGGGATGTCCTGTGCAGGGTCAGGAGTTAGAGTTTGATGATCCTTGTGGGTACCTTCCAGTGTTTCTGTGATTGTGACACCCTGTGAGATCGTTTGCACACTAAGATACGTAATCCACACTTCAGTCAAAATGAATGAGTAGTGCTATTAATTCTGGTAGGGCTTCCGGCATATTTTTAAGATTCATGATGAAAACTTATTATCTCTTTCTTCTTGCATCCTGTTTCTAGATAAATTTCAAGCTGTTTTGGGCATATGCCTTCTTCCTCTGCCAAGATGGCATGTCCCACAAGGCAACATGCTTATTTAAGCATGTCTTCCAACAGTTATGTGACTAATAAAAACAAGAGAAGAATGATGACAGGAATCATATCTCTATCTCGCCTGCCCTGTTCAGCTCTTCCCACTTTTTAAAAGTTCTAATTTATGTTTTTAAATGAAGTAAATTCAGATAAAAGAATACAAGACTAATGATAACTTACTTCGGCTGCTCGAGGAAGTCTTGGGCGAAGAGCCCCTGATCCTCCTGGGTGATTTCAATTACCCAGACGTTGCTGGGAAGACAACACAGTAACTGTCATAAATCCTGCCAACTAGACCAATTTTTCACAAAGGAGTTATTTACATCACTTAAACAATAACTGTCACAGGTGGTTTCAAGATGATGTTGTGAAAGTGCAATTTAATGGAGATTGATGGCAAGGTTCACTCTGTTACTTTGTCACATGGATTAAACATACAAAATTTTGCTAGAATCAGACTAGAGTAGTAGAGACACAAAAGGGTGAGGAAGATCTTCCTGTTGAGTCATGAGATTCAGAATGAACCCCCTAAATTTCTCCTTAGGGGGAGCACAGGTGCAGCTGGAAACAGACTTAGTCCTGAACTCAGTCAATTGTTTGTGTCTAAAGGATTATACATGGAAAGTTTATAACAATTAGTGTTGAGTATCAATTTAACTAGTATTAATTTAATTTGCTATCAGCCCCTTACTAAAATACCAAAGGCGTATATTAAGTCCATGAGTTAATATCAAGGTAGATTCAAATAAAAACCTTGAAAAATGATTTGTGAGTACCTTACTTTATCTTCATAAACTGTTCCACTTTTCAGATATCCTAGTGTTGCACCACGGTGCTTGTTAATGTGGACTCAGCCCTTGGACAAAAGCACACAATATACAGAAGATTGTTGTCTCACATTCTTTCCCTCTTGAAAGTCAATGGGCATCTTGCCATTTCATATCATGCTGCCTGATTTTATCAATTCTAGGGATACTGTAAGGATATGCTGAACTCTCTAAATAGAAAATAGTTTAAACCTTATCTTGCTAGATCAATACATAGAAAGGATTGGATACTGTTCCATCAATTCAACAAACACTTTACCATTGATTTCCATGCATACAAAACAGGGCTTCAACATGAGATTATTGTTGATTTATCATTCAAATTTTAATGAATGATTAAAAATAGAGAAACTGAATTGAAGGAAAAGCAACTGAAAGTATAGTGCCCTGTTTCATGTAAAGAATCAATTGAACTGGGTCACAGAGAATCCAGATAATCTGAACATTAAAAATGTATTAGTGTTATTCTTTGTTAGAATGTGACCATGAGATAAAGTTGTTTGTTGGAAGAATAAAAGCAGAACAGCAGAGGATTTCATAAAGGCTTCCTTTTGGAAAGTACTTAACCAGCAGCTCTATTTTCAGCCCACGCTTAATCCTTTTGAGTTCAGTGGTTTAAATCTTTCCCTGTAAGGAACAAATTCTGAATTGAGGCCTAACTGCCTTAATTTTGTGAATAGTTATAGCTTAGGCCAAAGCCCATGGCAGACAATACAAGTGTTTTGCAGCAGAATCAGCACATTTTTGACACGATAGATAGATCTAATCTGCACATTTTGTATGCAGGGGTGTTTCACTCCTTTAAACACAGAAACATATGATGGAGGCAGATTTATTCCAAACTAGAATGTTTAGTAGGTATCATAGACTTGATGATCCTGATGGGTCCCTTCCAATTTAGCATATTCTATGATTCCATGATTTTACACCGTACACAAACTATTGAAACAGATAATGCTGGTGGAAATGGATATCACACATCAGAATAAAAACATTGTGTCTGTAATATGTTGCAATGTTTATTAAAATAGGTCATTTGAGGATAGAAAAAGAGGGATGAAGGGAAAATGAATGACCTAATGGTTTCCTCATATTGCCTGTTTGGACCAAATCTGTTATCTGTTTTGTCACCTGTAAACCACAACACTTTTCAGTGGCAAAGTCCACTGGCTGAAATTTAGAACTTTTGAAGAACTACAGCTGTTCAGAGAAATATGTGAAGGTCAGGAGACTGCACAGAGAGTTGTTATCATTCAATTTTTGGAATTGCTTGCAGTTGCCTGGTTTGTGCCTTTGGGAAAGCTTCAGATATTTAATTTTTCAAGAGTAAACCCAAGAGTTTTGATGGAACAGCTACGTATTTTAGCACCTAAGAGGGGATTTCTGGAGGATGCTGTATTTGAAAGCATGGGATTAGAAGGTCAGGTGAACAACCTGAGTGAGCATTGCATATAGCCAAATCTGAAGCAGTCCAACTAGCTATAAACACTATCCTGCAGAATTCCAGAGAAGTAACTGAACCCTTTTATGATAAACAGGAAGGAGAATGATTTGCTCATGTTGTTCAGTGGTTCCAATGTTCATGAGCCATTAGGGAGTACTCAAGCAGGTAATGCTGAATTTGCAAGTTGATAGGTCTGATGTGGTATCAAAGACATATCCCCAGTCCCCTAGATGTGCATATGTAAGTAATAATTTATAGAGGTTTCTTTTTAAACTACCAGTCTGGCAACATTTAGTATGATGTTGAAGGACAATCCATGTACTTCTATCCAAGCAAAAATTCTCTATATATTTCTTCAGGGTAGATATTTCAGCTGTTGACTTACATCCTTATTTGGCTAAGTAGTACTTTTGTGTTTGTTGATTTATGTTATGTACTGTAAGGACTAAGTTAGCAAAATATATCTCACAGAACAACCTGATGCTATGAATGAAGAATATTTGTTTACAAAATGAGAATTAGTCAGATACTTTTGTATATAGCACAGATTTCTATTAGAACATTCAAAAAACCATGTAGTCATTAGGTAATTTTCTGTTATTCTCTAGGAGCTTGAAGGGTGTTTTTCTTTCATACACTTTTGTAAAACCCTACCAAAACCATTTCTGCACAATTCTGCAGGCTATTAATTTGGTGACCAGTTTCATCTATTTCAAAAGTGTTGGAAGAGATGAAACAGAATGGCAGAGATATGAAACATGGAGAAAAATCTATAACCCATAAATGGACACTTGCATACCGAACTGGACTCTTTTATACCGGATGTGACGCCCCATGGACTTGACAGTTTTGCCCCAGTTCTCCCCAGTTCATTACTGCATTGTTGTATTGTTATGTATACTCCCAGTTGTTGTTTTTAAAATCACCCTCCATATTGTCTCCTTCTTCCCCTCACAGTTTTCCCGCCTTTTCCCTGTTTTCCCGCTCCTCTGCCTGCCATTGGCTAATCCTTGGTGCAGTGCAGAGGCAGCTACCATTGGCCCATTTCCCTGGTTACACCCAAACTCCTCCCCTCCTTACCCAGTTACCCAATCACGTTTATCCCTGAGTTGTCAGTCCTATGCTCCTCCCTAGCCCAAACTCCACCCCTAAACCTACCCTATTTAAGTTACTGTTTCCTTAATAAAGATTGGCATTGCTTCACGAGACTCTCTGCTGTGTCCCAAACCCTTCTTGCAGTGCCCGATCCCGTTCCTTTCCCCGCGGGTCGTGGCACAAAAGGACCAGAGGTTCTTTTCTTGCCCCTAATATTATGGAAAAATAAAGAGGATGAATGTTGTTATAAAGAGTCAATTCAAAATATGTTGAAAATCCATTCCACTTTCCACAGAAGTGTTTTAAACACGCGAAACCCCCAATAGCATATGAAGGTATGAAGAAGAATCTTTAGTATAGAACATCAGCTGAAAGAGTTGTCAAGACAATTTTGCTGCTCCGCAATGACAGATGTAAAGAAGAAAAACAAAACAAACCCCCCAAAACTCCTTCCAATTGGGGGGGAAAAAAGCTGATGAAAAAAACCCTAAAAATAAAAGAAAATACTGAAATATATATCTATCTAATGTGAGCAGAAGAGGAGGCATTAGTAGCTGAAGTGATGCCTCAGTGACAGACAGATGTGTGGTAGAGTTGCTTTACACCTCAGAGGCCACCTTGCAAGGTAAAAAATATTTCCACACAAAACATTTCATCAAGAGGAATAACAGATGGCCTCTTTCTTACCCTGTCCAGAATACTGTAATTTGCTTGGTGAAAGGATGACTGAAGACATATTACTACCTGGTTCCTGTAGGTTGCTTCAGAGACAGCTGTTGCTGTTTTCCTAAGAGAAGAAAATGGGCCTGCTGGTAGATTGTCAATCATTTTGGGTTACAGGGTCACAAAGACAGAGAGTCAGGATCATATATTTTGCACCTAAATTGCAGCATGAGTAACCACTGCTCTGATCCTTTCTGGATGCACTGATGTTGCTTGGTGCAGATTTATCAGATATCTTGCCTGCCAGATCCTCTTCATCCATATATGACTCCCAGTGCCTCACACATGCAATGATATATGATGTACTACCTCTGGATGATGATAGATTCAAACAGAACTGTTAAAATGGTTTTTCTTCCTTCCATTGAGGACAAGGATCTACCTCTGTATTTAGTACTAATCAGAGGGAGCATCAGTCAGGCAGTGGCTGCAGAAACTTGAGCTCTTACTCTCAATATATTGTGTAAAAATTCAAGTGGGGAGGAGAAACAAAACAGTGAACAGATAATGCTTTCTGACGTGTCATGTCCACACAAGCAACCAGCATCATTTGTGTATTCAGGGCTTTTGTGGGTTTAATCTTCCTGGACTCGTGCAATGCATTTGACTGTTCCACACAACATCCTTGTCTCTTGGATCTCTCTTGGATCTGACAGATGGATCACTTGGTGGATAAGGACTTGGCCGGATTGCCACACTCAAAGAGTCATGCTCAATGGTTCAATGTCCAAGTAGAGGGTAGTGATGGCATTCCTCAGGGATTGGAAGTGGAATTAGTGCTCTTTAACATCAGCAACATGGACAGTGAGATTGATTTACCCTCAGCAAAGTGTTTTTGGGGCACAGCAATCCTAACTTTAAACCAACAGTAGAGGAACGTGAAATAACCTACCCCTCTTAAAGGGGTTATGACCTCAGCCATTTCCTGGGCAATTATTTCTGCCATTTATTGGAAAGGCAAGTTGAAGTGACTGACCTTTTAATTCAGATATCTATACTGTGCTTAAGTTAAGCAGATTAATCTTGGCAAACAGACCTAAAGACATTGTGAGAATCCTGCTTACCTGTGTCTGCATCTGAAGGCAAGGAGAAAGGTTTCATAATATTGCCTTCTTGACCTTATTCCTCCATAAAGGAAGAGCTGGAATACAGTCCCTGAGAACTTTAGGCACTTGAGATGTCATTCAAGTTTTAGGGTTTACAGGAGAACCTTTGACAGGATATTTTGAGGAATGCTAATGAAAGTCTGTCCATTTTACTTTCTTTTCTGGATCGGTGTCAGTAAGACAAAAGATGCTTCATGTAAAACAGTTCAGTGAAAACAGCTATAAAGTTTACAACTTTAAAGCTGCATAAAACTTACCACATTGTAAGTTACAGCTAATTCATGGAATCAAGGAACCAAAAAATCATCAAGGTTGGAAGGAACTTCCTGAGATCAAGAATTCCAAACCCCTGGTCAAGCAGGGTCAGCTAAAGCAGACTGTGTGTAGGACAGTGCCCTGATGAAAACTCTGCAGTGACTCTGAGCAACACGTGACAGTGCTCACCCTCACAGTCAAAAAGTGCTTTTTTGTATTCAGATGGAATTTGTTGTGGATTTTCTTTTCTTTTTTTTTTTTTTTTTTTTTTAAAAATTAATTCCATCTTGTATCACTTGATTCCTCCAGAAAAAGTCAGTTTCCCTCATCTTCATTTCCTCCCCTCAGGTATTTATACAGAGAGGTAAAACCATCCTGAGCCTTCTCTTCTTCAAGCTGGACAGTCCCAACTCCCTCAGCCCTTCCTCATACAAAAGGTTTTCCAATCCCTCAATCATCTCAGCTCTGGTGGATTTTGTTATTGTTTTTAGGCTTTATTTCTTTGGGTTTTCTTTTTTGTTTTCTAAGACACATATGGCACCACTAAGAATCCAGACTTGGAAAAAAACCTCTATGCATCATTTTCCCACTTGAAACTAAAGGATCAGCTTACTTCATTGTTTTATAAAAAAAAACTTTTTAGTGTGAAAGTTTGGCCAGTACAGTTTAGCCATGTCCCTGCTCGCCTGTTTTTCTGACCCTCCCAGCTTTCTGGCAGTTTGCCCAGACAAAAGTTAGATGTACTCAAAGAAACTATCACTTTTCAAGTTAATTTTCTTTCAGGTAAGACCTGACTGACTGCACAAGTCTGAGTGAAAAGGGTCAGCTGGAACAACTTATTACCTGAGGACTGGGAGTCTCCATCGGAGAGAAGAAAACCTCTAAACATATTCAATCACTTGTGATCATGTAAACATATGCACAGTTCTTCACAATGAGGGTTTGGGTTTTTTTTTTCAATTTTCTAGGTTACCTTTATCTAGTGAAAAAGTAACATTTTCTTGTGGCATAGAATTTCCATTTCTCTCCCCTTCCCCCCCCAGACATTAATACTAAGTGCTCTATGAGTGGATTTTTAGTAAAAATCAAATATATTTAGAAGAATGGTTTTTCCACCCTTGAATTACATTGCACTCCATGTGATCATTCTTAATTCAGGAAATCATCTTAGCCCTTGAATTAGCACATACATATAGCATGTTCTAATGATGTACAGAACTTAATAATATCTATGCACTTCCATGCATAAATGTTGTCTTGAAAGATACAAAGAAGAATTGTAACCTTTAATGCATGAGTGCTCATAGTATTGGATGCATACTTTTGGGGAAACTCAGATTAAGTTAATTATTTAATTAGATTAGTTAATTTAATGAGTAAATATTAATTATCATTAATTCATTCACTCTAAGAGTTACTTTATCTGTGCAAAACCACCTTAAAAGAAAAGTAATTCTTTAGAGTAAAAAGTAAATTATGCTTTTGCTAATAGAGTTTGCCATATTGTCTCAAGCTGGGCTAAATTGCAGCAAGAGGGTAAGCCCAAGAGTAAATATGATTTGTGGTTTATTATTAGTGTTCAAAGATTATCCTGTTAGGTGGAGAATATTTGCTATGGAAAACTGATCCTGTTAATTTATCTTTGTTTATAAAACATTAGAGATGATGTTTAGATCATATATTAACATATCACCCATAATATGGAAGAACCAGATGCTCATGTTGTGCTTTTAACTGTGATTGCTTGCTCTTAAAGCTTCTTCTTATGCATTTTTACTTTTATGGAAAGTGACAATTAAACTTCAATTATAAGTTCATTCTGGATTCTCTTTGTTTTAAATTAAAGGCTTTTTTTTTGCCCTGTAAAAAACCTGTATATTGCTTTCTTTATTTGCTGTGCCATCTGTGTCACTGCACGTTGGTCTCCCAATTTGCATTCTTCGGGAGTGGAGTTCTGAGCCCTGCTGAAGCCAGGGGTCATCTGGCAAATCTCTCAGTATGATCATGTATAAGGGTACAAGGGACATCTCCTATGGGGTACAAGCGACATTTGAATGTCATGAAGCCATGTCAGGGGAGATTTAGGGTAGATTAGGAAAAGGTTCTGTAATGGGGTTGGGCACTGGAAAAGGCTCCCCAGGGAAGTGGTCACAGCACCAAGCCTGACAGAGTTCAAGAAACATTTGGACAACACTCTAGGGCACACAGTGTAACTCTTGGGGTTGTCCTGTACAGGGCCAGGAGTTGGACTCAATGATCCTTGTGGGTACCTTCCCACTCAGGATATTCTATGGTTCCATGATCTTCTACAGAAATGGGCATAAAGGTATAAGTCAAGGTCAGTTACATCAGCACCTACTTCAAAATCCTAATAGCGTGGCTGTGGGAAGTTGAAGTAGTCTAAATTTTCTAGTCCCTCACAACACACAATGCGGTTCCATTTCTCTTTTCACCAGCACTGCAATCAAAGGCAAAATCCACGTGGTGAATCACATGCTCACATTGACAGACCAGCACCTCTGACTGCCACACATTACAGCTATTTGAGAAATTAATGTGCTTGAACATTGCCAAGTTTGCTCCTTCAGGTTTTATTCTAGAAGTAGCATTGTTAATCTTGACAGGTAAGTACAGTTGGGGATAAGTCTCAAAAATAAAACAAAAAACATAAGCAGAAAAAGGGTTAAATGAGTGATATAGAATATGTTTCACTGGATAACTCCAAACTCTTTAACTTGAACTCAACTATCCAAAGGAGTGACTCAGTTGAGGCCAGGAGACCCTGTGGCAGACAGCAGGGCTGGGATGCTGGAGCAGGAACAGATGCAGAAGGTGTCTGTCCTGTCAAACCGTGATGAAGCTCGAGAGGTTCCTGATTCCCCAGGCTCTGCAAATGCTGTGTCATCTGGTTTGTGTGGCAAATGTCAACACAGGGTTCAAAACCTCTAATGAGATTCAAAGAAGGAGCATCTGAGAAGAAGAGGATGGAAACATTTTCGACACATCAGAAGGAGGTAAACTGATATTTTTCTTTTTCCCAATTAAAATACCTCCAGCTACAAGTACATCGAAGATTGGATAAATCTGTATGTGAATGGAAGGTACATTTATAGTCATGCTACCAGTAAAGCGGCAGATTATCTTGTGTGATAAAACCTACTTGATAAAGCTAATAGCAAAAAACTGTCCAATCTGTGATCTGCTGTATCAAATCAACAAAAAGCTGGTTTGGTTTTCTGTCACTAGCTAGACCCTTCTAGATCATAATGTAATTGAAAGTGGTTGTGAAAGTTCACCCCAGTCCTGAAACTCCTCTTGACATGCTGGAGAGCCAAGGGAATTGTCCTTGGCTATGTCACACCCTGACCCTCAGTGCTTGGAGCACTGGCAGTCACGTTGATGAGGCTGGGAAGAAAAGAAAATTAGAGCTCATATAGACACTGAAATAAAATTAAACAAATTAAATTTTTTATATATTTTTTCTGGCTATAAGCACATTTTTTTTCTCAAGAGAAAAAAAATATATTTACCTTAGATAAACTTTTAACTGTTCTGAGTGTTCAAGGTTTTTACTTAAAAAGCTCGGTGCTGTCCATTTGTTCACAAATGCACCTGAGTTGATTTTAATTAAAAAACAGCTTTAATAAGAGGTTTATGCTGTTGAAACAAAAATAATTGGTTTTTCAGTAGGATATTCATGTGATAAACTTACTGTTTTATTAAACTGAGGATATCAATCTTGGAACTACTTTTGTCCAATTATTTGGGATCCTTTAGGTCAGAACTACCGATTGCTCAGGTTTCTAAACCCATTTTATTTTAGGGAAATATTCATGAGAATTTCACAGAATAGAGAGTTCAGCCAGTTTCTCATCTTTTTAATATACATTTTTTTTTTAGATATCAAAGTGTTACTCACATTGCTCCAATAATCAATGTTATAGTGTTTGAGCACTTAGTCTCTCTCTTAAGACTGAACATAAGCACTTCTCTAAAGCACTCCTCTTTACTCCTATATGTTTTATGCAGAAAAAAAAATTATTGGATAATGGATTTATTCAGAGAAAGATCATCCCAGAAACTGAAGCCAGTGATTCAGAGAAACAAGAGGGCTGACAGAGTGAAAGGAGGCAGAGCCAGTCCTGCGAAAAAGACTGAACTCCTCCTCTTCATGTTTCATCCCCCAGGATCTCATTACTTCCCACCTTTATCACCTTCATGCCAGTGTGCAGCTCTGAGCCCGGCTCATACCACAGAGCTGCTCCCCTCCACAGAACAGGGAAGTTCCCTTCGGAAGCACTGTGGGTTTGCAGGGTTCAGAGCACAAAAGAAGTGGAGTATCAGCTGTCTAGTGTGGCTGAAAGAAGCAGAGTGAATAAACTCAGTGCTCCTGGTGCAGAGGGGAGTGGCAAAGGGGGGGAGAGGTATAGGATGGAAAAAGGAGAACCCTTTTGCTGCGGTCCGAAGGAGGGGTGGGACCGTGGCACAGCACGAGTCAGGACACAAGGGAGGGTGCAAGTAGAAACCTTTATTCAGGTGTGCACGCGGTCTTTTATCAGCTCGGGAGGGGAAAAGGCCAGAACATAGGGCGGAGCATGAGACAGACAAGCAGGGGGACAAACCAGGATAGGGACACGGGCAAAAGGGGGAGGAGCGGGGGCAGCAGGGAGCAGGCAAACTCATGGCAAGCCTGGGCGTGTCCAGGCTGTGCACTGTGGAGTGTGAATACAATGAAACCACATAATAACGGTAAAGTTCATATAATAACTGTAAGGTCCATATCATAAAATCTTGTCAATTGCTGTATGTTTTTCTCCACACCTGGAACTGTTCCCATCACACCCTTTATTGTGAGATAAATTACACTCATAGACTTTACATGCAGAGGACTGTATTATTTCCTAGAGACCCCTGTGCAAGTAGATATCTGGGGAATCCTATAGTGTGTTTTATTGTGCCAAGTGTAGTTGACACCCGCGGATGTTTTTGAACTATATTAGGAAGAAATTCTTTGTCTTGAGGGTGGTGAGTCACTGGAACAGGTTGCCCAGTGAAGTTGTGGGTGCCCCACCCCTCAATTTGTTCAAGGCCAGGCTGAATGGGGCTCTGAGCAACCTGGTCTAGTGGAAGATGGCACTGCCCATGGAGTGGGGATTGGAATCAAATGATCTTTAAAGTCTCATCCAACCCAAGCCATTCTATGCTTCTATGAACTCCTACCAAGCCCTAAAACAATTTCTCCTTTCCCTAGACACTGGAGAGGAAGATATGGGTTTTAATGCTTCATATCTGATCAGCTTGAAAATTTATCCCATCATGCATAAGAGAATGTAACTTTGCTCTAAAGTGTTGAATCTTGAGATTCTGTGCTATTAATAGAATATGTGGAATTATCCTGAAGTTGATGCACACACCTGGTACAGCAGGTCTTTTGATCACTAAAGATTTGCCAAGACCTTTTACAGTTCAAAATAAAATTTCTAAAGTAATAAAGTGCATAAAACATGATAACAATCTCCGTGGCTCCTGAGGTCAGCAAAACTATTTGCTATTGCTATTTGCTATTTTTAGAATTGCTGTACAGTTTCTGCTCCCATTAGCCAGAGTAGGGGAGAAAGTGTAGAACCATAAAACATAAAGAATCCAGTCTTTTCATTTATTTCAGTTGGTGCCATTCTCTTCAGTGCTATTACTTAAAATCTCACATATGAAATGATGTTTCTCTGATTTAACAACAAATTTCTCTGAGGTTCTTTATTTGGTGAGTTCATCTGTTGGTTAGGAAAGGTGTTTGCTCTCTTTGTAATCAGTGCAGCACTGATTATGTGTGCTGATGGCATATTTAATCTGATTCTAATTTTCTGGATAATTTTATAAAGCTAAAATAATCCTTGTGGTGTCGACATAGTGATTCCAGATTCACAACTAATTAAATTAAGACTGTGTGTTTGTGATATTGAAGGCATAGGGACAATTCACCTGAAATAGATTACCTAAGCTTACGACTTGTTGATGCTTAATAAAAGTTAACAAATTTCAAGGCTTACATTATCCTAAAAATCTCGATCTGTGAGGTTTTTTCACTCACTTTTTCAAAAAGAGTGGGTTGTTTTGTTCTGGTTTTTTCCCTGAAAGGCTATATTACTAGACAGTATTTCCAAAAATAAAGGATTTCTCTTGGGCTCCTTTGTCCTTCTCTAGTTCTGTATCACAGCAGAGAACTGTTACTTTTTTTTCCTGTTCTCAAAATCATATTACAGCTCTTCATGGCACATCTGAGCCGTGTGTTGACTTCTGAAGCTACTGCCAGAAGATGTTTAATAATACTGTCACTCCCAGAGAATCCATGCCATGGCAGGTTCTGACAAGGTGCAAAATACAGGACAGGTGTGAATTTCCCATCTGCACTGCCCCTACAACACTGAGTGGTGTCAGTAGGAATTAACTAAAGGAAAGACCTTGGAAGGGAAAGTCACAGTGTACCTTGTTCTTGGAGTTACTTCTATAATGGGAAGCAAAACAGTCACAGAGCATTGGTAGAAGACTGTGTATCTTTGTTTCCCTGCCTTTGTAAAGCCCACATACCCAGGTAAGGAATAAAATCTTGAGGTTTGTTCATAGGCATTTGATAATACAAACCCACATAACCCTTTGTTATCCTAGAAGACAGCAGATGAACTCTTTCATTTTGGCATTTCCAGCTTCCAGAGTAGTGTCAGTTAAATCTGAACAAACCATGTTACAATGGAAAGGAACTTCTAAAAATCTATTCTTCACTAAGGGGATTTGTGGCTAGAAAAATGGTCTAAGAGTCTAAATATTTGCTTCCCTCTGTCTCTGCTAATAACTCACCTTAGTAGCGAGCTACAGCCAAATTTCTTGAGCTGCCTTATTTTAGGCATTGCTATTCTTAAAGAAAAAAAAAAGCAACCAACAACAACAACAACAAAAAATCCTAACCCAAAAAAGAAAAAAAAAAACAACAAAAACCCCAAAAGAACAACAACAACAAAACAAAAAAGAAAAAACTCAAAAAACTCAAAAGCAATTGCTTGGCCTCAGGAAAATAATACAGATCTGCTAAACTAGGCACATACAGCCAAGAACTGCACACTCAGTAATGCCAAATATTCATTTATCACTGTAAACTATATCATTGAAAGTTTTACTTTGTGATAGGGAACAGGAATTGTTTTGCAGACAGGAAAGCATGTCACCAAACAATTAATTCAGGAGAGCTACATGTCTGTTCACTGGGAATTGAGAGCTCTGTGTCTTCCTTTGACAGGTGGTACTTTCCAGCAGAGGTAAATATTCTTTTACACTAGAGTAGTAAATCAGTGGCCCAGGAAAAGGGAAGCAAATCCTGAATATCAACAAATCCTGAAAAAATCATCACTCCTGAACATCAGGAGACTTGAGTGTAAAGCTCTTTTAAATCGCTATACACTCTCCTGGCCATATTATGGTTTAAAATTGGAGAAGGTGGGAAATTAAATGAGTACCACTTTAGAACCCAGAACCACTGGTTTGAAAGGGTTTCATCCCATTATCTTCCTTGGAGACTGGTCCCGATGACTTGAGTATTTCTAGTCTCATCTTTACTTATGTGGATAATTCACTGTCCTAGGAATAAAATACAACCACAGGATAATTTAGGTTGGAAGGGTCCTTCAGGATGTCATCTGGTTTGACTCTGCATTCAGAACAGGTAAATTCCACAGTAGATCTTGCTGCCCAGGTCCTGTCCAGTAGTGTTTGAAACATCTCCAGTGATGGGTATTCTAAAGTATCTCTGTGAAACCTGTTCCCATCTTTGTCCAGTGGCAGCAATCATACGGACTGAAGTAGTTCATGGACTAATCATACTGCTAAGTCTCCTAAGGATTTTCTATGGAAGGGTTACATTTTGAAAAATTTATGATCACGGTACTTCTTAAAATGACTACATCATGCCAAGAGACAATAAAATCAGGTAGATTTTAGGAAAAAACCAAAACCAAAACCAACAAATAAACAAACATACAAAAACCAACCAAATAAACAAAATAACAACCCACAAAAATACTAATGGGTGATGTCATAGGGGATTTTTCATGCTGACCTTTCATAATAATTTTTCCAGTGGCTGGCCGGCTCTCTCCTCTCACTTTCTGTCCCAGGAAAGGCAATGAGTTCTTGCCAGATGTATTAATTCTTTGAAATATATCAGACTTTTGTAAAACCTCGGCTTCAAGGTAGTTTATCTTGTTGTATTTACTTGTAAGGTTATTATGACAGAAAAAGAAATGCCAGACCTCTTGCAGGTAGGTAAACAACTGAGAGTTCAAAGTCATGGTGCATCAGTGACAGGGAAGCATCTGACCTCAGCTTTGTTCCTGCACACTGACACTTCTTCAAACATTTACCCTGTTTGTGGTTCCCACGGGAAGTTTTCCATGTCAAGGAATCACAGCGCCACACATCAGTACCTGAAGGAAAATAACTTCAGCGTTGGAAACAGGAGTTTAGTGTGACAGAGCAGAACTTTGTGACTTTCAAAGTAAGACCCTCATGAACAAAATAAAATGCTCCTCAGGAGCCCCTTGGTGCCAGATGTGACATTAAAGATAGTTGTTAACTGTCACATGCAGACTGAACTTTTCCATTGGTCAAACTCTTCTCTGTGGTACCCAAAGACAGAAAAAAGGGTAACACAGAAAGGTCCACCTGAATATGGGGGAAATCTTCTTTACTGTGAGGCTGACGGAGCACTGGAACAGGCTGCCCAGAGAGACTGTGGAGTTTCTCTGGGGATATTCAAAACCCACCCGGACGTGATTCTGTGCAACCTGCTCTGGGTGAACCTGCTTTAGCAACAGGTTGGACTAGATGGTCTCCAGAGGTCCCTTCCAACCCCAACCATTCTGCCATGCTGTGAAAATAGTTTCCATTTCTACAAAAATAATGTGATTGTCTCTAAAGCTCATCTGTATTCCATCTTCTTGTACAGTTCTTGTCATTTATATCACAGCATAATCTCACTATATCAAATACTGAAAGAAATTCAGCTCCATATTAAGACTGCAGGAAGATTTTGAATAATTTGTGAACCAATAATTAATTTTCTGCTCCTTTTTGTAATAGTTGAATTGATGTTCATTTTTAACAGGTCGGAAACAGCTTAACCCCTGACTGTAAAAATAAAGAAATACTAATACAAATACATTGTGATTTCATTATTTATTTTGATAAAATACTGATTGTCTCCTCTTTTTAACATTGATTAAATAGGTTCAATAAAATATCAGGTTATCTTCTGACCTGTATCTGACAGATAAAATGTGTAAACTTTAGTGCCTTCTTCAGTCCACATGGAACTATTTATTGTTTTCTCAAAACATAAATATACCCTACAGTATTTTCTTCAGTGATGGCTTCATAGAGGAAGAGGGTTTTAATTTTACCTGTGACATGGAAAGTGATAAAACATCCATTAGCTGGAGAGAGGAACATATTTGAACACGTTTGGTCCTTTTAATGTGCTCCTTGTGTCCCCATAGGTTTCTGGTAAAAAATTAAGGCATAGATGGGGAATTTACTTACCTGTCTATTGTCCAAGAAATACTCTTGAACTAGTTGATGATTAATTGACTAAAGTCATCCAGCTGAATCTCACTGTTTTCTATTCCTATTGCCTTGAAACTGTGAAAAAAAAATAATTATTATCTCTTAATATCACATTGAGGCTGCACATAAATATAATTCCAAGGATCTTTGAATTTTTCTTCCATTTATACTAATGCAAACAGAATAAAACAAAAAAGAAACACATACCTGAGAGTGAGATGTGCTTAAGTGAGTATTGTGCAAAATTTTCTTTGACACCAGCTATAAAATGTTCTCATCTTTAGATTTGTACAATAACTCACACAGGAAATTAGTGTAGAGCCTGACTTATGTACAGCGTGGTGATATCCTTTGAAGTTTGCAAAGTCACCAGACTGATCAACAGCATGAAGGACACTGAAGAGAGAGGCCTCTGGAGAAACTTTACATGGTTTATGTGCCTCAGATATTGAAAAACCTGGTACAGGATTGGACAGAAAGGGAATCTGCAGCTTACAACCCATGGGGTGGAGTCTGCATGGCCCTTAACCATAGGAATGTGAGACATCTAGTTTAAGGTACTCATACAGGCTCCTTTGGTGAGTAAGAGTTACTATCAGGAGCTAATAATGGAAAACTGATATCCAAGATAATTAGGACAAATTACCCTCTGGAGGGGTCTATTTCTCTGCACAAGCATTAGAGAGAGTGTAAGGACTAGCTTAGATTAGATGTCTGATTTTAAAGGGGAATAGTGTACACTGATCTAGAAAAGCCAGTGAATATAAGAACCTGGTAGTGTAAATAAAGATTATTAACTGCTGATGAAGGTGTATTCCTGTGTACCTCCTAAAGAGAAAAAGGTCATCTAAGCTGAATATTGATTGAATTAGTAATTATTTATTGATATTCTTCTTATTAAGTTGTGGGTAGGGGAGGAAAAAAATGTAAACACCTCTTCCCAAAAAAAAAAAAAATTACCCAAGCCAAACCACAAACAGAAAACCCAAAGAGCTTAAGAAAGTCTCTGTCTGACCTCTCAGGATCATTTTTAAAGCATATAATAAGTTAACCAATTGGGCATTCTTTCCTATTCTATTGCAAAATGCCTCTTGATGCAATTAAAAAGCTCAAGATTCAGAAACCCAGACCTACCAGTCAGCTTGTGACGGGCAGTCGTGTGAGAAAGGTCGGTCATGTAAAAGAAATTAAACGAGTTCTGTAAGGATTTAACTGGAATTGATGCAAAGCTCTCCAAACAGGAAAGGTGATGAAAAGTTCAATCAAAGTCAGATACAAGAAAAGATGCTCATTAATACCCACCTCACTTGGTGACAAACACCTTGCTCATCTGTATGGCAGGATTGTGTACTTAATGATGTGATCAAAAGTGATACTGAAAAGAGAACAATGTACTTCGTCCCACCTCAGCACTATATATTGCATATCCTGACAGTACGCCTAGAAAAAATACAGGGATTTTCATATCTGCAGGAGTATTTTATAAAAGGAAGAAATGCATTTATACAAAGTCAAATAAGTAGTTAGTTACACACTGAATAAAATGCAGCTATTATTATTTTAATGTTCAAAATAAAACAAAGTACACTTAAGGACCTTTCTGAAACTTTGTTAACATCAAAGAAAACTTCAAGCATTAAAGGAATTTTAATACTAAGAATGCTAATGATCTGAAAAGGCATTTCAATAACATTTTATTATTGTATAAAAAAAGATGTGCACTGAGTACAAAAAAGCCTCACACTTGAAGTGCTCAGAACTGCATATACCCAAGTTCATTCACCTAATTACAAAAGAGTACTCTTTTAGCAAATTTTAATAAACTTAGGAGTAAAAATCTAGCAGTTCTTCTTATACTAATTTAATAATTTTAAGTAATACCCATTTCTGGTTTAATTACCTATTAAAAAATAGGCTGATTTATGTTTATTATTCTCTGCTCTGAACTTTTTCACTTTGTAGTCACAGAGAGTTGAATCAGAACACACAGAGGTGCAACTTTTCAAAAGCAAAGAAGGCATATAACTTCCTATCATTAAGTATTTAATTTCAACATTGCTAGTTAAGGTACCTACATCACTCTGGAAGCTGAAAGATGGACACCTCTAGTAACATCTCAGATGACACTTTACAGAGCACTAAGGGGATGAGTAGTTCAGTTCTCACCTCCCAGTGCAGCTAAAGGGCAAACTCCAGAGCTCCCCCAGAGCTGCAAGAGGAGAGGTACCCTCACTGGTGACCCCAGACTGCCAACCTGTGCTGCACACACCACAGTGGTAAAGACACGTGTTCCTACGGATCAAGATACTTAGCTGGAGAAATGTTGGTTTACTCAGTGAGGGACTAACTCATTGTTATGGACTACACACCAAAGGATTCAACAAAAACCCCCCAAGACCATACAGAATTCTCACCTCACTTTTGGCATTTGGTCAAATTCAGTACAGTTTTATTCCATGAAGAGTAAGATCAAAAGCACCTTCTAGGATCCAAAATGACTGAAGAAGTCTGGAGCTGATACTGTTATTTCATGAAAGACTTTTTGAAGACTGAGGGATCTGAGAAGATAGAAACATTCTTCTTGTGTGGTGTTTAATGCAACGCACTGCATGTTTGCTTCGCCCTCCAGCCCTCATTTTTATACCTTTTTTCTACCTGTTCAGAGATGGTTTCAAGAAAAAATACCCTCCCATTGTATGAAACAATGACACAAAAGAAACAGCTTCTGAAGAATCAGATACAGAATCATTCATAAATAATGGGGCCCATTGACCCAGGTATGAGCACAGAGGTCAGGAAAAACTTCTCATGTCCTGCTGGCACAGACATGAAACTGAGTAGAGGAGCCATCTCAGAAGAGCTTCATTTGTTTAGATGATACTAAAGTAAGTGAAAAAATAATCTAATTATTAATTTCAATAGATTTATTTCTTCTTCTGCATTTGCTTCATTATTATTCTTTCTTTTTTTTCAAGTTCTACTGCATTTCTTCTCAACATAACTACCTACAGCTTGATTGGAAGAAAAAAACATGTAATTATTTGATCACTTTTCATTTCAGCTGATTAAATGAAAAAGGAAATGTTTGCTTGGGTCAGAGGTTATTACAACGTATAATTAATTGTCCAATATCATCATAATCAACAACTTTCCAGTTTCAGCTTTTTTGCATCTACCAAGGGAAAGGTGGGGTTAAATAAAGGTGTTTAATCAACCGTGCGTGAATTGCCAGAAATGGATTTCTGTTAGGGAGCATTCAGCCAGTTATTAGGAAAGGTGCTGAAGTGAAACCTCCCTTCTCTAGGAGCGGTGGATTACACTGGTTTGTAGGGAATGAGCTTAAGTATTATTGAACAAAATATTTCAGTCACAAGTTCCATCTCCGTCTGCTTAATGAATTGAAGTGTCAAGAAAATTTGAAGAGGCAGCCCAGGAAAACAGAAATGTAATTTAATGCAACATGAATCATTTGTTGGCCAAATGTACAGTATTGATGGGATTCCAGGCAAAGCATTTAGATTATGGCTATTGTTACAGGAAAAGGCATTTAATTGGTCCAACAAGTCATATGTTTAAAAGAAGATTTTGTGAGAAAATCAGAGGAAATTAAACTTGTCACAGGCTTCTAGATGACCTAATTGGCAAAGCAGTAAATCTAATTACATTCAGAAATTTAACTTAAGGGCATCTCTGCATCATTAATGCAGTCAGGAAAACATATCCTGCATAACTTTCTCAAAAATCACCTAAAATCTGAGGCTTTCTGATAAAGATGTACAAGCTGGTTAAGCTCTTCTATCAGTTCCTGTTATTTGTCTCATTGCTTTGAATCTCTGTAGTTTTGGAGGCAATAACTCAATTTACTGAATCTGGAATATCCCCAGGCTCCACTAAGTGGACACCCACTCTGTTTTCCTCTTCTTGATTTCCCTGAGGCAGATATTTTATATGCAACACACACTAGCCAGCTAGTGATGTAGCTTCTCTCTTTCTCTTTCTTCGTCTCTTCAGAGCACAACTTAATATCTAAGCGTTAATTTATTGTCTTTTACCTGTGCATTAATTGATTTTTGCCCCCCTTGCAGTACAGTGTTTGGGTGCAGGAATGCAGAAAGGAAGAGATTGTGTCTAAAAGAAAATCTGATGTAAGTCGGTTACATACATGATCATCCACCATGTCCCCTGGCGTAGCTTTGACCTGGGACAATGTGCCTGCTCTCCCTGACCTGCTTCCAGGGCAGCACAAGCCAACACAACACAAAACTACATGAGCTTTATGTCTGCTACCAAGGTGCAGGGACAAGACTGTGTGCTTTAGGCAGAACTTGTTTCCCTCTGGAAGTAAATCTGTGCCACACCATCTGCCCTTTGTGAAAAAGGCTGTTTTTATTTGCTATGAGAGATGTAAAGAAGTAGCAAGTTTTAGAGACCTTTGAATATAACCACAAGTAGTATGATGTGGTGTGTCTATGAAGATGACATTTTGATTAATTATCACATACTGTAACCTCCCCCTTTATTCCTTTATCTCTTTTATCAATACAAAGATAAGCAAATTTATTCAGATCCTTGACTGCCAGAGATGGAATTCTGTAACTAAATGGGCACAAAATAGTGTAAAATGTAGGCACAAGTGATACTTTGCCACAAAAGACAAGGCCTCCAAGTTGCAGAATTTGTGGAAGGAGAAAAAAAAAAGGCAATGAAAAAGATGATAGAGTCCAATATCATTCTGGTTCTTCCAAGATAAGGTAACTCAAATATGCAGCTGCAGTTGGACTAGAACATACTCTTTGCTGAGTGAAAAACTGACTGGATGGCCATGCCCAGAGAGTGCTGGTGAACGGAGTTACACCCAGTTGTGGCCAGTCACAAGTGGTGTTCCCCCAGTTCAGTGTTTTAGAGAGTTCTGTTCAACATCTTCATCAATGATCTGGGCAGGGGGATGGAGATCACCCTCAGTGAGTCTGAAGGCAACACCAAGTTGGGAGGGAGTGAAACTGAAAGGGGTTGTCAGGCACAGGAAGAGGCTGCCCAGGGAGGCCGATCATCATCCCTGGAGACCAAACAACCATGGAATCATATTTTAAAGGACGTGTAGATGTGGTACTTAGGAACATGGTTTAGTGCTGCATTCATTAGTGTTAGATTTATAATTGAACTTGAAGATCTTAAGGGTCTTTTCCAGCCTAAAGAGTTCTATGATTCTAGATGGTTATTAAAGATCTCTTCTAAATAAATATTCTATTATTCTAGTCTAGTCTAAATACAGTCATTTGGATCTTAATAACAGCATAATTTGAGGAGCATCTGGAAGTGTGTCAGTGGGTTAGAAGGTGCTTTAAAATCTTCAAACCTTCACACTCTGTAGAGAGAGAGCTGGAATCTTTACCCCATGGCTCTATATGCATATCATGATCTTTCTATTTTCATCTAATAATTTGATTAGTCCTGTTAGTGACCTATAGGGCACCTTGACCTCTGTAAAACTTAAGGATTTTTCCCTGAACTTGGACCTTTGACTCAAAAGGCTGAAGCAATTTTCTTTGTGCATCTGTGTCTATACTTTTGGAGAAGCAGTGACATTGAAGTCTCTTAGATGCTGCAGTCCGTAGAGTGCCAGGTTAGCTGGGGTCTGAATCTACCATGTTTTCCCTCAATCTACCTACCACCTCCCTTATTTCAAATTGGGACAGCAGGTAAGTAACTTTTACACGAATTTCCAGTGCAATAAGAACATAAGTGACTGAATTAACAGTAATAACACTTAACCATGTGCTTAAAATTATAAGCAAACCTCAATGCTACTCTAGCTAAAGACAGTCTGGAGCTCGGACTTTACCTTCTGTCTCTGCCATTCAGTCTGCCTACTTCAGTTTACTCATTTATAAGACAAAACCTTTGCCTATGTGATAGACACCTTTACTCAATTAATATTTTAAGTTGCCAGGGGATTCTTGGATGAAAATCATTATAATGCAAAAATAGAAAAATTCTTTTTATTTAATCCTTTGGTTTTCAAATGAACTCTGAAAGAACACTGCATGTTCAGATAAAAACTGAATGAGTATAATTGTAAAGGGCCAAAAATCCCAGAATTACAGACAAATTTCTTTAGCATGATAATACCTAACAAAGCTTATGAAATCTTTCAATTAACTCTTTCCCATAGAGAATACCTGAAGCTACATGTAATGAGCAACATTATTATTCTGTGATGAATACAATTTAAATCCCAACAGTTTAATTCCTGTTCAGATATCTGGAGAAAGATTCAGGGGAGGTTTGTTTGGTTTTTTGACTGCTTGTTTTTGGTAAAATACATAAGAGCTGTCAAGATTTAAAAATCCTTCTCTTCACCCCCTAATTAAAATTGTATTTTTATTAAAAAGTTTCAAGCGCTTTAGAACTGAATATAAAGCAAAAAACTTCTGTATAAACTGGTGAGTTTACACAATAAGAATTACAAATCCTTTATAGATTCTACTAAAGCCATTTTCTTATTGAACTGGCAGTTACAACATCAGGATTTCTGTTTGCAGGTAAAAGACATTTCAAATATGGTAATTTACTAGTGTAGTCAAAGAATAAAATCTTACATTTGCTCCTGTTTTATCATGGAATGTGACTCTGAGAATCTGGAGAAAGAAATTAATCTCTGAGAATTTGGAGAAAGAAATTAATCTCTCAGTGTCAAATACCATAATCTCTGACATACACCTTTTATCATTTAGAGAAATGAAGGACTCTTCCTTACCGTCCATTCTTATTTATGAGATCAATACAATTTCCCAGTGGTGAACAGTAACTTAACAGGACCTAAAGGATGTTTACATAAATTTCTGCAGGGTGGAATTTTCTCCTTAGTATCATTTCATTTATTTCTTTAGCATTAAGTGTTTCTGTAAAGTTTCCCACCTCAAATCAGCAGGTTATTGCACATGTCTATTTTTTGTACCGAGAGTGGGAGACAAAAAATTAAAAACCAACCCAAACCATTATCTTCACTAGAAAGGGTGCACACTGCATGGAAAAAAAGATTCCATTTGGAATATCCCTTGACAGATCTAAGTGTCCAAGCCTGAAGCTTCCCCAATTTCATCTTGAATATGTCATACCTCTAGTCAAGGCAACTTAAACCTATCACTGTAGGTTTAAAAACCTATCACAAGATAATTTTTGATTGAACTAAATGCACCCAGCAGTATAAGCAATGACTGTATAAAATGACTCTTCTGCACTGCCCCTAGTGAGGGTTTCTCACTCTTTTGAAAAAATAAATTGATAATATGACTCATCTATTCCTTTTTTTTTGTTTTGTACCTGTTTTCTGGCAAAAAATTTCATATAAGCAAAACCTGGTAAATAGCTAAGGCAGTCATTAAGATAGGAATGATATTTAATACCAGCATCTTAATGTCTAAGTGGAATTCACTGTCACATGTACTTTCAGCTATCTTTAAGGGATTAGCCAAAATAATCAGTACATGCACAAGTTCCCAAATAAGAAAGCTTGGAAAACACAGTGAGATTCATTAAATTCCTTTAAATTCCTTTTTATTTTTGTTTGTTTTAATAAAGTAATAGGAAAGTTTTCTGTCTTATTTCTCTTTTATCATTTTTTGTTTCTTCTGAGACAAAAAAAGAAGCTACTTTAAAATTTACAGATAACCTTGCTATGGGGTATCATCTTCCAGAACTACAATGGAGAAGAAATGGACTTTGCTTCCTTCTGATGAAGAAACGTAGAAATTTCACATCTCACTGTTGCTGCTTAATAGGAATGAAGACCCAAAGCTGAGTTCTTGCTCCTCCACATGGTAGATCTCTGAAATGGTTTAGATGACCCAGCCCTTTAACATGACTCTTTATCCGCATGAAGGTCTTCCGTCACAGTCAACACTACTGTGAGGTTCTAGATACCTAAAATGCATTGCAAACACTTGAAGGTTTGTTGTGATGACTGCCATTTCTTGCAAGAGAGTGTGCTTTCCCTCTATAACCCATTTTATAACTATTGGTAAAATTCCAGACCAACGATGTTTAATGTGCCTCCTGAATAATTGTTCTGTGTGCATGAACATCTGTTCTTAATGCAGTGGTGTCATGGAGAAATACAAATTTATCCTGAATGAGGTCTGATCACATGATCACACATTTTTAAAATTAGTCAATGTGTATGAATGGTGCCTGTGCTAAGATAAAAGTTTGATGACTCCCTATAATTATAGGTAGATATAAATAATTGATGAAACTCCTTTTTAACAATATCATATCCAGATCAGTGAAGCAGGTTTAACTCACTTGTCCTCCCATAATTATAAGGCAGTGCTGAGACAAGGGCTCTTGATTATAAAGGAGAACTCAAGTCCCAGCTAGATGAAGTTATCTATAATATTGATATGTCTTTGGTCAATTGAATTCCATGTCAACCTTATTATTGTGTTTTTCTTCTTCCCCACTACCACAGGTAAATCATTCCAAAGTGATATGGGTAGTTAATTCAGGTATATCTGCATTACCAGTAAAATATGAAAGCTTCAAAATAATCTAAACCATTGAGAACATATCTACAGTCATCAGTTAATGGATGAATGGCATAAATGGCTTGTGATTTATAGTGTTTACTTTCTTCCCTGATTTCTATTAGAAAGGAAATTTTTTTAATAATGAATAGAGGTAATAACAAAACATCATATTAAGCACATAACCTTTCCCATTGATGAAGGAAGACCGAGGTTTTGTTTTGTTACCTGGCTTATCTCTTTACTCTGCTTTTTTGCTGCATAACTGATAGAATCTTGTTATCTTACTGAATATCTCCAGTCCCACTTACACTGATATTGACATAAATAGTGATTAAAACAAGTCTTTAATAGGACTAGTCGTCAAACTTGTGTGGCTTTCCAGCTTTCTGTCTTTTGTAAGAACATGTTGGGCCACACCATCAAAACTGGCACCTAATTTTGAGAAGGAGGGTATCTGGTAAAAAACCGCATCAACAGATGTGACCAGAGAGATAGGCTTGAGTTTTACAGCTGCTGTGGGTACTGAATTGAAAATGTTGGCTTCTCAGCCAGGGCAGAGGAGCAAGCACTGGTTTTGCTGTTATCCCAAAGTGCCTGTTAGCTCACATTATGGATGATGTGGTGGGATGAGCAGCAGCTGGCACATCAGGAATGCAGCAGCTCAAGCGTCATAGTCCACGCCTGATCCCAAGGTTTCAGTGTGACATGCTTTACAACTGAGATGGTTCCAAATGCACCAAAAATTGGCTAAAGGAAGAAATGTTCCTCTGGTACTGTCAGAGGGATTTATAGAGGTAGTCAAGCACTTTTTCCTGAAAGAGAACCTAACAGCCTAACTGTCCTGCCTCTTTCCACAAGGCCTCATGATGAGAATCCTGAAAGAGTGCAGGACAGAGCAATACTCTGCCTGTTTGAACCACAGCCTGAGTCCTGTGACGACCCCTGATCAACTGGATGGCCTTATAGAGGTGTATAATGGTTTATACCATGTCAGTTATAGGTAGGTATAGAGAGAGATGTGCACGGGAATCTTTCTAACCCAAATATGCTGCTGAGATTTCAGATATTCCTTTTACCTATATCAGGATAAACTCAGCACCTCATTAAAAAAAAAAAAAAAAGTTGCAAATTACACCAAGGCAAACTAATATTCAATACACTTCTCTACGTTAGAGGTCTGAGTAAAACAATTTATGCCACTGTGGATTTTTCATTCATGCTTAAATAGTCTACTGAAGTCAAGAATTTGCCAGGTTGTGTCTTAATTCATTATGGAATGTAAGATAAAAGCTTATTTGATGGATGAATCAGAACAGCTTCTTAATTAAAGGAATATAAAAAAGGAAGAGTTGAACTGGAAGAGCTTTAACCTTTATGGAATTAGGCTTTTGTTACTTTTTCTATGTTCATGACTATTAAGCTCTTTCTTGAAAATCTTCTTTTTTATTTTTAAAGATCAAAAATTGTATTTATAAAGAACTTTTGGTAGAAAAGTGGAATTAGGAAGACAGAGTGTGTAAATGAACTACGTACATGCATACAATTAATAGTATTGGAATGGTTATTTAAGTATAGGAGGGATTGCTTAACTATAGTTTTAAAGATATTTAATTAATCAGTTATAAATACACAAAAGAAATTAAAATTTCCTCAGAGCAAGTAGAAGTGCAGTCTGAGGCCAGGAATAATGTTTTAACCTGATTTAACATTAGCAGTGATTTCTCCATGATGTCAGAAAACAGAAAATTACCCTGCTTTAGAAAAGGATCTTTGTCTTGTAAGAAGTAAAGGTGAGGGGAGAATTTAAGCAGTCTCTTGGTAAATGTCATTTACTTTTCTCAGCCACCAAAGTGTGAGTACTTATTTCCATTTTGAAGTTTAGTGATTTTATCTGTCACAGGCTTGATTTTATTGTTACCTGCTTCACAATGTAGAGTTATAGGGTGCTGTGGAAGAGATAGAGATGCTTAAATATAGATGTGTAGCATTTAGAATCTGCAATGTGACTGCTGCCTGCTGCTGCACACCAGCTCAGGTCTCCTAGAGGGCCTATGTTATTCCTTTTATAAGCATATCTCAAATATTATTAAACATTTCTAATTGCACTAGGCTTAAAGAAATGAAACAAACTCTCTACTAGATAGCTGAAGACCATCATTTTCCTCAGAATCTTTCTGTGCTTCAACTTTCTGTAAAGTTAACATTTACAATTAAAGATTGCTTTTCACCAAGCTTGGCCATAAACCACTCTTCAGCAGTTTCTATCTCTTGAAATCCCTATACATTTTCAACAAGAAAAATTCCGCTCTGAACTGTAATGACAAACTTATTGCAAACAGACTAGAAGAAATCTCACATTCCAGATGGGATGGAACTAAACCAGTTCTTTTTTCTTGACTTCAGATAAAAAGAGATTAATTTTATCTTTGTGGAACTGATGATATGAGGTGGTCAATGATGTGGCTAAATCCATAGCAATAGTCTAAAGAGTGACAAGAGATGATCTTGGACACTGGTGCTTGGTTGTTCTTAGTACTACATTGTTCATACTGTCTGTGGCATGACTGGGGTGTCTGCAAGATGCAACTGTCTCAAACAGATCATAGATATGGATTGGAGATAAGAGGGTCCAATGCCACTCAATAAAATCATAGAACCATAGAATGGCTTGTGTTGAAAGGGACCTTAAATATCATCCAGTTCCACCCTCCCCTGCCATGGATAGGAACACCTTCCACTAGAACATGTTGCTCAGAGTTCCATCCAACTTGGTCTTGAACAGTTCTAGTGATGGGACAGCCACAACTTCTCTGGGTAACCTGTTCCAGTGCCTCACCACCCTCACAGTAAAGAATTTCTTCCTATCTAACCTAATATCTAATCTAAAACTACTCTCTGTCAGTTTGAAGCTGTTTCCCCTTGTCCTTTCGCTACATGCCCTTGTAAAAAGTCCCTCTCCCTCTTTCTTGTTGGCTCCCTTCAGATACTGGAAGGCCGCAATTAAGTCACTTCCAAGTCTTCTCTTTTCCAGGCTGAATAATCCCAATTCTCTCAACCTTTCCTCACAGAGGAGGTGCTACACCCCTCTAACCACCTTGGTGGCCCTCTTGACTCACTCAAACAGGTTGATATTCTTTCTGTGCTGGAGACCCCAGAACTGATTGCAGCACTCCAGGTGAGACCTCGTGAGAACAGCGTACAGGGGCAGAATTACCTCTCTTTCTTTAGAGTCTAGTAAAGAAATTGGGCTTTCTTTCTCATGGCCTTCAATGTCTGAGATTGTTTCTAGGCATGTGGAAACTACTATAATAATATTTTGAAACTCGGACTTCTCTAAATCATCTGGACTTCTGAAATAAATAAATTGCTGGGAGATCCTCCCAGAGCTGACACTGACCCTGAAATACATCCTTCAATGTTTCAACATCCTGTCTGGGTCATTGAGGTGATGACCTCAAATTAGAGCAGATGCAGAGCATGCCTCTGACAGAAAGGGACCAAACCAGCTCTGATTCTAAATGTCACAAAGCCAAGTGGCCAAATGGCTTAGTTAATAGGATGAAAATTAGGTGAGGTTTTGTCTGTTTGTTCTTTTTAATATTTGGTCAGTGAATTTCTGGAAGAATTTAAGGCTAAGATGCTGCTACACTGAAGGAACTGAAACTTAAAACATGGGAAAATCCTTGTTTTCTGTCCTTATGGAACCACATTTTGGACATTATTTGATGGAGAGTCAACAGGGTTTGTGAGTGCTGTTTTCAGTACAGCTACTGCAGAGCAAGGCTCCTTCCCTAAGCATATCACCTCTTAGCAGCCAAAATTTGTAGCTGTGTAAAAACAGATTGAAACTTTCTGTGAGCAAGGAATCAGCATGTAGCAATTTACATTTTCATCAAGAAGGACATGCTTCATCCTTTAACTTATGCCACATTGCTCTATTATAAATAAAGGGGCTTGTTGTGTATAGATAGCATTAGGCTGTAATACTGTTTAAAGAAGAAGTGTTATCCTGTTTTTGAATTACAAAGCCATTCGGATTCCTTTTCAACTGATAAGCCCAGTGTCATTTAATTTAGCAGTAGCTTACATTAAAGGAATAAAGAAATGGTGAATATCCATAAGATGAATATCCTTCAATTACTTTTTTATTGTTTCTGAGAATGTTTTATTTTTCTTTTTACATGTGGAACATGATCAAAAGAATTAACCGGGGGAATCAAAATATTATTATTGGTTCATATTGTTGTTATTTGTATTATAGCAACACATAAAGGAACAAAATGTACAGGGCTTCAATTTGCTAAGAACACTGTATGAGCCTTGCAGTCTAAGTAGGCAAAATGCAGTCATTGTGGTACAATTTGAATAGAGGACAAGCTACTGAGGCACAGAACTGAACTCCTGAATGGGAATTGGATTATAACCTTTTCTGCTTCAAGAGAAATTTAATTACCTTCCTTAGTATTTAGCAAGAAATGTGTAGGCTCTCAGCACTGAGTACAATTCTTACCCAAATGATTACTAATCAACGAGCAATTCTTTAGATGTTAATTTGTGTTTCTTCACTGATATCTGGTTTTGTGCAATGTATTAATGGACTGATCTCCCCTACCTGTTGGTCTTTTAAAATAATTCTCAAGTATATGACCAGGTTTAAGCTGCAGTAACTCTAAAAACACGATGCAAACAACAGCAAACTCCATGCTATATTTAACTTCTTTGACATTAAATAGACAAAATCAAGAACTCTACCATGGGCCCATTGCACATAAATGATTTTTCTGTACTCTTTGGCACTGTCAGATTCAAGGGCAGAGACTGACCTTGCAGAGATGGGAAATGACACAGAGCAAACATGGAATCAGTGTCAAGGCTAAACACTGTCAAAGCTCAGATCTGTTTGCCACTAGTCAAGTGCTTTAACCTTATGTCCTACTTACATAGCTGATCTAATATATTTGGCAATAGATGCAGTGTGTCAGCTGTAATAATAATCCCAAACACTTACTGCAGTCATGCTTAACACTGCCAAACTGCTTCATAGCCTTGGGGCTGTGATGTGATTTTTCTTGGTATTTGTCCACTTTTTTCAGTCATGTAGACTATGACCAAAGCAGAAATGCGCTTGCACTCATGGTTATTTCTCCTGGATTTGGGAGTGCTTGGTTTCGGAGCACTTGGTTTTGGATGCACCTTGTGCCTTCAATCTACTCACTCTAAAGAGCCTTATCATCCTTAATGGCTTTCCACTCACTACTCCTGAGAGAACAGAAATCTCTTATTTTTGTCTTAGAGATGGGAAACTGAAGTATAGAAAAAGACAGAGGCAGATACCTAAAATTATTTGTGCCCTTCAGTCCTCACTGATTTCTGTAGGTGTCAAGGTGTTATTTTAAGCGTACACCAATCCTTTGGCACCTGTCAAGGACTGAATATGTTTTTACTAACTTTATACTTCAGAAATGAGATCTGTAGCTTAACTTCCCTGTACAGCCTGTAGAAAGAAAGAACAACATACTCTCTATTGTAGTTTTGTTCCTTATTCTGACTGCTATGATGAATTATCCAGAATAAGTTCCTAGACATGCTTCTATTCTTCTATTGACTATAGATATATTTTGCATGACCAGTATATTAAATTAGATAGCCAAATTTAAATGGTCAGAGGTGATTCAGATGAATCCTACCCTTAGCTGCCATTTAAAATCTGTCTCAAAAATTACCACAGGCCGCAAGAGAGAACTGAACACAGATATTTCAGATCCTGATCACTTGTCTCAAAACACTAGAGCATTCTCGTTTTTGAGAAAAGGCTTGTTGAGAAAATTTGTTATGCTTAAAGCCAGTATGATCATTTACCTCACTGGAACAGTGCTATTATGAATCATTAAGATATGGTGCAGCTTTGTCTTGGAAGGAACAAAGACAATATTATGAATGTACTCATGAAACATTAGTGTTTTGGGGATGAAACTACAGCTGTAATTAAATAAATAATCCGTTCTTTCATGCTGCTGATAGTTGATATTTCATTCCTAAAGTTGTGCTGCTACAGACAAGGGCTTAGCACTTGAGACTTTGTCACTTTTTTTTAAATATTCACTCAGAAGAAAGGGCATAAGGGTATAGAGAAAGAAGGACAGAGGTATAGAGAAAGAAAGTCAGGGGAGAGGAGAGGAGGCGTAAATGAAATTAAAAAATGCTTCATTATTTGTAAAAAGAAATATAAGTAACACTTTTAACTATTGTCTAGTTATAGAGGTGGAGCAGGATTTATTATCCCATATATTGTGAGACCCTCTTGTGAGATATTCAGAACATCATTATTTAGCTGTAATCAGGAGTACATTCCCTTTTTTTTTTTTCCGTGTGTTTTCATGCTGACTGATGTTAAGCACAAGCTGCTATTTTTTGGGTACCTGTATGAATGAAAGGCATGAACTTACAACCAGTTCTAAGAGCCCAGAAATGAGGATTCAGCTCTTATTTTCTTTTCCCTTTCTGTCACTGTTTCCCTCAACAGTGACATAAGACTCATTAAATATTATTATTTATTTATCTATTTCTTATTTGTTTATTTGATTATTTATTTATTTATTTATTTATTATTGCCTCTCTCCTCCACCTTGCCAACACCAACAACTGATTTTCTTCATCAAGACCAGAATGTTCCCTATCATTACAATCCATGCAGAGCTGGTTGAGAAGAAGAGGGAATGAGAATGCCCTTACCTTTCACTACATCAGGTTCAACACAGACTGTAGTGTGTTTCCCAAAGAGAAAAGCATTGAGGGAGTTTTGATTCATTCTGCTGCTATACAGATGTGATTGATACATCTTTCCTGTACACAGCAAACTGCTCTCCTTTTTGAATAATTTTTAACATATTTTCTTCCTTTGCTTATGCCACTATGGGGTCTAGATGTTTACCACAAGACAAATATTAAATTGAGTAAGTGGTGAGAGTTTGAAAAGCATCCAAAACACTCTTGTATAAGAGGGCAATGTCCTCCCCATAATTAATGCAAATCCGTCTGGGGATTTTTGCTTTAGAATATAATTTACTGGCCCTAACTTTAAGTATCTAAAAATAGATGTCTCATCTAAACTAATCATTCATCTGTAGTCAAAGGAGAGAAATACTTCTGAGGGTCGAGTCATCCTGTCCTAGGACAGATAAATCATTCTGTATATGTGCTGCTTTTTCCCTTCATTGAATATAATGAGATCCTAGAAATACATATTAGGTTATATCTTTAATTTACTCGTAATCAGAATTAACGGAAATAAACCCTTCATGAGATCAAACGGGACTAAAATTTCCTAAGCTATCTTTAGTTCTACATCTTGGGTAGGACAATCCCCTTGTCTTTCACTTCACTGAATATGTAATAATTTAATCTCCAGATACCAACTCATTTGTAGCTGGACTGTGAGGAACTTGGGAGCCACTGTGGATTTAAGGGCTGGGTAGCTTCTTAGGTACCCTTTCTATGCAGAAAAACTTCTAGTCTCTCCAGTGCTTTCAGATGAAAGAGATGTACTTTTAATCTGCAACAACAAGAGTGAGGTAATGAAATGATTCTTAGAGAATTACTTGATCTTCATAGAGCTAGAGAATTTGTGCACCAGTATGAAAATTTTCTTCTTAGGGCAATAGATATGAAGTGTAAACATTTTAAATTCCTTCAAAATTATGGCCAATAATATCTTGTTTCTTTCACTACACTTCATGCTAAATTTCCTGAAATTATTTGAGTCATCATTAGCCCTAAAGACAGAAGATCAAGTTTACAGGGAGAAAAAAAGGCTTTCTATTCCTATATTTCTCAATTTTGTAAAACGGTCCAGTAAAAGACATTATCACTATCCAAGGGCCTCACCTCAGTCATAGAATTCAAAGTCACTATTTCTAGTTTCTACTGAGAGCAACATTTAAAACCCACTGGAGCCAGTGAAAGGACTTTCAGAAGTCACAGGAGTAATCTTCACATTTAACCTGATGCTTCTGCTCTTAAAATGACTTGTCAGAAAATACTCAAACTTTTCCTGTGTCTGAATGCTGAACTAATACAATGAAATCCTCAGTCAGGTTATACAGACAGGCAGGACATGAGGGAGTAACATATCAAAAGACATGATTCCCTTCAGCTGGAAGCCAACCTAAAACCAAAGGCAGAAGACAGAGATGGAGTAAAATATTTAATGTCATGCAGAAGATCTGCTTCATCTTCTAATACAAGTTGTCCCCTGGAGGGCAAAAAAAAAAAGGTGATGAAAAACTGCAATGAAATAGATAGAATGTCTATGGAAGCTGAAACTTTGTGAGCTTTCCCATGAGCTGATTATCACCTTCCCCTTGTGTACCTAAAGAATTTTTCCCTATGTTTAGGCATGAAAGTTCCTCTAGAGTGCCTCAGTGTTTTCAGTGGGAGGTAAAATATGTGGGAAGGAGTTGTTCTGAGGGCACACAGCTTAGCAACAGGCTTAGACACCTAAACAGCCGCTTGAGATGCTTTTGAGTATCCATATCCTTTTCCCATTATCACTCACTAGCAATTAGATAATCCAATCAACAAGTATTTCATCTGAGCATTCCATAGCACCTAGGATCCATTCCTTGTTATACTTCTCCTAATAGAGATTAGTGGTCATCAGGCAAGAATGACTGCAATTCTCAGTGTGCAGAAGGAGAAATGGAGATCTGACTGTTCAGGTATACCCAGAAACTGAAACAGGCACCTATTTCCCATTACTTATGACTTCTGAGCCCCTGCTCTTGACACAGGCAGCATGGCATGCTGTGAAGAGAAAACTGGATTTAAAGATTTATTATAAAATCTTTAAATTTATAATTTAAATTTAAATTATCTCACTGATGTGAGAGTCTTATTGTGAAAACAGAGAGGTGATATAAAAATCGTGTGTTTTCTGTAATACTTTGCTTAGTTTAAATTTTGAGATTTCATTTTTAACACTTTTAGGTGTGACCCTAATTCATTTCAATGGTGTTTCAGGCTCCTGAAAGTCACTGATGAACTCTGAGGTTTTATTTTTTATGTTTCTGTTTGTAGCTGCATTTTACCTCGTTGAGAAATTTCTTTTAGCTCCCAACTTCTTGACTAAAACTCCGGAGATGCTCTGCCCTCTGGGTAGGTTGAGAGAAGGTTGGACTGAGGCTTTTTTAGGACAGAGGGTGCATAAATCTGAACAGAATGACTTGGAACTGCCTGAGGTACCTGTCAGTGTATTCTTGCAAAGGGGGGTCTAATTACTGATGTCAGTTGGTCTCTGGAATGGTTTGTATATGGCCCATGAAGCAAGGAGGAGGGACGTGAATCTAGACCAAACACAGCAGATGATCACTTTTATGCTTTCACATGGCAGGGCTTGGCAGCACTGTTAAAACGGAGGCACTGACGATGGTTCCACTATAAAAGCCCATGTGCTCAAGGATTTATCATCTTAAGTTTTTTAATTTGCCTCAGACCGGTATCTGGCTCTTCGTAGTCCCCCTCCTCTTTTCTCTTCCTCTCCTGAGGTGATTTTTCTAATTTAATTCAAATTTGCTTGACTGCTTTATAGAGGGAGGCTATTATATTATCATGCCAGCAGTTGACACAGTGAGGCTCTGTTGTAATGCATCTCCACTCTCAGGTACCTGTACTTTCTTAAATTCACAGTTCCCTGACATGAAAGGCTTGCTTTTGAACCACAGTGATGCCTGGTGACTTTCTGTGGAAGAATTTTGGCTCCTCCACCATCCTGCTCCTTTCTTCTCACCTTGTGCTGTTGGTGGACACCAACTATGCATCATCAAAAAAACCTCCTTTATGGAAAAGGAGAAACTATTTAGGAACTATTTGAGTTCAATAAAGTTCTATAATTCACCAGATAAGGCAAACAGTCGTATCACATCACTAAATTGAAATGTTGGCCAAATCAGAAAGAAGAGGCTGGGAATAGGAAATGTCTTAAACAAGCTCTGCTGCTGAAGGAAATATATGTTGACCTGCCCCTTAAGTTTTCTGTGTATGGGGGAGCTTTAAGAACAACCCTGTGTCTGTTGTTAATGTCAGCTTGGGGAGATTTATTCATGTTCTCCATATCAAATTGTGAAATTGGAAGAGAATTATTGAAATACAGATGTTCATATGTGTAATTAAGTAATTAAAAATAACATCTCAGCCTTAGAAATCAATTTTCTGGGGGAAAGAGGAAAGTGAAGAATATAACTTCCAATTAAAGATAGGAGCTGAAAATCTGAAGATACTCAAACCTGGAAAAATTGAATTAAAAATTAAAAGGTAGATGATTATAATTACATTATTAAAAAAAAAAAAAAAGAGAGAAAACTTGTTTTATGCAGCACTGTATTTTTTATTGCTTGACTGACCTTTAAGAAAATACTTGAGACTTCATAACCTAACATTTAAAAGTCTAGGTTAAATCTCTGGGAACCAGAGCAATTCTCTACATGACTAAGAGAACAGCCCAAAGACACTGCCCTCTACCAATACAGCAATGGGCATCCTAAACATTCATACCATTTACATCAATTCTGACACCACTGGTAGACATCTCAAAGTGAATTAAGGACAAGGTAGCAAGTTTAACTTGAAATTCATTTGCTTTTGTCAGTTCACATCAGATCCTTAATGTCATCTTCACATAGATTTCTTGTGTAATATTAATGATCTCTGGAGTCTCATGCTAATGTATTCTCTGAGCTTCTTTGATAATTTAAGACCATTTCAGATACCAAAAAACTCCAGGGTGTATTTGTCCATGTAAGTTTAAGGTTTGTTGAAGGTATAATTAGAACATAATGTGGGCTCATCATGCCTGCATTGTTGACATCAACATATCTTTCAGGGAAGGAGCTGCGATTAGAGTAGGAACTGCATTTGTTTAAAAACTAAATTACTTCTGATCTTCTGGTTCTCAGGATGATCAGTTAGGAAATTGTAATAGTGGATTCCTCTTTCCATGGGTCGCAGTTCTACCATGAATGTCTCATTTTTGCATGGAACTTGTGGCTCCTACTGTTTATGCCTTGTGGGGTTTCTTTGTTTACACTGGAAAAGACAGAGACATCTTTAATATATATGAAGTGATTTGCTTACTATAACATTATGCTAACAGTTACTGTGTGTCAGCTGGGCTTAGAGCCCATGTTTATTTTCCATTAGTAAATCTTTGTGGCAAAGGAAATGATATTGTTTTAACACACTTTCACATTTTTTTTTATTTTGTAGTCTGCCCAGAGGAGGAGTATTTGGACAGGGACTTCTAAGGCCTTTATATATTTGCAACCTCCAGAAAACCAACCAAGCATACACACATATATGCATATGCAATAGATGTTCATACTGTGAGCATGTGTGAAAAAAATACATATATATAGCTTTAATCTTTAACAAGAATGTAAAGGAAAATTTACACATGGTAAATTCTACTATTAACACCCATTAATAGCAATATGTAATAAATTATCCAGTCTTATATTAAATGAACACTTCTTTATTTCTAATGATTGAATTAAAAATTCATTTAAATCTCTTAAGAGAAATTTGTGTTCTTGGTGAACACACTGTGGAGCATTTGTTGTGAAGGGTATTTGTTTCTTAATATCTTACTCTTTTTATCTCCCAGTTTGCAAATACTTCCTCATATGTGGCTGTTAATTTATCTGAGTTTCAACCAGTCCCAGAGAGAGCAGATCGAGTGGGAAAGGTGGTTGATACAAGAGAAACATAAGCTGTAAGGGAAACAGGGAAATAAAGGATTGACATGAACATAATTTGTCTCAACTGGGTGTTTCACACCTATTGTAAGTTACTCTGTCTTCTCGCTGACCAAAGCAATAAAAGAGCACAAGCCAACACAGTTTCTTATCTCACTCCTGTCCAATTCCCCACTAGGTTTGGCTTTAAACTAGTTTTTCATCTGATTTCTGTTGCTGCAATGAAAAATCTTGTCCTTGTTGTGTTTCTTCCAACAGGGATTACACCTGAGGGACTCCAGCATTTTCCCATATAACAAAATGACTTAATCTGATGCTTTTTTAATTAAACATGTCCAGTGATAAATCTGGAGCAGGCAAGGTCAGAGAAGCTCCCATCTGTTTTGCAGCTCTGCCCGCAGTATGATCTCCCAGTCAGGCAAATGCATTTTTCCACCTGCTGTCAGTTCCTTTTTGTGTTACTTTCTTGATTGTGTTGCAGACCTGATGGAGCTGCTGATCTTTGCTCCCTTGGGTCTGGAAAAAAGATTTTGGCTTGTCAAAGTTCTTCTGCAGTTGCTGGTAAATTGACTGATAGGGTGTACCTACAAGTTGTGACGATGACATAAAAGAACCTGCCTGGCCCTATCTTCCAAGTAGGGGGACTTAGATACTGATAAACATGAGGAGATGGCAGCCTGGATTTCAACAGTGGTTAGTTGCTCAAGTATATCCTTAATCTGTGCTCAATCCGCTGTCATTATGATGCCATATTACAATGACAGCCAAACTAACTCAGCTAAAGGCAGAAATGTCTATACATGCTCCAGTTACTTCCCTAATTTGCATTGTGCACATTATTTGATGGGAGTCTGGGTCATAGAATCGTAGAATAATTCAGGCTGGAAAGCCCTCTTAGATCATCAAGGCCAGCCATTAACCTGATGTGAACCCATCAGGAGTGAATTGGAGGTTATTTGGAGTGTGGCTGCAGCAATTTCCACAATTGGTGAACGGGTATCAGTATCAGAACTGTTGCACCAATGTGCAGTTTCTGAGACTGTGAATGTCCTGGTGAACACCAAGCTGTCCATGAACCAGCAGTGTGCCCTTGTGGCCAAGAAAGCCAATGGAATCCTGAGGTGCATCAGGAAGAGCATTGCCAGAAGATCGAGGAAGGTGATCCTGTCCCTCTGCTTGGCCTTAGAGAGATGCATCTGGACTGCTTTGTCCAGTTTTGGGCTCCTCAGTACAGCAGAGGAATGGAGTTCCTGGAGCAGGTCCAGAGGAGGGCTACAAAGATGATTAAGGGACTTGAGCATCTCTCTTATGAGGAAAGGCCTCAGCCATATCCTCAGGGATATGGGCCTGTTCACCCTCAAGAAGAGATGACTGAGAGAGGATCTCATCAATGTCTGTCAATAACTGAAGGGAAGGTGCCAAAAAGATGGACCAGACTCTTCGTGATGATGCCAAGCAGTGGGACAAGAGGCAACAGGCAGAAACTGATGCACAGGAAGTTCCACCTGAATGTGAGAAAGAACTTCTTTACCGTGCAGTGACTGAGCACTGGAACAGATTGCACAGAAAGGATGTGGAGCTTCCCTCTCCTGAAGATGTTGAAGAACCATCTGGACACAATTCTATGCGACGTGCTCTGGGATGACCCTGCTTGAGCAGGGAGGTTGGACCAGATGATTCATCATGGTCCCTTCCCACCTGACCCTTTCTGTGTTTCTGTGATTCTGTGTTTTTTATAACCACTCCTTTCTTCAGTGTGGCATCACACAGAAGAAAAAATCCATCAGTCTCAACTAAAGTCTAGGAAAATGGATTAAAAGATATAGTCTAAATGTTGAGCTGGATTTTTATGGGGATCCTCTGAGGAACATCACATGATGAAAAGCAGTTCAACTTAACGGTATCGATGATTTCATTTATGCTCTTTCAGGTAAGTCTGGGATTACAGAGGATGAATCTAGGTGAGGTGAAAGAGACAATGAAAAGTATAGATAAAAGAGTCTGAATAAGTGTCATATGTACTCAAAATAATTAACAGTTGGGAGAAATTAATTGAGCTTAAGTATATGAAGCTTTGAGAGTGGGATAATGAATAATAAAGTGATATGACTGAATCTGTATAAGGTTTCCTTTGAAGTTATATATAGGCAAATATTAGAGGATGCTTATACCTGTCTAGTAACCCAAGCTTAACTTCTTCATATCTATTTATATCTCTTTGACATTTTTGTGTTTCTGAAATTTAAACCTATAATGAACAATTCTAAAAGGATATGTGTAAAGCCACAGTCTTCTTTAAAGTAAAAGAAAGTGGTGATTATATCATGAATATAGGAACCACAGAAGACTGGGAAGGATGATTTCCTCCCACATTTTCGTTTTTAATATTTTCACCCCTAAGAATTATGAACTCAGGCATCACTGACAAGAATATAACAAAGCATCACAAAATTACTAGACAGAAGAATTAGATTTTTTAAGTGGTTCTGAGCTGTCTTCTCTACAGGGATGTAATTCCTACTCTATTTCAAGAGACATTCACAACTGAATCAGAACCAGCCCATTTAACAGTATTTTATATTTCTTTGTACCAGCCAAAGACTACTTATATGAAGACAACACCAGTATGAATATATTTAGGTCAAATCGAGGCTTGTTCACTAATTGAAGAAGTCATAACTAACCAGAGATACAAGCAAATATTATGAGGTTTGAGAGAAACTTATTTTACTTCATTTCAAATGTGTAAACAGACCATGACTTTAAGTCAAGAACAAGTGTGCTTATGTTATACTCGAAAAAGAGGCTGTTAAAAGGAACAGACAGTAAATAACCAGAGGGAAAGAAAGGATAGAGACGTCTACCAGAATGTCAAACACCTACAGAGGAAGATCGTGAGTGGTGTATAGAAAAATCAGGAATAAGATAATTCAAACAGAAAAAAAAAAGATCTGTAAGCATGTGTGGAGATTCAGTCTGGAAATGGCTTCAGTTTATATATGACAGAAGAACCTTTTTTGGGTAGATAACTTTAAAAATCTGCTTTATATGTCTATGTGTACATGTACATTTATATATTTGTACATCAGTCCTAACGCGGATCAATGAGAGCATCCAGGGTCAACAGGATGCCTTGTCATTCCAATAAGTAACATGAACAGTGGACTGACAGATATTGGCAGGAGAATTAAAGGTTCCAATAACCTCAAAATAGCTTGGAAACAAAATAAAAATAGAAGGCAACAAAAGGCAGCATCGGCTTTACTGCTTTCCAACTTGCTCTGGTTATTTCCAGGCACCCAACAGACCAGAATCCGAGGTTTAGTGCTGCTGAGAATAGGCAGCACTACATATTGTGGAAGTCTGACTAAACAGAGTGTATCATAGGAACTCATGGACATGTTTAATTGAGACAGTGATTGTCCCTATTGAAGTCATAATTTACCATCTCCAGGAGAAGAATTGCCGTACCAGAAGGAAAACAAAAACTGCGCTGCAAAATGCTTGATGGATATCATACCAGCAAGACATACATGCTAGTGCTCTCCTATTCATTAGTTTAGATTTTGGGTGGAGGAAGATTATGATTACCCCCACAAGAGAAGATTTGGTCACAGGAAAAAGAAAAGTGAGTGAAAAAAGGGGTTGATTTGATTGTCCAATGGTAGAGAAGCTGTAGTGGTTTAAAAGTTTGGTTCTACCCCAAAATTGCATTTTTACACAATACATAGAAGAGTTTCAGCAGGAGATACAATGGGGTTTGGTACATCAGTGAAGAAAACTTCTATTGAAGGTGGCTAACAAGGGAGAATGTTTAAGCAGCCTCTTTCACTTCTGCTTATTTTAAAGGTCTCTTTTTTGATTAAACAAAATGTGCTCTTTTCTCAGCCTTCACAGCCTAAAGCTGGTTTTAAAATGCAATTACAACAAACTCAGGATTAAATGGTTTTCATCAAAGCTGAGAAAGATTTTTACACTCCAATTAGCTCTCCCTAGTAATAGGATAGTGGCCCTCAACAGAAGACGACAAAAATATTAGGATCAACCATTACTGTGACTTACAGTCCAGGATACTGTGGTGAAATACAGGTGCCTTTAGACAGGAACTGAAATCTTTAAAAGTTTCTATCTCATACAGATGGTGAAATATGGCCTGATGATCCAGAAGAAATGTTATTGAAAAAGGGCTGGGGGACAGGCAACCTAGTTGTTCTTCATATCATGTTTCTCTCCTTCATTTAAAGAAAAAATCATTATGAAAATTTGTCTCATTGCCCAGCATCTATTAAGTACGAACATGAAAGAATAAACACAGACATGCAAAAAATAAATCACATGAAAAACATTCTTATGAGCAGCATCAGCTATAAATGTACTATGTAGTCTCTTCTGTTAGGACCATCTAAGTCATATATTTTTTTGAAGTCACACAATTATTTTTAAGTCTGTCTCCTTTCAGAGTGATTAATGACTCTCAGGATAGAGAGATTACTTGGTATCACAGGGAAGCCTCCTGTTAAAACACAGCTCTCTCTCTCTCTCTCGCTCTCCCTCTCCCTCTCCCCATTCCCGAGAAGGATGATACATTTAATTTGAGGTTCATTTGTTAACCCTTACAGGTTAAGTGCTTTTTAATTCCTAAATTGTCAGCCCCAAACAGCACAGACATTAGAATCCAGAAATGTGGTGTTCTGAAGGCAAAACACACAAGAGGTTCTCCTATTAAATTATGGTCCCCTTCACCTTCTGGTGTAATTCACTTGAAACTACTCAGTGAAAAGCATCTCCAGCAGTAACTATCTTGTAAAACCAAGGCATCAAAGCTAAGTGTCAGACTGCCAGAACTCAATCCACTGCAATTTGCTGATATATTCTGTAAGCTGTTACTTAAACACTCAGGGATTTAGTCATAACCCTTGTCTGAGGGTGGAAAGGAGAGCACCACTGAACATTTGATCAAGCTAATCTTTATCTTCCCACTGGCTAGAAAGATTTACTAAAAATATAACTATAAAGCTGAGGAGAAAGGTGCTGTTTATTCAGCATGTTTGTTATCATTCTTGCTGTACTACATGACTCATATTCTTTAGGCCAGTGCTTAAAGTCTGCACAAATAGGTCACCAAAATGTGCTGAGATAGTGTTCTGGTCTGCAATGGCTTCAAAGAATGCTGCTAATACAATAATAACAATGCAGAGTAATTAATCCAAGTCATGTATTTATATTTCATTTGCAACATACACAAAAACAAAGCCTACCATGTCTTTGACAAATTAAAAGTAAAATCACAAAAAATGTTAATCCAAACTAATCCTTCATCGCAATGATAATAGATACTCAACCAAAGATGGAATCAAAACCTAGTGAATATAGATGATTCAGCTGTTGACAGAGGAGCCTGCATCAAGGATTTATTTCATGGGTTGTTGAATAGACTCCCTGCCAACTCAAGGAACCGCATCATCTATTCATACTCATAAATTCTTCAAGCTCCACATAAAATTAATTAGACCCTGCTTTTCCCATAATTCCCACAGAAATTCTATTCCAAGTCTCCTCTTTTCAGATTGTTGGAGCATACCTCTAGTTTCCAGCCTAAAATAATTTACAACCAGCTTATGATAACCTTTATCCAATAACACAATTCATCTGACATCACTTGAACTAATGCACTTTTCTACCAATCAGTTAAAAAACAGATCAACCTTATTTAGTGTTTAACTAGAGAAATGCAGTCCTCTACTGCAAGTACCATGGTAAGTCAAGCTGGTACTATGCCATCTTGTCTTAATTGTCAGGTGTGTTTTTGATCTCCAGATGGCATTTTTAACAGTGGTATTCAAAACAATCAGATGGAGATGTAAAACAGTAGCTTAACTTTAGTTCTCATGTTTGTTAATTCTAACTCTCCTTAAATAAAAGATAGCACCTAGGGAATGGAAATAAAAGGTCTGGATTTGAGAAGGACAAATGTTTGTCATGGAGGTATTTTTTTACCTGTCAATAGAGAAAGGTGCATGGGCTTTTGGTCTTTGGCTCTTATAGATTTGGTTTTATGCCCTCTTATCAGCTTGAAACATGCAACTCAATTTTAAGAGGTATGGGCAGACCCATAGAATATACTGTGAGCAGGACTGAAATTTATAAAGATATATTCAGGAAAAGAGGGTTTATCATTCCCATACTTATGGACTCAATTTATTATTTGTGATTACTGGAATATATCTATAAAATATGTTGTGTTATCTGTGTTTTTACTGGGAAAAAAAAAAAAGAAAAAAAGAGGCATCTAGGATTTTTCCACATCTTGGATTTTATTTAGTGGAGAGTGTCTTAACCATCTTGCTTACAATGAGATTTCTGCATTGCAGAGGGAAAAGTGGGAAGCAGTAAGTGTGCATTTAACCTTTCAGCTGGTCCTCACGTTGCCAGCAGTGCCCAGGTAGCACTGAGGGTGAGTGAGCCTAAGGGATAAAAGACAGTCAGGTAATCAGGGTATATTTAGTGTCTATCTGTTGTATGTTGTCTAGTCTTTTGGAGCACCTCCTGGAAGACTTGTAAAAGTGAGAGATAAATTATTGTTTAATTTAGTCTCTCTTCGGTGTCAAAACCTAAATAAGTTTTGACATTGAAAAGTGATTAAATTCAGCAAGGTTATTTTTAGTGACCTTTTTGTGTTCATCTGGAAAAGCAAGATCTTAAGAAACTAGACTGAATTTTAACCCTTGCTAAGGGTTTTGGAAGTTTCAAAATAAGGCTCCAGTCTGACATGTGACATGAATGGTCCCTCTTTTATGAATGGTCCCATTTTTATCATCGCTTTCCCTTGTTATTCTCTGTCTGTTGGAAACTGTGAACAAAACTGATCCCAGAGATAAAGATTCAGCTTGAAAAAAAAGGCCAAGTTTATTCTTATAGAAAAAAATATTCTAAATGGCTTGATTTAACAGTATTACAGATGTCTAAATCACAATCATTTTAGATTAAGTACACTGAAAAATACCTTACCTATCTGATGACTTTTGAAATATGTCCACTGGAACTCCCAAGACTTACCTTTAGTCAAAAGTTTCATATCTATAAAAGCAGGGGGAAAAAAGAGTGAAATAGTTGGGGTTCTTTTTTCCCCATAAACATACAGTAATTTTCTTATTGGAATTGTTGAAAACAGGTAGAAGAAGAAACAACCCAACACTAAAAATAACTCACATTTTTTATCCACAGACTATGTAACAATATGTAAAGAAAGTGATCTTAAGCAAACCAGTCTTTCAATTCTACAATCATTTTATCTGTTGTCCCTGTTTATTTTGAAGCAAATTGAACAAATATAACTATGGAGCAAGGTAGGTAATTTTATTACAGGAATTTTTTTGTTAAAGAAAATGGCTATTTAATGCATTTAAACCTAAAGTCTATTTTCTATTACCTATTGTGTAGGACTTATGGGTTTAAACAATTATTTGCTCATGTAGATTCCCTCTCTTCCACCATGAATCAAGCACTAAACTCACCCTGTCCTTTATATTCAGGATGTGCAGGTCTGTGAGTGGCAACCTTACCCTCAGGATCTTTCTGTTTTTCATGCATCATGATCCAATCTCACACAGTTTTCAGGTCCAGCAACAAAAGCATATTCCAGTTGATTGGCTTTTCTCAGCAGAAGGTACCATTGCTGCCAAGAGCCAGTGAAAGTCATTGTAGTTGATTTCATGGGACCTGGGGATAATTCACTCTGCCTAAAAAGACACACACTAATTTTGAAAGAAATCCTCTTGCTGTCATCTGCTAGAACACATTCAATTTAGATAAATCCTTGAACTGGGACACCTTATGCATAATATATGCTGTTAAACAAATAGAAGTACAACCACGACATTAAGAGTGTCCAAATGATTCCTTAGATTTAGCATCCTGGCTGTCCAATTTCTTATCTAAACTATTACAAACAAAGGCAGAATTGGATGATTAAAATTTTCAAGTGACTGCTGAAGTTCAAAGAGTGCTTGTATTTTAATAACAAATACTGTATGTATTTCATGGAAGTGTTAGCCAGCTGATCTATATGTTAATTAGCCCACCATTTGAAAAGGAAAATGATTCAAGTGCTTTCATCTCATTTCCAACACAAGCAGCCATGCTGAGTACATTAGGAAGCATCATTCTTGCATATTCTGGAATCAGCTAAGCTCCTTTTTAGGCATTAGAGGAGGAAGAAAGGAGCAGAACTGATAGATAATTTTATGGTAGAATGATTTTCAGACAGGGAAAAATCCATTCAGAAAACAATGCAATCAAAATTCTCCATAGGAAAAAAATCCTTAGGTTTTTTCGTTGAAAAATTGTGATTACGGTTTTGGTTTCTATTACCTACCTGAAAAAAAAAAAAAAAAAAAGGAAAAAAGGAAAGATTGTCCAAGACCCTTCATGTGAAGAATTAGGGAACTGGAAGTAGGCTTGGTACAGATGGGGATGCTGAGAAGCAGAGAGGCAGAGAAAGCAGGTGACCAGCATCTGGCTCTGGCTCCCTGCCTGGAAGAGTCTCATTGGAGGCACTTTCTGCCTTCTGGCAGAAAATGAAATGGACAAAAGTTCGAGAGGTGAAATTGGCCGGAGGGCTCAGTTGGCAGGAATCAATAAGATACAAACCTCTCCATTTTCCTTCTCCAAAAAGACTTTCTTAAAGTCTTTTAGTTTGCGGGGTTGGTAGTGGGGAGGGAGGGAGGGAAGGAGGGAAAGAAAAAACTCCCAAATGGTTTTAATTTCTCATTCCAAATACTGATATTTTCTGAGGTCAGAAATTTATTTTTCCGGTCAGATTCAGAATGAAGCCCTCAGGCTTCAGTACTGTTGTTGCAGAGTCCACCTGTAAAACAGTTAGGAGGAGTGGAGGAGAGAGCAGGAACTCAGAAAGGGAACTCAGAAATGCAGCTGAGCATTGCCTCATCTCACTCCCTCTTGTGTATCCAAATACAGAAGCAGACAATGAGGAATCCTGTTCAAAAATGCTCTTTAGCTAAAAACATCCCCCAAAGATCCTGGTAACAGCATGTTGCATTCCAGAGGTACCGTGTGGCTCCTAGTGAATCCTGTTTCAGCTGGAGCCAGGCACCATGAACCTGGGACTTGAATCTTGAACTACACATTTGCAAGGTTTTTTTTTTTATCATAATCCATGAAGAAATACATCTATTTTTGTCCTATGCATTTTTTTGTTTTTATTTTATTTTGTTTTTCCAGCAAATTGAGTTAATAAAAAGATTCCATATTTCTTGACTAATCATATACAAAAATACCTTGGAGAACAAACACAGCAGCCTATGAGCTTTACTACTCCAACTGAAATGCTTTGAAATATTACTTAAAAAAGAGGAGTTGATATTGCTATGAAGCAGTAATAAAAGAAGAATACTAGCAGCACTCTGTATGGAAGTCATAAAACACATTCACTTCTTTTTACACTGGGTAGTTCAGAATAAAGTTGGAACTGAAGCTCTGTGCAATTGATTATTTCAAAATATTGCATACATATTGTCATTTTCCTCATTGCATAATGTTCTGGTTGGCAAAATATTTGACATTATTTCCCACACTTAGTTCTATTTTTTTTTTTGCTAGTTGATGACTGAACTTTTGAAAACATTTCTCTACTAATAGGCTGAAATACACATTACCCAGCAATTTAATTCAGTGCTGCAGGAATGTATGATGGACTGATGACAGACTTCTTACTAAAATAATCCAACAACTAATTTCCCCCTTTATAATACATGTATATAGTCTTACCAAAATCAATGAAGCAGAGATAATTCACATCAAGTAATGATGTAGCACCCTGATATTACATTTACTCACATCACTTTATATATATATCCATACAGAGAAAAGGAAAGACAGAGGGAATTTTAGTTTGCAACTTCTCTGTGACTTATTTGCATGTTTTCATCTAATGTGTTTCCCCAGCAGACACTTTCATCTCTTTAAGCCCTTTCTCCTCCTTGAAATCATTGCCATTGAGTTTATGCATTATGTCCAAAATATCAGTTACATAATCATAATAATTTAACCTTAAGAATCTATGACCTCCCAAAAATGAAGGTGGTCTTCTTCACAGTCTAGTTAGGAATGCAAATGAAAATGAGAACATTGCAAGATCTATCAGCTCATGTCTACAACTGCACATTGGTCTGATGTGCTTCCTGTACAAATGAAGCATCTCACTTTGCTTAGATTTCAAATTGTTCTGTCACACAGACCCACACTGAGGAACACTACAGCAAATGTCCAAAGCCCTCTGTTGAGGTCAATAAAGCTAAGTCGAACCCAGGTGGAAGCAAGAAATTGGAATGGTTTATTCATACAAAAACGGGTATTTTATGGGTCTGGGGTACTATATATTCATGGCGGGGTTTACATATTCATCAGGGGGTTGGCCTATTACAATTGGGGGTTTTACAGAGATGAGGTAAAGGGGAAAACCCAGGTTTACAAATTTTGGGGTCTTAACACTTACACCACAGGAGAAAACCCACTTCATCTTAGAAGAATTACATGGGGGGAACAAGTAATACAAAAGGAGAGATAAAACACAATAGGTCTTCTGCAGATGCTTGATATCAGAGTATAAAAAATCCCTTGTGCAGGCTCGAAGGCCTTACCCACATTTGCAAAGCCATGATGATGGTCTCTCTGGCTTGGGCAGGGCACTCCACATCACTGATGTCTCATTTGCTTCTTAAACTGAGTTTTTTTCCCCAGCTTTTGTAGCCCAAGGCCTTTTGCTGAGACTGCTCAAATTCCTCTCTGCAGGTATATGAATTTGGGATCCAACAGCCCTCCTTCCACATTCCCTGAAAGCACTAAGTAATTTCTGACTGTATCAGAATCAGGACATAACTTTTCTGGGGGTTAAACCTCACACTGTTCTCAGAAAGTTGAACCTGTCCTCCCTTTTTATATCGTCACATTCAAGGAACATCAAGAAAACAATGATTCCCTGAAACTCACAGAAAGAAAAATCACAAATATATGGTTGCAGTTACGAGCAGAGGTGTATGAGACACCAGAGCAGTAGAGAGGGATCGGCCCCATAAAGAACAATCAGGCAACAGTAAAACTGCCCTCGACCCTGGTCAGATCAAAACCATGCTCTGTTTATAGTACAAGGCTCTGATATGAAAAAGAGAATAAAGCTGTCTTTTCCTTTATTTGGGGGTTGGACTAGGTGACCTTTAAAGGTCCCTTCCAACCCAAAGGATTTAATGATTTTTCTTTTGATTCTGTATCTGGCCTCCTTTTCCACTTTAGAAACTGCCCTAAAAAATGTGAAGATATTAACCCTGAATATCAGGATGCATTACCTTCCATTTGATGCCAAACTGTGAAGACAAGATCCAGTACCATATTTACACTTGCAAGAGCAGCTTTTTATAGCACTCATCTGCACAACAGGACTGCCTCACCAGTTTCCCTTGTGAAACCACTCCAGACATAAAACCTGTCACCACTGTGTGCTTCAAAGTAGCCAAAATGACAAAAAATATTTAATCTAAACTAACCTCTGGAATATCCCTGACCTTAAACAAACAAAGTATGAGAAAGAACATTTACATTTGGAGTCATCTCAATAACACTGGGCAGTTGTTTAACTAAATTTTCGATGAATGTTCTCTCATTTTGAATTTCTTTGGCTTTTGTCTCTTGTACCACTTTAAAACCAATGACATAAGGCCAGAGGTTGCTAATGACACTCCAAGGACAAATAAAATAAAAAGGATTGCTTCACATGTTGCAGTTATGCTACTTCTTAGAAAGATTCTATGCTCGATCCTTGAAAAATCTTAGAAAAAGGCTAGAAAAATCTTCGTACATTTTGATTTTGTAATTTGCATTTTGGGTATTAAGTTTCAATCTTTGATCCAAGTCACAAAATTGCATACTTTCTGGGTTTAGTGTCGTGCTGAAGACTTCTGGGTAGCCTATTAAGGCCTCCTTAAGTTCAGCAATAATCAAGCAGGTAAGCAATACCTGCAGAATCCCTGAAAGGTCTGCCAGCAGATTTTAGCCCTCTGCTGGGAGGCAATTATTCTGTCATCATCTGGAGAGTATTACCTATCTGCTTCTGGCAGGTATTTCAGTTCCAGGCATGAAGTCTGGTTCTGAACTTACTGCATGTTCCCCATGTGATGGATGCTCTGGTCAACAGTGCCATCAGTGCAATGAGCAACAACCTGCCTGCCAAGAGTCAACCTTTAAACAAGAGATTCAGGATGAAAAATGCCTTTGTCTGTTCTAATTAGGATCAACACTTTTGCTTTGTTCATCAGAATCCATTTGCTCCATTATCTGGGCCTGACATCAGCACATGAGCTGAAAAGGAAAGCAACTTGTTCAAGTTTCTGCATTACCTGATGCTTTCCACTTCACGCATTATCACCTGTAAAAGGAAACAACAAATAAACTCTCCCAATGTCATCTATCAAGTAAGCTAACCTGTTGTTTTGTTTTTTTTTTTTTTTTGTAAGGAGTGCTTTCCCTGCCTTTCAAACAGGTTGAATAGCCTATTTTATCCTTTTTACCATCTGGACACTCTTGGAACTCTGCTCAAGGGACAGAGTGGAACATCAACAGGTTGTTCATAAAATCCTATATGCTCTTTTTGGGTATTTTCCAGAAGTGACTAGCCATCCATTTGGCTCATTAGGAGGAACTACCATTCTTCTGCAAGATGTTATCAGTTCTAAAATGAGACACAGTAATAAACCATGCAAACATGCCTAATTCATGGCAATAAAAAGCAAGCTGGTTTACCTTCTTACCTAAACCTTGATGGCTGATGTGTTCCGATTCCTTGTGGCAGCACACATTGGCAGGGATGAGGGGAGGGTGACAGCAGGGAAGATAAATAATCTTAAACTTTTTGAATGGAGCTATCAATTTTGTATGATTCATGATGCACAAGAGACCTGTGCTTTGGGTACATCAATATGGTTCATGTGTATTGGGACACCAATGTAAATCCAACACAGTCTGGCTGTCCAGGATCACTTTCCCGGTCTCTAGAAATGTCTCCAGGAGTTGTCTCCAGGTGGTCTGTCCTGTCTTCAGAGCACAGGAAACCTTCTTAACAACAGTTGATGCTGCCCTTGAAAGCAGCCTGAAATAAACACATCAGTGGAAAGGCAGAGGTGACTGCAGCTGGAGGGGGAATCCAGCAGGGAAGAACTAATTCTGTTTTCTCTGTGCCCGGTGCACGTGAGTCATCTCACCCAGACATTCAGTGAGATCTAAGTTTTAACCTTCCTTGCTTGTCAATAACTATGGTAAACAACATGTACCTTTTGAGCAACTCCTTCTTTGTCCTTGCTCACAATTGATATGAAGAGTGGAAAAATATATTCCTTGAAAAACAGAAGAAAAAAAAATGAGAAGACCTAAAGCACTACTGTTTCTCAGAGTGCTAGTGTGACTTACACTTACTTGATTTTCAATTTTTTTAAAGATTTTTTTCATTAATTGGATGATTCCAAAAAGCCCTAATAAGGAAAAATAGATGGGATGATTCTGCCTACCTGGACTCAAGCACTGATAAGTCTTTCATGGTCAGGAACAAAGACACATGAAGGAAGGTATTTGTGTCACAAACACAGACAATTCCTTTCTTAACAAGGTGGTTGACAGAGAGTGTATAACCTGCTCCTCCATTACAGAAGGATGCTGAAGCATGGAGAGCAATTTACTTCCATGCAATGACATTCATTCTATTTTTAATAGGCACCTTGGTGTTTCAGATTTCAAACAGGAGTTTTCCACAGCAGTAGAAAGGCTATTTTCCTGGGTTTATGACTCAGATCAAATTCTGTGCTTTATCACTTCAGTATACCTATGATGAAAATATTCATAAAATTTTAATTGTATTTTTATTGCAGAGTCTGTATGAGTACAGTCTTTTTGCATGTGCAGACTCCTCTAGACAAAACTTCTGGATACTAAACTCTAAGATATATTTGATATATGTACACTTAAGTGTGTCTGTACATACATTTTTGGGTTTATATGTATGACATTTACACAGTATTTGTGGCACTAAATCTCTTATGTGTGAAAATATACAAAAAAAAGAGCCTTGACTCTGCTTAAAGGATTCAGGGAACTGCTTTGTAATTATGTTAGTATAAATTAGAGAAAAATAAAGGAGCACATGAGTCATAAGAAGTTTGAAATGGATCCCTAAAACTTGTCCCATGTTGTCCATACACTTGGTTGCCTTCAATTCAGTAGTACTACTGTGGCTGTAGGATAACTTCACACCATCAGTGCTACGCTCTTTGAAGAATGTTTGAATTAAGAGTGGTTAAGCTGACAGCATTTGGAACAGCACAGTGCTTAGAGTGGAGCTGTGCATCACATTAACTATGACATAATTTAGTACAGAATTCGGTCACCCCAAAATCCAAAGCAAAACACCTTTCCTTTTGTAAAAATCCATGTACCACAAGCTTATTTGCCTTGCAGAATTCCGTTTCAAGATATAGTTTCATACCAGCATGGCTATGAAACACTCAGCAGTGGGTATCAGGAGAGTAACCTTTTCCCTTCTGTCTCCTTCTCTTGCCTTGCTGTAGTTGCTGCTTGCACCAAAAACACCTGTGCTCTTTTCTTCTACTTCATGGGATTTATTCAGTTCATCTTGAGGACAAATGAGCAAGGGGAATCATAGATTCATATGATTCTGTGATTAGACCATGGGTGTCCAGCAGATCTGGAATGTATGTCTACCCATCTTGAAACAAAGGGTTGTTCAGCTTCTGTCATTCAATCTAAGAGATTCACATTGAATTACACTGAAGGAAATTAAAAAGATAATTTTAATTCCCTAATTCCAGGTAATACAGTACCTCACACTTTTAAAATTTTCTTTGAATCAGAACTTAATTTATTAAATTGTAAAGTCCTGGAATATCTGTACGTTAGGATAAAGATGGAAGAGAGTAAAAAAAAAAATCAGCTGGAAATTCATGAGTTTCAGAGATTCTGTGATGGAATTTCCTGAACTAATTGACCTAAGAGGTGGGTGATCAGGGTTAGATGTTTTCAATAAAAGCTTGAGAATTTCTTCCTAGCCTTTAGCTTAACAGTATGTTCCACTATCTCATGTTCTCTGTGTTCTCTTTGTGCTTAAACACTGTATGTTTTGAAGTATTTGTTTGGATTTTTTCCACCTGTCTATTCATATGATAAATATTATTTATATAAAATTTGCAATAGTCTCTTTCTATGAACATAACCAGATAATTCCATGGGATCATATCCTCTGCTTTAAGAGTTAATGGGAAAATTGTAGTACATTTCATCTGACCCAAGATCATATACTAGCATAACATGCATTTTATATTTTGAAATTATACATTGGACGGGGCATTTGAATAAAAATGCTAACAGAAAAGTTCTGATATGAAATTAGAATATTTATTGTAATGAACATAACATTCATCTCTGTAATATTCATATTCATTAAGCTATATTGAATATAAAGCAATGTCACAAAATTGATGAAGCAAGGATTTCAACTGGACTATTCCAGGTGTGTCAATCAGAATTATAATATGTTAAGAATCCATTTTGTCTACTGCATCAATGTTGTTGCTAGTACTGCCAATGCTTCATTTCTCAGCTGTATTCCTTTTACTGTCACCAACAGACCTCCCTCCTTGTGTCAGTGGGTGGACCTGACACTGTTAAACGCACACCTGAGCTACTCATTGCCTTCTCAATAAGCTCCAGCTGTGAGAGTAGGCTGACCAAGATCCTGGGGTAATTTGTCAAAATTAGCATGGTGACAGTAATTCCAGACAGCTTTTCCTAAATGCTGTTAACAAAGGCAGTGTCGTAGTCTGAAAACAATTTCTACTGGGCTGATTGATTAGTGCTGGCAAGGTTCCTTCGCTTTTGTTTGGGTTGAAGTACTGCTCAGTAGCCACAGAAGGACCACAAAAAATGGTTAACGTTTAGAAAGAAAAGTGGTATTTCAAGACATGACAGAGACACAGAAAATGCCTACTGGATATGGGATAAGGAGGAGTGTGCTTCCTGGGTCCATAAGCAGTGAGTAGTTAACACTGCTGCACTGACACAAATAAATGTGGTGCTTCTTGGAATTTACCTTATTTGTACTTAATTTGGCAGAATGTTTCCTTTCCATGCCTCAGCTTTCTATCCTTATTTACTGCCCCTATATTTACTTGCATCTCAAAGGAAATAAAGGAGAATGAAGAAGAAGAAAATTCCAAACAATTTGCTCAGAACGAAGATCAGGAAACAGTGCAGTAGAAGACACTGCCAGAAGAAGTGGACAAGTGTGCAGGAGAGGTACCAGCAGTGCCTCATCAAATTCACACCCAGTTTCCCCAGCAAACAGGGCAATGAAAAAGTGATAGCTCGTCCCCTCCTTCCCATCCCCCTAATTGGAGCGCAGAGTGATGCTGGCATTGAGTCACACAACTGGAAGTGGTTGTGCAGCTCTCCTAGTCCACTCCTGCGCTAGATCTGCCAGGGCTGTTCTCTGTTACTTAGACCAGTTGGCAGGCAGTGTCTTTGACTAATATTATAAATTATCTTAGTCTCCAAAACCACATGGTCACATGCAAATTGTATTCAGGGAATGATTCCTGGCCTGTCATCAGTCTCAAACCATGCCCAATAATTTTGGGGAGACTGCTAGCTGGCACAGTTTAACACCCTCATAGGATGCATTTTAATAATATGAACAGTTATGTTTCCTTACCTAGAATCATTCCTTGGCACTGTTTGATGAACTAATTTTAACAGCACTTGTATGTAGAGCCAGTGTATACAAAACACTATTTCCATACTGAATTAATTAAGTACTACCAGAAGCATAGCTTGTTTTAATTGAGATGAATTTCTTTCTGTTTCCCTTGAGAGCTCAGACCTCTTTCAATATAAATAAAATGGACCACAAATTTGTTTTCCTTTATGAGGAGAAATATTCAGGTAGTGTGAGAAAGAGTTGCAGAACCTACAAAACCCATTGTCAATGAGAATTTGGCAATTACTTTCTTGTAGTTCCTTTTAAATTCTTAGCATTAGTGAAATGTTTCAAACCAGAACTGCATTTTTCTCTGCACTACACTGAGCCAAAAATATTGCCATGCTATAGTAATGGGCATCATGTCAAACAACATGACGAGTAAAAACATATTGTGGCTATGATTAACAAATCTGCTATAGTGACTGTGACAATTTTGAGCAAATTCTCTCCTTGTGGCTTACAAAGCTGACCTTCACTGAGGTTTCTTTAATTTTCATTGACACAGTGAAGTTAGTGTTTGTCAGTAAGCTATACACGTGTCTTACAAGCTTTAAAATGCAGCAAGAAATCTGCTGCCTAGAGTTGCTAATTGTGATCTCATGCACAAAATCCTCCTGTACCTAACCTATACCTATACCTACACCTACACCTACACCTACACCTATACCTGTACATTAATCACTGAGAGAGTATCAGAGCGCCTTCTTTTATACGTCAAATGCAATTCCTGGTGTAGTTTGACCCAGACCAAATTGCAGTCTCAGGGCACAATTCTAGGAGGTACTACAGGTCATGTACTCTTCTCAGTAGGCAGCCCGTGTGTGGGTGCTGTGTTTTGAAGTCTAAAAGTTTAACAAAATTAAAACAGGATGTTCTGTGTTGACAGATTTCAGTGTCAGTATGGTTTTTATCTACTTAATCTATTCATATGGATATAACCTGTGTGTTCAAATAGCAATAGTGCAGGAAATATTCCATAGATACATCATCTAGAAAGAGTGATTCAGCCTAGACAGGGAACACTTACTCCTAATTTACCAGAAATAAACATTTTTGCAATGCTGTGATGATCTGATGTTTGTCCTGAGTGTAGGCACCTTATCAGACTGCTGTAATTAAGGCTGGCATCATTTGCTAATAGCACACTAGGAGACAATATGGCCAGCACAACATAGTGCTTCTGGTTCCACCAGACTGTCAGTTAACTAAGCAGAACAAGAGTATTTTTAGTATGACTTTGGAATTAGATCTGAACCCCCATGTGACAGACAACATTAATTATCCATTTTGGCACTGACATGGATGTAGGGGACATATTCTTCAGACAATGGAAAAGGGAGATGATTTCTTCTCCAAACTATTTACAAACTAAAAGAAAGGAAAAAATAGCAATAAAATAATCTGTTGGGCTAGATAAACCCTGGAGGTAGAATTTATGGCAATACTAATGGACATTCAGCACACAACAAATAGGCGACTGTTCAAGGTGGTGCTTTAACCATGTGCTCATGCAAAGCCAGTGACTGAAGGATCCAAATGGGACACAAGAACATTCAGTGGGCCAGCTGGGAGATGAAGGAGATGTGCAACTGTCATTCTATTAGGCCTAAACTGTCCAGAAAATCAAGAGATATGGAAAATAAGAGCACTTTGATTCCATGAGTGCTCTGCTGGACTCTTCTCGATAGTTTCTACACAAACCCATGCATACCTCAGCAAATCATTTCATACTTCTAAAAAACATGACTTACACTCCATTAATAATACCCTTTCAGCTGCATAGATCAAGCAAAGTTCCCTAAAAGAGTGGAATGAGATAACATTTTGTAAGCAAGGTGTCCACAGAGCTTTGCCATAACAATTTAGGAAATGGTCCTGAAAAGGGTATTTAGGGAGACGTGACAGACCTCAGCACAATGCAATTGTTTATATTTATATTAATATTGGCTTTGGATGCAGCATCTACTTATCTGTGAGAGGGGGATGATGAAGAGATTTACATGGATAAAGCACAATACAATGAAGATAGGAGATTTGCACACTGGAACGTTAGATAAGCTTAAGCCAAAGAGACTGAATCACTAGTGGCACTTTTCCAGACTTAGAAAGCTTTAAACATAGATACTTTTCCCCCACTCAAGTATTACAAAAATAGGCATACAAAATAACTAGGACACACTGGAAACAAACAAACAAAGAGAGGATCATGGTTTCCAGTTTGCAAGGACTGAAACACACATGTTGATACTGAAGTATTTGTAGTTCTCAATTAGGAAAACAGATATAGGTCCATGCATGTATATATGTGGGACTAATTTGTAAGCAGAATCAGTATCTGGTTGAAAATTGTCTGAGAACTTGGTTTTAAAGATATTTTGGCATTGATTGTTCATCTTGCATTATTCCTAGTTCTCCAATTTAATAAAGTATCCCTGCTAATCAATAGATAGACGTTACATGGTGTATGAAAGATATTGACCTTTCCTTTTGTTAGAAACCTGAAGTTTATCCAATATTCAAAATCCCCGTGGTAAACTTGGACCAAGTTCTAAATAAACACAGGCTTTGTTTGCTTAGGAGTTATGTGTATCTCAGATGATTCAGAGGATTCACCTTCGAAATAGGGAAAACTTGTGTTCAGAGACTGGTTCTGTCTTGTTTAAACTGATATTACTGTCTTTCAGCCATGCAATACTGAAACAGAGAAGCTGACACAGGGAACTTTGGTGTCCTTTATCCTCTGGTGATTTCCCCATCAATTGAACAGTACCAAATAGTACCAAGTAGTACCAAATAGTGCTTTTAATAAGCCTATCTGAAAATAATCACCACTGATTATCCTGTTTTGTGTATTGAAATGTTAAAGCACAGAATGATCAAAAGATTTGTTCAGAAATCAAGGAATAGAGCCAAAAGGTTATTCGAGGTCTTATTTTATCTGAGGACAACTAGTCAGTAATAATTCCACTACGAAAACATATAGGCTGCACTGATGATCACTAAATACTCCTAAGGAGCGGTTGAGGGAACTGGAGTTTTTTTAGCCTGGAGAAAAGGAGACTCAGGGGAGACCTAATTGCTCTCTCGAACCACCTGAAAGGAGGTGAGATAGGGGTTGGTCTCTTCTTACGATTAACAAGTGATAGGAAAAGAGGAAATGGCCTCAAGTTGTGCCAGGGAAGGTTTAGATTGGATATAGGAAAAAATTCATTACCAAAAGAGCTGCCAAGCACTGGAACAGGCTGCCCAGTGGTGGAATCACCATTCCTGGAGGCAGTTAAAAGAAGTGCGGATGTGGGGCCTGGCAACAGGATTTACTCCTGGACTTGGCAGTACTGGGTTAATAGCTGGACTTGATGATTTTAAAGGTCTTTTTCAACCTAACTTATTCTAAGATTCTATGATTCTATTATTTACTTTCAATAACATTTACAATCAATCTGTTCCTTATGATTAGCAAAGAAATGTCAGAACAATTTCAAATATTAACACATCTTCTTGGATTTTTAGGAACTTGATCAAAGTCTGGCTGAACTTACCACAAAACTCTGCTTTGAAACACATTTCAAAATGGTTTTGATTTACAACCAGTTCTTACCGATAGCTTTTTAAGTTTTACTTTGTATGCTCCTTACTTCCAAATCTTCTGGCTGCCATGATGAACATGAAGGTGATCTGCAGCATTGGATAAAGTGCTGCTTGTCGTCACACATCAGGGAAATTCTCTGGGGTAATCTTGGGTGGTGATTAAGGTGAACTCTGATTTACAGCCAAGAACCACAAGAAGTTTTTAATATAACAGGTAAGTTAATAAATACCAAAATAAAGAGTCCATGAGGCAGAATGGTGTCTGGACATACCTCAGATGCTGCCTTCTCATTAACTGGTTTTAGTGCACAGGTTTTATTTCAGGTTCCTTAAAGAGAAAGACAACTTCAGATCAGAACACTCCTGTAATTGAAAACCACCTTCTGCTATCTATCCTGTAATAAAAGAGCGATAAACTCAACTGAAATATGATCTCCTCATCCATCTTAATTATTGAGCAATGTCACTTTTGGGAAAATGCAGACTTTCTGTTTCAGAATACAGCAGATATAAATAACTATGCACACAGTGCTGAGCTAAGTCTGGGTGTGAATGCTATAACCTACTTCTGCATCTCTGGTGAGGCAGGTGACTGTGGCTGCACAGAGAACAAGCAGGAGGATATTCTATTCATCTTGTCAGCAAAGGAGGATGTGGTGGTTCTGATTTTGCCATTTGCTTTCTCAAACTGGGATGGAACATGCTGCTAAGTGAGCCATATGGGACATAATTTTCTCTAACACAAAGATATTGGATGCAGGTCCTTGCAGCATCAGGAAGTTTATCTTGTCCATCCCATAACCAGTCAGTCCTTCCTTTTGTAGCTCTATAAATATGCAAATATTTTCTCAATTGGACCAATTATTTTTAAATGGCAGCTCTATTGTTGACAAAATGCAAAACTGTAGTGTGACATAATGGTTTTGTTGAAGACATGATACCTCAATTGCAATACAGGACAGATGTCAGGATGTCAAGTGAAGGATGTGGAAGACGTTAAAGTCATTTTTAAGAAGGAATTCAGGATTAAAATCTGAGAGCATCTTGATTGTCTGAAGTGTTGATAAGCACATTTTAGGAACTAAAAGTTAAAAAAAAAATAACCACAAGAAAAAGGCTATAAAATAAAAATATTTTAATCCATCTAAAGAATAAATTTCTGAACTACTTTTCTTTTAATAGAGTTTGAATAAAAAGACTTATGACATCATTTCATGACCAGCAAGTTTGACCATCTAAAAGTTAGGTAATTAGTCTATGCTAATCTTACAGGTACCTCCAGTCATTTCAACCTCTACTTAAATTATCCAGTGCTGGATTCTGCACTGGATGTTTGTGCAGACTGGAGAAGGAAACACTGGCAGTACCGGGAAAGGGAATTGAGGGTCCTGGTTGATGGCAAGTTGAATATGAGTCAGCAGTGCCTTGGCAGCCAGGAGGGCCAACAGTGTCCTGGAGGGCATCAGACAAAGCATCGCCAGCCGGGTGAGGGAGTGGATTGTCCTGCTCTGGTCTGCACTGGGGTGACCTCACCTGGAATATTGTGGCACTACAATAAAGATATTAGGCTATTGGAGACTGTCCAAAGGAGGGCAATGAAGATGGTGAAGGGCTTTGTGGGGAAGCCGTGCGAGGAGTGACTGAGGGCACTTGGTCTGTTTAGCCTGGAGAAGAGGAGACTGAGGGGAGACCTCATTGCAGTTACAACTTCCTTGTGGGGGAAGAGGAGGGGCAAGCACTGGTCTCTGCTCTGTGGTGACCAGTGACAGAACCCGAGGGAATGGCTTGAACTTGTGTCAGGGGAGGTTTAAGTTGGATATTAGGAAGAGGTTTTTCACCCAAAGGGTGGTTGAACACCAGAACAGGCTCCCCAGGGCAGTGGTCATAGATACTGCCAGAGCTCAAGAAATGCTTGGAGAATGTGATTCTTGGAGTTGTCCTGTGCTGGGTCAGAAGTTGGACTCAATCTTAGTGGGTCCCTTCTAATTCAGAATATCGTACAATTCCATAAATGAAATTAACAGTGACTAAATCAACATCCTTGATGTACCACCACCTCTAGAAAAGCCATGGTGATCCATGCACAGCTGTGACTGAGAAATGGGACACTCTATGGCAATTTGGATGGCAGATAGTAGTTTAAAGACATTTCTCAATATTTTTGGTAAACCATTTGAGGATGAGAGTTCAAGTGACTCTAGGAGATAAAGAGAAGCTACAGTCTGTCGTTCAGAAAGCCAGTCTGCATGGACTCTGGTAAAAGAACATGTTTCCTTCTTCATAAGCCATTTTCAGAGAGTCACCTCACAATCAGTTTTTTGCCATAAAATAGTTTTCCAATCTTGTTAAAAAAAAAAAAAATCCTTTTATCTGCATAAACAGTGAAAGATCTTGCAGTGATTTCCTCAACTCCCCAGACCAAAGAGACACTCAGTTTTACCACACTCCACATGAAGAGCAGAAAAGGGAAGTGGATTCAGATGGCTGAAACTCTATGAGCTTGTATGAAAATACTCTTTCTGGAATGGTTGAATTGCATTTTTTCACTCTGTAGCAGCAGAATAATTAAGAATGTAAGCCAGTTGGCACCTAGGAGAGAGTGCCTGGAAAGCACTTCCTGAAGGAGTTGTGATAAAGCTAAAGGTTATTGCTTGTAAACAACAAAACCCTGTAGAACTCATGCAAAGCTTGTGAAGCTCTGGGATTCTTGCTGTCCAATAGAGATTTGGCTCCAGCAGGAATAAAGCCCACATTTTTCAAGAGGGATTTCAGTGTTATTGAAAGCAACTACTTGCTGTGAAATCAATGGGCATTGCATACTCAGAGACCTTAGACTATCTGGGCTGTAGTCCAATATGATAAATAAAAGCTGCTGATGACAAAACACATTTTAGAACACCAATACTGAGTTAATGGAGGTGTTTCAATTCTGTTTCCTAATTGTGTGCAATCCCATAGCTCACAGATCAGACACAAGGTGAGAAATTTGGGTCCTGATGTCTTATGCTACGCAGATTTTATTAACTTTAAGACAAAATTCTTAAGTGAAAAGAATATGCTTAGAAAATAAATGAGTGAGTTAAACTCAAGTGAGGATTTAAAAAAACAAACAAACAAAAAGCTGAAACAACTTTATTTCTGCATCGTATCCTAGGATAAACTACAGTATTAGGATAAAAGACTGTTTTCCAAAACTTTTCTGCATGTGGATAGGATGGAAACTCCTGTCCTCCTTTTTCTTGCACATGGAATAGAGGCAACGTCTGGCCTGTCAAACACAGTGAGGTACATTTCCAGGTGTTTGGGCTATATTTGCATATATTGTTGCCATTCCTTGGCCTGCTTTAGGAGAATGATCATGAGAGTTGGATCACAATGCCTCTTTGTACCCTTTTTTTAACTTAGATAATAAGGAAGGAAAAAATCTTAGAAGCATCTACTCAAGTGAAGAAATGAACTTAGTCAGATAAGTTCGCAAGTAGGACCATGCAAGAACTTTACAATAAAAGGAGGAACCTGTGATTCTTTTAAAGTAAACCTTTAGAAAAAAGCTGACTTAGAAAGAGAAAAAGGGTATTTTTTTTTGTTTTACTGGAAGTTCCCAGAACAGAATAATGTAATTGTTATTATTAAGACCTTCTATGTGGGGAAAAACTGTAATGATTACACTTAATTTTTTTCCAGCCTTTTATTTTAATGGGCATTTAATGATTCTATATTCCAGTTTAAAAAAAAAATCATATAAAAGAATTCCTTGTCAAAATAAAAATACTTTTTCTGTTCTTCTCTATAATTCTGTCAAATATACCTCTTGACAATACCCACACCTACCTGTACAGAAAAAATGGCAATAATAGCCAAAAAGATTATTTTATAAAATGTTGGATATTTTCTACAATATATAGGGAAGATTTGATGTTCATAGTAGTTGTGTTTGGTATTTAAATTCACATAGTATGTCACTGAAACAACAACAACAGAAAAGTAAAACTGCCCAATAAATTGCACCAGATTCAGTCTTTATTCTGTTGTTCAATTTCCCCTGAAATCCAGTAAGAATATACAGATATTAAAAGCAAGGGAAGGTTTACAGAAAGGTTAAGGAGTCTTTATTTCCACTTCTCACTATTTCTGCTCGCTTTCATGTCCTGCTGTTGTCCTCACCTTTTTCTTTCTGGGTCTACATCCAGTTCTCAGCTTTGCACCTCACCCCCGAAAACCAAATTATAGTGTGTGAATATTCACACCAAATATCTCCTAAGGATTTTTTAAATAAAAGAAACATTCTTGATTTTTTAAAAAAAATATTTTATTTGACACAAAGTGTATCAGATAATTTTAGGCTCTTCTCATAAACAGATCATCAAGAAAGCAAAACTACATTGGTAAGTATTTTTCTGAGAATTATTTACTTAGATACACCTTTTCTTCATTCGTTTAATTGCCTTAAATTTCTGTGTTGCATACTATTTCTGAGTCCTTCTTTCAGGATTTATAGTATATTTATAATACTGTGAGTTCTTTTTTTTTTTTTTATTTTATAAAGCATTGGTTTTTTTATTTAGTCTATATCAGCTACCATTCAGCTTTTATAATATACCTGGGGCACAATTCACTTCATTTATTCCATTGTACTGGGCATATGAGACTAGATTCTTCAACATGTTTATTCTCAGCAGTACAATAATATTTGAAAATATAAATGGAGGGAAGAAAAAAATAAAGGTCTTACCTTTGCACTCAAATTTTCTATAGCATTTATTATAAAATGTTGATGTATGGTATTCATCAAACTCTCACAACACTTGCAAGTACAGTTTTTGAAAAACTACATCCATCTGTTGATACCGCATGCCAATCACAGTTATCCTTTAAATATATTTACCAAGAGGAATATTTTGAGAAAATATGTCTGACGGTGACTAATTGACTTTTATGCATCTAGGTATTAGGAGAGTTTAAATTGAAGGTATTACTGGGTTTACTGCCCGTGTCATTTTTATCCCTCTTTAAGACTAAACTTTATTTATGAAGTAGAATTAATTCAATGAGGGATAAGTTTGGTGCATACCAGCTCCCTGCAGTCATTTTATTCAATTAACACTTTTATTTAAAGGTTGTTCATGTGGATGTGTGAATTATTTGCTCTTTGTCTGCATCATGCAATGTGCTGCAAAGGGAAGGCTTGAGACATTAAGGGCAAAACTGCTTTTGATTGAACAACATGACACACTGACAACTCAACTTGACCAACCTTAAATTTTATTTTCTTTTTTAATTTGTTAATTAAATATTTCAAATACAAACACATTAGTAGAAAAGCTCTTTAATATCTGTAGTTTTATATAACCTTCCCAATCCTTCTGAAAATATCACAGTCCTATGCTTGCTAACCCATTGTTTTAGCTAATGATTCTTTGATAGAAGCACTCTGTGGCTCTTCCTAATTCCCTGTAACTTCTTCCTTCACGTATTTGGGACTGCCTGGATTTACTCTTTCTGTTTAAAGATATAATACTTCCACAAAGGATTACCTCTGAATGTGAAGAGTTTTCACATGCATCCCTCATCTCAGGGTTTTAAAGTCTCTGAGATGGTTATTTAAATAAACACAAGTATAGCAGCTCATCCTCTAGAAAGGGGATAAGAAAGTAAGCAAGTGTACTCATCTGGGCTTAGTAAAAACTTTTCATGTTTCCTATGCCACACATTATTTTAGGGACGGCTCTAGATATTTCTAGGTTATAGATGGGCAGAAAATTACTTCAAAATATGAGGTCTGAAAGCTTTTTCTTCTAAATCAGGTGAAAACCACATCTTTCAAAGTCTTTAATGGAAAAAAATGTGAAGATGGGTTCAAAGTCCATATTAAAAAAACACAATGGAGGTTCAAGCAAAACAGATGAGGAACTTAAGCTGTTCCTCCTGCTTACCAAAAGGACAGAGAAAAGAGCGATTTGACAGACTACATAATAAAGTTGTTTATTTTAGGTTAAATACTACTTTGGAAAACAATCAGATGGCAGAACCCACTTTCAAATCACTGCTCAGCACTAGGCAGAGTGAGGAAATGTATTGGGGACTCTTACAACCTAATGAAGTAGCCCAGCTACTCCAGTGTAGCCTTCCTTCTTGTTCCATTGCATCTACAGCTAAGCAGCTTTTTTCCTGATTATGTGTCCTGTTCATTTTAAAAAATAAGCAGGTATTTGCAAATAAAAACACGCAAGTGAGTCTCTGGAAAACAGATCTTGGCCTTAGCCAAGAAGCATTACAAAGCGCACAGGACACTCTGTTGAGACATTCGTGACTCAGTTTGTTGGTGTGACTGCTTCAGATCCTGACCAGGTCAACTACAACAATATTAATGCAATCTACACAGCCTTTTTATTTTTTATTAACTGCAATCTTCATTTTGTCATCATGTCCTTTTGATCAAGTAAAAGCACTCTCATCATCCCTGATGCTTTGCTCTTTCATAGTGGTTTTAAATGAAGAGAATTTTGGTATGTTCAATTGTGATCTACTAATACATTACATTAGGGTAAAGAGCAGCTCTGTTTACTTAAGTATATGTGTGTATGTAATTTTCTGTGTCTTCTGTTTTTGAGGATGGAATGGACTTCAAGGCTGTAATTTTGTCTGTGTGTGTATTATTCCAGATTTCCTTAATTTTCTTAATAGTTACTCAAGTGAATTCTTAAGCTTTCCCACACAGACACTTTCAATAAAATTAATCTGAAATAAAAGTGTTATTTGAAAATGGATTGCTTAAGCACAGGAAATTACCATGCAGTTATTCTGAATGGAATGGGAGCAGCCTTAACTGATTTCCCCCTCCCTTCACTTGCAAAGCAGGTAGAAACCAAATTTATCAAATTACGGTGCAGTTTCATTGGATGTTTAAACCAGGACAACTCCTTAAAAGACTGACATGTATCAAGACCAAACTGTGGTGCTGTCTGGACCCACCCACAGGATTCAAAGAAAACCAAACAAGCATAGATGGGACAGCAGCATTTGAGGAAAGAAGGAAAAAAAATGAAGAATTCTGACCATATACCTGCACATTTCATATACTTTTATTAACATGTCTGTGTATGAGTAAAATTGATTGTCGAAAATGTAATTTTTTACATGTGCTTAGTAGCACTATACCAGTAGACTTGACTATGCCATATCTTCTAAGACACTAAGCTTCCATGGAAGTGGGAAGATTTAGGGTGGTGAAAATCTCATTTCTGAAGATGGCAACAGGTTAATTTTCAATCTGATCGGAATCCAAACAGCAACCTGGCTTTCCAACCAGCACCAGTGTTAAGTACATTGTAACATACTCAGGTACTCAAAGTGTCCGGGCAATTGGAGCAGGAGTCAAAAGGAACTGAAATAGTCAGGGCTTTTACCACAATCTCTAGCAGTGGTACACACCTAAGACATCATAGACTAGATTAGGAAAAAGAATTTTTAAACTATCCATTGAACAAGCTTCTAAAGCTGTATAGCATTCACCATATTTTGAAGACGGCTAAGATGAAATCTTATGAATTCTCCTGTGCTCCTCCATGATCACAAAAGTTCCATCACCCCAATATAATGTGCAAAACAGAAGACTATCATAACTATGACCAATTCTTCATGGCCTGTGAACTGGAAACTTTGAGATAAATTTTACACAGAGAGGGTGGATGTGGGAAGAGGCTTGTGCTAAATCCTTATCCACAAGTCAGTGACCTAATGGAAAACTCCAAAGTGCTTTATTTGTGTGATGAAGAGGGCAGAAAACAGGTGTATGGTGTGATCTGTTCACTTACTGGAAACAGGTGAAAGAGGGAGAAAAAGTTCACGAATTCAAGGAAAGAAGGAAAAAGGCTGTACAATCCTGGCCAGTATCCAACGTTTCTTATATCCAGCTAACAACATTTTTCTGTGTAGAAGTTAAATTATTGCTCAGTGTTTCATTTCTTACATGTGTGTGGTTAGCAGCACGCCAGCAGACGTGTCTGTAACACCACATCTGTTAAAACACTGGTTATGTTCCTTGGGAGGTGGGAAACTCCTGAGGAAAGAAATTCCCTCTTTGAAACGACTGACAAAAAGGTCACTACTGGTCTGAGCAGAAGATACATGGAAACTTGGCTTGTAAGATGGGACATGCAGAGTTCACAAAAGCTGACAAGAAAGTCGTTTAGAAGAAAAGAGGATTATCATAAAGAAATTGAATTCTTCTTTATCATAAATATTGATGTTTTTCATATATTTATGACTATTGAAGCAGTCTCTTTAAATAAGATTACTCTTTTCTGTTTGTTTTCTGATGATTACATAAAAATCTCATTGTTTACATAAAGATTATCAGTGAGTATTTTTATCTTGACATAGCATGCAAAAGTAAGATTTAATAAAAGCGATTTTGGCCTGATCATTTATGATGAACCCAGCATTTCAAACAAGCTTTGTTCAAACCACTATATATTATTCATCACTGTCATACTGTTGATTTCAGGAGCTGTACACCATATGTGAATAAAGTTAGATGCTTCAGCAGTTTGAACTACCTACATGATGTTTCAATTTATATATTTTTTTATTGTTTTTTTCCCTTATTAGAATTTTGTGACCTACAGCAAGTATTTGAGTACTAATTCCTTCCTCAGTGAACAAGGAGTTCATGTCTGGCAGAAAATAGGACCAGGACTAAAGACATGATGGAAATACCAGCTTGAAATTAATTTTGTCACATCTGTGTGTGCCTTGGGACAATATTTCCCTTTTTCTGTTTAGCTGATTTATAAGATTCCATCGTGATGTAACAATTCAGCAAAACAGAATTTTCCTGCTGGTCTAGCAGATATCTCTGCTTTTGAATGATCTTATAGGCTGCAGGGATATAGGATATGTATTCAGGGAATGCAGAACCATAAGGACCACAATTTAATTATTTACTTATGTTCCTTATTTTCTCTTCATGTGAACCACAGTATTTGAAACTGGATGTCATGTGAAGGCTGCTGTAGAAGACAGCAATCCTAACAAAGAAAATAGTCTGGAGAGCTTGACTTAATCTGCTTGTGAAGGTCTAGACTTTTCCATTTTTACCAGCAGATTTTCGTGATTATTCTGATGGTTCTGAAACAATTTGCCAAATTATCTTAATCATCTCATGATAAAGTAGTTGAATAGTTTATTTTCTTCTACTTATGGTATTCTTTTCTCCAGCTGTTCCTAACAGAATGTAAGACTGAAGATACAAACATTATGTGCTATTTGAAGTTCTGTTTCAATGTTTGATACTGTATGAATTGTGGTCTGTAAAGTAACCCTGTGCATGAACAAGGTTCTTCCTGTTGGTATGGGTTCATTAAATATGCCTGCCTGATTTTTGCACAGTTTCATTTTCGTTTCAGCATCACAGCTTTCTCATAACAGGGATTTGTGGTACTGAACTTCATCTAGCGCTGATCATTAATCTCAGGAGAGAATCAGCTGCCTTTCCCAACCACAAATGCTGTATATATTATCTGGATATTTATCTCATGTCAACTGAAATGTCCATTATAAACTACACCAACAAGGTAGTCATTGGTAAATATGTAGCAGGACATTCAGTGAAAGAGTATTATGACAATTTGCTGAAAGAGTATTTAGAACATTATTTAAAAGAGAAATCACGAAACAAAACTCAAACACAAAAAGAAAGCCTACACAGGGTAGAAGCAAAGGACAGGACCCTGGAAGAAATACACAGAAGCTCCTCATGATCCAGCAATGTGCTCTCACCACCCAGAAAACCAACCACATTCTGGGCTGCATCAAAGGCAATGTGGGCAGCAGGTCAAGGGAGGTGATTCTGCTCCTCTGCTCTGCTCTGGTGAGACCCCACCTGGAGTATTGTGTTCAGTTTTGGGGTCTCCAATAGAAGAAGGTCATGGACCTGTTGAAGTGAGTCCAGAGGAGGGCCATGTTCTAACCAGAGAAGGCTAGAACAGCTCTCCTATCAAGACAGGCTGAGAGAGTTGGGGCTGTTCAGCCTTGAGAAGAGAAGGGTCTGTGGAGAATTTATAGCACCTTCCAGAACATAAAGGTGGCATAAAGGAAAGCTGGAGAGGGAGTTTTGACAGTGGCAAGGAGTGATGGAAAAGAAGGAATGGTTTTAAACTGAGAGAGGGAAGGTTTGTATTAGATATTAGGAAAAAAATTTTATAGGGAAGGTGATAAGGCACTGGAACAGGTTGCTCAGAGAAGCTGTGAATGTCCCATCCCTTGAAATGTTCATGGACAGGTTGTTTGGGGTTTTGAGCAACCTGGTCCCCTGGAAAATGTCACTGCCAGGCAAACTGAGGGCAGTGTGAAAACACACATTATGAAATTTCATAAAGTGTCAACTCTCTGTCATATAGAAGATGAAACAAAACGGCAGCACCAAGTATTCAGTGGGAGAGGGTTTCCTCTTGTGACACTCAGCTGAATTAACCTGCTTGGGTGGCAGTGGGGCTGTGGGTCCTGCCAGTTGGTTCCAGGTAGTCTGTGACCATGCAAGTGATGGTGTTACAAAATTACAGATCCTGAAAAAGATGTTTGGGGTTTCTTTCTTGCAATGTGTATTAGATGGCTGTGGCCAGGGGCAGTGGGGCTGCAGGGTGTTTCCTCTGGGGGAAGAGGATGTTGGACACAGCAGGTCCCACATGGCTCCAGTGTCCCCACCACAGGGCACAGCTGAGCCCCTCAGCCAAGCTTGGGGAGACCGGGGGGGAAAGAGGTTCCAGAAAGGGCCCAAAGTGCAGTGAGAGAGGACAAGGGAGGCAATGAGGGAATGGCAGCAGAGGGACCCCAAGGGGGGCCAGAGGAGGAGGGGAAGGGCAGGAGGGGCTGCAGGCCTGGAACAGGGACTTCACCCCACCTCCCCAGCAGTCCTGCAGAGACCCCACCGGAGCAGGGACACCACCACAGCCTGGGAGACATTCCCTGCACGAATACCACCTGTGTGCCCTTAGGGGAGAGGAGTTGGGAGCAAAAGGGGAAAAGTGGGACTGGGGAAGAGTCGTGGTAAGAGGGAGATGTTGTAGTCTCTGTCTTCATTTCTCTCTACCTGAATCTATTTTAATTGACAATAAATAAAGCTACTTTTTCCCAAGTCAAATCTGTTTTACCCTTGGTGGTAACTGGTGGGTGATCTCCCTGTCTTTATCTCAATCCTTGAGCTTTTCCACCTTTTCAACTTCTGTTGAGAAGCACGAGGGAAAGAATGTCTGGGGAAGGGGGCCAAGTTAACCCACCAGGCAGAGATAGTTACCAGCAAAGCCTTGATCTGGGTCACCCTATGGAGAGACTAAAACACCACTGGAAGCTCCCACCACCGAAGCAGTAGGCAGGGACACCATTTCAGACACTTCACTGCTGCACCACCATTTTTAGATTAGCACAGGCTCCCAGGGTATCTGCACCCACAGGCTGCACTGTGACAGCACAGATTAAGAAAATACTGATTTAGTGTCTTCTAGTCATATTCTTTTCCCTTCTGTGGCTTGGTGCACCCATGGGTTTTTTCCTTTGTGAAAGCAGTTGCATAAGTGTGATCCCTGTGGGCATGAAACCCTCCGGTGACCCATAAAATAAGTACAGTAGAAAAATGTACTGCTTTCTCTGAACTGCTTCTCTGAGGGATCAAATAAGCCCCAGTAGTGGTGTGAAGGAGGAGATGAAAGTGAAAGTTACTCAGGGGCCTGAAGAGAAAGGCAATGAGACCATCCTGTGGCAGAGGGAGACCAAGCTGTGAGATCGCTTTCACTGTGACACAAAGCTGCAACTTAACAGTTCACAGAGAAAACACCCAAACTGGTAAATAAAACTGAGTAAAGTACATTCTCTGACACTGAGATAATTTAGCACAGCAGCTTTTTTGCAGGTGGAGTGACATGCCACTCATAAGAGAAGTAGCACTTTTTTTGACATAAAACAGTGATTTTACAAAGTTGTTGTAAATGTGGCAGTGGTTAAACCAAGATTTGCTGGCAAGGTCTACTTGAGTATTTACTGCATAGAGGATGGGGTTAGACTGTCAGGGAGATCTTTTCATTGAGTCACACATTTTGAACTCCTAAATCTAGTTGTGGTTGGATCCAGATTTAGTCCAGGCTTGGTCAGTTGATTATGACTAAAGGATTATATCTGTGCAATCAATCCTTTATGTCCCTTATCTAAGATTTCAAAGTGTCCCAATTCACTGAATATCTGACACATTAAAGACTCTCTTGGCCTTGAGGAGTAACCTCGAGAGGTGTCCCTCCTCTAAAAGACATCCTGATGTGCAGCTCACTGCCATTTATTTATGTTCACTATTTATGGAGTAAGATGATTGACTCAGTTATATTTGCATTCTGACTGCAAATGTTAGTTTATTCCAAACTTGTCTTGAGTCAACCCTTGACCAGCACTATGGTTCGACAGGTGATTGCTCAAACTAGCCCCTGGTTACTATGTTGTTATCTGCCTCCCCTGAAACCACTTTGAGTGACCAGACAAATAGATTACCACTGGGGATTATCACTTGAGCAGGGGTACAGGAAATAAAGGTCATGTTGGGGTGCAGGGGGGAGAGTACAGCATTAAAAACTTTCTTGTCCACACCATAAAACAGTCTTTTTAGTCAAAGTAGTGTCTTAAACACACAGTTGCAGTAGACCATGATCTTCTCTAACTCCTGATGTCCTCAGGCGTTAATAAAGTGCAAGTTGACCCAAGCCATTGACCTGGCCATTTTTAGTTTATTAGTATAGACACAGTCATATCTGCTCACTGCAATGATTTTTTAGTGTCTCCTTCAGGACAAACTCCCTGATTAACAGTCATTGAGGGTACAATTCAGCTTCAGATCAAAATACCTTTTGCACAAGCATATAAACATAGGTCATTGCTTAAGTATTGGTATGTAAAGCCATGTGAAATGTCATATATGTTTGACAGCTAAGGAGCCAGGGAGATATGTCATAAGACCCGTGCCATTCTGCAGTGGCATATGAGTTGAGGGAAAATAAAGCAGAGGAAATCAGAACTGTTAAGTCAAGCAGTGAATTTTCATTATAGTTAGTTAAGTGAATGAGCTTTCATTGGAGTTTAAATTCAGTTTTCTATGCAAAGAGATTTGTCACCACTGAGTTGTCCAAAGCTCTCAGAAACCTTCGTAGTTGGACTGCTAAATATAATAGAGAACCTGGGCCCTTCTGGAAGGTGGAAGGCATGCATGACATCCTAAAGCATCTGAAATTACAGTCAATACCTCAGGGCAAACAACTGAATCAGGCCAAAGAGTTTCTTAAAGTATGGTAGCAAGTGCCAGTATTAGCAGTTTGTATGGTAAACCAGAGCACCAAACCATCAGAATTATTTAAAATAAAATTGATCTGAATTTTCCCTGGCACTAAATCTTATTGGAACAGAATGGCCTCTATTTTTCCTGCTAAACTCTCTTAGCCTTCAAATCAGAGCAACCAGATCCAAAATGCTTATTGAGAAGGATGTCAAACTTGCACTAAGATCTGAAATGTCCAGGTTCAGATTAAAATTGTGCCAAAGTTAATTGTAATTTCACTGAAACTTTGGAACCTATTATTGTTTCTTCAAGCTATTTAATTAACTAGAATAGACATAGTGTAGAGAAGGGATTTATAATAAAGACAAGTGAATTACTTCAGTACCTGAAAGAGGTAGTTTTACTCATCCCCTATCAATGAGTGTCATTGGTGCCATAAATATTTTAAGACTGGAATTTTTTTGACTGCTAAGAAGATGAGAAAAGCAGAATTTCAGAAAGTTCTCCTGGGCACCCACCCGTAACTTTGAGAATGCTAAAAGAACTGGAAATTGGACCTAAGAACATTCTTTAAGGACTTTGGCTTCCATGTTCTTGAAACTTCTCTCCCAATCTTTTTCTTCTTTTTGACAGCTGCATGGATTATTTTCCACTTCAGTTATCACCATTAAAAAAGTATTTTACTAAAAATCTGCTACTTTTTCTTGCTACAAAAATCTCCTGCTCAGACATAAACTCTATTTAATCTCAGTCCAGAGCAGTAACACAAAGGCTTTGCTTGCCTCAAGCTGAGGTTGCAAACCATTTTGTTTAATAGATGCCTATCAGGAAAGCCTGCGATTCCTCATGTGTGAACGAAGCTATTAAACCCCAAACCTCATTACACAAATAATGTCCATTTTGATATTTCAAAGTACTTTTAGCAAGGTGCTCACAAGAGTGTTGTAAATGATCCGTAAACAATGGAACACTATAGGGACAAATTGTAGATTGGGCAATTTATTTTCACAAAAGTTTACTGCCAAAGGAGAAGCCAATCACCACGGTCACTTGAGGGCCCGATCCTACAAAAGCTCCTCTCCTGTGTTTTCCTTGCTCATGCTGTGACACTGTGCAAATCAGGGAGATTAATCCTATCAGTAAGGTATTCTTAGGTGAGTAAAAGGTTTGAGATATTGTATTTTGCAACCACACAAAACAGGTGTTCCCTTTACATGCTTGTCGTAATTCTCTCACCTTTCTAAATATTTTTTTTAAATTCTTTCTGGCAGATATGCCGTCACCATAAGCACCAGGAACTAAGACTAAAAGGAGGAACTAAGACTTAAAAAAAGGAACTAAGCAAGAATTTCCCAGTATAGTTTGGAAATTAAAAGAAAAATATTCCCTTCTTAAAAGTGTAGATTTCTTCAGCATTTCCTGCTTCCAAAAAAGTGGAAAGGTGAGGTAAAAAGCCTATTTTCACTTAAATGTACTGTGTGCAATGCTTTCAATTTGTCTCAAATAAAACAAAAAAGTCTGAATTTTGGTGGTGCTTTTTTGTATTAATTTTCTTTACTATGTATCAAAATGAGTTTAAATCCTGTATGGCATCATTTCCTGTGTCTAAACTATGGAGGTAGTATCCAAAAGCTCAGGATGATTGCATTTAAAATCACATTACCTGGCACCAGCTGAGGCAGCAAAACTGATGACGGAGTCTTCAAAAGGACTGTCGTTTTATGACATTTGTCATATTATTTTTGAGGTCAGTAAGGGACTGATTCTGGAGACAATCAGCAGAAACAGCTTCATGTTAATCTACTTCATTGGTAATTTTTCTGTTCTTGAAGTTTATTTCAGAGTCCCCGTGGTGGGTTTGACCTTGGTTGGCTGCTGAATGCTTGCCTGGACAGTCTCTCACTACTCCTCAACAGGACAGCAGGAGAAAATAAGATGAAAAAGCAGGATTTTTCCCCCTTATATCTTTTCTCACTGTCTTTCTCACAGCTGTTACATTGTTTTTAATTCTATTTTAAATGTGATGTCACAGAGACATCACCAGCTTTGCTGAAGAAGCAGGCTTTGGCTAATTGTGGGGCCGTTTTGGAGACAGCTGGAACCAACTCCATACAAAATAGGATCAGCCCCTGATTTCTTCTCACAGAAGCCTCACCCACTACGTGAACCTTGCCATGTAAACCAAATACACCCTCGTATCCATTACTCTAGTATTAACTTCTATCACAACCTAACCTTCATTTTGTGAATGACTACTCTGCATCAGGGCATTTACATTCTGCTCTTATATTAGCTCAAAACACTCATCATGTGCCTTCATACTAGGTTTATTTCCAAGTGCACCTGTGGCACAATTAGAAATTAGATATAAGGATAATAACGAAAGCAGCTGAAATTTTATAGGTAGTCTCTAATGATTCTCAAGCTGCCACATTGTGCATTTCTCATTAGGAGTGTGAGTAACAGAAATCAGGTTTTTTTAGAGGAACCTTAGGTGTCATTATTTCATCCTTAAGCTCTTTATGTTAAGAATGATAACAAACCCAAATTCAATAGAGAAAGGTTCCCTCAGGACTGCAATCAATATTCAGTCCAGATTTCATGCTCTTACTCACAGATTCTTCTAAAGGATTTGCCATGTAAAACTTTCCTTTTATGATGGACAAATCAGAAACACATTCCAGAAATAAATCTGGCTTCTCAATATCATTGAAAGACTAAGTCAGAGGTATAAGGTGTTCCACACCTTGCAGTAGCAGTATTGTCTACAGTCAGTTCTACTAATCTTTTAGTGAAGATTGATTGGATATCAAACCCAGAAATTTATACAAATGAGTTTTAAAACTAGAAACTGACCTAATGACAGTTGCAGGCCTTTGACAGATGTTTGGAATCCCGAAGCTTTAATATTTGTGTGCCTGTAGATCTAACTTTGAAACTAGACCAGCTTTGAGACGTATGTTAAACCATACAATATCCAGAGATCCCTTCCAGCCACAGTTACTCCATGTCTGTATGATACTGTGTTAATCTAATCCCTCATAAACTGTTAAAAATTACTTTTTAACTAAAACAATAGCTATGAAACACAAATAGAGTTACCTGGCAGCAAAGGGACAGCTAATTCATCTGTTGCTGAACGCTATTATCAGATGTAATCACAATGTTTCCTGCCTGGAATTATTGGCATCAAGCTTGTAAATGTAGCCCCTAAGGGAGGAAAAACACTGTAAATAACTTGCCTTTAAAGAGGAGGTTTATTGGATTTTTACACCACACAACATGAGCTCTGGTTAAATGCTGAGTGATATTTATGTCCTTGTACACCCAGCCATACCTCAACTTCGTTTTTTTTTTTTTTTTTAAATTTCAGCCCTAATGAACATAGCAATCATTGGTATTTCACTTTTTGAGTCTTTCTAGTTTTCAAAATATAGACACATTAAATGATGGTGATCACAGCAGCTGAAAAAATAGTCTTCCAATTTCTTTTACTACCTCATGAATTAAGGAGAAAAAAGAGATGGAGGGGGAATAAAGGAGAGATGAAAACAGAGATTAAATTATTCTGCTGGTATACATATCCAGTAAGACTGAATGGCCTAAAGCAAATGTGAACATGGGTTTTCAACATGCTCAGCTGAACTGTGAGTTGTTATCGGGTTATCAGGCAGTGCAATTTACACAACCCTCAAGGGATATTGGGTATGGATCAGCACAAGTGTCACAGGAGCACAAATATAGCTTAAATCTGACACACTGTGTGGCACAAGGTTCTGAAGTATTGGAGCTAAGGACTTGACCCTCAGCTTGCCAGACATGATGTGTTACTGCAGATCCCTGGATCAGTCCATCTCAGAGCTCCCTACATTATACAATTGCTCAGCAGTACTTTCAGCCTGTTTACGCCATGAGCTTAGAGACACTATAATGAGAGTTGGCCTGTTGGAAATTATGCTGGCCTTATTTGCTAAAGGCAGCTGCATATGTGTGGCAAACCCCTTAAAGGTTGTTTAGCTGTGTTCCAAAGGTGGAAATTTCCTCCCAGAGAAGTCAGAACACAATGCGTTGTTACTTTGAGAAAGCCTGACCTCAGATTTTTACATGGGCACTCTGTTTGTTGTACATACCTATGTAGTGTAATTTCTCCCAATTTACGTGTGAAGTGTCATCTCTTCTTCCACCACACTGCAGAGAAAATAAGCTAGAGGAAAGTCCTCTTGCTCTGTGTCTATGAAAAGAGAGCAGCTGTTTGGTGACCTGCTTAGTCCCATCAGGCTGGGTTAGACAAATATTTGGAACATTTGTAATTCCGAGGTCTTCAGTCAGTGTCCCTTACAACAGGATTCATCTGACTAAATGTGGGTGCTAATGTGCATTTCAGCAAGTCACTTTCAATTCTCTTTACTGCCAGGGAAGATCTAGTAATAGAGACAATGGAATTTAGAGTGTGATTCATCTCATCCTAAACAGATGCCTACATTTGTTCAGAGGAATTGCATCCTAAACTCCATTAACGGAATTGATCAGATCTCTACTGATGATAATGGGAGCACAAATAACCAGTTAAAATGTAGGTGCCTGCACTAAAAGTCAGGTGAGATTTATAAGTCCTAGCCCTTGTTTCTGAAACCTTCTCAGACTGAGGTGTATGCCATACCCCCAGCTGCTCTATCCTATTAAAACCGAGGTCCTTCCCTGGAGGATCTCTGTTTTAATGGCTGTGGAAATAAATCCCAGCAAGCTGCAGCAGCAAAGAACTTCACATGCCTGCAGATTTTAGCAGGAGATGAATGTGGAGCTGCTGGTAGCAGCAGAAGCTTGAAGCTTAACCACCTAAAGTTCACTACTGCACATTTTGGAAGTTTAAGACTTTTTTTTTTGGAGTTGATCCAAAATACTCTGCACAAAAATCAAATGGAGGGATGGCATCTCCTTCAACAATGATCTGATCTTCCTAACGTAAGGATGATGGCCAGTACTCGAGTCAGAGCAAAGGTTCATTTAGTCCACTATCCAGTCTCCTGCAGAGTCGTAGTATGTGAAGTGTTAAGTGTAATAACGGGGCAGGCATATATATGTGATACTCCCATAAATTCTCCTCCAGAGCCCAGAAACAAGTCTGGTAGATGTTGAAACTTTTCTTTATTAGTTTTTCAGCTTGCTGTTTGTCTTTCCTCACTTTCTCTAGGTTAAAACCATTTTAATTAATGCAACTTGGGTGTAGACCTATAATAACCCATATAATTCTTATTGGATGAAAGGTTTTGTAATAGCTTTTTTTTTCCTATTAATTTATTATTACTAACATGCTTAAAGATTATTTTACCGGTGTACATTTCATCTCATCTGATGAGAGGGATGCATTTCATGATGAGAGGGACAACATGGTCTCAGAATAAATTGCTTTACATATTAATATGCTGAACCAGGGCATCTACCTTCTTTCCAAACAAGGGATTATTTAGTCTCCAAATAACTCTCTGGTCTTGAATACTATACAGGAAGTAGAGGTCAGTTGTAATTTCTGATTAATTTTGTGTTCTCAACTTGAGTTCAATTTAAACAGTGAAATTAATGCTTTGGTAATTAAACTTTTACTTTCATTGAAACAAGAGGAAAGTGCTAAGACCAGGATACAGCACTGCACATCCATGAAAACAGTGCTGGTAGCCTGGGATCTATTTTACAAGCATTGTAGATTACATTTGTATCCAGGTAATATCCCATCACTCTGGCAGCAAAGCACAAAGGGACCTTATGCAAGTGTAATGCACATCTCTTAATTACTAGCATGTAGGTAGAAAAACATTCCCTAATTTTTGAAAGTGAAACATCAACTGGGAAAACAAGATAAGACATACTTTTTTTTCAGCACTGACTTGTTTTAAATACTTCATGTATTTCAGTTGACAAGGTGTAGCTTCATGAACAGCCTCTTTTCCTCTACCGATATTTACTGTTTTACATATGTTTTTCTCTCTTCTGCCTATTAGTCTTTTACAATTCTATCCATAGTTTTAGTGAAAGACAATGCTTGGACAATTGAATTTAGAGGCCAGTTACAGTCTGTGGTATGTTTTTAACCCAATTTTAAGATGTGATATCTAGACCCATCTTTGGTGTTTGTTTCCTCCGTAGCAGCTCCAGGATATGTGTGTGTGTTCTGTACTTTCGATGCTTCCTTTTCCGCGAATAGCATATGGATGCCAGTAGGAATGGTTTGCATGTCTGGTGCTCTGCTATTTCTGCTCGTCTGTTTCTGAGATCAACAGATGGAGATGAGGTAATTCTGTAATGCTGGAAGTCATAAACAACTTAGTATAAATATCATTGCCTCAAATATTATGCTGAGCTTCCTCCATTTGAACTTCAGTCTCAGCGGAGCTTTGCTTCGGGTTGTAGCACGTGCCGTGTATATTTGGTTGGTTATTGTCTCCATCCTAATCAATATACAATCTCTTGAACTGGTCTTCTAAATTTTTCCCATCTTTAGACTAGAACTGACTTCCACCTCGGGGAGCACACGCCACGATTCACAGTTAAAGCCTACCTTTATCCTTCCCTCTTTACTTTGATGAGCAGACTAATGGAAAATATCATTATCCCTAAGACCCAGTAATTGCCCAGGAATTTGCATGCAGTACATACTCTACTTTCAGCTATAAAAGGTATATGTATACACCCAGATTTTTACAGATATCCACATAAACCACAACAACAGGAAGAAAAGAAAACTAGGCAAATACTTCGAGGGACTTTTCAAAACTTGTGAAGTAATCTCAGGCAGGACCTCTCTCAGGGTATCAATTAGAAGTGTAAACAACCTGCTGCTCAGCCTTTAACAGAAATGACAGCTCAGACCCCGGAACACTTATCTTCTCCCATTGCTCGTTGAACAATAGGAAAAATTTGAAAACCTTGCAGTGACATTTAGCACCTTCTTGTCAAAACCAACACCCACTGTAATCTGGAGAGCACAGTCTCTCGGTGTACCAGATTTCAATAGCCTTCAGGTGGTCTTTGCCCTCTTTCCACCAAATGTCCCAGAATCATGTTCATTCCCATTAGATCCTCTCATTCCCTCCCTCCCCACTATTGCCACTGGGCTTGTTTGTGATCTATATTATCAGCCCTCCTTTTAACCTGTTACACTCATGTTTAGACCAGATTAGCTCTCATAATGCAACCCAGTAACTGTTCATAGTAGTAGAAGTGGGGAAGTCACCAAGCAAAACAAAAAGAGGAAAGGCAGCAAGGAGGAGAAAATCATAATCCACTTTTGTTACTGGAATCGCTTTATGAAAAAAAAATACAATTTTCATTTTATTCAATTCTTTCAGTTCTAATAAGAACCATAGTAAAGTCCAAAAGGACCGTTTCATATCCAAACTTGAAATAGAATTTATTAAAAAGCAGAGTGTCAATACACCCTGTAAACAGAATTACTTTCTATCTGATCATTTCTACATAGGGTAGCACTTTTGGAGTTATTGGAGTTTCCTTTTTTTTGAGCAAGGTAGAACTGAAAACTGAATCTGTCCACTTCAAAACACTGGAAAGTAATTAATTTTATTTTAAACAATCATGACTGGCAGACTAAGAAAGTGTGAAGGGAGCAGGCTGGGAATATAGATCATTTGGATTGGAAAGGAAATTGAGTGTAAGAGGCTGTCAACAGAAAACAAAAACTCAAATCAACAAGTTGTTCTTACCTGATTTGAGGAATGGAGAAATGCAACAATCCGTAATAACAGAAAAAAAACCTTCTAGTCACAGATAGAGATAGGAAAATGATGTGTTTGTATAGACCAGACTGCAATAGTGTAAGCTGTTAAGTTAAAAAATTCAACATGAGAAAAGTGTTATGATAATAAATCTTTGATTACTTAATTAACAGGAAACCTGATAACATAGTTGTTCTTATTTTCCTTAAAACAGCATTGGAAAAATTAAAAGAGCATACTAAACATTGATAAATGAGAAAGAAAAATTCATTTCAGTGCAATGGTAATGTCTTCTTCTAAAGTAAAAGGATGTTTAGATAACAGTTTGGGATTTTTTGTTATGCCTTAAAATACATGAAGTGAGCAATAAATAACCATACCACAGTAATTGAAAACACAGACATCAATTTTCATGTAAGACAGATTTTGTTAGAAAAGAAGGTCTTTTTCAAAAATTGAGGTTTTATGAATAATTGTGACAGTGATTTTCTTTTTCATCATGTTTTCTGCTGCAATTTTAATGATGTTTTAATAATTACATAATGAGATGAAAAATGAAAGCTATATCAAGTATTTTGTGTTTTCCAAAATATCAATAGATTTAACTGAAGAACATGCTATTTTTAAAAGTCTATGTTAACCTAAAAACAAGCAGAGACACAAAACCCCCACTTGACAAAAAAAATCCCCAAACAAACAAAATAAAATCCCCAACAACTATAAAGTTATCAGCTTGGATATAGCAGGAAATGTGATGAACTATGGAAAACAGACCCATTTAAAACTAGGTGAAGCAGAACATTTTTTCAGAATATTCCCATTATTAATGTAATTGGTTTCTCTTGGCTCAGTCAACTGCAGCAATTTTTCTTGTGTGCTCTGAGTCTTCATTTGTACAGAATGGCATTAGGGAGGAAGCTCAGGCAAACTGTATGAAAGACTTCTGAGCTGTGTGTCGCTCACACCAGGAATGGGAATATCACTGAATGGAAAGATGCCTCCCACAGCCTGTACATTTGTATAATGTAAAAACACTATCCAGCCTTTATATATCTCACAATCATAGAATGGTTGGGGTTGGAAGGGACCTTAAAGGTCACCTAGTTCCAACCCTACTTACATGGGCAGAGATTTCACCCACTAGATCAGGTTGTTCAGGGCTCCATATGAAAAAGAAAAAAAAAAAAGAGGATTTTTTTTATCCTCCAAGCAACCTTTTCTGCTGTGTTGACTCTACATGAGGAATCATACCCAATTTACAGCTGAACTAATCTGTGCCAAGGCAGTGTTGCTTGAGTGATGTCAGTGCTCACTGCTTACTCATGTTTTCATCTCAATGCACATTACCCCAAATCTATATAAAAGAACAAAGGGACTAGTTTGATGAAGTTAAGGTAACTATTGGGAATTCTGACACATACACGTGAAAACCATGTTTATGAGGAAGTTCTATTCCTAACTTTTATGTTTCTTTCTGTCTATAGTTTATCAGTCTATCAGTCTACCCTATCGGGGTAGTGGGATAAGTGTGTTTATCAACTGAATAATTACTGTAATATGTAGTCACTTATGAAATTTTGTCATAAAATCATTTTAAAAGCACAATCTCACCATGGTAGAGGAAATAAAACTAAATAGAAGGATTCAGCTAACTTTTATTTCTCTTCTTTCTTTTGTAAAATGAAATTAATAATCACAGTTTACCACTACAAAATGGGTCCAATTTTATCAGAATCAGCAATGGTATGGTGAAACCTGGAATTTGGTAAAATCAAGTCATGGTGAAATCAAGTCATACATAGATCAAAGTTAATACTTATCCCTCTATTTCTTACTAAGGTTTTACTCTAAAATAGCTCTACCTTAGTGCAACTAAAAAAGTAAGTGGAACATGAACTTTCTTTTTATTCATTTCATAAATTTCCAGAATCATAATTTCCTGCTTAAGCACACATTTTCACGTGGTTTTTATTATTGTTTTTACGATATCTCTCTGTAAGAATTAAATATCCTCTCAGTTGCATTTAACTGTAGTACAATATTCTGAGCAAGACCTTGTGACCCTGAATGAGATCTAGATTAGCAGAAGTTTACAGTGTTTTTAATTTCTCACATTTTAAAAATGTATGTTTCTCAAACTCATGCTTTTTTTTTTTTAGTTCTATGTGCCTTAATCTTACATGTAAAACGAGACAAAATATTTTATTTTTTTTTTTTGTATAGTAAACTACACACTCTATAAGCTGTTCCCATAGTATAAAACAATAGCATGCAGGGAATATTCATTGACTTTGGAGAAGAACATTTGAATAGCTGCATGATACTCTTTTATATTCTAATTTTCCTTGTTCCATCAAATTGATAGTAGAAAACAGAACAAGCGATCTGAAGATCAGACCTCTTGGACTGCTGTAGGGCTGAATTTTGGGAGCACAAGAAAATTAGTCAGGAGTGAAAAAGAAAGATGGAAGGAAAACCTAAGAATAGTAGGAAAAAAAAAAAAGGGTGAAATGTTAAATGTAGAAGTTAGTTTGATTAAGAAACAGACAATTAACATTCCAAACAATATTTATCACTGGGAGAGGACATTTACAAGGATCCATACTAGGACTGATGCTGTTAAGCCTTTTGGTCAGAAGTCAAGAAGAAATTGCAAAATTGGCTTTGATTTTAAATGTTTAGACATGTCTGTGAGCTAACATTAAAGATCATGGCAAGATCATACTCACCAACAAGGAGGGTCTCATCAGGGATGCGAAGATCAAAGGCAGCCTTGGCTGACCACAAGACTGTGGAGTTCAGGATCCTGAGGGCAAGAAGGTCTGCTTAGAAATGTCCCATGGGATAAAACCCTAGGGGAAAGACAGGCCCAGAAAAGATGATTAATATCCAAGTATCACATCGTCCAAGCTCAAGAGACCTCCATTCCAATGAATAAGAAGTCAGGAGACCTCAGTGCAAGAAAGACAAGGACATTGTCCAAATGAATCCAGAGGAGGACCATGAGAATGACCAAGGGGCTGGAACACCTTTCCTGCGAAGAAAAACCAAGAAAACTGGAGTTGTTCATCTAGGGGAAGTCTTGGGAAGACCTTATTGTGGCCTTTCAGTATATAAAAGAAACTTAAAAGAAAGACAGAGAAATACCAAGGACAAGGGGAAATGGATTTAAACTGAAAGGTGGTAGGTTTAGGTTGAACATAAGTAAGAATTATTTTATGACCAGAGTTGTAAGATACTGCAACAGTTTGACTAGAGAAGTTGTGGATGCTCCACTACTGCATCTTGGAGAAACAGAAAATCTGTTAAAAAGGTAAGACTGAGTTAGCATTTTTGTCTGCAGTGAAAAAGAATTCAGGCAACTCAAACACTTGATAAGTGTATTGGATTTAGATCCAAACATTATTTCTCAGGATTTAAGAACATCTCAATCTAATGTATTAATTTTGTTCATGACTGGTGGTTGTTGGTTTGAGGCAACATTCCCATAGAGTGTTTTAGTTTGAGGTCCTACACTAATCTGTTCCTATTTTTTTAACTATACTGTAACTTCATTAAAATAAATGGTAATTAATTACAGCTAACAACTCCTGTCAGTGCTATCACACCAAGTTATGTAACGATTGTACATTTACAACATAGTTCTGCATTTAGGAATATTGTGTTTATGCCATAGCAGAGGATGTACAATGGACAGCCCAAACCCACCATTAATCATTGGTCTAGGAAATCTCAGCTGCACTACTGAATACATCCATAGATCATTGTTCACATACATTGTAAGACTGTCAGTAGTAAAAAATCAGATTATGTGATTCAAGTTACAATAAATCTCTTTTTCAATACATATATGACATCTTTTAAAAACAGAGGGAAATGATTAATGAAAGTTTTTCAGACAAACGGGAGTTATATTCCCACGTTCTTACTTCATTGTTTTTTCTTCTGTTGGTTTAGTTGCTCAATGGGGTGAAAATGAACTAAATATTAGTACATTTCCCAAAATATGATGATTGCAACTAGTGAAAAGAAGGTTTTAGAGAGAGAAATAAAGGACTTTTACATGTATTGAAAGCCTTTTTCCAGTATTCCTAAGACAGTTAGGAATTTCAGTCTCATACTGGGTCACCTACAAGATTTATCAGTGCTTTAAACAGACATGATGTGAACTAGTACAGATCCGAAGACTTAACCTCAGGGCACAGATAGCCAGAGTTTATAGATGGGTTAATATCACACTGAAATATGCCCATTATTCTCAAATTGAAGACAACTTCATTGTATCAGACTTTAATATTCATGGAGTTCAATCATACTAAAATTTTTGCCCTAGAAAGTCACACTTTCACTTCCTATGCACATGATCCTAAACCTTCAACCTCTAAAATGGTTTTAGCACATAATCCACCATATTGAGCACTGCTGATATCCTCATAGCCTTAATTTACCAGAACCTAACTTGATAGCCAACCTTACACCTGGATTAATTTCATCCAACATTAGCATTTTAAGGAGCTCTCTTCGCTGGTTATCTCAGACCTTGCTTACAGTAAATGCAAAAAAGAAGTATATTTTGAAAATAGTTTAGATCTTAGATCTCTGTGGAGGCAGGCTTCTCTCTCTGATGACATGTGAGACAATTTGAAACAGTCAGTTAATGTGTAAATGTAGAATGAATCGTATTCTTAATTTTCACTTATATGTGCAAGGCTGCTGAGATCTTCCCACTACTTCATGGCTAATGGGATGCAAAAATCCGCTTAAAGCAAATCCCTCAAAGTTTTTAACTTCTTTGCCAAGCTGGGCAAAGAACACCTCTCACACTGGGACAGTATTAGTCCTCTCTCTCTGCCAACCATTCCCTGGTACTTACATAGGGCTCAACAGGGAAAGTAAAGGAAATGCCAGCAAAAGAAAGTCTGACATGTTCTATTCAATTCCTGATGGGTGATTAAAAGATATTAGGCATTAATACTTAAGATATTAGGCAATGTTGATGGGGATGTTGTGGTTCGTCTTCAGCACCTAGAGTCTTTCACAGGGATTAGTATGGTATTGGTGGCTTCTTTTTGCTTCAGGATACATCTGGGGTAATTTTTGATGTTTTTTAACACATTTTTATACATTTGGTCTCTCACTTCATCATCAGCTCCATGTCACACTCGGATTTGCTATGCATGTGTAAGTTAGACACTACTTCTATATTCTCTGTTACTCCTAAAATCAGATTTGTCCAGATTATGCCTTCGTTTCTTTAACTGATCATTGTTGAGTCCTTTACAAGTGTAAGGTCTTCAGTGCCAGGCCTTCGCCCCATCCCTTATCATTCCATGCCTGCCTTCCTTTCTGCTACATCCCATGCCTACACTTTTCAAGGCCTCCACTGTTTTACAAGACCTGTATTCTCTACATATCACCATTGTGATGGCCATAACTAATGCATTCCACACAGAATAACTGCTTTTTATTGTCTCCTATATAAAACTCTGTTTGTTTGACTCTTGATAAACAAATGTAAATCAATTTAATTATAGGTTCCTGGTTAATTAGAGAAATTGTTGTCACGGATAAACAACAAAGCTGCAACCAGGTCAGGAAAGGTTCAGACAGAGAAAGTTTGACAAGCCTCAGTCCTGAGGCCTTGCAAACTCATTACAAAACTTATGACCTGTTACTGCCAATGACTGTTCTGCACTGCAGGATTGCACAATTAAAATTTAGTCAGTAGAAATTCTTCTGGGAATGTTTCTTAGGAAAATATAATTTGGGCATTGTTTATTGCTCTCCAGAGAAGCCTGTTATTTCTGTAGAGTAATATAAATCCTTCATGTTTATCCCAAGAAATTTAGCTACTTAAACAAAGCAATTATCCCTGGAGATTTGCATGAAGCTCCAAACAAACTTTTGCTCTCAGTTTGTGTCCAAGCCCTCTGTTATTATTCCAGCTTTCTGTGATAGCTTTTGTCTTGAATATGACTGCTGTGTTGCCACTTTATCTGTAGCATGCTGTACTGTTGGTGTTTTGACTATACTTAACTATGCCCTTAACTATCTCAGCACAACTTCCCAGTTTTTTTAAGCAGTACCAAATGCTTCATTACTTCTCCCAGCAGGTTTCAGAAATGCAACCATACCTCTCCTGCAACCATCCAGCATCCCTCATTTTCAATGATTACCATTAGACCATCCATACGGGCTTTGCTTTGCAGACATCTTGTAGTTGTGGCCAGTAGTCAAGGTACTGTGGTGCATATGGTGGATCCATTCCAGTTTTCCTCCCATTAAAATTCGTTCTCTCACATCAGAAGGTAGGAGAAAAATTATTTTCTCTTTCTGTCCGAGGTTGTTAAAATATCCACAAAATTCTGCTACCTGTGGAAAAAAAATAACACACTTGTAACCTTACTTTATAGTTGACATTTCACAAACCTTCAGATTAGTGATAACGACACAGAGAATTCTCTGACTGGTACATCACAGACATCAGAAAAAGAGACATTTCCTTAGAAATCACAGAAGAAAAGGACAATTACTTAGCTGGGTTTCAAGTGGAAAACGTTTTACATCTATTTGCTTTAGCGGTTGAGACATTTCAAGCCATCTTAATAAATCCTTTTCCAACATCACAGTGGTCAATAAAATTAAATTTGACCTTGTGCAAAATGTGCTAGATTTTAATTATAATGGGATTATGTGTTAGATTAGGGCTAAATGTATTATGCTGTCACCCAATATGTCAAAGCTGGCAAACATAGTAATGCTTGGCCTGCAGCTCCTTTTTTTTCTCTTGCAATCTGTATCATTGGCCTGGAGCCTGATGCCTGAAGCTCTAACATTTTTTTTTATGTAATGCCCTTTTTTTTTTTCTTCTTGAATGTGAATTAACCAAGCATCACAATATTACATTTGTCAGAAAGCGTTCGTATCTATGTGTGTGCACTCATTAGCTTCAGTGCCTAACAGTGCCTTCGGTGCCTAACCTATACTGACTCTTTTTTTTTCTGTTTCAGATTAAAAAAATCACAGATTAATCTGTATTTTCAAGCCTTCTATATATCTATGTACATAAACATATCATATATCTTTCTGGATATAAATGTACACGTTCATACACTGATGAAGACAAAAAATACACGTGATATACTGCACAATATTTCAGCTAATTCTTATGTTTTACTAAATGAAATGTAGGATTTTGTTTTATGAAAGCTAAAATATTTCATAGGTGTAACAGTTTTAGACATTATTTTATGAAAGTCCAGAGGATTTCTTTTGCTTGGGAATTTTAGAGAATGAAGAGAACAAGCAGAGGGAAGACCTGTCTGAGGAAAGCAAACTGCAAACTGCTGTGAAAGTCTTGGGAGAAACTGATGTGAATCAAAGTAATCTGGAATGAAAATCATTGCTCTGAAACAGGCTGGGTATGATCCCCTATGAAAATTCAAACATCATTAGGTGGTTTAAGTTAGGTAACTCAGACTCATATTTAATATTTGGAAAAAAAGAGGGAAACAAAAAAGGACATATATGAGAAACCTACAAAAACCAAGGTTTGGAAAAGAACTCTAAATTCAGAATAAACTTTGTCTCATGGCTGATAACTTTTGATGTTGTAGTGGAGAGATTCTTCAATCTGTTTGTTCTTGCTACTCATGAATGAAATAAGCTCAATAGCAGCACAAGACCTCTTATTTATAATAAAATAAAAGTACAGAGAGCATGAATCTGTTGGGGGCTGGCAGGAAGGACTGGAATACTATTTCTGAAAGGAACATACCTTTGACAGGCAGTAAATTGATTGATCTTTAATCACTTCTTCAGTCCAAAGAGGGGTGTTAATAATACAACTTTCCCTCCTCCCTTGTCTGTTTAGATTATCACTCTACATGTCATGCCAAGCAAGAGACGACCTTGATTTTGGAATGAAACTGTAACTTTACTAGATTACAAATAATTTATAACAGCTCATTCTTCTGTCTTCACCTGGCTTCCTCCCACAGCCAAAAATAATTAGAAAGTAATTAAGCCATCAAAAGCAATGCAGGACTAAATTACAGTAAATTAAGCTACTATATGGCTGGTAAGAGAGTCTCAAATGCTGTAGGAGTTAAGGACAGAAAAGAAGGAAGCAAAAATTATTATTTTGGTAAAATCTCCCCACTGAATTTCATGGAAAGCAAGGATATGTCTTTTGTGAACTATCTAAAAGAATTTTAAAATATGCCTAGGATAAAGAAACTAAATACCAGTTAACTTATCAACTCTACAGGCATTAAGATTGAAAGTTTCCCTGAGAGGCTCATTTGCCCTGCAATTTTCCACTCCCCATTTTTCATCTGCTTTGCTGAGTTATTTATTTATTTAGTTATTTGTCTGTTTATTTATTTATTTACTCATTCATTTATTTTTATATCCCTGTTCTTGGTCTCTCCAGAACTGTGCTTTCTGAGAGAGAGAGAACAAGGGAGAGAAGAGGAAAAGGAGGAAGGGACTTGGAGGAAGTTGTATGGAGCAAAGTTGAGAGAATAAACCTAACTCAGCAGGCTGGAAGAGGGTAGTAGACAGCTGCTGACATCGGGATGGAGAAAATGTCATTCATACTGCAGAATGTTTTTATCAATATCACAAAATCTTTGTTTCAACTACCTTTTTTCCCATCTATAAGAGTCTCTACCTGGCTCTTTTCCGGAGTTTTGTCCCAAGCTCATACAACCATATGATTCCTAACACCCCAGAGAGGTTGTCCTGCTCACTCTCGGGTTCAATGGCTGTTCCAGCTCAAAGCTTTTCAACAGAAAGACAGTGTGTGCAGCCACATGCCAGAATCCCTCTCTCCCTTCCTGCCGCTTTACACTGCTCAGAGAACTACTGAAAGGTGTGGAGTTCTCTGTGGCAGAGGGAAGCTCACAGCTGGTGCCAGGCAGCAAAACCAACTCTCTCACCAGCTGCCTTTCTGCACATTGCTAAGGGGAAAGGAGAAGAAAGGAAGATGAAGTGGAACCTGTGCTCTGTCAAGCCACATAGACTTGATGACACCATGGATCTGGGGAATGTGTGAATGCAGCTCAAAGAAGTGCAACCACAGAGCAGGAGGACATTCCCAGCCTGGATTTAAGCTCATTACTGCTGGCAGTGTTGTTCTGGCATAGTGAAGTAGAATGGCTGCTCAGATGCCTCCCAGCAGGGCTGTGCAGCCTCTGTGAGCTCTGACTCCTCTGAACACCATTGCCCAGCAGGACCTCGACTGCCTAATTTCTAGGTGGTTCAGGTATGACTTCCCAGTGAGACCTGTTGGTTTCTAAGGCATGTACAGCTACATCTACCCATCACCTATGGATTTCCTGACTTCCTGACAGGTACTGTGACAGCTCCAGTCCTTCGCCTTCCTTCCTGGGCAGTGTGTACTGGAGGTACCCTCTTGTCTCACCCTTGCTGTGGCTCTGCAGCTCTGATGAAGATTTTAAATGCAGCAGACATCACTTTATGAGCCACCTCAAGCTACCATGCTTCAGAAATGAAATCTTCTCTGTGAAGTTTTCTGCAGCCCTTTGTAATACACCTCATCATTGGATTACTGAAGCATCAAGGGGATTTTCATAATTCTGACATGCAAAATGCAAACTGCTGCAGGTAACAATGACTGGACTTGCAGTCCAGTGGGCAATAAGTGTTTTAAACCCCCAGCATTACAGAGAGAACAGTGAATTCTGCAACCATAATGGAAGAAGAAAAGTCTGTCTCCCGGCATATTTTTGGATGATGGGACAACCAAGATCTACAAATCTAAAACCTATTTACAGGATATGGCTCATCTCTGTATTTTGTAGTAGTAGTTTTATAATACAAACACAAATGTTCAGAAGAATACAAGGTTTTCAATCACTTTTTTCTTCCCCCAAATACCATATCAATGATACGGACACCTTCAAAAAAAAAAAAAAAAAAAACAAAACAACAAAACCAACAAACTAAAAAAACCCCCAAACCAAAACCATTGTAGACTGGCAGTGTGACAGCTTGCCAGTAGTAAAACAAAACAGGGAGCTGGAAATGTCTCAATGAGAAGTAAAAAGCCAAAGACGGTATCCAAGAAATTTATGGACATACTGTCCTCTGGAAAGTCTTATCCATATAGTTGCCAACAAGAAAAATTATCCTCTGCCAACAGACTGGATGGCTACAGTGAAATGTTTAGTTTATTCCAATTTATCACATCAAGAACCACAAATCCTACTTTTTCACCCAAGACAAGTGTAACGGTGATAATACTTAAAACATACCAAATTAATGCCAGATGTAGGTTGAGATTCATTTTCCTTCACTATAAAGACCCAAAGGTCAGGCTTTTATTCTGTGCCACTTGCTTAAAATCCTTCCATACAGAGAAACAGGAAGTTCTTGAGGGCAATTTATTTGGTTGGAACAGATTGGCAACATGGTTGGAAAAATGTTCTTAGTCTGAGGATGGCAGTTCTGGACAAGCATGTGGGCCATTGATGGAAGTACACCCAGATGCTTATGGCATGTATCAGAGAAAGCTGGATTCAGACTGTGACTTACTCAGACATCCTTACCTTGTAAACAGCTTCTATTTACTGTTTGTTTCTAAATTAAATGATCCCTGGTTCTGAGAAAGACAAGTGACATGGCCTTGTGTTCATATTGTTCAGGGTTATTTCTCTTTAGAGAAAACTAACTACATCTGCTCCATCCAACCCTTGACCTTCTGTCTCCTCTTGGCCTCATTAGCTCCAAAAATAAAAATAATACATTTTTTGCGTGTTTGTTTTGTTGGGTTTTGTTGTTGTAATTTTTTTTTTGTTTTAATTGAAAATAAGTACAATGATGTTGTGTTCACTGCAGATCACCACACTGGTGTTTTTATAATTCTATATGTGCTGCATGTCCTTGCATGTGAGGGTATGGAACCCTACAGGACAACTGGGAAGACTCTGGAAGGGGAGGAAACAAAAGCTTACATAGTGTTTGAGTTTTCCCTTGGAGACATCTAGTTGATAATCCAAAACAAAGTGCAAGAATAAGTTTACCTTTGGATACAAATTGGCACACTCAGTTTATATCTTTTGTTAGAATTCTTAATATTTTAATAAAGAATTATACATTCATGGATCTGAATCTTCAGTATATTCCTACCACTTGACTAGAAAATCTTTTCATCTGACAAATTCATACATGTATTGTTGCAGTTGTTAATAGCTTTAAAAGGTTTAATGGGTCACAGTTTTATCCCAATGCGTAAGATTTTTTTCAAAATTTAAATTCTGAGTTTCTGTTTAATGAACAAAGTTAACTGAAAAAAAAAATAATTGGTCAATCTCTACCAAATGTAAATATGATTTTTTAGAGAAAAGGGGGGGGAGGTTATTATTTTCCCTGTCATTGGTGATAGATGTCTGGATTATGTGCTATGACTCCCATGTTCTTAGTGCTTACAGAGAAGGGAGAGGAAGGAAAAACTAAACAAAGCAACAAAAAAAGCCCCCTCTGTTTTTCAAATCTTGTTTTCCAAGTGTAAGTGTACCTGTACCTGGATAAACCTACCCTGCCCTCCATCAAACAGAGATCAAAGGATACCAGGGCCAGGTTGAATGGGACTTTGAGCAACCTGGTCTAGTGAAAGGTGTCCTTGCCCATAGCTAGGGATTGGAACTAAATGATCTTTTAGATTCTTTACAACCCAAACCCTTCTGTGGTTCTATGATCCATGTTTTTATTAGTCTACCTTTGAGAAATCACCCCTAGAAATGGAAAACCTATTCTTGTTCCCAGTTCAGAAGTCGTGAACCCTATTAAACTCTGCCTCGGGGTGGAAAAACTCCAGAGGTACATCCATGAAGACCACTTTCTTAATCCCATTCTTATAATTAATCATGAGTTTAAGCACAACAGAAGTAATGCAGCTACATCTCTTACAGTTAGTCAGAACCATGAAAGGAAAGGCTGAGGAAAAGAAGTTTTCTGAGGATTGGTATTCTCTGTTAGGCTCTGGAAATCCCCTGAGCAGAAAATAATCAAAGGCTGAGAGAATACTCTAGGTAAGTACATCTGCCCTAATCTTTCTCTTTCTGGGGTCTGCTGATGCCCAGTTAGACATAGGAGCTTGGTCTAGATGGACTCTTAATCTGAAACAGCACTTTTACATGCTTATACTTTTGAGGGATAGTTTGTGACAAGAAATTTGGTAAACTGCTCTTAAGCTGTAGACTAGAAAATCTAAGAGCTTTTATGAAAAAGCAGTAAGTCAACTCAAAGCAAAAAATATAATGACACAAAAATACAGCAATGCTGTTATTGATTTCTTAAACATCAGTGTTTTGGGATGTAGAGGGGCTATAATTCCCCTCACCTCTTCAAGTCAACAATGAATGTCTATACAGCAACATATGTAATAGTAACACATTTGAAAATGTTTCTGTTAAGAATCAAAGCTTCTGAAAGCACACCAAGAGCTTTATTTATCTTGGGCATTGGGAAGCCAACGCAGATTTCTCGTGCTCAATTTACTATGAAAGAAATGGAAACTATTATCTGTGAAAGTTTCAGAAGATTATAATTAAAGGAGACAGGCTTGAAAGAGGATTTCATGTTTCTTTCTATAGCCAGTGCTGTCAGTTGAAGAAGCTACAGTACTTTGCTATAGAACTAAAGCTGCTCCCAGACACATAATACTCAGTGATTTAAAAGCCCGCCCCCACAGCTTTCCCTCTTGCATCATAAATTGATTGATGATGACAAGTGAATAAGATTAACACCTCATGGGGACAACCTTCAGCTTAAATAAAGGATAAAACTACTTATCCTCCTCTAGTTCTTTCACCTTCTCCCAGGAGAATATACAAAGTGTCCTAAAAGCTAGCTAGCTGGAATAATAATCCAAGCTTCAGGCTGGAAACTGTCAGACCCTAGGAGACCTTTCTTCTAGCACTTTGAATCTACCTTGTTTGTTCCCAAAACCAAAGAGGTATTTTGCACTAATCTGCTCAAAAAGTTGTAAAATGTGTCCTGTTCATCTGAATCTGGACAACCAATTTTTTCACATTTTTTCAGGGAAGGACTTTTTTTCTTTCCCGCACAGCCATCATATAAAAAGTAAGTCTTTTCTGATCAAGTTTGTGTTGTTTGGGTTTTTTTCGAGCTTTAACTACCTTACATGCTAAAAACTGTACTTGAGTCTGAATCTAGGATTTAAGCAAAAGATTTCTCAGTAATGAAGTTTAATTATCTTTGATATTGCAAGGCTGAGCCCCTCATAGTAATATAATGAACTTTAGTGTCAGCTTTGTTTAGACATTTCTCCAGTGAGTGGTAAACACTAACTCCAGAGACTGGCTGTGTGGGAGTGAGCTGCTGGCTGAGGTTAAACCACAAGAATAAAGTAGTTTTGCTATATTTGGCACAAAGTTCAAGATACTCAGTAATGTGGGGTCATGCATACTCTGCAGCAGTCACATAGGACTGACAGATACAGAAATTCAGCAGAACAGAGGTTTGGGGGGTCTCATCAGGTGTAGGTGAAGTTTAATCCACCTCTCTTGTGAATTGCTGCAGGATGCCTGACTTTTCGTGGTCCCAGTCACAGGTTGAGGTGTTCAGTGCCTGGAGGTGCTGGGTGTGCCTTGTGCTGTGAAATGTCAGCAGGAGTTTTGATAATACTGACACATAGAGTATCAAATATTCTGAAAACTCAAGCAATAGTTTTTAGGTTTTTCTAAAACACAGATGACTTACATATTTGAAGGGTTTGAGATTTATAGGAGTGCAAACAGTATAATTAATGATCAATAATGATTACAGAAATCTGATAGGAAGGCCCATTTCTGCTGCGTAGTTCCTGGGGACCAGATTTGTGTCTGACACCTAGAAAGAAAATGTTATGTGATCCTCAAATACCAAACTCCCTCCTACTCACATGAGCTTGAAGTGGGTTACACAAAGCAACTTTAACTCATGCATTTCCTTACTTTTTGTGTCTTCGGTTTGTCCTCTTGAAGTTTTTTTATGTAAAAGCTTTCTGTTTTGTTTCTGGACATCACTTTGGCAACTCAAAAGACATTTATGCATGCATTTTTGTCTCAAACCTGTCTACTGTGTCCTTGGTCATTCAAAAATTTTTGCTGGCACACAAATGTTAAAAATCTCTGGATTTATTCCAGAACCTACCCTGGTAGGTGGGATTATTCTCTGTACGGTTTCCTTTGTACCTGCACTAATGAGGGTGAGGTAGCTCCTAGAAGCAAACTGATATCCCATTTTTGACAAACTGTGACTTTAATTTACAAGACTACCAATGTTTTCAAACCTTGAGGAAGGGGTCTTTTTTTTTTTTTCTCCCTATTTTTTCTTTTTCAGCATCTGAATTCACTTTTATTCTCTGGGAATAAAATGGAGATTCGCAAATTCATTAAGAAAAAAAAAAACTTAGAACAACTGTAATGATGTCATAATATTATAATTAGTAATGATCATTAAAGTACCATTATTTCCACCTTGGGTTTAATTTGTGTTGGTGACTGAGGGAAGTGTCCTTTCTTCAGTTTTGTCCTTGCCCTTCAAATGTGATGCCCATGATAGACAGCAGTGGAGACACATTGGCATGCAGCAGCTGGTAGTCCTGTCCTCCTTTTACATATGCATCTTGTGTATGACTCTGTTCCCATCTTGGAAAGGACTTGTTCTGCAATCTCAACAAAGGCGCTGTCATTTCATAACATACATTATCCACTCTTTTTCAAGAACTGACATATACCAGAACAGGCATATAATCCTGTGCCTATTTATGTTGGATTTATGCAAAAAAAATACTTCTATATGCTTTTTGAATAATTGTGTATACAATCACTAAGGTTCTGGCTTTCACAACCTTTACAAAAGAGTGATTTTTGACCCTTCCTGCTTCAGCTGGGTTTAGCCTCAGCCATGATGCAAACAGCCTGTGACCTGACAGAATATTAATCTACTCACTACTCCCTTGGGATGAATAATTCTTTCCATTTTAAGAACAAAACAAATCTCCAATGTTTTGCTTAGTAAATCACTTAGCAGGGTCACAGTGAATGGGTGGTCAGATTAAATGATATAAAGTAAATATAAACAAGCCCTCTTGTACACACTCTTAATTTGGGTGAAGAACACATGCTATCATGAGTCATTGCTTGCATAATGAAAATCTTCCACCTGAAGTTATTTCCCTTCTTTAAATGCAGGGGTTTGCAAAGACTGGTTGGCTTTTAGGGGACAATAGTCTTGACAGACGGATTTGCATAACTTGGTGTGAGGTGAGGGTAGAGACAGGATTAATTCTCAACTAATTTCAAAAAACGGAGAGATCATTTTTGCTTACAGAGGTCAGAGCTCTGAATGCTTTTATATGTACAAAAATTATATTTTAAAATAAGGTAATTTTGCCTGATGTAATCAATCTCAGTATCAGAGCACTACACAGAGAGGTCTAATTAACAAGTAACAGTGTCTTGTTTTCAGTCAGCAAGTTACCTTACAATGGGTACTTAAATATTCATCGGCTTATGCCGACAGAAAGGGAAATGTTTTCCCTTTTAAAGATGGAGATGTGGGCACAGGACAAGGATTTGAACCGTGATGTAAAGACTTTGCAGAGCTACAAGTTCATGATACCAAGTCTTCCTACTCCTGATCACCTTAAATATGGTGTCATAAATTAACACCAGACCCCCTCGACAGAAGCTGCCTTTTGTGACAGCTCTTTGGATTTCTTTCTACATGCAGGATTATCCTTTCTTAATCTATTTCTAGACTTTTTCCTTTTCCTTTTTTTTTCCTTGCACGTTCTGTTTTTTATTATCTGTCAAAATACAAAACCAAGAACTAATGCGTGTATGTGTCTTCCCAGGTACAGGACAATAATAAATAGTCTCTTCTCTCAAGGTTTGGCGTGAAGAGCAATTTAAATAGCAACATAACTCAGACAGTGTTATTAAAGATGTTAATTAGATTAGTTCAGTGGCAAAACACCTATGTCAACCTTTGTCAATATTCTTTGAACAAATTATCTAAATCCAAACCCGTGAGTTAAGAGGTTAGAATTAAGTGGCAGATTAAAAAAAAGAAAAGAAAAGAAAAAGAACACAAAAAGAGATCAAAAAACCACATCAAAAACCCACACTGAAACAAAAAGAACCCCCAAACAATAACAAAACCCCACCACTACAAGGTGTGATTGCTTACTAGGTGATAGTTATTAAGTGTGTTTTCAGAAAAGGTAAGCTAAAGGACAGACCTCTCCTTGTTTTCTCCTTCAGACCTGGGTTCAATTAAAGTGCAACAAAAGAATTTTTCACAAATAAAACCATTTTTCCCCCAGATATGATGGATTTTGTTCCACTTCTTGACAGAAAATGATAAAACTTGGAAAAACATGGCCAAATGTGTCAGCTGTCCTGCTTAGCTGCTCCCTCAGTCCACTGGAGTAATGATGCAGCCACTGCCTGCTTCTTGTTTCCTCCCTTGGATCTCCACGGACACCTTCAGGAATTCACACTTGCAGCTGTTACCATAAATAAGTGAGGAATGACCTGAGAAAGCAACATAAAGAGGCAGCAGAAGCAACACTGAGCAGTCCTCAGGGTGCTGGGTAGCAAGGCAGCTGGTCTGAGCCAGTGCTTCCCCCATCTTTTCCTTTCCACAGATCTCCCTTCTCCAGTTGATTTTTTTCTCTATTCCATCAAACTCTGTCTTCCCCTTTGATTTATCTTTGCTATGTCCTTGATCCACGGCATCTGCATTTGCCTTATTTTCAAGCCCAATAACTTACACCAGGAACATGCTCCCATGTTTGTCTTTGAAATCAGGCACCATTTTTTCAATTTTCCCTTGTTTTATCTATCCATCTATCTATCTATCAATCAACCATCTATCTGTCTATCTATCTGTCATCTATCTATTTCCCTTATTTTTTTATTCTTTTTCTAATTTTTGCACTTAATTCTTCATTTTTCTCCCGTAGGTAAATACCAGATATGACTCTTTCCCCTCATGATCTGCTTCTCTGAGACAGTGTAGAGTCCTGAGAATTGGCCCAGTATCTCTATTCCTTTGTTATTCTTTTCTTGTCCTACCTCTCCCTGTGGTAGAAGTTTGTGTGACCACAATACATAATGTTATCTTTTAATCCAGGTTCCCTGATCAGATTGTAGTTTGTGTGGAGTGCAGGAAGGAAGGGGCCTTCATGATTTGATTTATGAGTCAATCCTGAGTCTTCATGAAGAAGTACATTTATCAGTGATATTTTCCTGACTTTCCTACACAGGATTTAGTTTGCTGAAAACCAGCCTTTACACCTCAGGGCTGAAGTATTACTGTTAGGAATAAAACATTATTAAACACACACAAATTTTGTTCTAACAAAATTTTTCATTTTCTAATTTTATTTTGCCTTTTTTCCTATTAAAATATACATAAGATTCATTACTATAGTAGAGTAAAAACAAACCAAATACCAGAAATTACTTTTCTTATTGTTATTCAGCTTGATTTTGTAACCACCTTTTTACTGAAAATTTTAAAGACTTGAGCATTTTTTTGTTCTTGGCTTTTGATACTTAGAGTATGTGTCTATGAATTGGAGTTCAGGGAGCATTACTAACTTTTTCCTAAGAGAAAAAAATCCCAAATTTATATTGGCTTTGAACCTACACCTTCCATTCCATACTGTAACACTGAGTGAATGAATGTCAATTGCTGATAAGTCTGGTCGCATTGCTCCTCAATTCTTATGAATTTAAGTACAGAAACAGGGTGGAAGTACCAGAGCTTGTCAACAGAAATATTTTAGTTCTAGCAGAATACCCAGAGAAACAGGAGCATTATCATCTTTGCCTCTGAAAAATTCCTCATCCCAAGCACTCATTGGAGTTGATTGAATCCCAGACCAACCATCTTATGGAACAGTAATTTAATTCCTATACTTCAACCCCCCTTTCCCAAACAACTCATCATATGACTTCTGCCTAGATTTTTTTTCTATGAATATTTTCAAGTTGAAATTCTGAGTTACACATGAAGTGTGTTGAAGTGGGTCAGTGGGCTGTGCAGAAAATGATCAGTGCAAGCTCATGGGATGTTATTTAGACAGACTAATTTCCACTTGTGATTAATTTTGTCTGGATGTCAGCCTTCAGAGGAGCTTGACAACACAAAATAACAAATGCTTATGTATATTTAGGAAACAGAAATTTTGGGACTTATTCCCTGGAGTAAGACATGGAATTGGGGATCCTTCAGAAGTCCATATTTTAAGAATTTCACAGTAAGTGTTCATAATCTTTTCAAAAGGAATCTACTTCAGCAGTATCAGTCAACATCAAATGCACCAGATACTCACAAGGGAACATGAAAGTTCATAAAATAATCTGTCTTATTTCAAATGCCAATCATGGGACTTGCCAATCAAATACCATTGTTCAAATACAATTGTTCATAATATCTGCCTTCTAAGACACAATTGCTAAGATAAGAACTGAATATTTTCATAAAATATATAGCTTGCTTTTGTCAGCTCCTTGAAGGTACCTCTGAAAGAGTTCAGGCACTAGAAAACCTTCCTCTCCTAAAAAAAAAAATAAAAAAAAAATTCAGATTTACAGAAGATAGAAGGAAATTTGGTGGTAAACACTTTACTAAGCAATAATATCCTTGTCCTGAAGTACCAACTAATCACTTAGCAAGAGCAACCTGAAGGGCAAAGAGATCAGTTTTTTATATTTTTCATATTATCTCATGCTTTTCAATCAAAGTAGTTATTAATCTACCCCTTCTCTTCATTATAACAGCTGTCTTACTGTTGTCCCCCAAGGCTGGTCTCACAGAACAACTTCTCTTTAGCTACTGCATGTGGAAGAAAAAGATTAATTTTTAATTGACTATGCAGATATTTGGTACTACATAATTTTTAAACCCTCAAGAAGACTTAACTGTGCTTTCCTCTGAAAAGCACATGTCTGTGTTTCACTGATGCTGTTGCTCAAGTGCTTTGAGCAAGGCTTCTGCTCACAGAAATTTCACAGAGATGTCACAGAAACTGTTTTTAACCTCAGGTTAGTGAGTTCCTGAGTTACACTTTTTTCTGCATTCTGAAGACTCTTGATGGCAAGTGGAGATTTAGAAAGTAAAAAAAGAAGATGTGGACCCTTGTCAGAAGATCATGACTTGTGCATTGCTCTAGAAATAAGCCAGGTCTTCTTGTGTTGCTGGGGTCAAGGAGAGTACATGCTCCCTGTCAAACAGGATGAACTGAAAAAGCTTCCCAAACCAACATTTCCATACCATTACAGATGTTTGAATCACCACACTGTGCACCTAGAACAGCTTCCCAACAAGTTACTGGAAACTGTTTACATTAATTGAACAGCTTTGTAGCCAGATTTTTTAGTGTAGTTTTAGGGCTAGTGTAATACCAATTCTATAAAAAGTACATTTATGAACTGCAGAAAAAAATATTTATCTCTAATTCTAAGCTGTAGGCACAAGGAGATTTAAGATGTTTTCCAGAACTTTAAATGACAGTCAAGGTCATTGTCCTTATTTTAATTTTATATATTTTCTATAAAAACAATATATAATTATATATTAAATATAACAGTTGTTATGTAATAATAACAGTTGTTATGTAATATGCAATATATTATATAATGTTACATAATAACATATGATAACATACAATAGTGTGCAACAGGTAGTACATATTTAGTATATGAAATTTATAATATATATATTTAATAAAATTTTTACATATTTTCTACTCTACCCAGTGTTCCCTGACAGACTTTTCTATCATCATGGGTTCAAACCAGACACACACACCATTCCCCTTAATCTGTGTAATCTCAGCCTGATGGCTTTGTATCCTTTAAAAACCAAACAAACAAAAAAAAAAAACACACCAAAAACACCACCCCACACTTATATAAAATCACAACAAAAACTCCAAAAATCCAAAGCAAAGCAAAACCATAACAGGAGGTGTAAATAAACACAGTCCCTGATTATCCTGCCAGCCATGCCACGAGGCTTTGTACATATTAAAGGAAATGCAATGGAATATCACAGGTTGCTTTCCCTGCCAGGACTGAGCAGTCAGGTATCATGGGTTGAACAACACTTACATTAAGTGCTTCAGAGAAGCCTTTGTGCTCTAATCAGAGTGATAACTTGCTTAACAATACACAGTGTGGTTAAATTTTCACAATTGTCTTATTGTTTAGCCTAAAATGTGGAAAGGTATCTGCCAAGGAAAAAAAGCACATAAATCACAGGAATCCCAATTAGACAGATGATCCAGGGAAAGCTTAAAGACAAGAGGCAGAGATCCCTCCAGTGAGGGAGATCAGACATAGCACAAAAAATGCATCAGACCTATGTTGGAAGTTCAAGGACAGCACAGAGATGTTCCAGCCAGACACCCAGCCTCCACTAGGACCAATGGAGACCCCTCCTCACACCCACCAGCAGATTGCTGAACCTAACCTTGCACAGTAGCACAGCAGAGGAATAGGGAATTATATCCTCAAAAAGGGCGCCTGCGCACGTGTACGTATCCTTATGTGTTATAGTTCTGTATACTGTGTCTCAGGGGCACAGTTGCACTTACAGTATATGCAAATCTTTTTGGTATTTTCCAGTTCTACCCCTTCACCTACTTTTGTCAGAGGGAATTGTTATCTCAGAAGTTTTGTTATTGAAATTTTGAAGGTATGTTCAGAGCTTGTATTCCCCACTCTTTGACAAGTGACAGCTATTGACAAACTGCCCTGTTAATTTGTGCATAATTTAAATCAGAATTTTACCAAAATATCAGTTTTTCCCAAAACCTGTAATTTTTATCAGAGAAAAGAAAGAATTCTTGGACTCTAAGGCCTGAAGTTGTCACCCAATGCCCCCTGTAGTGTTTAAAACTTGGAAAAAAAAAGAACAACTCCCATCTCCAAGGAGGAGCACAGAAGATACTCTTCTGAGGCGGGTGGCATCTCAGTACAAAATGAGATTTTGTATATCACCCTTGCCTTTTGAAGGAGATAATGACTTTACTCTTTTAATGGAACAGCAGATGAAGGTCATCCAATACACGTGCTGTACACAACATGTGAAGTCTTACTGTCAATCATCAAGTGTCTTTCCTGGAGACCTTTTATTACGCCCAAGTAGAAAAACAAGAGAATATACCTCTTAATTTCAGTAGCTTGCATGATTTTACATGCACTGCCCACTCTGATCCTGGCACACTTTAAGCAGTAATCTTTCATCCTAAAAGTCTAGGAGGTTTTGCATGTCATTGACTGTGGATTGTGATTTCTCTAGTAGGTGAATACTTAACGTTGAGCTGCTGAAGCTACAATAGTTTTAACAATTGTAGTGGATAACAGAGACAAACAGATAAAACTGAAATAAAAGGAAAAAAACCCTCACAAGTTTGTTTTTTTTAATTGTTTGTTGTGAGTTATTTTTAGGTCAACTGAGAGTAACACAGAAGCTAAGTGTCCTCAGATGATGCAAATCAATGCAGTCCAACTGAACTCAAAATCTCTGTTTATTCATATCAATTAGTTACAAAAACCAGGTTTTTGGTTTTGGTGGCTTTTTTTTTTTTAATTGTTTGTTGTTTTGTTTTGGGGTTTTTTTTAAATATAAGACAAGCAGCCTTGAATGACTCAGAACTGATTTACACTGTTCAACTTGATCATCCTATTGCTGTCCAGGGATGTCTCAGAGCTCTCAAAGCCAGCAGGCAATGAGACCTAATAAGACAAACTTTTCCACGATATTTCCAAATATTAATACAAACACTACCTTGCTGCTGGGACACAGGAATGCTGTAATCATGCTGCTTGTGGCAAAACAACCACCTCAAGTTAAAGGGAACAGCAAGTAGCACTGGTTTATTAGATGTTAATAAAGTCTGGCCAAGCAGAGATATTTTATGCAGTTCCCAACTGATTTTGTATACTTCCTTATGAACCCAGAATTACTAGACTCATCAGAAATTGTGTCTATGTGGTCTAGTAAATGGTTCTAGCTGCCTTAGGAAAATTATGTCAAAGCTCAGTAAAATACACATGCACAGCAGAAGGAAAAGTATCAGAGAGAAAGATAGTGTTTCACTACACAGGAAATCTGTATCAAGCCATGAAGGTGTTAGACAAAAATAATGTCAAGAAAAGAGAGGAAATTAAAATATTGCCTTTCTCTTTGACTTTATGATGTCTCATTCATTAGCTGCATATTTAAAAGATGCACTGGAATAGGTTCTTTAGGCAGCATAAGCACATTAATACTTAGTTTTCTGTTGAAAAGTGTTGAAAACATTTGTGAAAGCATAGGGAAAAAAATATCCTCAGGTGGGGCTGAAGGAGCAACTGAATGACATGGCTGATAAGTGGGTTTTAGTATTCCTTTTAGAGGCCTTTTTGAATCAGGCTGTTTGGTTCCTCTCTGTCCATGCAGTATATTATTATTTCTTCAAGCCTGATTTCTGCTGTTAACACATTATTTATGCAGATCATTTAAAAATACATATAAAGTACTTTTTTTTTTTTTAATCCCAGGTTTATCATCTGTGAATAACTGATCACAGATGACTTGAAGAACTATTACTGATTTAGATGAAGAAGAGTAAATGAGCAGTTATGATTTCTGAAACTTTAAACTCAAGGACACGATGTCACGCAGCGCCTCAATAGTCGTAAGAGGACAGGCACCTGAAACACAATTTACTTCACATAAACTACAGGTCCACCGGATCCTGATCTCCAAAGATTATGTATTGTAATGGTCACAATTCATCCAAATGTTTGGGGAACTCATGATTTTAGATTTGGAGTTCAAATACTCCTCTCAACCAAGAAGGTTGTAAGTAGTGCATGGCTCAGTCAGATCATGGAATCATTAAGGTTAGAAAAGACTTCTAAGATTGTCAAGTGCAACTCTTAACCCAACACCACCACCATGTTCACCACTAAATCGTGTCCTCAAGTGCCATACCCACAGATTTTTTGAACACTTCCAGGGATGGTGACTCCACCATCCATGGGCAGCCCGTTCAAATGCTTGTCAACCCTTTCTGTGGAGAAATTTTTCCTAACATCTAATCTAAACCTGCCTGACCAATCTAAAAGATGAACTGCATCTTTGTACACAGTGATTATTTGAGTGCTGGAGGGCCAGGGCGTCTCTGACTGGAGGAACTATTTTAACCATAGCATTTGAACAAAACAAGCTAGAGCGGTGGCAAAGTTGTGTGAGTACTATGTGATCGTAAAACACAAGCATAAACTCTAAGCCCACATCTGTTTTGGTGCCTGAGGCATTTTTCTCATCTTGATGCTCTTTAGAAGTGATCTCATCTGGAAATAAGATCTTTTGAAACAATATTTTTCCACAGTAAATAGAAATGTGTCTTTATCTCCATAAGTTCTCTCCAGAACGTCATGTGGATTTGTTGTCTCACAGGTCTGTGTGTCTGAAAATCTTCTGTTCCGCTTACAGCAGGGAACCCATACAGGAAACTCTTATCACGTCCCAACCAGAATCTGAATTTGCTAAGCCATTATAGAAGAAAATTAAAGCTCTCACCCCTTTTCTTTTCTGTATGTGATTTGCTTTATGTAATTTAAAAAAAACAAAACAAAAAAACCCCAAAAAAACCAAAACCCCACAACCCTGCACTAGTGATTAGAATTGAGAATGTGATTACTTCTGTTTTCTGTGGTTTATTCTCATGCAAATGACGAGGTTTAAGTCCCAGCAGTTACTAGAGTATGGTTCTTTAATCACTGGGTTTATTTACTGAGAATGAAACAGTTTGTGAGAATGATGTAGAGGCAGGAAGGATAACAAGGAAATGGGACAATCAAGGTTTCTGACTCACAAGCTCAGATTCTGAATATTAACAAGTTAAGGCTGAAACATGAATTTTCATAAATATCCCTTTCTGTTCCCTTCTTTTCTCCACACCATGACGATTCTCTTAGGTTATCTGGGCAAGTAAGTTGTGTTCAGATAAACCACGGCCACACATTCAAAAGTAAATATTTTCTGGCTATTTTGATGTTTATCTATTTTATAAACTAGTCATTAAAGGGAGAAAATTTTTGTTAAATAATGCAGAGTTCTGTCTAACTATGTTACATGGGACAAATGCATTTCAATACCTTGGAATAGACATTTATAAATATTTTCTCCCTATAATTAATGCATTCTGCATTCTTCTGAGAAATGAAGACTTACTCATATATTAAACTTTATGTGTTTGTGTTTTTTGTTTTCCTTTAGCAATTGTCCCAGAGACTGTGGCAAAATTATATATGATCTTTAATACTGATAAACTGACGTCTCTAGTTTGATTCATATAATATCTAATAATACTGGAAAAATCAGAATGTGATTTAACTCATTTCTTAGCTCCAGAAAAGTTCATATTCCACAGTGCACAGTAGCTGGAATGACATTTTATTAAAACAGTTGTTGAGCCCTGAGGAGCTTGACAGTAGCAAAGAAGTGAATGAAGAGGTCATGAATTTTTCCTAGCAATGAAATCAACCTGTAGTGCTCATGAATAATTCACTGAATTTTGAAAAGCAAACCTTGGGAAACATCTCATCAAAGCACCCTTAAGATGAATTGTCATGAACGTTTACCTAGTGGTCTTGAAAACCTGGCACGATCTTGTTTCAAGCATGTGTATGGGATCTTTCTTGCAATAGTGCCGAGTCTCAGGTTGTTAGATACCTCTTGCCTTCAAGTTTCACCTTAAAATTCACTTCTCCTACAAATCCTACTGAATCCTTGAGAGTGGAAAGAGAGATAAAATGCTGTGGTACTTTTATGATGTTTGTGTTTAACTCAGGTCTGGTTTGAACAGCTTCAGTTTCTTAAGGTGCACACATTCACAAATGGCTAACACATAGGATCTATGGTTGACCTGCACTCCAGATAAATAGCTAGAGTCACACAAGATAAGAAAAAAATGTGTTTAGGAAACTAGTGAGGTCTAATCTATATAGTCAGTGATATCTGGAAAGCAGTCCAGAGCAAGAGTCTGTATCTGGTCATCTGTGTGTCTCTACACGAGCTGATCTGTTTATTATACCAGTCAGTGTTGCTAGACTATCCCTTCAGCTATTTCCAACTGCTTCTTTATTTTACACTGTGAATTCTGAACTTACTACACTTTACTATACTGTAAATTTCACTGAACGTTGGCTACTAAACTGAGGTTCTTGGCTACAAGACGAGGCATTGTGTACCTTAGACCTCTCAGTAAGAATATAAGACAGAAAACCAACTCCACAGCCTGAAAGATCTCATTTAAGTCCTGCATCACTTTCTACAGTGTTTCTTCCTCTTTCTAATGACTGTTGAAGAAGCCTGAAATACTGCACATAAGCAGCATCAAGGCCTCAAATCTTTGTTGAAGGTTGGCACTCAGGCAAAGGTTGAACTTGCTAGTCTTGGAGGTCTTTTGTAATCTTAATGATTCTATGATTCCAAGTTCTTTATTTTGCCTGCAGAAATCTTTTCACATAGTTGGGCTTTGAGTCGTGAGGGAGCTGTTCTTGCTCTGGGTCATTGACAGAAGCAATAACCCTTCTGATCTTAAACACCTAAGTTGGGGTGGCTCTTGGGGACAATGAGGTCTATCCCCATCAGAGACTTGCTGAATTGTTTCTTTGGCAAGGAACAAGTTTCTAAAGCTGAATTTAAATAATTTTTTCACTGAGGATTCAATGTGCTGCAGAATTCTCAGGTACCACATCTGTGCCTGGATGGTGCCTAAGTTAGCCTGTGAGGGGGATGGTTGAAACCCATTCCAAAGAACGGTTTCTTAGTTGTTTTTTGCATCAATCTGGACATTGCAATACACAAATTGCAATGTATTTGAAGATGAACAAAATCTATCAGTGGTAATTTTCCTGGTTATTTATAAACTTGTCTATGTTAAACAGACCTCTGCCAACTTCATCAAAATGGGACAAGAGAAACGACAGAGAAAATTAAAAGTTCCAAACACTTTGACAGCCCCATGAGTATGATCAGGAAGCAGTTGAGAAGTATTTGCCACACAAATGTGTGCCTCGGTAGTAGTTCCTTGTGTATGATGTCTTTTGTATGATGTTACTCTTGAAAACCTCTGCTGCATTTTACACCTGTGTACATACAAAATTTTCTTTAGAGATCCCTAACAGCAATAAAGCATTAGAGGTGATGCTGGTCTAAGTCAGTGCATATGAATCAAATTTAAATTTATTTAGATCTACCATATCTTGTGTTATCACCCCTTCAGTGCTACAGGTATTTATCATATATACAGAAATACAATAAAAGGTCAAAAGGGCAGTAAAGAAATAATGGTAATGTCAGTTTGCCTGTTCAGTTTGGGAATAAAAGAAAAAGTAAGAGGGAAGGGGAAGAGGAAGGAGAAGGGGAAGGGAGGTATAGAAGGTTGAACAGTAAATGCTTTGCTACACCTCAAACACTGAGGACTATTCAAGTAGGCAAGTTAGAACAGGATATGTCTGGAAAGGGGGGCCATACAAAGGTAGGGCAGCACCTCCCTGGAGCCAGTTTTTCTGTTCAGGTCCGTAGTGACCACAGAACATATATTGCAAGTGCAAAAGTGGGGTGGAGGAAGAGGCAAGACCAATAGAGGGGGATCGAGACCCCCAAGGTACTCCTGACTCTCCATCAGAAAATTGCACATGGCTCATAGGTCTGCATCAGACATGAAGAGTTCTTTCCCTGTGGTGGGATCTAGGTGTTATCATCCTAATTTTGATGTATATAACCGTGTATATCCCTGTTGCTAATGGGATGCAAACATCATGACGGCACACCTGCCCTATCCCTATTGCAAAATGAAGGTGAGGTTGGAAATGATGCTGGAAAGGATCATCACCTTTCCCTCATCTCAGATCTCTGAGCTATGTGTGCTACAGCTTACAATGATGTGACAATTTTGAAATATGGCTGGAGTTTAATCCCAATTCATTGTGGTTTTATCTTATGTTTTGTATTATCCTATATTTTCTATTTATTAGGCGTTTTTTTCATCCTATGTGCATTCTATGCTGCTCCTTAAATAATCATTAAAGACTTCTTTAATAATCATTAAATGAAAACAAAAGAAAAAAAACTAAAAAAGATTATAAATCCTGACATTTGCCTCAGTAATTACTTCTAAATGTTGCAATTTTTTCAGCTGTGCTGAACCATAAAAAAAAATCAGTTGTGGTTTAAAGTTTAGTACCTTCATCCAGAGAAGAAAACAAGATTGTTTTTGAATCTTAGAAGTTCATTGATATATTAAAAATAAAGTCAGAAATCCACCTTTTATTTAGACACATATATGACCCGGATTTCATAACAATTTTACCAGCAACAGAGAGTTCAGAAATAAGAAAAAAAAATAAAATCATGCACTAAATTTTTTCCACCATCAAAGACTAAAGAACAATGTGTTTCCTGTTTAGCTGCAGCATGTCATGAAAAAGACTGCATTAAAATAAGATGGGTTTTTACAAGTTGCTAGACAGGTGGAGAAGATAGTCAAATAAAAGAAAGGAAGTTATAAGCAAGAGGCTTGGGTCCCTTTGAAAGAGAAGATACTTTCCTTTTTACAATAAATCCATACTTTAACTATGAAGGCCTGACAAAGCTTAAGTGTACAGTGCTGTACAGCTGACAAAACCACAAAATTAGACAAGCTATTGCCAGAATGTCTTAATTTGCCTTTCTTTTTTTTCCTTCTTTTTGCCAGAAAAAGTGATTCAGTACTTTATATTATTTATTTTATTGTTCCTCAGTTAGAGATCATTCGTAAGTTTATCCCTTGAGAGTCATCAGCTCATTAAGCCCTTTGTTCTGGTGGTCTTGCAGCATGATGTAGTGTCTTAAAGAATTTTTCTTACATCCATTTCTAATAAACTCTTTTATTTAAAGAGATACCATCAAGGCACACAAGCCAGTAAATGCCCAAAATCAAATTTACAGGGAGAGTGTGGTAGTACCCATTCACAGCTTGAGATAAAAGCTGAAACCATGTACTCTAGTTATGTGCTGCCTGCAGGTTCTCAACAGGGGATAAATTTAATGTACCTAAATCCTCTCCATATCACTGCAACATCTAATAAAACCTGCCCTGCTCCAGAAAACACCTCCGAGGAAAAAGGCATCATAGTCAACGTACTTCCTATCCGAGCAATTTAACCCTTGGGACACTTAATAATCTGCCAGTGTGTTGCCCTGAGGAATAATAATTTCTCCAGTATTTTGTCCAAGTCTCTAGAGGGTGAGCTGTCACAGGGAACAGCTGGTAAGCAACAGGAAAAGCTGTTCTCTGTGACAAGGAGTGTCCTTCCTTCCCATTGAGAACTCCTCATCTCACCTGTGCCTGCATGTTGATATCCTGGTTCCATTTTCCATCAAATTGCTTCGCTGTGTCCAGAGACCTGTTGATCACAAACTGCCCTCTACCTAGATGAAGTGATTTCACAAGAATGAAAATATTAAAAAAAAAATTACTATTGCCTGCTTATTGCTTGGTAATTTTATACATTTGGGGCAGGAAGCAATATAGCAAGGTAGGAGCAGTTAGAGAAAAATCAAAGCTACCAGCATTGGAAGGTGATTGGGACAGTTCAAGGTGGGGAAGTACAAAGTCTATACCTGTGGAAGAACATCTCTATGTATCAATATATGCTGGGGGTTAGTGTGGTGCCCAACTCTGAAGGGGAAGGGAGCACACAGGATTCATGTATGCCTGTGATTGAAAAGGAATGAGAAAAATTCAGAAGATCCACAAAAACTTACCAATTTTTATTAGTAAATTATACAGAGGTCATGGAAAATGGAATAAGTTAGTCCCTGATCTTATAGTAAAAACACACAGTGGTGGATTTTGAATAAGGGAGAGGGTGAAAGAGAAGAGAGGAAGAGAGATTAAAGAGAGTAAGAGAGGAAGAAAGGAAAAGAGAAAGATCAACAGTCCCAACTGCAGCATCTGGCTAAAAAGTTCAGAAGCAGGTTAAAAATAAATTAAAAACAACAACAACAACAACAAAAAAGTTGAGAGGCAATTGTAGAATTGATTCAGTTGAAAAAAACTGAGAACAGCAAATCAAATACATAAAATAACAGAATGAAAAAAAAAACCAGAAGTGAGAAAATTTTTCCAAAATGTTATAGGGCCTACCTTCAGCTGTAGCAAAAGTAGAGCTTTGGAATTGTTTACTTGAAAATAGCATTATCTGTTTTAGAAATGATTTATTTTAGAAGAAACCAGTTTAAACAAAAAGGTTAAACAACCTCAAAATGACAGGAGATCCTTTTGCTTCTGGTAAAGTCAATGCCAAACAAGATAAAAATTTTACTTGCATTTTGCCCCCAAAACAGTACCTATTTCACGCTTAGTCTAATACAATTTTTTTTTCATTGACATTTCTATTTCTCCTGAAATTGAAAAAACACCACATAGGTTTTCACCTGTAAAGTCAACCTAATTCTTCACCTGAAAATCAAGGATTTTGCACCTCTAGCCTGATTCAGATTGATGTTGCGATTTTTCTACCAAAAAAAAAAAAAGGGAAATACTTTCTTTTTTCCTTTCTCTTATTTTATTTTCTCTTGTTATCTTCTTCAGTTGTTGTCTTTCAAAGGTTGCACATATACAAGTTTCTATCTGAATTGAATTTCTGACTCCCATTTAGGAAAGAAAGTATAACATTTCTAAAACAGGGAAGAGAAGGAGAAATTAAAATAAAAATCCACATCTTAATCTGATGGAAAGCAATACCTTCTCCTTCCATAAGGTTCTACCTTGTACGGTTTCCACCACTAAAAAAAACTACTATGCCATAAAAAATTCTAAGTATATAAATGACCTTTTCAAGTGCCCTCAATTTTACACAGAGATGATCAGAATGCAATGATACATAATATTCTAAAATAGGTAAGGATGATTATCCGTTTTATAGCTGTTGTTAAAATAGTAAGAAGTTTGACTTAAATTATAAAATTTTGTAATTATTACACAGGATGCTTTTAAAAATTGAATTTTTTTTTTTTCTACAAGAGATGTATCATGCAGAGGCTGTAGATTTTGCTGGAAGATGTCAAGTTGTTTATCATACATGCAGTCCTTGTCTTTTACTCTGGTATCAGCAAACTGTGGTTCAAATTCATCAGTAAGGTAACTACTGCAAGGGAATGTAAAGCAAAACTAAACCAAAAAAATAAAAACAAAACAAAAAAAAAGCCAAAAAAAACCAAACCAAAGCAAACAAGTAAAACTCTTTTTGAGTGGGCTGAAAGTATCACATTGCTATTAAATCTGAGTACTGACAGAGATTGGGCAAAATTTGACTTCACTTTTCTAATGCACAGAGAAGCTTCAACCCTCAAGAAATAATGGAAGTATAAGATACCCCCCTATTAATATCACTTAATTTCTGGGTATTATGGTTTACCCCCAGTTCATCATTTGTGCACTGTTTGTGGTAATGGACTAAAAAAAGCCAACAACATATTTGGTAATTTCTTGTCTACAATCTGTGAATTTACATGATGAGGTTTTAATTCATAAGCCAGTTTCTAAGGCTGTCTGAAATAGTGCTTTTATTCTTCATTAGGTATTCTGTTAATGAAGGTATGCTTGTTAGAGAGGGTCAAGGTCAGGTATGCCAGTTCTTCATTACAAATTAGGCTCAGCAGCGATTTTGGTGCTGCTATTGATTTAACTTGTTGAGGTATGACCTGTCCCACAAAAATATTGTTAATAATTCCATGCATCTCCAAGTACTGACAGCAGCAGCAGTTCATCTCATATTTGTCTACACAATGGGTGTTTATTTGGTTTGACAAATATCAGTTCGTTTCATCAGGTTACTCATCTAATAATTGAACTTCACAGCTGCCAGAGTAACAAATACCCCTTTTTTTTTTTTTAATTGTTGCTGCAGCTCCAAATTAAATTATTATAAATGTTTTAAGGCTCTAGAGGAATATTTTTTTGTGGCTGTCAATAAATTGTCTCTTTCTTCTTTAAGTCTTACTGTAAAGGAGTGAAAATAAGCTAAGGGGAAACACAGAATTATTCATCCACAGCAGATGATGAATTTTCATCAAGAAAGAGCTGGACTAGGAAAGTTGCTTATTTGCAAAGCACACAATAATCAGGCACTGGAACAGGTTACCCGGAGAAGCTGTGAATGCCCCATCTTTGGAAGTGTTCAAGGCCAGGTTGGACAGGATTTGGAGCAATCTGGACTGATGGAAGGTGTCTCTGCCCATGGTAGAGGGATTAGAACAAGATGATCTTTAAGGTCCCTTCCAGCCCAAAACATTCTGTGATTCTCTGAAGTCTCCATCTAGCACATATAAGCAGGCACAGGATACACAGTCATGAGGTAGCTAGAGTAAGTTAGATGGTACATCTGGAGGTCACTTAGTCCCATCGCCCTATTCAAAACAAAGTCAACTAAAGTAGATTGCCAACCATGTATGTCCAATCATGTTTTGAATATTTCTAATGATAGAGACAATAAAATGTCTCTGCACAATCTTTTCCAGTGCTTGTGCATGTTCACAGTAAAAATACTTTTTTCTTCTGTTTAAGTGCCATTCTCTCTTTCAGTTTGTGTCTCCAGCAACATGGATCACACAAACACATTAACGTTATCTAAATTAAATTTGAACATCCAGAGAACACTGGTTTTTCTTAGGGCAAGTGTAGCTGTGGGATGCAGCTGAGCTTAAAAACAAAGTGAAACATGTTTTTCCCTTTCTTCAGACATAATCAAGTCCCTCCCCTGGCCCTGAAATAGGTTTAATTACTTATCTACATTTATTTAGAATGGTGTCAACAGGAGCAACTGAACAAGTCAGCAGCATGTAATCCTCTGCTTAGTGAAGGCAAAATGAAGTGGGTGAAATTTTTTCAGACATTGCTCCCACTTGCAGTGGGAGTCCTGTGCCTAAGGCAGCAGATAGAAATGTGAGATTTCTTCTCCTGCATTAGTGAATCAAAACACAGATATTATTTTCTCTCTCCAGAATCCCTGAGTCCCACAAGACCAGAATTTTACTTTCCAATAAATCCACTATCTTTGGAAGAACTTTTGGTTTTTTTTGGTGCTACTACTAAGACAGAACTGTTTGCTTCCTTTTCTCTTTTCTTTTTAACACTTTGTTTGCTCTTGTTTAGACACACAATAGAAATCCTCCTATCAGGGATTTTCTTTAAGCATTTGATAGTGTCAGTTTTTTCTAGATTTGGAATTGAAATATTTCAGCCTCACTTTTTACCTCCACCCATTTGTGTTTGGTCAGCTGGTACAAATCCACATGACTTTTCACCTATGTAAACACAGAATGAAGATGTTCTAACCTTCCCTTCCCTTCTCTACCCTTTCTTCTTTCCTTTAGTGTGAACATTTAAAACATTCAACTGTAGTTTAGTTTCATAAACTGACTAATGCCTGTAATTATCAAATTATCAAGATTGGAAAAGACCTCCAAGATCATCAGGTCCAAGCCTTGACATCAGGCAGTGGCTTTATGTGGCTACCTCTTTATATAAAGGTGATTTTATGACTAAATATATCTCTAGGTCAGCTGCTCAGGAGCACACCAGTGACGGAAGTTTCAGCTGACTTTAAGTTTTTCAATATTTGCCTCTCATTAAATATATATCTCACATGTTCCGTCCTAATGTTTTATTTTAGAATGCATTTTTTAACTTGTTCAGTTGTGGGGGTTGTTTTTGCTTACACAATCACCTACTAATGTGAAGAATAAGTGCTTTAGAATATGAGATTTGAGAACGTGAAACATTTTTGTCATCAGTTCTAACTAGAACTGTAACTTGTTTTAACTGATAAATTTTCTTAAAATAGAGCATTTGGTTTAACTGGACACTCTTGTAAATGTGCATGAATCACAGTAATTTTTTTTACAAAAAAATTACAAATTTTACAAATTACAAAAGTAATTTTGATCTTTGTGTTTTAAAGAGTTTTTTGATTTCATTATAAACAGAAAATATAGATCTATGTAAAACTGCTATAGCTGTAACTGAACAAGTTATTCATCAGCTGAGGTGGACATGTATTCACCATTATTTGGTATAAAGACAGGAACATGATGCTTGTTACCTGCACTCAAACACAGGATTTTGGAAAGAAATCTGGGCAAGAGAATATCTACTTTTTGTTATTTTGATTCCAGCAAATAATAACTGAAATGCAAAAATATTCTTCTAATTACATTTAAAATGTCTCCTAAATGGTCTGGTTTAAAGTTAGTGTTTAAAGAGAACTACATTTGGTGTGAAAGAGGACAGAAATATTGTGAGTAGTTAACAAACACAAAGGTATTTCATTTTCATCTCTTGAAACTGCTTTGAAGTATGTAAAGGACGTAAACTGACCTCTCATTTCTGGATTAAGTAGTATAATAATTGCTGTGGTGTAGTTACTTTCAGCAGCTTGTTAATGATGGTGTTTATTATAATTTTTGGGAAACTGTAATTAAATTTGAACCCACTTGAACTTGGCATAGTGGTTTACGTTTTAGCATTAGAGATTCAGCTTGGATCCCTTGTACCACATGGAACTGACTTAGACTTCAATCTGGAGCCAAGTTTCCAGTCAGATAAAGCAGCTGTAAACTCTTTTAGGGCTCTTTTAGTGTTCTTAGGCTTTAGGATCAGCAACCTAATCTGCTCATTTTCCAAATAACTTAGGTGGAACACTTCCAACAGATTTTGAGGTTTCTGACTCTAAACAGTGAAGCAGGTACAACCTAAATGAAAAGCTTCATAATAGTTCTGCTTTAGCCTCTCATCTTTTCGGTCTGTGTTGTGACACTGAGAGATCACCACTGGCCACTTTCTTCTGATGAGCTCACACGGCTCATGTTGTTCTAGGATGCTTCTCTGAGGGATCCTCAGCTCCCAGACCTTCAACAGAATTTGATGCAGCTTCGTGTGATAGAACCTCTTCTCCTGTTTTCCTATATAGTGAAACTGTCAAGTTTCCATATCATTTGATCTATAATGCAATCAAAAGTTCATTGAGGGGAAAAAAAGAACCATAGAATGGTTTGGGTTGAAAGAGGTCTTTAAAGGTCACCTAGTCCAAATCCTCCGCAATGACCAGGGTCATCTACTAGGATCAGGTTGCTCAAAGCCCTGCCTAAGCTGACCTTGAATTTTTCCAGGGATGGTGGATCTTCAGCCACTCTGAGCAAAGTGATTCAGTGTCTCACCACCTTGTTGTAAAAAATTTCTTCCTTATATAAAATCTTAATCCAACTTCTTTTAGTTTAAAATCATTACCTTTTGTCCTATGACTACAGGCCCTATTAAAAAGTCTGTCCCCGTCTGTTCCCGTCCCAAGTCCCCGGGAATCTTGGCTGGGCCGGGACCCCTGGTATGGAACAAAAAGCAGTCATCCCTCAGCCAGTTTCTTGTTCCATACCAGGGTCCTGGCCCAGCTGAGATTCCCCACACCCGTCTTTCTGATGGGCCCCCTTTAAGTATTGAAAGGCTGTCATAAGTTCTTCCTGGAGCTTTCTCCGGACTGAACAATCCCAATTCTCTCAACCTGTCCTCACAGGAGAGACGTTCCATCCCTCTGATAATTTCTATGACCCTCCTGTGGACCAAATCCTACAGCTGCCTGTCTTTTACTTTGTGCTGAGAATTCCAGAGCTGGACACAGTACTCGAGGTGGGTTCTCATGGTAGCAGAGTAGAGGAGCAAAGAGAAGACTAGAGGGACAGAGGATATACAGGGGAACAGCTTGACATGACACAAGGAAATATGCATTTAGGTGTGCCAAGAATTGCATAATCTCCTGCATTTTTGTTCCTCTTGAAATATACAATCAGCCCCAATAATTGTTGGGCAGTTCCATGTTTCCTTGACATTTGGTATTTAGGCATGTGACAGAAACAGGAACCATTATTTTCATATTCCTTCAATACTTGATAGGTCCATTGTTTTAAAGCACACTGAGCCATAAGTATTAAATTAAAATTATTAACTTGTCTCAGCAATATTAGATTTTTTTTAAAGGTTTACACTGATTACCTTTAGGTCAGAGGCATGAAATCATTAAGATCTGTTTTCTGTCACTATAATTGCATACTTTCCCTCTCTTTTAATTTCACATTCTAAGCTAATTTAGTGTTAAGAATATTAGATAAAGCTCTGGGGTACTGAGTAGATCATATGCTAAGCCAGATAGATGGGCAGTTTACCACAGCTAACACTGCCAACCATGGTTTTGTAAGTGGCAGAATAAAAGACTATCCCTTCGCTGTCTCTCTTGGTTGTTTTCATTTCACACAAGTGAAATAAAAATAAGCTAACCTTTATACAAACCCAATTCGAAGGATGACTGTATTGCTGATATGAAAGATATGTTTACCCTGCCAGACAGCTTAGCTCACAGTTCTCATCCTCCAGATTGCAGAAATGTTAGTGTATTCTAGGGCCATCTTTTGGAGTGAATCAGTCAATTCCATCTAAAACAAAATTTGTTTCCTGTAAATAGTTTATTTCAGAGGCCTGTCCCACTAAATGGTAGATGAAAGGTAGTTTTGACTCCCTTTGTCCTCAGCAATCCTCCATTTCATTGCAGCAGCTTTTATATCTGCAAGCATGTTCCCATATTTTCTTCCTCTACCCACAGCACACAACTCACATCTTCAGGTTTCTAGGATAAAACACCAATCCCTTACAAGGTCACAACACAGCCCTCCCATTATTGCTGTACTTAGAAGCAAAATAATGCAAAATACCATACACACACACACATCAGCACATGCTAGTACTGCCTGGAGTACAGAGGAGAACTAAGGTCAGGTGCTGTTTGCTGTGTGACCAGTCACCTTCAGAGAGGTCTGGCACTGAGAAACAGGGACAAAACTACTCTGTGCTTCCTGATTTTGAAGTCAGGGGTTAGTGACTGCAGGCATTGCAATTAGCAACACAGAGTAAATCATATGCAGCCATTTGAAAATACATCACTTCCAATGTGCAAGAAGGAACATCTTTTAACATGAACATGCCGGCAAATTGTTACCCTGCAGCACCACCCCAAAGCTGTTTCAGATCACTGAACTCCTTTCTGAAGTCAGAAACTAGTGAAGAATGTCAGTGACAACAAAAGCAATCCTATTCAATGTTTTATTGTGCATGAGGCTTGAAGGTTTGACAGAGGATACTTGTCCCGGGAGCAGCAGAGCATTTGAGGAGGGCTGTGGGGAGGAATATAAATTGCAGAATCTTGGAATTATAGAATGTGTTGAGTTGGAGGGGACTCACAAAGATCATCAAGTGCAACTCCTGGCCCTGCACAGGACACTCCAAGTATCCCACCACGTGCCTAAGAGTGTTAGCTAGATGTTTTTTGAACTCTGTCAGGCTTGGTGCTGTGACCACTGCCCTGAGGAGCCTGTTCCAGTGCCCAACCACCCTCTGGGTGAAAGAACCTTTACCTAATATCCAGTCTAACCCCTGCCCAACAGATCTTCCTGCTGTTCTCCTGGGTCCTACCACTGGTCATCAGAGAAGAGAGATCAGTGCTTGCCCCTGTGCTCCCCTTCATGAGGACATTGTAACTGCAATCAGGTCTCCCCTCAGTTTCCTCTTCTCCAGGCTGAACTGACCAAGTAACCTCAGTTGCTGCTCATACGACTTCCACTCTAAACCCTACCATCTTGGAGCTTCTGCAGCTCTTACAGAGCTGTTTGCTGCATGAAAACGTGAATAACTATCTCCCCATTCCATGATGTGATATCTGTTGTTTTCTTTAATTTTCTTCTAGGTTCCAGCTACTCATGTATTGTAAAGTATTCCATAAATTGGGATCATGGATAAATGAATGAATACGAGAAGTCAGCACAATCTCAAGGCTGAGAAGACAACCAGAAGAATACTGCTAGAAAAACAACAAATAGCCATTTGCCAAATACTGACATTTAACTGGTCTGAGCACTCAGCTCTGACTTGTGATTTTTTAAATTTTTACCAGAATGGTATGAGGGTGGAGTTCTTCAGATTCCTGACTGGCCTCATGTAAGTTAGGAAGTTGCCTGTGTGCAAGTCATTTGTTTTCAGATGAAGTTCTGAAATTGCATGTTATGAAGAATGAATCAAATGTACTTTCCAGTTGGTGTTAAAGATATGTCTGTATTCAAGATAAGATTTTCTGTAATTATGATTGTGCTCATGAAAACAAAAGACAGGAACCAGACCTCTTCCTTTCTCTCTTTGTCCTGCATTGCTGTTTTTTATGCAAAATTTTCTCTTCTGGAGACATCCAAGTCATTAGAAATCCAGCATGCTAAATCTGATGCTGATAATGCAATGCTGTTAACTTTTTCCAGCTCACTGAAAGTCCAGAGGAAAAAATAAAAGGTAATCATCAGGGAAAATTTGGTCACCAGTCACTCATTCCTGTCTCCTCTGTTGACATAGGAAATACATAATTTATACCAGCAGGTCTTCTTCATGAAGCTTTTTCAGTCACTTGGAAATTAGGTCAATATGTTTGCATTTACTTTGAATTGACTGCATTTATTTATTTATTTGTTTCTAGTGTGGCATGAACATTTATATTCTAATAATTCCTGGCAGTTGGATTAACATTCTGCTATAGCTAATGGTTGAACAATTATTTTTCCTGGAATGCAAATTGAAAGGTTAACCTTAGTATTTCTTTTAAACATTTTAAATTGCTTTTAATTGCAGGAGTGTTTAGGATACAGTAGCAGTTTAGAAAAGGAAATAAATTAATAAATGAATTACAATTTCATCAACTCTATAGGGACATTGAAAATTAAACTCCAACAACAAAGAAGCTAATGTAGGCACATGGTATTATTGCTTAATCCACACAGAAATATTGATTTCTAAACAATATGAACAAGTGTGTCCTGTCAACTACTGTGAGTTGATTTTTTTTAAGCTTGTTTTAATGTGTTTACACTAATGAAAAAATCTGACTCTGCAGACAAGTTTTGTTGATTTTTTTTTTAATTTAGGACCTTCCTTATCAAAATAATTGATAATTTTCTCAATTTTGCTAATAGAGAAGTCCTAATTAAGCCCAGAACATATATAAATCTTTGTAAGATTGTAAACACAGGATTAACTAGAAATGTATACAACAAAAGTGCAAGGACATTATTTGTCTGATTTCCCAATTGCTGTAGAATTTAACGCTACACACTAAAATAGTTCCTAAATCCTTCTACTGAAAATCTTGGATATATTTTAGGAAAAAGAGTACAGTCTAGATTTAATTTGGCAAATTAAATATCCTGGACTTTTCTTCATAGTTCTTGCAGTTTAAAATCCTTATATTTCTTGAGAGCAAATTGAATTGTCTTAAAACAGCAACAAGTAAACCTTAATGACACAGCAGTGTAGACCTTTATTCTTTCTCAATAACTATTTGCAGGGCAGTGTTGACATTTAGTTTTGTAATTGCCAAATGGTGTATATGAACAATATCTGCCTAGGGAATGTTCGGAAAGTGTTTATCTTCAGTGATGTGCTTCAGTATTTACAATATATTATGTTTTCCTTTCTGTTACATGGTTATTTGCTTAGATCTTCTTAGCATTTCAATGAGAAAGCTAAATAATGAATGAATAAGAAATAAAGCAAAATCTTATTTTACTAGATGATAATTCATGGCATAATGTTGGTCTTTTTTTTTTTCCAATAATCAAATACTTAAATATATTTAGGCTTTTTATTTGTGAACAGAAATTGTAAAATTTCACTAATAAACACTATAGAACAATGTTATAAATAAGTCAATGATTCTAATCCTATTATTATTAACAGAACATATTCTCATTGATAAATACATAATTATAATTAATACCATATAATAATACTATATAATGTATAGTATACAGTCAATATAATAACACTAGTGATAATGACAGTAATAATAAAAATGCAGAAATCCAACTTGTATAAGAATTAAAGGAACAAAATGATCCTAAAAACATTAGAGGTGGGGGAAGCTAATCAATAAAAAAAATAAATACATATAGACAGCAAACGAATAACCATAGTGAAGCAATAGCTATGCACATTTTGATGAATAATGTACCTCTGAATTGTTAAAAGGCTGAGATTATTATTAATTTTTATTGACTTTTTTTTTCATACCCAACTCACTTTCAAATATATATTTAAGGATTTAACATTTTGTATTAGACAATTATTTGTGCTTTTTGAATAAGAGCTGGACAAACAGAAGATTATCATATGCCTGTTATGCACTGTGTTTCAACAAAAGCTGTGAATTTAAATTTATTATTTTGCAAATGGAAACTAATAAAACCAGATGCCCAGAAGATTAAAAACTTATTAGAAAATATTATAAAGAATAAGATACCAGTGTAGTAATGTTATTTAATTTTGTCATATAAAAGAAATTACCTCTGAATTGTCATCCAATTGCTTTGATGAAACTTTGGATTTGTCTGTGGTTTAAACTTTTTTGCCATTGAGGAAAGTGCATGAAACAGTGATGAAAACATTTCTAAGGTTCAGTTCTACAAAAAATTCAGTAGAAACTGGATTTGTTAATTAACAGAGTGCAAGGGTACTGTGCAGGATGGTCCATCTGCTCTAATGGCTCACTCCCACCCATGGAAGAATTAATTCTCTGCCTGGTGATTTCCTGCCCCTCAAGTGTGCTCCTGACACAACATTTCTACTCCCTCCTTTGCACCAGCTCTGACCACCGACTGACTGACCATTCACACCAAAACTGTGATATTCCTGCAGAAATCTCACTAAGGGAGGAGAGGGGAATTATTCTATTATTAGAAATCAGAATCTGTCTGATTTGAGAAACAGGTTGAAACCACAGGGTTGGGAGCTTGGGTAGATCAGCAATATGGGAAGGAGTGAGATAATGTTTTGAGGGAAAAGCAGTTTCTTTAGATGTACTCTGGTAAACATTTATGTCTATGATGTGCAACTGAACCAATTACTGAGACCTTGATCTTCACATGTTATCAAAGAATTCCAAAAAGACATGATATAACATGATATAAATATAAAAGGAAACACAGAATCCTTTACTTCCATCAGGAGTGTTAAACACTCTTCCTAATTTGAGTTTTCTCACCTTCGGTGTCCAGAGATAAATTCTCACCCCTTATCAGTCCTTTAAAATAAAATGTCAGTCAGGAGTTAATTGGAAGTACTTAAAGTGTCCAAGTCACCTTTCAGTATTCTATTTGATAAATTACACAGCTTGAATCCTTATTTTTTTTACCATTTAAAATCCTCTCGTATCCTCAGATACTTTGTCTTTTTCACCTTCTCCAGATATAGAAGATTCATTTTTTTTGTTAATCTGAACAAAACAAGCACACACATTCTCTAATTTCTACCTAATTCTATTGAGAAATTTGATTATGTGGTCTCTTCTGTATTGAAGTCCCATGTTTAAACATCCAGGACTGCATTAGCAGTTTATGACTGCACTGGGAAGGGAGAGTTCACGTCCCCTGTGATGCTCAACCTTTTTCCGGGGCCACTTTCTTCCGTTTGATGGTCACAACCTGCTTTCCCTCTTTCAAGTGGAACTTTGCATTTTGTTATAGTCAAAGTTTTGTCTCCACATGCCTTGATAACAAGGTTATATTAATATTTATGGGACAGTCTTGTTCTTCTCATCTGTAACTCCCTGTATTTCAATAGTACAAAAGCACTTGGTCAGGAACGTGCATCTCATTATGCTTAAGGCCAGTAGCTGGCCCAGTCTAGATTTAATTTAGTTTGAAGTTTTAGGCATTACTGATTTGCTAATTAGGTAATACTGTTTAGTGTTATCACAATAGTTGAGTTGGTATAACATGAAATAAAAAAGTATCTGTTCTCTTGCACAACTCGAAATGTAAATATGGAGTAAAGCCTACCCAGAAAGGTTGCATGAAAATCAGTTATAATAGAATGGTATCATAGAATCGTAGAATGGTTTGTACTGGAAGGAACTTTAAAGATCATCTAGTTCCAGCTGAAATGCTGAAAGCTATTGGAGCTATGGGACTCTAGATTAACCAGTCAAACTTTTTTTTTTTTTTATATTTGTGTTTTATTATACAATAAAGTATATACCCCAAGTCTATGAAAAACAGCCATAACCTCCCATAGAAATAAAGAGTGATTCCCATCTTAGTTGTTCCAAAAGGCAGTAAAAATCTTTTGTCAGAAGTAAAATAATCTTGGGCAAATGAGTGAGAGAATAAGATCTCAATTCAACAAAACATTTTACCATTTTGTTTTCCTCAGCCCTCTTCAGTAAAATGCTTAACTTTAAATGGCAGTTGAGGTACATTGTATACAAGATTTAAACATTATACCTGACTCTTAACGATTTGATGATTTGAGGTCTTAAGGGATTGGAGATGGTACAAGAGTTTGTGTCACTTAGGTTTAGGCATTTGACCAATGCAGTGGAGAGGATTAAGCAAATTACACATTCTGCTGCAGATTACACACAGACTGAAACACCTGTACTGAGTATTTATTATAGAAGGATTGATAGAGAAATGATATCCTAAATTAGGCACCTTAATGAAGGACTTAAAAGTTGAGTGGAATTATTTGATCACCTCTGCAGAATGCAGAATGCAGAGGTGATTCTGTTTTCCCTAGGAGCAAAGAACGCTTGTTCCCCTCCATGTGTAAAGATGTGGAATCTGGGCCTGAGCAGTACTGAGCATCTGCAAGTTGTCTTGACTTACATTATGAAGTTACTCAGGTTTCTCAGTGTCAGGCATCTACTGTGTTCAGACCTGTTTTCTTCAAATAAATTTGTGAAGAAGAATTTTAATTATGAATAATTATTAAAATTAGGAATATTTACTTAGGTAAGATTCTACTTACAGCTCCCAGAAAGATGTAGATGGGCATGTGAAAAAGGCAGAACAAATTAACTATTCCCATAAGACACCCAGAGTTTATTGCAGGGCTGAAGCAACTCAAAATTTAGTGAGAGGAAAAGTAAAATGAGGAGAATTATTAAGAGTATCCAGTGGTTCACACATAACATATCTGGAGCTCATCATGGTCACAGACATGAGGAGAGCAAGAACACTTGATTCAAGTGAAGCCTCCTAGCCCAGGTCTGTGTGAATTTCCCATGCTGTGGAGTGCAGCAAGGGGATTTATTTTACCTAGAAAATCTGTTAAAAATACAGGTTTACATAGGATACTGGAGTAATTATAGAAACTTAATAAATCTGATTGTTCCAGAAAAAAATAAATAATGATAATTAAAAAAAAATAATGAGTCAAATGTGGATTTGACTTCATATTTCCCACACATCTTTGAGCATTCAGAAGCTTTCTGTGGATGGTGGTAGACAATAGACTCAGAGCATAGGGTCACATATGCACTCACTCAATTACTTATTAAAAAGATAACCAAAGAATGTGGAATATTAAATCTGGTATACAAATAAACCATCCAGCCCAAATTTTGCTTCTAGCCATCAGGGAAGGGATTTATTTTAAATATACTCTTTCATGCATGAAAGATGGCTGATACATTTCTAACTCAAAGGTTTAAGGAAGTTTTTATTTTTCAACAAAACTTTGAAATGTAAACTTTTTTATTTATAATATGTGTACATTTATAAATATATGTATGGCCATGATATCTTAAATCTATTTTTTATATTGGTTACACTAGTAAAATTCTAAAGGAATTGCAAGGAATAGTTGCCCTATTCTGCCGTCATATTTAAAGAAGCTACTGTAATATTACTAAGTGTGAATTTCAAGCATGCAAAACAAATAATAGTAGTGAAAGACTGGACTGAGATTAGACTCAGAAGTCTGCTAAATACCCTTAACATTCAACTTTTAAATTCTTTATTAACTTTGTGAAATAATTTGAAGAAATTCTTTGGGATGTTGTAAATATTACATTTTCTTAAGGCCTTTTTTGTTTGAAAGAAGTCTCAGAGCTTAAGAAAAGTTGTTGACAGCTCATTTCTCCAGGAACTTAAGCAGGTGGTAAATTAATAGCTTAGGTGGGGACTGCCATGAAGCATGAAAAGTTATGACTGGTGTCAGTCCAAATTACTGTCTTTAACTGCACATAAGGCAGTGAAAAAACATTAGCTATGCAGTAAACATGGGTTTAGCCAACAAAAATAGATTTTACAAGGTTTCCTCGAGCAATCTCCAAAAGGTCATTCCATACATCTGCTTCAGCCATTGGTAACGTTTTATAGCCATTTGTTGTTTTTCTAAATCTGTGGCTGTAACAATGATCTCATTTGCTAAATCAATGGACAGGGGATATGTTGCAATCATTTTTTCAACAGAACTCAGAGAAAAAAAATTTGGATATTGCAAATGCAAGCTAAAATATGAATGTAAATAATTCACATATTAATCCTAATACTTTTCTCTTACAAGAATGTTTTGTGTAGACTGGCTTTCAAGAAAGGAAATACATTTCATTTGTAGACTCACTGAAGTTTTGTCTGTTAGCAGAAGCTCTAGGAACCAGAAAGAGAAAAAAAAACACTATAGCTCATAAACGGTACGTGCTTGAGATCATCCTCTAAAGCTGGTATGGATATGCCCACACAGAAAAATTTCACTTAGCTTCTGAAAAAGGGTGGTTTTCAAGCTGTCTCTTAGATTTTATTTTGGGCCTGAGCTGGCTCCTGAACTGTGCACAATTGTCTGTGAGTGCAAATTGTTGCACTGCAGCAATTAAACGTCTCCGCTGCTCAGGGCCAGTCACTGACACCAATCAACCAGAATGGATGCAGCCACAGAGCACAGACATACAGCTGTCTAAGGAGTTTCCAGCTGGTGAGGGATTTCTTCAAGATATCCTGTTGCTGGATCTGCAGAGGTTGCATCTTCCTCCTATCACAGAAACACAGAATCATAGAATGGTTTTGGTTGGAAGGGTTGACCTTGGTCCAACCCCCCTGTTATGGATAGGGACACCATCCACTAGACCAAGTTGCTCCATTCCCCATCCAATTTGGCCTTGAACACTTCCAGGGATGGGGCAGCCACAGCTTCTCTGAGTAGCCTGTTCCAGGGCCTCACCACCCTCATGTGAAGAATTTCTTCCTAACATCTGGTATAAACCTTCCCTCTTTCAGTTTAAAGCCATTCCCGCTCATCCTATTACTCCATGCCCTTATTAAAAGTCCCTTTCCAGGTTCCTTGTGAGCTCCCTTTACTTACTGAAAGGCTGCAATAAGGTCTTCACAGAGCCTTCTCTTCTCCAGGCTGAACAGCCCCAGCTCACACAGTCTTCTAGCACACTGTTTTCACCCACTGCTCCATACATGTGTACTTGCATTAACTGTGCTCTCCTTGGCCCTTCCAACCAGTATCCCAGCACTAGCATTTAGCACATCCATAATTCTTGAACGTTCCCTTTGTGCACAGTCTCACTCAGTAGAATTATCATGAACCAAGTCTGCTTGTTTCCAGGACTTTTCCCTCTGGAAAATCACCCATAGGGTGATTGTTGTTACTTACTAGAATTAACTGCAATGTAGATACACTGGACAGAAAGTTAGTGTCCCCTTAGATTTCTGTCTGTAAAAGTGGCCCCTTCTGAAGATGTCACTTGTGCACATGGTGTCCCTTTGTGTCTTGGCAGCTTCAAAGGAGCTCCATCTGTGTTCACCTTTCTGTATTCAGAGATCTAATTCTGCAAATGGGTGACGGTGAGGACGGCTGCACAGCTTCACAAAGATGCCTGAGAGTGATTAGTTGATCTGAACATCACAAAGAAAATAAAAGAGCACATCCATGTGTGATTTTTGTGTAACTGGAACAAACATCAGACTTGCTGTGCATAGGTGTTGGCTCCCTGTGAGCTCTTGAAACTTAGAGGAATGAGACTTAAAAGATCAGCTTGCTTTTAAAGGCAAGGAACAAAGTCTGAAAGGCTTTTATATGGGCTGAAGGTGTAAAATCATAAACATTTAAAGTGAAAGGATGAGTCTGCCTAGACCTCCTTCTAACACCTACTGCATTTTACAAATGTGTGATATCTGTCTTATGGGAGAATTATACTGTAATATTAGTATGTTAATGGAGCTGTAGATAGTCTCTGACAAAAATATTCAGACTCGTGTCTTGGATAATGTATTGATAAAGTTTTTGTACTCCAACTTCAGATAATGGTTGCCTAGAACTAAACTTTGTAACTTACTGAGCTTACACTGTTCAGAACATAAAAAACCTGGACCTGGGCATGAATCTGTTTAAAAAAGTCAAGATGGATGAGATGAGGATCAGGATATATTTGTCAGAAAACCTGGGTTCTACCAGAGAGCCTTGTATTAGCTTTCATTTGGATTTTGTGGAGTCTTATCTGTATTCTTTCTTCATGGCCTTTCTCCAGTTTTTTTTTTGTTTTGCTTATGCTGAGAAGATATCATGATGTCAACACTTCCATTTACAAGATAGAGTATAAGAGGGACAGTGTTTATTTCCTGTGGTCACTAGGGGAGGCCTAGATGAATAAGACTTATTGAAAAAACAATTTAAAAACCTGTTTCAGTGTGTGTTCCTCTCTCCATGGGTCCACAGGTCCTATCTTGACCAACAGTGGGTCCATCTTGGAGCCACCTGGTATTGGCTCTGTCAGACATGAGAGAAGCTTCTGGTAGCTTTTCGTAGAAGCCACCCCTGGAGCCCCCCCACTACCAAAACCTTGCTGCACTAACTCAACACACCTGCATATTCTTACATCTTTGGACATTCACAAGTGGTAAATACTGCAAATAAAATTGAACTCTTTAATGGGTTATTTATTCCTCAAATATATAACAGGCAGGAGTGTGGCTATTGCCATTGTTCCCAGTCATGGTACAAATGATTCCTTGCATGTGTATCTCTGTTGTGTTTCAGCTACTCGAAATAGTAAATAAGATTTTTTTTCCAAGTTAAAAATTTTCTTACTTCTTAAAGTTCTTGGGATTTACCACATTATTCTCACCCTTTTTTGGTTCTTGGGTATATAGCACGTTATCCATCACCTAAGCTAATTTCTCTTCAGTCTCCTATTTGTGCATTCAAAGGTGAAAGAGCTGTTTTATGTGGACAGTTCTTCCCACTCTTCAAAGGTGCTGCAGTCTGGGGTCTCCAGAGATATTTCTGGGTGTGAACAACCCACATGGAGATACTGTGAAATCTTCATCTTTGGTCTTTTTCTTGGGAACTGAGAGGAGGAAATGCCTGTCAGAATTGTAAACATACTTGTGAATTAATGAACTGGATGGAAATAGATGATTGCTTAATGCTGCCTCCAGCTCCACATGTCCTCATGCGTGAATATGGGCTGGTAAAGCAACTACTAAGTAGCATTCAAATTATACTTTTGTAACTGTACCCATACCGACATTCCAGGCACAGGTACAGGATTTCCAAGAATTTCTTCGTAATATCTGGTCTAAAACTGCTCTTTTTAGTTTGAAGCCATTTTCCCTTGTCCTGTCACTAAAAACTCTTGTAAATAGTCCCTTTCCATCTTGTTTGTAGGTCACAATTAGGTCACCCTTAAGCCTTTACATGTAACTCAAGGAATCTAGGTGTAACTCAAAGGGGGAGAGCTGTCACATCAAATTAATACAGAGAGCTTGTAGATATGTGTGCAGTGCTGTCAAGCAGTGCTTCCCTGGTTCCAGCCTCCAGTGGGATGGAGTCCATCTGACTAAATGTTCTTATCTACAAATACAAGTGCTTATGCCAACAAGTGACCCAAGGCTCGTTTTCTGGTCGTTGGGGAGATAATCAAGGTACTTGATGGAGATTAGGACGTAAATAACTTCATCCTAAAGTAGATATTTACATTTGGTGAAATCATATCAAATTCTGTTGACTAAATGGTCAAATCTCTACTCTGTATAGTGGGTGCTCTAATAACTACCTGAAACACAAGTACTTGCATGACAGATATAACAGGTTCAATGAAAAAATCTATCCTGGGAAATGAAGGAAGGAGGGATTTCTGAGTGTTCAGGAACACTTGTTTTCTCATTTCCTTCCCACATCACTCCCTCTAAACCCCACATGTATTTCAGAGGATGTGAGATGGAGAGAAATGCTGAGATGCCTGCTCTATCAAGGAGCCTGTTACCTTACAGGATTGTAGTGCTACACCAAGCTGTTCTGTAATACAAGTCACTGAGTGCAAGAAAGGAAGAAAACCTACTTCGCCTTTAAAGATCTGAGAAGAGACTTAATCCAGTAAAAATATTTCCACGTTGACAGTAATTTTAACTAAAAATACAGCATTTTGAAAGTACATCATAGATTCAATTAAGAACCATGACTCAGGGCCCTAGGTTTGTTTTTACACTCAATGCAGCCCTAGTTTTCATGCATAAAGGCAGAGTAGTATAGGTCATGAAAAAACCTACCACCTTAAGTGGTAGTAGTAGCACTTGGTGATGAGAAATGCAAGAAATATTTTGATGCTACTTTAATTACCCACAGCTCCTATGTCATGTTACCTACTATTAGGAGAAGACTTCAGTTAACTATTCAGCACAAACTTTGTCTCTTTCCTATTACTTTGACAATCTTGAAATTCCCTGAAAACTAAGCACCGATCACTCTGTAAAATATCTGCTCTAGCTTTAGAAGAAAAGTACAAGCAAAGCTACCTTTGAAACCAAGTAGGGCAAAGTCCTGGTAGTGATGTGACCTGTTACCCCTTCACCTGTTTTTGGTGCCCTGTAGGTGTCTGAGGGTAGGTTGGAGAGGCTATAACTGAACATGCAAACTCACATGCTGTGATGAACTGTGGAATGGGGACAAGACATCTAGTAGACATTCCTGAAAGAAGATGGCCCCTGCTTTTTTGTATGCAGTGGGTCTTCTTCCCACCAAAAATCCTTTTTATCATGTCAGTGACTTAATCTGGTTCCCACTTACTCTGTTATACAGAAGTTATCCTTCCCTCCTCTTTATCTTCTCTAGAATTTTCCATCATTCATCTCATACATATTTAAAATATTGCAGCAAATCAAACCTGACTCTCTTCTTATTCACTCCTATGTTCAGGCATTTACCTCCAGAGCTCACAACTGTGATTGATATCCCAGGTCATGTAAAACCAACAAAAGACTATTTTACTGAAGAGGAAAAAGAAAATTGTGTACTACAGCATAGGCAGCATGGTCCCTTTTATCTCCTTGCTTCACCCTTAATATAAATTTTTTGATCAAAAGCAACTACATCTGAAGTTGATGTCAACCACAATTTTATATTACCTTTTATAAAGATATTTAAGTGAATGGATTTCAGCCTAAGTGGACCTGTCAAGAGTGTTGAAGGGCAGAGACTTGATTTCTCGGTTGTATTTCAAATAGTGTCCTGAAATCAATTACACCAGCTGGAAGACTTCGTGTGAGCTGCTGGATCCACTCTGTAAACAGTGGGATAAAAAAAGGACAGCTTCTCCCATATGCAGCGTGGGAGAGCAGCAGGGCAGAAATCGAGGAGGTTTCAACACAAAAGGGTGACTTGCTCATGCAATCCCTGCAAGTTTAGGATGTGATTTGGCCATAGGATGGTTGGAGATGGGTTAAAGACAGATTTTCCTTGCAATTGCAAATGATTCAGGCTTTAGAGTTAAAAAAAAAAAAAAAACAAACCAACAACAACAAAATAAGCAAAGAAACAAAAAAGAAAAAGCAAGCTCTGCACTGTTGAATTTCTTTCTGGTCCTGCCCAATGACTACTGAACCTCAGCAATTCCGAAAATGCTCTCTGATATAATTACAGAAAGTGGAGCCTATGGGGGCTAAACTTCTGCTGACATTACTATGTTCACTACAGAAGTTAAACATAAAATAATGTGGAACATGAAATACTTCTGTTAACAATAATTTTTTACATTTTGCAATAGAGAAAGCAAGCAAGCAACCAAACCCCAGCACACTCCCAACTTAAGGTTCAACTTGATGATCTTGGAGGTATTTTCCAATCTTTGTTCTTCTATGATTAAGCATAAGAAACAAAAATCACTGTAATATATTAACAGTTTGACATCTTATTTCTGATAGTGGTCAAGAATGTGTACTTAGAACAAAAAATGAAAAAATATAAATAAATAGTTGGTGATACTTCCTTCAATAGTGTCTTATTTCAGGATAGTTGTATGATTTATATGTGATTGAGTCAGTCCCCCTGTTCTGCCTAAAAAGTATGCAGTGTGCAGGTGAACCCCTTAACCAAAACATTGTTACTGAAGGGTATCACAACTCCTCTATTTATTTTAGGCACATCAATTAAAAAGGAAAAAAAAAGAGGAATATTCATAATTTCCAATTATGTGGCCATATAGAATATGATAATGAAACACAGATATAATGAAATGTAAGCATAGAATGTAAGTCGTGTCATAGAAAAGAAGAAGCTTTATAAAGCATTCACAATTAGCATAATTTTGAGGACAAGTGATTGGTTAGTTCAGTAAATTTTTATGTTTTAATCTGTATTTAATTGTATCTGTCATCTATGATCAAAATGGTGATTATTTCATCTGTGGCTGGAGAAAAGGGTTAATACTATGTAAGCATGTAAGGTAGAACCACGAATGATCATAATTATATTTGAAGATTTTCAAAATGCAACACTTTAGGTTTGCTCCACATTAGGCACTGAGTCTAAGCTCCTCATCTAGACTCTATAGAGAGAATAAAAGACACAGATTGGGATCTCCAGAGACAGATGTCTTAAAATGGGATGAATGACCTTCTGGAAGTGCTCATTTATCTTTTCATTGACAGTAGTATGATTCTAAATGATAATCCAGACAGATAACTTTTAGACAGTTAAGGTTAGGTAAGATTAATCTCTCACCTCATGCCTAAGGAAAATAATTTTATACACTCTAAATTTTATCCCTAGTCTCATCAAATCTAATTTCATCATATCTAATTTAGTTTTTTTGTGTCCACATTGTCTCAGATCTAGCAACCAGATTAATAGATATTTTCTTTTCTATTTAGAAAGATGGTAATATCAAACACATGCACAAAAACACAGTCACAAAACTAATACTATTTAACTTTACATGAAATATGCCCACAACTTAATTTATGAACTGAGAAAAAATACTAATGTGAGTATACTCACACTATAATATACATAATCCTCATTAAGCAAAGTCGTTTTAAAGCTCCTGCCTCTCCTTTCTCTAGTAACTCTTCATGTTTCCAATTCTTTCCCATTTCCCAGTGCCTGAAAGTAGGAAGATGAGTTTTGACATAAGAATATAAAATAAAATGCAAAATTTTATTTACCACATATCAGAATTTCCTAGACTATTACATCTACCCTTCAAGCTGGCTGAGGAGAAATTCACCCTTGCATAAGCCTGGCTAGAGACAGTGTGTCCATTCTGATCATCACTGGAGTACCTGAGCACTACCACAAATCTTTCCAACATTAAATGCAGAAAGATTATGACTTTGATGTCACCTAGATATTTGCATAGTAATAATAAAAATGTGGCAGAAACAGGTCAAGAGGATAAACAAAGATCTATTCAGAACTAAGTCTCTTATTCGGGAAGCCAATCTGTATTAATAAATGTGTTTGACACAAAAGAGGTTAATCAAGGTCTAATCTAATGATCAGCAATATCAAAGGGGGTGTAGGCTGAACCTTTTAGACCAGCAAGATCTGTTCTCTATTATCTTGTCCTTCCTGAGATTCTCCAAGAAAGTTATTTATTTTCTTAATGGAAATAGGGTATTTTTCTAATTTAACAATAAATTTGGCTTTCTAAATTCTACCTGTTTATATGCAAATGCAGAACAAATTCTTATTATCTCATCTAAATTGGCAACACGTCTTGGGAGAATCAATTCCAATGTAATACAAACCATTATCTCTCTGACTTCACCTGGGAGGTTTTCACCCCCCACAGGAGCAATACAGAAGGATTTGCTTGAAGATATTTTCCCTTCTCGTTAAAGTTGCAATTATGCTCTAAAATTATTGACTTCTGTCATTAGCAGGAATACAGTAAAACACACATTTTATGTAACAGAAAAAGATATGGATATGAGAGGATAACTTGCAATATATTTCAGCTCCCTGACCTGTGCTCAGAGCATGTCATGGCTTCTTCCCAAGTCATGTGCATTTGCTATTTTTGCTTCAAATCTAGTGAGTCTGGTAAGGCTGGTACCTGCCATCAGCAGGTAGGACTGGAATCAGGACATGGACATGTCACACCTCTATTTGGGGCTACCCAGTGTTTGTCAGTATCTGTGTAACAAGTCTGCATCAGGGTCCTAAGTCTCAGCCTACTCCATCTGAGGGTGATTATTGCAGTTCAGTTCCTTTACAGACATTTCACCATGGGAAATGTAACTGTGACTCGTCCACTCCTGGTAAAGTGGCAGAAGTGTGAGCTCACACTGTTCTTCACTCATACAATTGATTCTTTTCCTGTCAGAGCTTCATCTCCCATCTGTTATTTTCTTCCATTTCCTCCCCTACATTGAACATGAAGATTTTCTTCTCCTTCAAATATGGATTCAAGATCTGGGGAACTTCTCCTCTTGCTCAAATGGGAATGAATACAGTCCTTACTTCCCTTTGATGTCACAAAAGAACAGGCACAACTAAGCCAAAACCTTGTTAAAAATAACAATAATAGTAAAGAACAATTAGAATGGTCAGAATAAAATCTACATTTGTCCACAGTACTAAAACCAATGCAAGACTGTCACCTGGAAGTAAATCATTCAAGATGTTTTCCCCATGGTGGAGATACTGCTCACAGCTGAGACACCTGTATCAGAAGTGAGGTGTGTTTTCTACCAGAGGACGATGCCATAGGACTGGGAAGTGCAAAGCTGGCAGTGCTTACAGCAGCACAGAACCAAGGAGCTGCTCATTTGTTTGAGCGTCCTAGAATATACATTAGGAGTCTTGGAGTTGTACCAAAGTACCTGGCAATAATTGTAGCAATCATCTGTGAATAGTGATATCTGGCAGCATATTAGTAGTTAATTTAATTTATTGTCTTCTCAGCTTATTAACAATACATCACAAGGCTGGAAAATTTTCTAAGCTCATATTTCAAAGGCAGAGCCCTTAAAGCTGCACCTTAAAACTAGAAATTTGGCTTATGTAATTTTCTTCAGTCCTGTCAATATAAACTACAGACAATATCGTGTTGCAGAGTTCTCATTCATGCAGTGACAGTTCTGTCTCCTCAGTGGCTAAGCTGGCAGTTAAAGTGATTCACTGCAGTCAGCCTCAAAGGTTTCCAAGACAGACCCCAAGGTAACTTAGAAAGTTGTAGGGAAGTTTGACAGGATGCTTTATTTTGTTTTGTTTGGAAATAATGGTCAGAAATCACAGTGAGCAGTGATGGCAAGGAAGAACATCACCCTTTGTTTCAAACAGGTTGCTTTGTTTTCTTGTGTATACAACCACAAAGCAGAAAATAACAGGGACATCAGTTACCCACAAAGCTCACATGGGCTCAAACAAACTCAGCAGGAAGGATGACACTTGCTGTACATGATACCACATATTGCATTCTTTCCATTATTCTTCAAGCATTTGATGTATTAGAACTGAAAAGTTGGTGCCCTCAGTCTTGTTCTTTGAATGTTCTGCCTAAACTCATATATTTACATACGTGTCCCTCAAAAGGTAAAACTAAGATTCCTGTAGTCCTTAAACATTTTCCTCCTAAGCTCTGTGTTCCAAGATTTAGCTCAACCACGAATAGATTCATCTTGCAAATTGCATTATAAATATTGAGTCAGCCAATTGATTATCTTTTAAATGTGGTCTGGCACACTGCCAAGATAAAAGTTGGATGTTCTTTAGGGAAGAGCACACATTGTTCTCTACTAGGCATAAATATCACCAGCTGCTATTCTTCAAATGGTGCTGTTCTTCTTTAAATGATACAGTCTCCCATCCCAAGTTCAAGTTGCAAACATTTCACTGCATCTTGAAAAATGGAAAATAGAGAATAACTTATGTTCTTTCATGTTGATTTAGTATAAGAATAGCAGATCTATTGTGTCAACATTTTAGAGGCAACAGGTCACATTATTTCCAACCAGAGACATGGGAGGAATGCATGACTTTGAATACATCATATTTATTAAACCAGAAAAAAAAAGTATATTCTCAAATAGGAAAGTGTTTTCAGGATGTTTTATTGACTGTGATGTTTATTGGTCCAAGTCTTAAAAGATACAGACAGGTAAGCACTAAAACTGGCCACATACCTTTCACTGTGGGTAAGAATTCAATACTTTACTAGGGTTTGCTGAATAATTTAGAGACTTGTTTTTTCATTACATGAAAGCAGACTTCCATTGCTCTCGTGGGGTTTATTTTTGTCTTCAAAAGTTTTCATAAATTTATGCTGAAGTTTCCAATCTTTAAGGATCATTCAGATAAATAAAGGAAGACGAATAAAGGAAATCAGAGGGCTATTCACGATCCCATGAAGTCCACACACTCACATACCCAAAAACCCACCCAAAACCTGACAAACCACCCAAACCCAACAAAAAACCACAAACCTCTACAGGTTAAGTGTAATGAGGTAACCACAACAGTCAGTGTTTTTAAGCCTTATGATGGATGTAAAATTGTTTAATTGAATCCCCCAAGTTACTTGTTAGTATGAAAAAATTGAATGAAAAGCCTGCTCCTAAAAATTTCAAATTCAGCAGCTGATCTTTAAAATAGAGCTAATAATTCTTGATAAAATGAATTAGAGGACCAGGGAATGCTTCATCCTTCGCAGGACTTGATCCAAAAGTACTGATGAAAACAGTCTGCAAAGTACAAGTTAACATTTTCAGGACTCATAGTATCATTACGGTTGAGGTAAGAACTATAGAATTTAAGTTATAAAGCTTAAATAAGGATCAAATTCAAGTTTTCATTATAGTTGTGATGCAGCTGTGCATCCAGGCTGTTCTGTGTAAACATAAATTATTAAGACAACATCAGACTGGTCCAGAAACTCCCCATGTAGTTGGTTGTACAAGTGGTAGAACGCACTCACCTGAAATAAGGCAATATGCTGAACTCTTAGGTGCTCCACAGCAACTCATTCAATTAATTGCTACAGAACCTCTCCAGTATGGGAACTTTTCACTGTCCCACCAAATTCCCTCTTCCAGTTAATTATGCTCTTCAGTGTGGTGACTGAGATGCTTGGTGAACACTCTGGCTGGTCCAGGCCCTGCTAGGATGCTCCTGCTGCAGAATTCACTAAACCAAACAGAGGTCAGAGCCTTGTGAATGACTAATAGGAGCTGCTCCTCAGAAGCAGAGACAGCCAAGTAGTTTGAGTTGTTAAGTTATGTTTTGTATGCAAAGTTTAAGATATTTAATAAAGGTGAATCGTGTGTGTGCTGCACTTGGCACATCAGATCACAAGTCAGCTGGATAGAGGAATTCAGCAGAACTCTTGCCTCAGCACATCACACAATCCCTTGTTCACCTCTGCTCATTTATACCCATCTGTCTGCTCTCTTTCTCCCCATTATGGTTTCAGTGAGAATGTTTGAACAGCAAATGTTCTACACATACAGAACCTTTGGTGGTGCAGACAAGCATAAGGTCTGCAAAAGGTTGCTTTCTGAATGACAGCCAAGGATTTTCATTTGGTCAGCCAAAATTTTGCTTCAAAACAGTTAAAAAAGTATATCAGAGATTCCATTCACACGTTCTGTTAAACGTCTTCTTTCCTGGGGAATGCATGTCCAACCACTCAGCCAATTTGTGCAGCTAAAGGCAGTACTTGTCCTTTTTCCCTGTCAGCCTTCCACCACAGCCCAGGAGGTCATGGATATGACACACAGATGACACAAATGGGGCAGGGATTGTAATAGCTTTTATTTTTTCCCTGAAAATGTTAACATTTCTGCTCACAAAGAAAACAATTTGTGCTTGAAGGTGCAGATACTTTAAAATAATATCTACTGTATTTTTCCCCTACAGAGATTTCTCTGTAGCTTTTCAAGCAGTCAAGGGGTAAAATCCCAGAAAACATGCTGTAAATTGTTGATAGAAAATGAAGCCACACTTATTCACACTAATGATTAGCATGAATATCCAACCATAAATGTCTCACGAGCAAGAGAGCAGATAAATTGTCTGCATGCTACTGATGGTATCCAGTATAAGCCTTCTAGCATTCATCTAGTCCTATCTAATTAAATGATGTTTCCTACTCACATGGATTTATTTACTAGTTGCTATATCCCTTTGCTAATCCAGGAAAGCATGAAAAGATATAGCTGCAATTAGTACTTATATTTGGAAGGAAAACTGCTCACAAAGAAATAAAGAATGTTTTTACAGGCAAGGCGTCTCCTGCTTGCTTACAAGGTTCAAGCTTGAATCTGAATTTCAGCAGATATCAGACCAATTCTTTGTCCAATACTTTAAATAAAGAACAAGTTCTATTTCTGAGTTTGAGTGATCAGCACAACTGGCAAACTGACCATCTCTGTCTCCAAATAGGGTGATATTATCATGCCAAGATGGTTCATGCTGCCCTATAAACTCTGCCCAGCAGAATACTATTTGGTAGCATGGGTGATCACAGACAATATTTAAGCCCATGCTTTAGGTCTTCTAGCTCACAAATATAAATACAAGTTCCATGTGATCCACAGAACATTATTTACTCTCTAACTTTCATATAATTCTAACTTAAATAGTCCTTTCCTGTCTTCTTTGTCTGCAACAGTAACCAGCTCCTCCTATTTCAAGAGATTAATGAACCTTTTCTTTGGATAGAATGTTTAAGGACTAGGAATAACAAAAAATAACACATCTGTGTCAGGACCATCACTTGGGAAAAATATCATCATGTACCATGAGGCTTTCTATGGAAAGTTCAACACTGTCTTAATGCTAAAGATTAAAATTGTCATATTTCTTATCTCTTTGTACACATTTCCAGTTCCTGAAACCTATTTCTGCTTGTTAAGAGTGGAAGAGCTGAATAAATTGACAGTTAGATAAAGTCCATAGTATATTTAATTTTACACCCACTGATCATTTCTCAAAGAGAGTCAAAAGAGTCATCTTCCTTCTGACAAGAATGCTGTGTACCTTTTGTTTTGTTTATTTTTTGTGGGTTTGTTCTTTTTTTAAAGATTACCATAATGACAACAAAGCAACAATCAGAAAGTCCACCTGTGTTCTCTGATTTCCCTGAGGAAGCTGAGTATGACAATCGGAAAACAAACAAAACTCTTGACAGAGAAGCAACACAACACTTGTGAGCTAATGATTAGCACGGAAATGGGCCAGGCATGCAGACAGGTTCTGCAGCCTAAAAACAGGTATAGAAAAAGAGGAGGGTAGGATAGGGAGGAAACAGTGCTCTGTTATATCGCTCTACTGTGCCACAGAGCTGCTTTCAAAAACAGATGCCTTAACCTTCCAGGAGCATGTTCTTGTGCTTAAAGGAGAGCTGTGAGGCAGCAGGAGTCCTGGATTTCTGTTCACACCTTTTCACACGTTCCTTTTTTTTGCCAGCCCCTGAGTGTCACAGTCTGATGTCTGCCCCACAGGTACATCTAGTTTATGTGCAGCTGCACCTCGAATGGTCATGCAGTTGCCCTGGCATGCAAATACCTCATATCCCTTCCTGTCAATCAAGGAATGGTTTTGCATCCAAAAAGGCATCTTTATATTGACTTCTGTTGGCACAGCTTCAGCAGTAAGTGTCAATAGGGTTGACACCTGACTGGCAAATGTGAGCTGGCAGAAGCTCCTTAGCTAAAGGCAGGCCAAGTCCTTCTGGGACTGGCACAGGTTTCTTTAGTCAGTGCTGTTTACCTGCATATCAAAAATAGTTTGCCAGTGTAATACATGAATATTCTGCTCTCATGAAAGTAATAACACAGACAGACTCTACAGCTATACAAGGGAAATTATTTATGTTTTAGTCAAAGAAGTGCTATTTTCAAGTACAAGAATGGAAGAAAACAGAGAAGGAGGTTTTGCTTGGCAAGGCACAGCAGGGGTGAAAGGCCAGATTGTCTGTACAAAACCTGTTTCTCCTCTGAGCAAACACAGAACCTGAGAACACCTGAGGAAGGAGCACTGATGTTATTGCCCTCATGGGAGCACAAGTAGCTGCCAAACCTTTTTGTACTGATGTGCATGCAATGGAATAGCTGGGCTGTGAGCCTATAAGCCATAATAGCCAAGAGATTCAACCCTCAGAGACAGTGTAAATTCAGTGGGCCAATTAGCACCCATGTGAGCTCTGTTTCAAAGACCAAAGACAATTTTCTACATTTTACAGCATGTGGTTTAAGCCTTCAGTTAATCTAAGCTCTGTGGGTTTCTTCTTTTTTCCTTTTGTTTGTTTTCTGTTTGTTTTGGCTTTGGTTTGGTTTAGTTTGGTTTTTTTGCTGTTGCTGTTTTTTGTTTGGTTTTAATTTAGCTTCTGCTTCTCCACAGAGAAAAAGCTAAGCTGGACACCCACTAAACCATCCCCATAAAGCTTGGCCACCACAGTGAACATGTGGCTACCCCTCATTTCTGCAGGAAAGCCACATGTTCACAATCTGTCTATTTTAATTGTGCCATGGATGTCATATTTGTGTCTAAGAGGCTACTGGGCCTTGCTGAGTGCCTTGCTGTCTCTGGCACATGGGAAAAACAGATGAGGAGCTGCTGGACATTGCCAGCCAGTGCTCAGTTGTGGCTGCATGACAAGGAGGGGCTCAGAGGGGTGGGAGTGTCTGCAGCTCCCTGCAGACACCCACACTCTGAACATGGGTGTTCAGGCTCCACTGAGTCATGGAGACAGATGCAGAAGAGAATTAAAAGAGGCAGAGAAGGTCAGTAAGATAACTATGCAATTTCTTCCTAACAGAGACAAATACTGGGGGTTTGAGGAAGAAATAATGAAAACTGTTTCTTTAGTCTACATGTATGACGAAAAAAGAGAAAAATAGAACCCTCCTTTTTCAGTGGACAGTGGAGTTATTGTTCAGTTATCTACTCCTGAGTGCAGGCTTGTGACAAAGAGTATTCCCTTCAGATCTTAACATTGTATGAATTTTGGAGGACAACATTGTCTCATGCCCTTTGATAACCCATCTAGAAAATGCAGGGGTCTGCCTTCTTGCTGACATCTCCCTGTGACAGGTCTCCCAGGATTTCAGCTCATGAAGCCAGGGAGGTGGCTGGTGGTCCTTCACTCAGCATTATCATGCAGGTAAGAAAACAGAGGGAGAAGGTCCCAGTTTTCAGAGCAGAAACACTGTGAGCAGGAGGGTCTGTCTCTGAGAAACTACAATTCTTATAGGGGTAAATTTTGCAAATAATAACAGACGACTGTGATAAAAAACTGGTAGTTTCTTTAATACTAAATTTATATACATCATTATGAACAACTGTAACTAATACACAGAGAAATATTTCTCTACGTCTTATTTCCTTATTGGAGAAAAAAACATCATAATGCTAATGGTTCCATAATGATCTGGAAGTCTTGCTAGTACAGAAGAACTATTTAGAAGGAAGTTCACCTGTGTGGCTCTGTGTGTGTGTGCACACTTTTGTTTATTCATATGTAGGTTTGTTGGGTCTGGCTGAGGTGGAGTTCATTTCCCCAGCACAGCCCTCACAGTGCTGTGCTTTCCATTGGGAGTTGGAAAGGTGTTGGTAACACACCAGTGTTTTGGCTATTGCTGAGCAGAGCTGGCACAGCATCAAGGTTGTCTACCCAACACTCTCCCCATCAGAAGGGAACACAACCAGGCCAGCTGATCCAAACTAACCAAAGGGATATTCCATACCATAGGATGTCAGTTCAGATACAAAAGCTAAGGAAAAGTGATGGAAGGGGGGACATTCTTTATGTATAACGTTCACCTTCTGGAGCAACCACTACACGTACTGAGGCCCTGTTTCCTGAGAAGTGGCTGGACATTGCTTGCTGGTGGGGAGAAGAGAATAAACCCTCTTTTTTTCCCCTCTTTGCTTATGTGAGCACAATCTCTTGCTTTTGCTCTAGCAAACTGCCTTATTTCAACCTAGGAGTTGTTTTCTGTCTTATTCTCTCTCTCCTGTCCAGCTGAGAAGGGGCAGTGATAGAGCAGCTTGGTGGGTACCTGGCATCCAGTGAAGGTCAACCCACCACCACAGTGGGGTGGTACCAATATTTGGTGTTACAGTCAGTGATTAGGACCTTCATCTTAGGAGGCACTGTGCTGAACCTGAGCAAAACTGTTTGTTTGGAGGATCTGTTTTGTACAGAAACCCTGAATGCCTCAAATATAAGATGAGGCAATGGGCAGAAAGTGATGTACAGGAAGTTCCACCTGAACATGAGGAAGAATTTCTTCACTGTGCGAGTGACTGGAACACATTGCACAGAGAGGGTGCGGACTCTTCCTCATCAGAGATATTCCAGAACAGTCTGGACACAATCCTGTGCCGTGTGCTTTGGGATGACCCTGCTTGTGCAGGGAGGTTGGACCAGATGACCCACTGTGGTCTCTTCCAACCTGACCCATTCTGTGATTCTGGGAAGTGTGAGGTAGAACACAGAAATTGCTTTAAAACAAAGAAACAGACAGTTTGTAAAATAGTCTAAACTAGGAATGTAGACAAATTTTGAAAATCCACAGAAAAAAGATGTGATTCTAGAAGTTCTGATTAATTTCTCGTGACAGTCAGATTTTTAATAATTGGAAGGGATGAAACCAATCCTACTTTTTTCTTTCCTAGAATTACAGCTTTAGGATTAATTAGATTTATGGGGAAAAGTCTGAAACTGCTCTTCCTCTTTGAAGATTTCAAGGCAAACTGGCTTCTGGGATATTTGACACCTGTAGGTAAAAAGTGGTCTAAAAATGTATCACATTTTTTTTCAAAACTTTCTTCCTCAGCTGAGTCAGAGAGGCTATGTCTAAGTCTAAAATACTTTTGGAAACTTTTCCAGGCACCGAAAGCAACTGCTATGGAAAAGCTCACATCTCTACAGTTGAACTCTTTCAGCTTTCAAACCCAAGTCACCACTCTCAAACTGTTTATTGGGGATGATTCCTGACCTGACAGAGGTGTGACCAGGACCTGTGTGGGACAAGACTGTTTTTCCAAGCAAGAGACCAGTCTAACTACTTAACAGTAAACTAAAAAAAAAAAAAAAGTATTTAACAATCATGTGGTGGTGCCAGGAAACACAGGAAACAATCTCACATGCTATTTAATCTATTAGTAAAGCAAAAATTGAAGAGGATCCAGACAGTTCCTAATGCACATACAGTGTACCAGGCAGAAGCTGGCAGATAAAGCCAGTGTCAGATCCTTGAAAGCAATATCAGTATTCTCTTCTGTGCTCACGGGTATTCTCAGGAGGAGCCATACATGACAGCAGCTTATCAGGTTGGTGAGAAGCTATCTTCATAACTGCAGAGCCATAAGGATCATTTCTACAGAGAAATTCCTGACCAGAAGAGAGAGCAGGTGTAGTCATATTCTAATTCATATTCTTTATCCATGCATTTCTTTTTATTTGGCTCACAATGAATGCATAATATATACATTTTATTATACCAAATAAGAGGGTTGTCTGGTAAGATAATATTTCTAATTTCCCATGGTTACTTGTACTTCTGAGCTAATAAAATACTGCACATAGCTATTATTGGATTTCAAACCTGACCTGAGTTTTACTTTTATTAACATTTGTATTAATGTGACTGCACTGATAAAATTATAGATGAACACATGGTCTCCAAAATGAAAAAAAAAAAGGGGTTGAAAATGAAATTCCCAATAATTTGATATTTACAAGGAGGTGGGGGGAAACAAAAACAAAAGAAGGAAGCAGTTCTGAAGAATAAGTCAAGCATACAGCACTGGAGATGCTGAGCAGGATACCTATTAGAAACTTAGAAATCCAAATGTCCAAGGCAGGAACGCAGAGAAGGTTTGAGCATTTATGGTGTAAGAAATTGCTCCAATGATCCTGGACATTTATATGTACCTCCCCAGATCGTGCAGGGCACAACAACAAAAAAACCCAAACAAACACACACAAAAAACCCACAAACAAACAAACAACAAGCAAACAAACAAAAAAACCCCCAAAACCCAAACCAAACCAACACTCCCAAAATGAAGTAGCTAAACACTTAATTTGCTTATTAACAACTCTGTATAACTGTGTCTCCTCAAATAAATCAACAAAGTCTTTTCTCCAGAGCAACGACAAGGTAAATGCTGCCATCTGGTTCTGCTCAATGCAGGAAATTTGATCCATGGCCCAACCCTGACAGTCACTGAAATCTGCAGGAGCCTTTCCTTTTATTTCAGTAGCTATTCCAACATCCTTCTCATTGGACTTCAAGCACCTGACCGAAATGTATAAGACAGGAATATAGTCAGTTTAGACTTCATCTAAACTCTATAGAGAAAGAGATTGATGCTACCCACCCAAACTCTAAATAACCTCTGGAATGTCCTATATTTCTCCATTGATTTCCTATCTCTCTCCATTCATTTTAATGAATGTAGGGCAGTTACATCCCTAAATTATGTAGTTCAGATGTGTGCCAAAATTTATATGGCCCTTGCGCTTAACCTTGCTTGAATCAACACGCTGCATTAGAACATTTTTTTTCCTGAGAAACCAGACCTTTTCTTTTTTTGAGGAAACATCTGTAGTTTCAAACACATTTTTTGTTTTTAAGAGAAAAAATTTAAAAATCACATATAATTTTGGGTTAAAAAAATGTTTCACGTTTACACCTAAAAATACCCTGAGTATTGTAGAGATAACTCAACAACAGCACTGGTTAAGTTAAAATGCTTTCAACAGTTCTCAAGAAGCATTACAATTGGAAGTAGTCTATCCAAAACGATTTGGTTTCCCTAATGACAGCACTAAAATAGTAAAAAAAAAAAAAAAAAAAAAAAAAAACACTTATTCTAACAGAATTTGTACTTAAAATTACCTTGTACATGGAGTAAATTGGGAAATTGTTGTACTGAGACATACTAACACAACTGAGACAACTAATACAATGAAGAAATGCTAACCAGTTTGTGGTAAAACTGATTTTCCTTCTCTTTCTCAATTACTGTGTGTTGTCAAAGTGCCTGCACCAGCTGGATTAGAATGACTTGGATGAAAGCATCAGGAGTTAGCAGAGCTCACAGTCTCCAGTGAGATTGTTGCCCTGTGCTTTACTGTGTTAATAAACTCAGATATGAGTTGCCTCTGTGTGCTCAAAAGGGTTGTTTCTTGTATACAGGGCTTCCCACAGAATATGAAAGCAAGACAATGCTTTTCAAGAATTGTTTTATAAGTGATAAATTACAAAAATTTCTTTAGACTATTTATCACTGAATAATTTACCCAAAGGATAATGAAGCATGCCTCAATAAAAAATGTTGGTATAATCACAATTTTATTCACAAGCTATTTAGCTTATGCTCGCTGAAGGTATTTTTCTCCAGTTATTTTGATTTTCCCCACTCTTATCAATTCTGAACTTTGCTGCCTGCTCTTGTAACTGAAAAGTTCATGTGAAAACTCTGGTTCTGCTTTGCTGGAGTCTTTTGTGTCATGATAATGATTGAGGAGAAAATGCTTTTCTTAGATCTTGATATTGTTCTGATTTTTCTTCTTAGGCAAGCAGAGCTCTTAACATCCTCATTGGATAAAGTTTAAAATTGTTGGCTTTTTCAGTGAAGTTGTAACAAAGTGTTTACTTTTGGGGTAGAAACTTTGCTTCTGTGTTGAAATTCATGTTAAAACTCAATGGTTATGTTTATATTAATAAAACATGAGTTCCAGAAGACAGACTTGGCATGATTGTCAATACTTTTTGGCTATTTGGTCCTTGCATGCTCTACCTGAAAGTTCTTGCAGAGCTAAAGAAATCCTAAATATTCAGAAGAAACACAGTTCGAGAAAAAAAGTTGTGATTACCATATTAATCTGCTTTTGCCTTTCCAGAGACATAATCTGTATTCTAAGTGCATTAACAAATGCAAGACCTCCCAAAGAGACTTTGTGGAAGCTGAGCATGTTGAGCTAAATATTTGTGAAGAGCTATCTTCACAATAGCCCAGTGGTTAGGACGTCAGATCCCCAGAAAGAAAAATTTATTTTTCACTCATCTTGAATGCAGAGGAGTTTGAATTCAAGATGTTTATGCTGTTTATGCATTTTATATCAGGAAGAAAAAGAAACAAACAAAAAACCCCAAACACAACCAACTAAAGAAAGGAAAACCAAACAATTTTTAGGTTAGTGTGCAAGTAGCAGTGAGCTGTAGGCTCCTGAACTAAGTTAAATTTTATTTTGAAACTTAGTTCACATTATTTCTTATTTTTGACTGAATGAGGGATCCACCTGTGAAGATAAATTAAATCTTTTTTCTCTTACTTTCTGTTGCTCCTCTACATGACCTTCACCTTCATGATCAGGGGTCAGCAATTTAGCTTAGTGAGCAAGCTGCAAAATTATTTCCTTTGTCTGGTTTCTAAGCCCAGAACTGACACTGGACTTGAATATGCCTGAACCAGTGATGATAACTTTGTGTCACTTTTTGCTTTTTCTTTTTGCAACCATCTATATTCTTAAAATTTCTAGATGCTCACAGACATAGACCTACTCTAGAGCAGATAAATGCTAATATAATACAGATATAAGCCAATAATCAAACACACTTGGACTCCACATTGCTCATTTTTTTAGAGATCATTTTAGTAACTGCATAGTCACATGCACAGTTAACCCATATCTTTTATGCTTTCAGATATCTCTGTAGTATCTTAGGACATGACTAATATGTTTGTGCTGAGTCCATCTGAAAGCATCTTGTACCATTGTAATTTGTCTCAGTTACTCTTCAGTAATGTCTTGCAAAAAATTCTCTTGTGAACAGAAGGTGGAGGGAGATAAATTTTTCCAAACATGTTCAACACTTGGAGGGGGACAGAGGGAGAGAGGGGAGGGGGGAGGGAGAGACTGCTATAGGAAGAAATAAAAATTGACTGGTAGAGAGAAATAGGGAAAGAAATGTGGTTTGTTCTCAACTGGCAAACACAACTTGCATGTGAAAACTCTCACATACAACATTTAACACACTGTAAAATAACATTATTTATATAAACTTTATCAGACCTTTCATCTTTCAAATTTTATTTCAGGATTAGTCTTGAAATATCCCTAAGGTATTGTATTACTTGCAAAATGTTATTTCAATTAGTTGAATATCATTCTTTACAGGATTCAGGTCAAACGAGGGGCAAAACTAAATCCAAACCAAACAATATGTGTCTGCAATAAATTTCTGTTCCTGAATTATTCATACATAATGGCATAGGTGACTCTTCAAGCATTTTGAATTAACTAGAATTGATTTCTCACTTTTTTATGCCTAGTTGTACAAGCTTTTTTGTACTTTTACTTCTCCTTAACAAATAAAGTATTGATTTAACTCCACTGAACATGTTTTATTTAAACTTTGCCCTTTGTCAGCAACTTAGTCCTGTACCCAGAATTCTCCTCTGTGACTTTCTATTGTCTCTTGATCTGGAAGGTGAAATATACTGGATAGGCTGTTTGGTATGTTATAATGTATAAAATACACTCCAAATTTGCTGGGAACAGTTACAGTAGAAAGCACATACCACACACTTTAAAGCACTTAGTGCTGCTTTTCTTAACTAGACCCTCAAACTACTCCCTAGGAAATTCAACAGTTTCAAAGTCAAATAAACAGACATATAAACTATAGCCATTTTTTCTATTTTTTTCTTTTGGCTAGTTATTCTTATAACTAGCTGAACTCACATGCTTTCTCACTCTATCTCCTCAATAGGATAGGGAGAATCTAAGATGGAAAAAATCTAAGATAAGCAGGGAGATCACTTACCAATTACCATAATGGGAAAAATACACCTAACCTCAGGAAAACTAATGCAATTTTCTGACAGCTAAAATACAGTTGGATGGTGAAAAACAAAGACAAGTATTAAAAAGACATCACGTCCCTCTCTTCCCTTTTCCCCAGTCTCATCTTCCTCCCTTAAATCCTGACTCCTCTAACATCTACCAAGATCAACAGAAAGTCTAGGTAATCTTGACTTTCAAGATAATCTTGACTTTTTGACAAAAATTTATTGGTTCATTTTTCACTTGAATTCTCATTCTGCATATACCATGTTATGGTCTTACCTGTTTTCCTTAATCCAAGCTTATGTCTATGCACCAGCAAGAAATTCCAGTGAATGCTTTATGATTATTCTATCAGATATGAGAAAAGTAGATGACTGATTATGAAAAGCAAAATTGGTAAAACTTAATCACACTGGTCACTATTTTACTACAATACTAGAATCCATTCAAACAGTGTCACTTACACTGCAGCCTAATTCTTTCAAATTAAGGTTCTTCTTATGTTTGTGTTAGAAGTAAAAGCAGCTTATTTCCAAATTTTATTTTTTGAAATGCCATAGATTACCCCATTTCCTAAACTGTAGGTGCAGAGTTCCAGCTCTGAGCATGGTTGACATTTTTGTAATGGTAGCTACCAGTGCAGCATCATGTAAAATACAGATAATTAACATCATTACCAAAGCATAGGAAAAAAACTCCTGTGCATTCCATTTGTTCAGGCGAAAGTATTTGATACATAATCTATCCAAAATATTAACTGTATTCCATACAAAGCCTTTTGACTCTGCAAAACTCTATACATGGACATAAGTATATTTCATCTGCAAAAATTACCTGATTGTAGAACTAAAGACAAGTGAGGAAACAAGAAAATATCACATTGACAGGAGCACAAAGTACCTGCTCTTCACATGCCAGCACTTTCCCTTTAGCAAGTGCAGCTGTAGAGCATTGCCTCTAAACAACCCTCAGTAAAAACCAACAGCATTCTGTGTTTGTACATCCCTTAGTGACACTCAAAGAAAAGTTAGTCTTTACCGAGTCAAGGCAGATATGATAAGTGAAAGTTTATTTTAGTTGATAGAATACAGTATAGAGATAAGTAAAACTTCCTTGTGTATACATAGAAATGTAATAAAATTGCAGAGGTAACTATTACTCAGTGTGAAGGAAGAATGGGACCTTTACTTTATAATTTCTTTTAGAAAGGCAAAGACCTGATTACAGAATTCATTAGGTCTTACATTGGCCTCAGTGTCAGTCTCCAATTTATGATTTGAGGTGATTGCTTTTATACTCTCAGTTCCAGAGTTGTGAATTGTCTGAAAATGTAAAGAAAGAAAGAAAGGAACTCAGTAATTCTTTCTGAGTTTTCCTAAATAAACTTAAAGTACATATTATCTTTAACTAGTTTAACCATATTGAATGTCACAAATTTGTATGAGTATTTCCCCTACAGTTGTTTTAATGAAGCTCTAAGAACTCTTGAAACTCATAAAACCAGTCTCTTTTCCTAAGCATCTCTTCAGTAAAATCAGTGTATTCTTATAAAAATTTTGCTGTACTTTCCAAATTTTTAATACAGAAGATCATCTTTGTTCAACTGATTAAAAGCGAAATAGAAATCACAAGAGATGTAGTTTTAGTACCTGACACGGTAATTGCAAGAAAATTGATTAGACACTCTAGAAAGAGGGAAGAGCTGCTTTGACAGAGTGACCAATCCTGGAAACCATTTCCAGTCACTCTAAGGACAGGAAGATCATGAGGGCACATCAGCATGGCTTCATCAAGAGGAAGTCATACTTGATCAACTGATAGACTTCTATGGTGAAGTGACTGGCCTGGTAGATGAGACAGGAGCAGTGGATATTGTTTACCTGGACTTCAGGAAGGTTTTTGATACTGTTTCCCATAAGATCCCCACAGAGAAGCTATTTGGTGGATGGGCTGGATGAGCAGTGAGGTGTAATTAAAACTGTCTTAATGGCCAGATCCAGGGGTGATGATCAGTGGTGCAGACTCTAGTTGGAGGCCAGTGATTGGCAGTGTACCCCAGGGATCAACACTGGATACAGTCCTGCTTGGCACTGTCATTACTGCTCTGGGTGACAAGACAGAGAGTGCCTTCAGCAAACTGGCGGATGACACCAAGCTGGGAGGAGTGGTTGATACAGTGGAAAAACACACTGACTTCTGGGGGACCTCAACAGGCTGGAGAAATGATCCAACAGGAATCTGATGACGTTCAACAGGGAGAAATGCCAAATTCTGCACCTGGGGAGGAAAAAAGGTGTGCATCGCTATCTCCTTGGATACTCCCAGCTGGAAGGCAGCTTAGCAGGAAAGGACTTGTGTGTCCTGGTGGACACAAGGTTGAAAAGAAGCCAGCTGTGTGCCCTTGCTGGAAAAGAGATGAATGGCATCCCCATTAGGTGGAGTGTGGTCAGCAAGTTAAGGGAGGTGAACCTTCTTTATTCAACGCTGGTGAGAACAAATCCTCAGAGGGACCTTATTAATGTGTATAAATAAATACCTGAACGGAGGGTGCAAAGAGGCAGAGCCAGGCTCTCATCAGTGGTGCTCGGTAGCAGGGGGCACGAACTGAAAGAACATTCACAGAATTCCAGAATCCCAGAATATGCTGAGTTGGAAGGGACCCACAAGGATCATAGAGTCCAACTTCTGGCCCTGCACAGGACCATCCCCAAGAGCCACACCATGGGCCTGAGACTATCATCCAAATGCTCCTTGAGCTCTGCCAGGCTTGGTGCTGTGACTGTTACCCTGGGGAGTCTGTTCAGTGCCCAACCACCCTCTTTCTAACATCCATCCTAAACCACCCCTGACACAACTCCTGGCCATTTCCTTGGGTTGCCACTGATCATGATAGAGAAGAGATCAGTGCCTGCTCCTCTTCTTCCCCTCACAAGGAAGTTGTAACTGCAATGAGGTCTCCCCTCAGTCTCTTCTCCAGGCTGAATAGACCAAGTGCCCTCTGCTGCTCCTCATTCAGCTTTCCCTTACCCTCACCCTCTTTGCCCTCCTTTGAACACTTCCTGATGGCTTAATATATTTCTCATATTGTGGTGCCCAAAACTGCCACAATATTCTAGGTGAGGCCACCCCAGCGCAGAGCAGAACAGGACAATCCCCTCACTCACCTGGCTGACAGTGCTTTGCCTGATGCCCCCCAGGACAGAGTTGGCCCTTCTGGCTGCCAGGACACTGATGATTCATGTCCAACCTGCCATCAACCTCGACCCTCCAGGTCCCTTTCCTCAGCACTGCTTTCCAGTATCTCATTTCCCAGTCTGTTTCCTTGAATATTAGGAAACATTGTTTTGTGGTGAAGGTGATTGAGAATCAACACAGGTTGCTCGGAGATGTGGGGAGTCTTCCTTGTTGGAAACATCCAGACACAGTCCTGGGTAACTGGTTCTAGGTGGCCCTGCTTGAGCAGGAGGGTTGGACAAGATGACCTCCAAAGTCCTTTCGAACCTCAGCCATTTTTTGAATCTGTGATTCTGTGATAAGTATTTCCTCTATAATTTTAGTCCATCAAGTCCATTAGACTGTAGGATTCAGACAATCATTACTATACAGTACATATGTTAAAATTTGCCTGAGACTTTAAAACCAACTTCATTGTTTCCTGTAAAACTACAATATTTTTACACTTGTGTTATCATCTGTAAAACAAAAATCCAGCATGTACCACCAGGACTGCCAGAGGAAATCCTGGAAATTCATGAAGTTTGTGAAGGAAAGCAAAGTCATTCTCTTTTACACTTGTCAGACAGAAATTCATATGACTTTTGAAGCCGTCATATCTCATGGCTTCCTAAAGTAAGTAACCATCTCATGAAATGATTTTTTTTCATAATCTCACAAAGTCCATTTTAAAACTAGATTGCCTTGTGGCCCCTATATACCTTGTGGAAAGCTATTTAAGATATCACTTAGATTACTTGAATCCTTCTATTTTCTAACTCAAACGTGTACCATTTCTTCTCATGTCAACACTGACAGTTAACTTAAGTAGTTCTTTTCCCTCCTTAGTTCTTAGCCCTCTTGAGTATGATCCAATCCCCACCTAATATTCATTTAACCAAGGTAAAAGACATTCTTCCAAGGCTCACTTTCTGTAGCTGTATTTTGTATTCTTTGGATCTCTCTAGGAGCCTTTCTCTGTACTTGTTCCTGTTGGAATGTATCACTCTTGAATGCAGCTGACCAGAACAGCAGAGATAATTCCTCTGGGCTCTTCCTGATATTTTCTGCAATGTTCTCAATAATCTGAATCTGGGTACCCAGACTGATTCTTTTAAAGCTTCTATTTACATTTTTCTAGGTGAGTAACATCCATGTCCCAGGGATATTTTGCAATTCACCGTTCGAGGAAGTAGTTACAACTCTGCCTACTTTGTAGCAGCCAACATCCATGTGTGATTGGGGAATGAGGATGCTCCTGGGAGCAGTCTATCTTCTGCTTTTCCTCCATGGTGGTCCACACCAATTGTACAGCCTCTATGATCTGAGTGAAAGCCCCAGATCTTCATTGCTGGACCACAGTGGAAATATGAGACCTTTTCCCACATCACAAAGAAGACAAAGCCCCAGAGTGCTACCACGTAGTTGGCCAAGGCAGCTTTTCCCTGGAGCAGTAAAAGTCTGACCTTCTTCTTGCTAAAGCAACTTCTCACTATGGCTCGTGTGCATAATGATCTCCCTACAATTCCTTCTCATAAAGGCAAAAAGGGGATTTGTGGTTCTGATTTGCTTTTTTATCAAGTCACCTGGTGATTTTCAGGAGAAAAATTATCCTGGAGCAGGAAATCTCACATGTCATATTAAATGGTATGTTTGAAGTAGACATTGCTGAGACTGACCAAGCACAGAATGATTTGCTTCAGGACAGGAATACTGATACTCAAACTTTGTGTTTCTTGGTTGCTCAGTATTGAAGACTTGTTTCTTCTTTTTGTATGTTCTGCCATGGACAAGAAAGGAGCAAGACAAAAGTTGTGTGGGTAGTTCAGGCATCCAGTACAGAGACAGAGGAGGTTGGTAAGTAGCACGATGTAATACTGAGAGCTGGAGAGAGAAAGCACAAATGTGGTACTTGTTCCTTTCTCCTTCCCACTTTATTCTCTGATGGTTTGATATTACTGGAGTACAAAGAAAGTGCTGCTAAAAGCTATCAACAGCATATTAAGAAAACACAACAGAAAACAGTGAGTAGTGGGCAATCACACAGAGTTGCTAATAAAGTTGAACCAGCTTGGAATAAACTCTGTACAATGAAGTTGCACAGATTCCAGCAATGACATTAACCTCCTATGAATATTTCCTCCTTGCTGATTGCATCAAGGCACAGTAAGAGACTTTTACCCATATCTACCTGATGAAACTTGTCCTCTGTTGAACAGTGCATCTTGCTTTCTCTCGCAGGTTCTAACCATTAGATTTGAATCCATGAGGTGTTAAATTAAACGTTTGATTTCAGAGCCAGAGGAAAATAACAGAATTTTTCCTGTTCCCTTCATTTGACTCAGGATTAGTGTTTCAAACAATAATATCTCCTAGTAAAGATTTAATTCTGTTAATCAGGCTTTGCCTGATTCAGTTTTCAGAATATATAATGAAAGGGTGATATTTAGCGCAGTTGGTTGGTAATTCATTTTTATAATAATTTTTTCTCAAATAGAGAATACTGATTTGTCAGAACCTACACTTCTGAAGGCAAAAACGTGCTTTGACTGATATGTTCAGTCAAATTTTGAAAAATTAAGTTCTGGATACTGTAATATGTTTCTTGGGATTTCTTTTCCCCTCAATTTATAAAAGAAAAAAAGACTTTTTTATTTTGAGTTTCTGATTAATTCAGATTGTCATGCATGCCAGATTGATAGCAAATCCTTTCTAATTTTCAAACTGAAATGTTTTGACTTATCCATTTATATTTCTTCTTTCCAAGGGTTTCAATTTCTTTAATGTTTTGTACATACTGAACATTTTGACTTCTTTGTCAAATCATGACTAAAACATCATTGCACTTCTAATTTCAGAAATTTTAGTGTGCTAAGAAAACTTGTTCGCAAAAATTCAGCTCCCACAGGTGCCTTCTCTTTAAAATTGCTGTCGTGGGTTGACCTTGGCTGGTACCAGGCAACCACCAAGCTGCTTTATCATTCCCTCTCCATCAGGAGATAAGTATGTGGTGAGATAAGGACAGGGAGATCACTCACAAATTTATCATGGGCAAAACAGATTCTACTTGGGGAAACTAATTTAATGTATCGCCAATTAAATGGAATAGGAGAGAAAGAAACAAAAACTAAACTAAAAACACTTTCCTCCACCTCTCCCTTCTGTCCAGGTTCCACTTTAGTCTTAATCCTTCTACCTCTTCCCCCCAAGATGGGGAACAGGAGCACCGTCAGACATGGGGATAGCTTTTGGTGTCTTCTGACAGAAGCCACCCTTGCAGTCCTTCTCCACCAAAAATCATGCCAGGTAAACCAAATACAGTTGCCTTGAGATCCATAAATGAGGAAGTCTGAGTAAGAACTACGCTTTTAACTTCACAGTGTGAAAACAGCTCCAATTCCTTCTATTAAATACATCTGGGGATGTAAATCTGGTGCACATGTCTGACACACCTGCACAGCACCTCTAAACCTGCAAAGCGCTCCTTGCCGGGATCCCTGACACAGAACCTCCCAGCAGCACAGGGAGGCTTCCTTCCATTCTAGTTGTCCAACTCTCTAGGCAAGGTAGCCTTGCCCATGTTCTTTACTGGGAGTCCTAACGTCTAAATTATGCCAAGAAATTCTCTGCGAGTGCTACCAAAATCATGCCAGACTGTTCCCTGAATTTAACAACATGGACTATTGAATTCCAGTGCTTGGCATTGAGGCCAGTGAGGCCCAATTCAGTTCATCAACCTACAAATTGCCTTGAGTGCTGTTTGATTTTCACCATCTTTTCCTAAATGCTCCTGTTGCCTTGGTGTGTGGAAGTGCTATCTCACACTTTAGAGGTGAGATACTAATACGTCACGTATAAAAGTAACATGACCTAACTTCTATAGGATTTGGTCTCATCAAAATCTGAAATTAGGAGACTTTATTTTGTTACAGAGGGCTGTCAAGTGGCTGCAGAAGGAACTGGGATGGTTGATTTTTTGTTGATACATGCACTGGGCTGTGTACGAATAATGTGCTACTGGCTGGAACCACATGGCCTTTGTCATCTATGTGTTATTGATGATAACATCCAAGACACCACACAGTGGTTCCTGCACCTCAGTACTGTCATTGGAGAAACACAATCACAACATCCAGCTTTGACAGCCTTGGTAGGAATTCCAGATATATCCTCTTTCTACCAGTGCTGCACAGAGACAGACTCTTTTTGATGAGCATGTCTAATCATTGCCTGATGAAGAAAATGCACAGTTCCTCCATGTCTCCCATTCATACCCCCTGTTAGCACTTGTTTCACCATTCTGTGATTTTTCTGAAGTCATTAAACAGGCAGGAAAGCAGCCCACCAAAGCTAGAATTATGTTCTGTTAGCTTTTTTTGTCAGAGGCTGAGAAGACAGATGGATGCTCAATTCACTTCAAATTATAAATGGAGTACCCAGCAAGAAAGGGAGGAGGACAAAGTGGTCTAGGACTTCTTTGAGCATCAGCAAACAGTTGCATTACCTCATGTCTCTCCTGGCCACATTGCCTAGCCTTGGCTGCCTGATAATCAGAGCTTTTAGCACAATCATTTCAGTTGGCAACTGCAAAAATTCTCTTTGCCTCTTTTTGTAGTTTTAAGCCTTTATCAAACAAACAATGATCACTTCAAGCATCTTATGATTGCTTTTTTGGAAAGTCGTTTTTCTAGTCACTTAACTCCCCCTCTTGCAGGCTCTGAACATGGTTAGATGGGAGCTGTTCAGAAAAGAGCTTCATCTGGCTTCCCTATTATGCATGTTCAGCTGCTACCTTGACATTACCTCCCTGTCAGCATTTCTCACCTGCCTCACAGAGGTGTTATGTGATGTAATTAGTTTTATTATTATTGTAATTACCATGAAATCAAGCTGACAAAATGAGACTGCTTCCCCACACTTTTCCCATCATCTTTTTGCTGAGTTTTAAGATTATTTTAGCAGTTAGAACTTCCTCCTGTACTAGCTAACCATTCTTCCTACTTGTTTCTTCTTCTTTTGTGTCATTTGACTATAGAGGTGATAAAGCAAGCTGACATATTTTGCTGTATCATTTTCTGCTGCTGGTTTGAAAACAAAACTCACTAACAAAATGCTGTTACTAGTAGGATCCTGCTCCCATTTGCCCATGTTATTTGAAAGGAGTAAATAAACTTTTTGTATTCTTTATTTTTTTTCTCCAAGGAAATTGAGCACAATGGACACACATACTCTGCACACTCACAAAGCCTGGAGAATGAATTGAATGGTTTAGGTAATATTTTGATTCAAGTTCCCTGGTTTTGTCCCTGTTTTGCAGAGAATTCAGGTGTTGCCACACTAAGCATTTCAATGCTTTACTATGGCATGTGTTCCTCCAGGAGGCAAATTCAGTGTTCCCAAGGTTCACTGTGCTGGAAACGAGCAGGAGGAGGTGTTGCACACAGGAGAGGCAAAAGGCATCATGCTGAGCCAGTCTGTGCTTGTCACAAGGGGAATGTTGGAACTGTGTCTCTCCCAAACACACTCAGGGAACAAAGAAGTTCACAGGTATGTGCTCTGCAAAATTCATTTTTGCAGCTCTGGATGAGCAGAGATTGCTGTGTTCACCAAGAAAAAAATGTTGATGGTTAAATTCCATCCTCAAGAATATCAAGGGTTCAACTCCACCTTTCTCACATCCTAAAAGATACTGCAGGTGACAATTTCTAACTCAGGCTTCCCAAATCAATCTGTGTGTTTATGAGGACCTAGCCCTCAGTTTATTCAATTTATCAAAGGAAAAAAAAAAGCAGAAAGAAGGGGAGTTTGGAGGGATAATGTTTACAGCTGCAGTCAAGTAGTTGCTAGTAATAGATACACTGTTAGAAAAGGCAAAGTAAAATCAAATGCTTTAAAGATGATGTTTGAAATAAACTGTTTGAAAATGTTAATTCTTTTAAATTTTTATATATCTGTAGAAAAATATCACTCGAGCCTAGTGTACATTTCCTATTAGTTTAAATCTTTCAAGTAATTTAACAAGTAACCTAATTTCAAGTAACTTAATTTCATTTTCAAGTAACTTAACAAATAAGTCTTCGTTTTTCTGTGTGTCTTTTTCTTTATTAAAAATATGGTTTGAAATATTATTACATATAATTTAAATATACCTTATTAATTATTTTCAGCCTTAAAGATATTTTGAATACATTATTTTTATCCACCATAAATTAAAGTGTACTATAAATTAAATCTTTTTTTTACCATTAAAGATGCACTTGGAAGTTTTGTGTATGGCAAATTATTGATCATCTAGATGATTCTTTCTTTCTAATAATCTGCATTCGATTTTGATCTATCAGTTTTGACACCAGAATTTAATAACCTTACTATTTTTATTTGGATTTATTATGTCAAAGTTTTTTTAGTTATTCTAAAATCCAATTTTCTTCAATATATACCTAATTTTTTATATACATGCTAGTGCTATCGGAGTACCTAGGTGATAAATGTATGAGTCTACTTTGCTTGGAACAAGAGCAACCTTACCCTAATTTTGTTTGAAGCAACTAAATAGTTTTGTAATTTCCACAATACACCATTTCATATTCCAGGTAATATTTCATTTTCCAGTGAATTTATTCACAGTTAACTGCATTGTATTCTCTCTGAATATGTGATACAGTGAAGCAATTCCAGAAAATTCTGGCCTGATTCTTCAAGATCTGAAACCCAAAACAATAGGAAAAAAAAAAACAAAAATGTAGCAGAAAACGATGTCCAAGCCTGAGCTGAAGTGATCAGGAGACCCTGATTCTGAAACAACTCCTCTAAAAAGCAGGATCAGAAATCCTTGGAAAGCTGCTATTATCATTACAACTGAAAGCCTCTCTTATCAGAAACTTGATTAGAGTGCCTTTTCCTTTCTTCTTATTTTTAGCCAGAGCTTTGTGGAATGTGGGTGTAAGGGAGTCTCTTTCAGAAAGTTTTTTTAGTATTTCCGCTTTTTTACAGAAGTATTGAATAATGTCTACATTACTTGTCCTAATTCTTATCTTGTTGGAAAATGAAACGTAAAAACCTTGTTGTCTTTACTTCAGATACTGAAATACACAATTCAAATGGAGAAATGTTATAAAACCGTATGTGGCTGGCACATTGTCCTATGCTGGAATTGAATATGGATATATCAGATTGTGTGCAGGATTTGAAAGGGAAGCCAATGATCTTCTCTTGTTCCTATTCTCTTTTATCCTTTTTTAGCTTCACTTGCTAATAGTTATTTCTACAAAATTAATTCTATCTATGCAATTTAGTGATCTGAAGGATGCAAATTTAAGAACTGCAGCATTTGGAAGACTATATATTGGCACACATGAATAATAATTTAAATAAAAAATGAAATTTTATGCACTAAACAGTTATTTCCCTCCATGGTCTCCATCAGATCTGTACAAGGATCACCGAGTCCGACTCCTGGTCCTGCACAGGACCATCCCCAAGAGTCACACAATGGGCCTGAGAGTATCATCCAAATGCTTCTTGAGCTCTGTCAGGCTTGGTGTTGTGCAGCTTGGTGCTCCTCCTCTGAGGAGTCTGTTCAGTGGCCAACCACCCTCTGGAGGAAGAACCTTTTCCTAATATCCAACCTAAACCTCCCCTGACACAGCTTCGGGCCATTCCCTTGGGTCCTGTCACTGGTCATCACAGAGAAGAGATCAGTGTCTGCTCTTCAGCTTCCCTTTACCAGGAAGCTGTAACTGCAGTGAGGTCTCCCCTCAGTCTCCTCTTCTCTGGGCTGAACAGACCAAGTGCCCTCAGTCACTCCTCATATGGCTTCCCCTCATACTTCATCATCTTTGTTGCCCTCCTTTGAACATTCTATAATATCTTTCATGATCCTCAACACCCTTTAATACTCCCAGTTGCTTTGCAATGGTCTTAGCCCATGCCACCAGGCACTGTGCCAGACATAGCCCATCCATAATTTGGAGGACATATGGGCCAGGGATGTGGATGGAGTCACTCTGTTCCAGTGAGAAAGCTACCTGTTGGTCATAATCCAAATTCCCAATTTTCATAAGAGTTGGATATATAAAGTCCTTGTTTTGTTTACTAATATAGACAGAAATGGTGAAAATTTCATCCTTTCTCCATCCCTCTAGACATCTATTTGAATGACCACGCTCAACAGATGCAACGAAAAATGTGCTGAGATGCAGAAAGGGTATAGTACAGGTGAAACTTCTGGACTCAAAACCACAGGCAACATTGTGTTTGTCGGTGTTTACTGGGAGAAAGGAAAAGAGAGCAGTAGAAGGATCTTGTATATCCAGGTGACTCGTGGCATGCCTAACAAACAACAACATCAGTAATTAAAAGATTTCACAAATAACAAACCTACAGTAATGATTATGCAGCTGTTCCATCTTGATGCCCAGCATTACCAGAAAGCAGAACAAGAATCTGTGGGACACTATAGTTTAAAAAAAGGAGGTACCGACTTTACCATACTGACTGACCTAGAACAAAACTGGATTCCAACTACAAGTGTGAATGGACTACTTATTTTGGAGAGGGTGGAGACAATAATGGGGAAAATCTTTGGAGGGGAAAATGGAAAAGGAATTAAAAAAACGAAGTGGGACAAGTCATGTGAACAGGGTTGTTTGGATGTATCTGTAAAGCAGGTGATCAGATCATCCAGGAGCAGGGCAACAGCGCTGTCACTGCTCCAACCATGCCTGTGTCTGCTTTACTCCAGTGCCAGGGGAAGCTGGGTACTTTCCCCGTCACTGAGAAGGGAGCACCTAGATGGAAAGAATATCTTCTTACCAGCCATGATTTCACTACTGTATATTTTTTGTCACTCTTATGTTAGCCATTCTGGTCTGCCTTCTTCTGCTCAGGTCCATGAATAGAATAAAATTGAATAGAATAGCATAGAACATAATAAGACTATTTCAGCTGGAAGATACCTATAACAATCATCTGGTCCCACTGCCTGACCAATTCAGGGCTGACCAAACACTAAAGGTTGTCGTAAAGGGTGTTGTCTAAAGGAGTCTTAAACACTGGCAGGCTTGGGGCATTGACCACATCTCTAGGAAGCCTCTTCCAGTGTTTGGTAAAGAAATGCATGCCAAATGTAAGAGTGTAATTACTTTAGGGTCTCTCAAAAACAATGGATGAGCTAAGCACCTTGTGAGGCTAAGAGACCTTTGGAGGCCTGAACTCACTTGATGCTACAGAGACCCTGTAGGGGTGGGAGGGAAAGTTTGGCCTGGGTTAGTGCTTCAACTCAGTAGCCAAGGCTAGATATGCTTAATTAAGGACTCTTGTATCCATGTCTGTAGTGTTTTTCCACGTGACAGTAAAAAATAACTTCATTAAAGATTGTGTAGAATTTGAACATTACTTTGATGAAAGACAAATAAATATTCTATTTTTTTTTTATGCTTTGCTAGGATGTGAGAGCCCTGTAGGTGTTAACTACTGAGCTGCTATTCTAATTGTTGAGAGACTTATCTTTGCAGGTGCAGCTGTGTCAGTAAAAAGCCTTTCACCACAGCCAGTTCTAGTCACTGCCTTCCTCCCAATATGTCCCTTCAATCTTCATTCCATGTGCTTGAAGTGTAGCTGCCAAAATTACTACAATCTCCATGACCCAAATTAGCAAAGATAAACTATTCTTAAACTCACCTGTCCCATTTTTACTGAATTGTGTTAGATTAGAATCAAGGAAAAGCTCATCCAGCAGGTCAGAAGGGCTGCTAACCTTCCAGAGAGGAGCAGGGGTGATAAGAATGGTGATCTGTACAAATGGCATGATATAGCTAAATAGGACAGCAGAAGAGAGAGTGAAATATTCTGTCTGTGAATATATCATGAACAAGATAAGTCCTGGCTTTTGCATAGATGCATATATGTGACATTTTTTATGCAAGAATCTTTCTTTTTCTTTTACCCTTTACTGAGGTTTCAATCACAATAAGAGATATTCTGTTACAGGGATAAGAAGGACTTCACTACCTGCCAGCCTTTAGAAATGCAGATCATTGCAGCTGGTGGAGAAAGATCCTGCAGCTTAATTGCTTCTGGGATCTTGGGAAGTCCAGTATATTACAGAATCACAGAGTGGTTGAGGTTGGAAGGGACTCTGGAGGCAATCTTTCTGCACAATCTGCTCAAACAGGGCTACCTAGATCTGGTTGCCCAGGACCATGTCTAAATGGCTTTTGAATATCTCCAAGGAGGGGAACTCTAAAACCTCTCTGAGCAACTTGTGCCAGTGTTTAGTCAACCTCATAGTAAAAACCTCCTGTGCTTCAGTCATATCTGCTGGTTTTGGTTCTGACACTGGGTACCACTGCATAGAACCTGTCTCTGCTCTCTTTTCACCCTCTCTTCAGGTGTTTATATATATTAACAAAGTCCTTTCTGAACCTTCTCTTCTCCTGGCTGAACAGTTCCAGCTCTCTCTGCTTTTCCTTATACATCAGGGGCTTCAGACTCTTGATCTTCCTCTGGGCCCTTCACTGGACTCCCTCCTGTATTCCATGTATCCCTTGTGCTGGGGAGTTCAGCACCGGCCACAGCGCTTGGTGTGGCCTCACCAGTGCTGAGCAGAGGGGAAGAATCTCCTCCCTCAACCTGCTGTCAAATACTCTCATATGAGCCAGACTAGGTCCCAGATGAAGAAACTGTTTCTAGTGTCTTAGATGAAAGTTTTCAAGTGCTTGTTAGGCATGAAGCAACACTATTCTGTAGTGAAAATGAATTGTTATTGATGGACCTAAATTCTGAGCTATTGCAAAAGTGTTAACTAAATGCTTCTATACCTTAGCAGTAGAATATAAGACAAACAAATATCTTACCCCATATTGGTTTGAATTTGGTCAGTGAACAAAATGCTTTCCAGGCCCCATCTTTCTGACACAAAAATGTATGTCTGTACATAGATTATTCAAACATAGATACTGTCTTTTCCACAAACTGGGACTGAAAATAACTCATCTGTTCTTGATCTGAAGACTCCAGTTAATTGCAACAACTATAATTTACAATATGGTTTTGAATTCATTCTGCCTCAAGGAAAAGTCAAGAACTTAATTAATCTCATCAGCAGTTGACCTGGACAAGATGAAACACTGCACAAAAGTGAAGAGTTTTCAGTCATTGATACACCTGGTGCAACTTGGTTCAGTCTCAATCAGTTTTTTTTTCATCTGGCAAAGTTTTGGCATGCTTCATCTATATCCACGATCAGTTTGGACTAAATATTCTAGACATTATCATATGTCTACTATAGATGCTACTATTCCAAACTAATTTTATTATTCCAAAATAGATTTAAATAGCAAGTAAGAAATTTGACTTCTGAATAAGAATATATATTGATATGCTAATATTGAATGATCATCCCACTTTAAATGTATATCTTTTTATTCAGATTATGTTTCGTGGTAAATAGATGCTGATGCAACAATTTTTTGCAGTGAAAAGTGGAATCAAAGCTGTCTTTATACTTTTGAAGAAATTCTAAGGAATATATTAGAACAAAAAGCTACTGAGAATTCAAAGTTATTAGATCATTAATTGAGAGCATTTGTTTAATCAAACTTGAAAACAAGCTATAGTAACAGAAGCAGCAACGGGGTAAGGTGTAAGAACACTGATTTTGTATGAGGAAAGGAAAGGGGAGGGGAAGGGAAGGGGAAGAAGAAAGAGAAGAGGAAAAAAAGGAGAAAGGGAAGGGAAGCCACTTTACTTCTTAAGGGAATGAAAAGAGAGAGCAGAGAGAGAATTAACCACAGGCACAGCACCCTTCTTTGCTTCTCTTTCAAGGTTGCTCTTCCTGGGTGCTGGATGGAACCTATATCTGTGTTTTATGAGGTTGTAGCCTTGGACAAACCACATTGGCTGCTTTCCTGCTGCTTACTGATAACATGCAGACCTTTCCTCTAATTGAGCGTGTGCCACTTGACCTTGGATTCAGTAATGGCCAAAAAGTTTATTTCAGAGTATAACTCATGCTTGGGGTCTCAAGATTTGGCTTGTCATAGTGCAGCCCTCTCAGAGCCCTGCAGAGTGGCAGAGTAAGCTGCTTGTGTTCTCCAGCACAGTGATTTATAACAGCACACAGCTTCCACAGAGATACTGATGCCTTTATATTGACAGAATTAGATCATCTAAAGCAAGAGTCCCCCAAAGGGATGTGCTGCAGGAGAGGGAAAATTATTCATGTAGAAGGTAATGAATGATGCTTTTTTTTCTAAAATACTCAGATTTCTGTAATTTAACTACAATAATCAAGTTGTTTCTGATGAACACAAGATTTTGAGTGATTTGAGGATCCTATTACAGGGTTTTTTTCCTCCAAGTCTCCCGGAAAAACTTCAGTCTGGATATTCTTCAAAAGTCTTCATAGATCAAAACAAAGAATAAAGTTCTATACTAGTTTTATACCTCTGTACTAGTGCTATAAGGCAAGAAATAAGCAACCCTAAAATATATTTTTTTATCTTTTTTATTCCTTTATCCTGTCCAATGTGGGCAAGTTTCAATTAGCAATAAAAGATATATTGAAGTTATAGTCTCATTACTTTTTGAGATTGTGATAGAGAAGTTGTGGACTGGAAAATTTTCTCCACGGACGTGAGTATTTTGCTGTGCCTGGAAAACACAAGCATGAGGTGTGAGAAATTTATTTCTAACATTCCATGTTAGCATGTTAACCTTCTACTGAAGATTATATTCATAAAATCACCTCAGAAGACAAATTGTGTACAAGAGCAACTCCTGTACTGATCTGCAAAAACACAGACATGGCTATTCCAGCACCTTCTCACTGTGGGGGGAAATGTGAGACTTACTCCACAACCTTGTGGGTCAGCAAGAACGAGGAATGTCTCAAGGATGCAGCTCTGCCTCTTGAGTGAGCTGCTCCAAGAATTCCCCTCTACCATATTTCCCCTGTGGTTTTAATGTATAAAGAAACATGATGCAGTGGGAAAACTTTAAGCTTGACCATCAGAATTTAGTTCCTCACTGGTGCTGAAAGCATAAATTAACTGCTGTCAAGGCATTTGCAGTGTGGCTGTAGATCTCAGCTCTTTTTTTCAGCAATGAGTTTATTACAGCAGTTCTGAGCAAAATACATTGGCCTACAGTGAGAGCTAGTGTGAACATACCTTGGTATTTGAATGCTGCATGTAGAAATATCCATAGGCTAGAATGTTACTTTGGGAAGATTGCTCCCTCTGCTAAGGAAGGGTACTTCAACCCTTGCTTTGCAGACATCTATATTTGAGCTCTCTTTTATGGTGACTGGAAATAAATAAGCATTTCTGGTGTAGGAGTCCTTTAATCTTGCAAGAGTTACAGAATACAGAAGATGAATTGCATCTGTTTCTCTCCATTTTCTGCATAGAGAGTTCTTTTGACCAATTCAGATGGAGAGTGCTTCATTATAGCGGAGACAAACTAGGGGAGATAAATCCCACAGCTAGTGAGTTCATTTCCTATCTGCAAAATAGGAATAACATTTTTCTGACAAATACTGCCAAGGTAGACATATAAGAAATCTTGATGCATCTTATATGTGTAAGAAAAAGAGAAGAAGATGGAATGAAGCACCTGCTGATCAGTTAGTGATGCAAAATCAAGGTAGGGCATGAAATAAAAGTAGACTTCTACTACAGTGTTTGAGGTCAGAGTCTAAACAACTACTTGCATAGCAAGTTTGAGTTTTTTAAGTGATCAGATCCGCTTGGTGGGAATGGTGGCAGATTTGCTCTGCACACAGCACAGTGATGTTTCTATCTTCAGGACTTTGTCACTCATCTTTGCAATTTTACACCAAGTGTTTTAGTTATATCTGATAATTTTTCCTTTGATTTTAGATGAAGGTACATCTGTGGTTAACCACAATTTTTCCCCCATGCAAGAGAAGTAGAAGTTTGGAGCTAAATGTAAGTTAAATAGTCAATACTGGAAAGTTGAATAGATACACACACACACACTCCTCACTCCCGAAGCCCTGAGACATAATAAGATAAAATGAGGTTTGGGGGATTTTCTCCATTTTCTTTGGATACATGGTTTTAGCAATCCTACACAGGAAATCTTAGAATGCAACCAAAGTGTAAACAAGTACTGCTGTAAGCTCAGTCAGAATGCTGTAAAATACTGTGAACTACCAGTCTCTTACATGATCACAAATTTTAAAACAAAAAAAAAAAACCTATTTGGAGTTGTAGTCCTTACTCAGAACTAACCTTCACTTTCTTTTGCTGTGGAAAAAAAGGTATTGCTCTTCCATCTAATCCATGGGAATTCACAGGAGATTGCACTGATCTAGGTATCACTCTCTTTTAAATTAAGTGGATGCTGAGTAGAAGGCTGTAAAATTGGCAGAAGTATAAAGCTGCTTGTCTAACAGCAACATTTGAGAAGAGGATTTTTTTTGGTACATCTTGGGCTCTGAACTCATTAGCATGATCCTTGGTAAACTTTTCTGACCCGTTTTTTACTTTGCACAGGACTGGCACAACTGCATCTCTCATTATATCACATCAAATGAGTCCCACTGACACGAACCAGGTATCAGCTTGTTAGGGAAAGACAATAAAGGCAAAATTCTCCCAGCAGATCTTCATGACAGGTCCTGATTACTGATACTCTGCTCTCTAACAACGTGTATTCTTGTCTTTGACATGTAGTCAGAACCACAATATCAGAGAAGAAATATTTTTCCATGAAAAAATGAGTTTGTCAAATTGCATAAACAATCCTGTTTTTAAGAATACTTTATTTTTAGATATTTTATTACTACTGTTCTTGTAGAACTTCTCAATAACAAAAGTGATCACTGTTTAATTACAAGAAACAACAAATCACATATTCTTTCCCCTCAATGCATTGTACAGGAGAGGGAGAAGATCAATATTTGGACAAATACATGCAAACTCAGCTGGGCACTTGGAGACCAAGGAGTATCCTACAGATATATGGACTATGGATTAACCCTGATCTCACCAAAGTAATACACAGAGAGACAGAAATGTGATTTCACTGATGGACTGACAAACAATGCAAGAAACTTGTCCCTATAAAGTATCAAAATCTTCGACATAAAAAAATTCTTAATAAAATAAAAAAATCCTGAACAGCTGAAGGAGTAGTCCCAGAAGTGCCATGAAATCAGCTGTTGTGTCTTGTGTCCTTACACTCATACACAACGATTCCATTTAGTCACAGTACAAAATGATGGAAAAATTCCAGGTTGGAAGTAAGGCTGTGTCAGAATTTTTTCTGGGAGAACCCCCACTGCCTCTCAAGGAGACAAATTTTCTGCTTGATTCCTTCTCTGTAAGGACAGATAGGACAGTTTGAGTTTTTCATGCTGTTTGCATGGTAAAATAAAGAAGGTGAATGAGACAAGCTGGGAAGGATTGTTGTGGACACTGCAGCTGCTGAGAATCACCCCTGGAAAGATCTGGGTTATTCCTGTGCTAAACCTCTGGCCATTCCCACAGCCAGTAGGTTCCCCATAAAGTCAGGGGCTCTCAGGAGGGAGTGTCCAAAGAAGATTGTAAATTGCCATGAAAAAAATCTCATTTTTATTTTACTAGAGGGCAATTTCTTCTTATTATCACACCTCTGCTCTTATATCTACTGCCCGTATGACATCTCCTTACAAAGTCCAGGTTTCAGTTCGTTAATCAGTTTCCAATCAATAATTCCCTACATTCATTTCATGACTAGAAGTTTCCTGAAAATATCTTCTTATTATTTAATTCTCTGTAAAATTACAAGTTTAATATAGAAAAAGATATATTTTACTGGAAAAAAAATTCATTAAACCCTCCCAAGTATCAAATGAAATCTGTCGTGTAAAATAAGAAAGCAGAGTGTACATTTTGAAGGAGGAATAGTTTTTTAAACAAATTATGAACTGAACAGACCATTCAGCTTAATTATGGGTTTAAAATTCAGCATTTCTCTCCAGATTCTAGTTCTCTGTGACACTGGAGAGTTTAAGAGAGATTTTTAATCATGCTATTATTTATTAATGTTTTGGGTGTTATTTATGTAGCCACTTTGACAATCAATATACTCTAGGTACATCTATAATTTATATTTTATATCAAAGGGCACCATCAATTTCAGTTTGACTTCTCTTTTCAAAAGAAATCGACAATCAAAACAAATTTAGAAAATTCACAAGTTTTTATAAACTTCAGCCCAATAAGTTTTTTTCTTGATATGAAAACATCATTTGAAAGCTATGGTATTCCTTACAATATTCATATAACTGTACAAATTGTAATTTTGGGTTTTGTAAATTAAAGACTGAATGGTCTTGAAAGAAATGCAATCAGAAATGAGGAAGGAACAGAGAAATTAAACACCTAATCTGCACAGATCTTCAAAACAAAATTTTAACTATTTCTTTACATACACTCTGTCCTAGAAACCACAAACCACAAAAAACTGACCACCACACTCCTTTGCTTCCTTTTCACAAACTTACTTCAACCCACCAAAACAAAGGTAACATTTTCAGTATGTTGTCCACACATGTAATTTCTTTGCAGACTGTAATCTTGATGAGAACAATCTCCCATCTTCCTCTTAAGGAAGACGCAGCTTTAGCTGTTGAAATCTGATAAGAGTAAATCATAATGATTTCCTAGAGCCAAGTAGATTGAAGATATGCAGCTTAATCTAGATGAAACTTTCTTGTAATGCAAATCAATCCCCAGTGATCACAACCAAATGATTGTTCCCAGCATGTTTCATCTCTCTGCCATCTCCCATACCCAATATCCCTGTGGCTTATGGGGATGGAGTGATGGTGAGGTTATTATGAAAGTTGTGCTTTTCTCCAAAACATCTGAATACCAAAATGGGAAACAAGCATGACTGATTAGAAGATAATTTAGTTCTTCATTTGTAGGACAGGTCTCACTGAAGCAATTCAGAAGTGCTCTAAAATAAAGCATGTCCTTTGATCTTCCATTTGGTGTCAGTGCAGTGGAACTGAAATTCCCATCTACTTCTGGAGAAGACTATATTGGCGTCATCCTAATTAAATTTAATGGAAATAATTGTTATTAATATTTATATAGAAGTCTAAAATCATGTCTCCTTATTACCAGTTCTCTACAGAAGCAATTGCTGGATGATCATGAATGGTTTGTAATGATTTGTGTGTTTTCACATCACCAGTATTTCCATTTTCGCCTTCATTCCCCAAGCAACTTTTGAATTTGTTATCCAATCTCAGCAAAAATTTGTGGACTCATGGCTCAAACTATACCACACTCCAACAATTTCTATGAAAGCAGGTGACTAAGGAGAGGACAAAATTTCCCACTAATGAAAAGGCTAAAAACATCATTACTAGACATGAGAGAATCCACATGGGTGAGGGGAGCATCAGTAATCAAGCTTCATTAATTTTGCCCCAGACTGAATGATCAGTTTATTACCTCATTTTTTACCTGCTCAGTTCTTATGATCTCAGCATGACTCTTGCAGGATTCACACTTCCCTAAGATAAAGAGGACTTGGTTTTTTACTATTGCAAAAAGATATATTTCTTTCTACTTAGGGAGGGAGAAGCTTTCTAAAGCACTTTCAAATGCTCTGTATTCATCTGGTACGAGTGGTCATACTCATAGTAGCAGGCTTATTGTGACACTCTGGTCACTTTTCAAAATCCTTTAGAATTAAACATTTTGTGGAGTGATAGGAAAAACCACTCCTCATTCCCCCAATCAGCAGCTTCATGTCAATTAAAAAATTTCATTCTTAAATTCCAATAGGGAAACATGAAAAATCTTTTGCGTAGTCATATCCCTGATGTTAACAGAATGGGAACCTGCAGTTCCTTATGCCATTGTATCCGGGATAGTTAATGCCCTGCTGTTTCTTACCTCTCCCCTGTGTGTCACCCAAGCTACTTTTTGTAGGATTTATGTTAGGTTTACAAAATAGAGCTTCAGGTGCCTGATGGTGCCCATGGTCAAGCTGCTGTGCTCGTATTTTTGAGGTTTGTACATCGGAGTTGAGGACATACAGGAGAAATAAAAAGCAAAATTAAACATCATGAGCATTAAGGAATTCCAGGGAGGAACCTGAGAGACTTGTTAGTGGAAGCATAAAAGCTTTATTAAATTTATTTATTTATTAAAACTTTATGAGCTACGTTATCTCAGTGAAACCATGCTTCAGAACATTTACCAATCTTTGGCCTATAAACTCTTACCTGCAAAAGATATTTTAGTGATAAGTGAGTGGCAATCTGGATTCACATCATGTACTTTGAAGATGTAGGCAGTATGGATTAGGCTTTATTATCCAGTGAGAACTTCATTGAGTTCCACAAAGCCAAGGTCCTGCACTTGGGTCAGGGCAATCCCAAGCACAGATACAGACTGGGTGAAGAAGGAAGTCTTGGGGAGAAGGACTTGGGTGTGCTGTTGGAGAAGAAGCTCAGAATGACCCAGCAAGGTGCACTCACAGCCCAGAAAGCCAAATGTGTCCTGGGCTGCATGCAAAGCAGTGTGGGCAGCAGGTTGACGGAGAGGATTCTGCCCTTCTGCTCCACTCTGGTGAGACCCTACTCGGAGCGCTGCATCCACCTCTGGGGTCCCCAACATAAGACGACCTGAACCTGTTGGACAAAGTTCAGAGAAGGCCACAGAGTTGCTCAGAGGGCTGGAGCACCTCTGCTATGAAGACAGGCTGAGACAATTGGAGTTGTTCAACCTGGGAAAGAGAAGGCTCCAGGATTGCTTAGAGAACCTTCCAGTGCCTAAGGAAGGTTTACAAGAGAACTGGAGAGGAACTTTTGACAAGAGTATGTAGTGACAGGAGAAGGGTAATGGCTTTGAACTGAAAGAGAATATGTTGGAATTAGGGAGAAATTCTTTACTGTGAGGGTGGTGAGGCACTGGAACAGGTTGCTCAGAGAAGCTGTGGCTGCTGCATCCCTGGAAGTGTCCAAGGCCAGGTTGGATGGAGCTCTGAGCAATCTGGTCTAATGAAAATTGTTCCTGTCCGTGGCAGGGGTATTGGAACTAGATGATCTTTAATGTCTCTTCCAACCCAAACCATTCTATAGTTCTGTGATCCACCTTCTCATTAAGTTTCAGCACTATAAGGCAGATTTTGTTTTTCATTGTCACAATGAAAAGATACCTGAAAGAGAGGGTTTGCTGGAGTGAGACAGACGTGGAGAAGCTGGGAGGAGAGAAGGGCATTACCACAGAGTAGAAAAGTCTGTTGCCTAAACACACCATGGAGAAAAAGAGTCCAGGCCAATTTAGTGTATAAGATAAGATAAAAACAGTAGGTCCTTTAATCAGCCCACAGGCCCAGGGGAATACACACGACTCACGCACACCCAGACAATGGTTCTATGATTTTATAATAAGGTCCATCCAATCCCAGATTTATCCACCCCCTGGATCTGCCTAATTTTGCCCCCTGACATGCCCCTTTGGGAACTAGGTTTGGGGTCTTTGGGACCCCTTCTTCCCAATTTCACCTTCTTCATAGTCCTTGGAACTCCTCCAAAATTCTGGGCTTGAAGGTTACTGTTGTCTGTGTGATATCTCCTCATCCAGGCTTAGGGTGAGATGTTCTTAAACAGAGGTGTTTTTCTAAAATTCTACCTTGAAAAGAAGACTAAATACGTTAATGGAATTTAGAGGGATTGATATGAAATGGGGTAACAGGGTTGGGTATGTGTAACTATTATGCGACATGGTAAGGGATATAATACAGCTACATTAAAATCTACATTTACTACACAACTACTTCTAAAATCTATGAAAGTTACAAAAATCCAAAAAGCTCTGAGGGATAAAGTCAAATGTGTGTATTATTGTGAGAATGTCAGACATTGTCAGTGTAGCATCTTCTCTCCAGATCGTTGACAGAAAAAAATCTCATGCAGAGCAGCATGCGACAAATTGATTTTCTTTGCGACTTTCAGTTGACCTTTGAATACATAGTAAGTCAAGGTGACAATAAAAGATCCCTTACCTCCTCTAATTTTCCCCTTTTTCTTAATAAACTGCCTCTGAAACATCTGCTCATTTTGATCGATTCCTTAAGAGAAAGCTATTCTGAGTAACTGCAAATAAGATTTCTTAGTGTGAACTTCCATTTCTACATGCAACTTACCCCTCTGTTTCTTCTCTTTTGGTATAATTCATTGAAGAATAATATGCATTTTGAGATGATGAAACCCATCCAAATCAAAATTTTTACTGAGGACATCTAACCAATTTTTTGCAAGAGAAATACAAAGCTGCACAATATTTCATAATTCATAGGAACTAGTCATGCAGTTCAATAAAAGATACCAAAATTAGATAAGTTGCAGTTTTGGCTGGGTTTATAATTGTCCTTCTGAGCTTTGAAAATGCATTTTGCATCTAACTTTCTACAGTTTCTTGTTGTTCTAGTATAGCACAAAAATTGTCTTTTAGTCATTAAAAAGACATTCTGAATTGAGAAATATGTAGTCTAAAAACATCAGCCAATGCAAGTTTCCTTCCAAATACATAACAGAGAGCCTGTTAAGATGGTTACTGTACACTGACAAATACTCAGCATCTCTCCTTTTTCTCTCTGCACAAATGTGCAGCACCAATCCTGTGGAGCATTGCTATGACCAGTTTCTGAGAAGGAAAACACAGCTGCTTACAAGCTTGGGAGCATGACATAAGGAAGTCAGGCACATGATTTGGGAACTGGAAGAACTGTCTGAAAAGTGTTTGCATTTTGTTTTGTTTTGTGTTGTTCGCTTGGTTTTGTGTTTGTTTTGTATGTGTGTTTTTTTAGAAAAACAATGAAAACAATAAGTTTTCTGAACCAGATTTCTGGTTTCTAGGTTTCCAATGGAGAGAGAAAATAAGAAAAAAGTATACTGCTTGTATGAAGTGTTTCTTTAACAAAAAAAAATATTTAAAGAGAGCAAAAAATGCACTTTTCATGCTGAAATTCACTCATTTCTAATGGTTTACACTCCTAATATCTAAAAATAACAGGCCATCCAAGAGGGTTTTAAAATTTTTTCTGAACTTCCTGAGTTATTACAATAGATATGAATGGAAAAAGTACCTGTGGCACAATAATTTCTGTCGTCTACCTATCTATCTATCTATCTATCCATCTATCTATCTATCTATCTGTCTATCTATCTATCTATCTATCTATCTATCTATCTATCTATCTATATCTACCTATCTGTCCTACTAGTTCCGTATGAAATTTACAAATCACTTTTGATCCTGACAGTGTATAAGGGATATATATAACATTATAACAGATAACTCACCCCTAACTCACCCCAGAGATAGCCGGTATGTTAAAAAGACTAACAGAAATCCCATTTTTGCTTGCATTTCATGTGGAGTACAAAAGTTTGCAAAATATGACATCCCACTCCTCAGAACATCTTGGAAAGGAAGAAGATATTACAACTATTCTAATACATTGGGATTTTATAGTGGTAATGATCTATATAAGACATGGAAAATTTTGTGAGAGACCGCTACTAAAATACTGTGTAATGTAATAAAAGTAATCATAACAACATAGGAAGAGTTGTACAGTGTTAGACTGCAATTAAAACCCCCAGATTTATTGTCTCCCTCAGTAGATTTAAATGCATCAGAAAATAAACTATCAAATATTTGCACTCATTTCAATGTTTGTTCTTTGTTAATAACTGAAATCTTCATGTCAATATTTCCTATATGGTGAATGATAGCTACTAAAATAGGTGCATGTACACTTCAGAAACTTAGGGATTTTGGTGTGATAAGACACTCTTCATAGCCTCCATTTAGCACTCCAGGGAGCATCCACCTCCATAGATCCTGCCAAGTCTGCTAGCCCCAAGCAGAACTTCCATATAACCTTGGAACATTTAAAATGTCAGCAGGCATTTATATGCTGTCAGTGACCTCTACCTCTATTTTTGCCTTGCACAATGCAGTGACAGACATTTACAAATGTCCAGAGCTTTTTTTTCAGTTTAAATACACTTTACTCCACAGAAATAGTACTTGAACATTTTTCTTTCTCAAAGAAAGGAAGTTTCTGTCATTTAATCCATTTAACATGCATTGATAAAATTATTTTCAACCACTGCCTTTGGAAACAAAGACGTAAAACTGTGCTGATGTAGAGTTGCTAACTTGATAGCTGAGATTGTCCATTTGTCTATGGTTTGACCTTTTAGAAAAGATAAGACCACCAATACAGGTGAAGAAAATATAATTAGCCCTTAACTTGGTAACTAGATTTGGAAATATCCCATCCATTTATTCTCCATATCTGGTAGATATATCTCCCCCTCCTTTTGAACACATAGTTCACTCCTCCAGGAGTGGATGTAGACATGGAGAGCTGGATCCCTTCATTAGCTGATTCAGCTTGATAACTTACTGAAATACCATTCCCTTTTTCTGTCAAATTAGTATTTTATCCCATCTCTTGTATCTGGAAGCCAGACAAGAGAGAGAGCATAGGGTGGGAAAAGGGATGGATGAAGCAGGTTGGGGAGAAAGAAATCTCATTCTCCTTTTCTCCTGTTTCAAACTGTTATCTGTGCTTACCCCATCTGCTCTAGCCCTATCTTGATGCACAGCTTTTACCCCCCAGTAACTTGTTGGCGACTCAAAATTCTCACTTTCATTGGAAAACCTGAAATTTATGGATCCCAAGAAAAAAAGTAGGTGTGTTTATTTGTCAGGGATGTGGGAAGGTGTAAGAAGGTTATAACAAACAGTAGTAAAGAACAACGGCCCAAACAACAGCTCTGACAATAACCAGACGCTACAGAGATCCTGTTGTTCCCTGGGGCTGTGCCAAGCACTGAAAGAAAACATACTGAGAAAAATTTCCTCTTTATACAATGGTGTCTTAAACCAAAGCATTTTTGCTGAATCATTTTTTTCCCCATTAAATCCCTTTCTCTCTCAAAATAAGAAGCTTCTCTTTTTGATGAGAAGAGGGGGCCTTCACACATTTTCGATTTATGATGAGAAATCTCCCGTTCACTTCCCTGCTTCACATAATGACTCCAGTCTCTAAGGCTGTCTCTAAAGTGGTTGGAATGGCTCAGAAAAAAAAAGAGCTGATCAGTCTCCAGACCATCCCAAAGCTGCAACAGCTCAGCGACCTGGAGAAATGATGATGGCTCTTTCAAAGCCAGCACAGACCAGATGATGTCTACGTTTAAATGCCAGATGGAGTGATTCCTGTGTGGCAGGTAGCTTCAACTTCTCAGCTTCTTGGGTTTCAGTGCTTTGCTGGGCACAGATAAAGCCTCCTGACTCCAGTGATAAGGAGAGCCTTGATGTGATGAATCCCTCTGAAGATTCATTCCCTTTGCTCTGATATAAGCTGATTCTGTTCCAATCCCTACAATCTAAACATCTTTCAAACCCTACGATCCAAGCCCTGTGAAGTTCAAATCGCTCTGCTAAGGTATGGTTCTTACACTTTGCTCTCCCAGGAAGGGTCTGAAAACCTGCGGTTTCTGACATGAAAGGGTTTCCAAAAATAGGATTATTTGATAGTTCATAATTGGTATTATTGAATGTTTTCCAAGCCTGGCTCACCAAATAATGGCAATATTGAGAAACAAAGTACAAAAGCCTTGTCCTTCCTTAATCATACAGAAAAAAAATAATATCAGCTGTTATATAGAGTTTGCAGGGCAAGGTTTTGGTAGCAGGGAGACTGTAAAGGTGGTTTCTCTGGAAGTGACCAGAAGCTGCTGCCATGTCAGACAAAGCCAGATCCAACCAACTACGAGATGGATCTGTCACTGCCCAAATTTTGAACCAACCAGTGACATTAGTAGAGTCTCTGTGATAACATATTCAAGAAAGAGTGAAAAACGCTTCACAGCAGCTGGAGAGATGAGTGGGAACATGTGAGAGAAACAGCCCTACAGAGACCCAGATCAGTGAGGAAGGAGGTAGAAGATGCTCCAGGTGCCAGAGCAGAGATTCCCCTGCAGCCTGTGGTGCAGACCATGGTGAAGCAGCTGTGCCCCTGCAGCCCATTGAGGTCCACGGGGGAGCAGAGATCCACCTGCAGCCTTTGGAGGATCCCCACACCAGAAGCAGGTGGATGTGCCTTAAAGAAAGCTGAAGCCTGTGAAGAGTCCACACAGTAGCAGACTCCTGGCGGGATCTGCGGCCCATGGAGAGTACCCTACACTGGAATAATCCATTCTTAAAAGACTGTAGCTTGTGGAAAGGACCCAAGCTGAAGCAGTTTTTGAAGAACTGCAATCCATTGGAAGAAATCCCAATGCAGAAGTCCACAAAGGACTGTCTCCTATGGGAGGAACCCCATGCTGCAGGAGAGGAAGATGATGGGGAGGAAGAAACAACAGAGACAAAGCATTAGGAATCAATTGCAATCCCTATTTCCCATCCCCCTGCACTACCTGGGGAAAGTGGAGAGAAGGTAAAAAACTTGGTAGTTAGTGATGTCCTAGTTTCAGCTGGGACAGAGTTCATTTTCTTCCTAGTAGCTGCTACAGAGCTGTGGTTTGGATTTAGTAAGAGAATAATGCTGATAACACACTCATGTTTTAGTTGTTGCTAAGTAGTTCTTACCCTAAATCGAGGACTTCTTTTGTGTCCCATGCTCTTCCAGTGGGCGAAAGGCATATTCCATAGCACAGCATGTCATGACCAGTATATAAACTGGAGGGAATTGTCTGGGAGTCAGCAGTCGCTGCTCAGGGACAGGCTGGCACTGGTCAGTAGGTGGTGTGCAAGTGTACTGTACATAAGATGTCTGTCTTGGGTTTTGATCCTTTCTTTCCTTTTCATTACAATTCTTACTGCTGTTTTTATTTCTCTCATTCCTACACTGTTTAATTAGCAACAAATTAAATCAATCTCTCCGTGTCAGTTCTGTTTTGCCCATGATGGCAATTGGTGAGTGATCTCCCTGTCCTTGTCTTCACCCACAAGCTTTTTCACCTGTTTTCTCTCCTCGCTTGCTGAAGAGAGGGAAAGAGTGTGGCTAGGTAGTTATCTGGCAGTCAGTTGAGGTCAACCCACCACAACTATGTTATAGAGAGAAGTTCATTTAAAGCAGTAAGAACAAAGATGGAGGCTGGTCTCTTACAGCTCTTCACAAAATATTTGATAGTCAGAGACCAGTACCAATGGGTCCAATCCAGTACTGCTGCTCTTACTGTTTGTTGTTACTTTGGAACATGATGACATTTTTGGTGTCAAGTGCTAAAATTATATTTAGAGTCTTCTGAAAGCATCAGATACTAATCTATCATCCTTCTGGATCCAAATATTCTCTAAATGCGTCTCCATAATGCACTAAGTTGTCCTCGCAGTAAACCTGTGGAACAATAATGTTTCCAGTCCTGGATCACAGATGGGGAATAGGTTTCCTACCAAGATCAAAGGGGCAACCCGGTGTTGCACCAGCCCAGCAGAGCCTTGGTTCTGACTTCAGCATATCTCAGTCTACACTCTAAAGGGGCTCACCAGCCCTGTGTTGTAGGAGAGCTAGGGAACAACTCCCCATCTGTCATTGGACTATTGTAAATGAAATACCAATTTTTATTTTTCCATATATATTAATTTGTGGTTTTCAGCCCACATAACTCAGTGTAGCAAATGATAACAACAAAAACATTCCCACAGATGTGATAGGACATGAAGCAAGGATAGGAAGACTCAAAGCCTTAGAAGTAGATTGATATAGCTTTTAGAAAAAACAATTAAGTGAACTTTTAAAAAATTCTTAAATGCCAAATAATGATATCCATTTGTCTGGGATGATGACTTAAACGTCAAATCCATAGCTTGTTTGGAAAATTTAAGAAAAAAAAATGTATATATCAATTTATAGCTTCTGTCTCAGCAGGTGCATCTTAGGTTATGGTAATGTATATAATTTAAGTATGATAGCTAGTCTAAGGAAAATTACTTTATTGGATTTGTCAGTAAAGTATTTTACCCAGACAGTGTATGATTGCAGTTCAGTGTCAAAAAGGATGAAATTACTGTTCAAATTAATGAACTGAAAAAAATTGAAAATCAAAAGTCTGAATATTAAATACACTCATAAGAAGTTTCTTAAGATAGAAATTGAACCAGCTCTAAAAAATGAGCCATAATACTGTGACTGTAGCAACTGTCATTCCCCTAGGAAGCACACAATCAAATAAGTAAATCCGGAATGCCAAAGGGAAGGGAAGGTTTGGGAAGGTTTGGGAAGGGAAGCTTGGAAGGGAAGGGAAGGTTTGGGAAGGGAAGGTTTGGAAAGGGAAGATTTGGGAATGTTTGAGAAGGGAAGGTTTGGGAAGGTTTGGGAAGGGAAGGTTTGGGAAGGGAAGGTTTGAGAAGGGAAGGGAAGGTTTGGGAAGGTTTGGAAAGGGAAGATTTGGGAATGTTTGAGAAGGGAAGGTTTGGGAAGGTTTGGGAAGGGAAGGTTTGGGAAGGGAAGGTTTGAGAAGGGAAGGGAAGGTTTGGGAAGGTTTGGAAAGGCAAGGCAAGGTAAGGCAAGGCAAGGGAAGGCAAGGGGAAAATCCCAGTTGCTGGAAACTGGACATATGAGTCCATAGGACCACAACTCTTGTCCAGTTTGCCCCAGAACACACACATATGACAGGTCAAGACTCCCCTGGACCCCAAAAACCAACCCGACAGGAGTTTCACTCTTAGAGACAACTTGGGTCCTAACCCCATCACCTGCTCTCTGGCTACTTCAGTTTGATCTTGCCTGACTCTTACAAACCCTCATGAATACCCATGTCTGCTCCAAGGGGTGTACAGGAGTGGTGCACTCTTCCCTGCTCCCATCCCAGTGGGTACTGCTTGGTTTTGCTCACTCCTGTCTCTCCAGCCAGGGAACCTCTAGCCTCCATGCCAGCCCACCTGCCTGCACCCAGCTCCCACACTGGGTCTGGTTCTGAAAGAAATTTCCCATACTGCTCAAAGAAAAAGGGAATCTAATAGGTATATTGCAAAGCAGCTACTTGCAGATGACCAATACTTTTTATGCACTTTATCCCTATTTTCACACAGTTTTTCCTCCTCAAATTACCTTGATACCTCTGCTCCTGCATGTCTTTGTGCCCCTGTGCTCCTCTGGATTCATACAGATAGGCTTTTGATGGACTCATGTGTCCTGGAATGGGCCTGGGATTTTAGGATGTGCTTTTCTCACTGAACATCATGGTCTTCTCAAATCTCCATGGTGGGGTGTAAAGAAGGTTAACTGATTCTGCACAACACACTGGGCATCAATACTCCATATTTCTATATTTGAAATTTTTAAAGGTACAGAAAATTAAATCCAGTTCAGATTCAAGTAGAGACTTGGATGGGCAGGATGGGAAAAGTGACATAAGGAAGCGGGAACCAATACAGTACAAAACACTGCTTCCAAATCAGAGAAGGAAAAAAGATCCAAAGGAGTATGAAAAATAGCCTGGAAAATGCAAGAACCACTTTCTGTGTCTTTTTCTTTCATAACAATCCATAAAAGGTGTTAAAGAAGCACACTTGGCAAACATAAGTCCTCTGGTCTAGTTTGCTCTGCTGTTTAAATAAAAATATGCAAATATTTGTGTAAAGACTGATATGACTGTTAGTATATGTTTCTAACTATTTCAGCAGTTTAACTGCAATGTGATTTTAACCTGAAATAATTAATTTCTCACGAATAACAAATAATGACCTATGATGACTTAGGTCTATATCATTAACATTTGTTAAAGGACTTACAAATCTCCAGGTGGAAATTAGCAAAAGGTTTTTATAAAATACACATTACAACAGGTTTTTTTTCCTATATTACATTTTCATGTACATATTTACACTCACCTCATGCTGCTATTTATATTTTTTTTTCCCAAAGCAAGCCTATATTTTAATGACCTGAATACTAGGATTACATTTTTTTATTAGAAAAATATGCATTTATATGATAAAGATGTAAATATGCATTCCTGGCACATCTCCCTGCTCCAGTGTGGTCCTTCCCTTGGCTGCAGGGGGAAATCTCTGCTCCAGCAGGGCTCTCCATGGCTGCTGAGGGATGATCCCTGCTCTGTCCTTGCAGCCCCTCCTGCCCTCCTCCTCTTCCAGTCACCCTCAGGGTCCCTTTACTGCTGCTCCCTCCTCTGCTCTCTCCTCCTCTGCCCCTGCAACCTTTGTCCCTTTCTCAAAGAATTACTCAAATGACTCAAAAAACCCATATCACACCCTAAGTCATATAACATATCTGAAAAAGCTGCTATTTCATTTCCTGAACTTTAGAGAGACGTAGAATTATAGAATGGTTTTGGTTGGAAGGGACCATAAAGATAAAATCACAGAATCAGTGAGGTTGGGAAAGACCTCCAAGATCATCAAGTCCAACCCTTGACAACCTTGTCAACTAGACCAGAGCACTATATGTCACGTCCAGTTGTTTCTTGAACACTTCTAGGGATGGTGACTTCACCACTTCCCTGGGCAGCCTATTCCAATGATTGACAACCTTAGTGATTATCCAATTCCAAACTCCTTGCCATGGGCAGGGAAATCTTCCATTAGATCAGCCCATCCAAGAAGATCAACTAGTCTGCCCAACATGGCACTGCCTTTAGGTGTTCCTCTGAGCCAGCTGACTCCAACAGAGGCCAGGAACAAGACTGATAGCAGAAACAAACTCTCTGCTAGAAGACAACACAGAGTATGGTTGAATTGGTAAATATGACAAGTATTATAATCTAACCCTTGAAACTGCCTACCTGTCCTGTGGCGACGGTGAAAGGTTTCCATTGTAGGCACCACCCTCCAGGTGGGTGGAGGAGACAACAGAAAAACTTGAGCATCCTACTTGTGCTGGTGCTCCTTGAAATGGGAAAAGGCATGGATGTAAGATAAAAATAAAGGAACTTTTGTCTTTGGAGACTGATGATACATACAAACCAAAGTGATGCCTCTAACATTTGCGGGATGTCGATTTTGAAGAAAATCTGTGACCAGTTTGCTGGAAACATATGGTGCCTGAATGCCTCAGAGGGGATCTAGGCAGACGTTTCAGCAGTTGCAAATACAGCTTCTCATTATCACTTACAGTTTCACTGACTTTTATAATTGTTTGCATTCAGTGAGGTGCAACACTGGTGTACGTTCCTGCTTTTCCAATTAACAAAGTTTAAAAAGTTACATCAGTGTGTATGTTTATTAAGATATTTCACATTAATTAAAACTTGAAAGTGAAAGATGATTTTGCTCCCTTCTTCCCACATTTTTTTAGCAAAAATGTCAAAAAGGGAACACATTTTTTTCTTTGTTTGTTTTGCACTTTTATACTGCTCATTTTTCAAATAGATTTGATATTTCCCTTTCTCTTCCACCCATTTATTTTTTATTTAATATTTTTTATTTCTTTGTTTTAGAGACCAAAAGGAAAAGAAAAACTATTGGAGGGAAGGTGAAAATAGAAGAAAAAAATAAGAGAATATATGAATAAAAGAGAAGTGAGATATTAACACATAGATAAATAAAAACATTCAAAATTATGCAAATAAAATATAATTTGAGAAATATGATACTACACATATTTCAAAATATCGTTCTGTGCAACAACTATACAAAAATGTTCTCTACAGAAATTCTAAATACGCCTAACGCTAATGTGAGTATACATATTTCTAGTGGTCATGTTACCTTCTAAAAGAGCACTTTAGCATCTTCATTATTGTCATAGGATTTAGCACAATTAAAAACAATAAATGAAATTTAATCAGTGTTCATAAGCAATGAGATGAGCTAGTGATTATGCTAATACTGAAGAGGATTTTCCTGCCTTGTGTATATGCTTGATTAAAACAAACAAACAAACAAACAAACAAACAAAAAAAAACCAAAAACAAACAAACAAACAAACAAACAAACAAAAACCAAAACCAACCAAACAAAAAAACCAAAAAAACCCCAAAACCAAAAACAAAAAAAAAAAAAAAAAAAAAAAAGAGATCAAGTGTTCAAGACCATAGAATCACAGAATGGCTTGTGTTGGAAGGGACCTTAAAAATCATCTTGTTCCAAAACCCTGCCATGGGCAGGGACACCTTTCACTAGAGCAGGTTGCTCAAAAACCCATCCAGCCTTTCCTAGAACACTTACAGTGATGGGACATCCTTCTCTGGGAAACTTGTTCCAGTGTCTTACTGCACTCACAGTGAAGAATTTCTTCCTAATGTCCGGTCTAAGTCTACCCACCTTCAGCTTAAAACCATTCCCACTTGTCCTATCACTGCTTGCTCTTGCAAAAAGTCCCTCTCCATCTCTCTTATAGACCCCCTTTAGGTGCTAAAAGGTGCTATAAGGTCTACCCAGAGCCTGAAAATATGTGGATAAATAGTTGCTACCTCAAATGCACGACTTTGGCTGTGCCCTATCATATCCATCTAATAAATCAAGTGTAAAATCCTTTTTTTGTATAGAAAAAGGAACCTTAATATTTCCTGTACAGCAGAAAATATTAAATACATCTAAAAAGTTTGTTGCAAGACATCCTCCAAGTGGTTTGTTATATATAATCTGGTATTACATACCACCAAAATGCTCTTCTTTATTGCAGCTTTCCAACCTCATTAAAGACCTTTTTTTGGTTTGAAGGGAGTAGTTTTCAAAAATGAGCAGAGCAGCAAAAGTCACTTCAGGGACTCTGTGTACATAGTTGAAGTTTTTGGTTCTCACAAACTAGCCCTCCTATGCCCTATTCACCTTCATAGTTGAAATGAACATGGGGGATAGGTTAGAAGAGACAAAAAAGGGAGTGAAAATGCTGTTATTACTTTCATAGTCCCAAATAACTCTCTAAATGCTTCCCTATCTCTTCCTGCTACTGGCCTACACTGCAAATTCTCCCCCACAGGATCAGCCCTGCTATATATTGCCTTTTTCATTCAGGGAACTCAAAGTGCTTTAAAAGATATCAGTTTCAAGGCCCATTAAAATCAGTGTGCATCTTTTTCACTAATGTCAAGAGGCTTTTAATCAGACTTCAAATTACTCCCCAGCTTTAACAGAGTTCTGAGCTGTTTCTTTTCCACGACTACAGATTTCCTGCTTGAATCTCGTTTCCTGCCTCTCCTTCTAATCACCTTTTTAGGGCCCTTCTGTTGTTTCTCTCTCTTTACATTATATTTTACAACACTTCCCACTGCAGTGTCACCTGCAAGGTGTGCTCTGTCTTCCAGACCATTAACAAAGGCACTAAGTATAATGCCAGGCGAAAACTGCCTGTGATACCCCACAGACACACTGTAAGGAATGAGCTGCATTTGTCTGCTCCCCATAGGATTATACATGTTTTCAAAATCCCTTACTGTTGGCTCATCAAGCTCATTCAATTACTTTTTCCTCTGTATCGACAGAAAGATCTAACACACACGCAGACACATGGATATATGTGTCTATATCATATTCCAAAATTGAGAAAAAGTAGAGAAATGGTGTATTGCAGACCTACATACAATTCATTTTTTATACACATATAAAAATACATTTAATAGCACTGGCAGGTTACAGAATCCTGTTATATTTTTGATTGAATGCAGCCCTCACTTTGTATTTCAGTTCCATCAGTTAAACAGGCCACACTCATAATAACTCATGGAAAATAAAATATTTATTACACCCTAACTACGTGTTGTGGTTTAACTACAGCTGGCAACTAAGTACCACACAGCTGCTCACTCACTCCTCCCCCTGCCCCCAATGGGATAGGGAGGAGAATCAGAAAAAAGTAAAACTCATGAGTTGAGAACAGATTAATAATCTAAATAACAACAGCAACGACAAATAATAATAATAATAAGGAAAGAGAGAGAGGGCAATCAAATCCAAGGGAAACAGGAGACGCACAATTGCTCCCTTCCCAGTAATTAATGCCCACCCCCCCTGAGCAGGGATCGGTGGCTTCCAGCCAACTCCCCCTGGTTTATATACTGGGCATGATGTTCTGGAGTATGGAACATCCCTTTGCCCAGTTCAGGTGCACTGTCCTGGCCATGTTCCCTCCCAACTTCTTGTCACCTACTCACTGGCAGAGCATGGGGAACTGAAAAGTCCTTGGTTTAGAGTAAGTGCTACTGGGCAACAACCAAAATATCAGTGTGTTATCAACCTTATTCTCATACCGAATCCAAAATACAGGTCTGTACCAGCTATCAAGAAGAAAATTAACTGTATCTCAGCCAAAACCAGGATGCTACTAGAGGTAGAGAATGTTCTTTGTTTGGTATTTATATACTTCATATTCAGCTTTAATCAGATAAGAAGTCACATTACTGTTTACCACATTACTCAGTTAAATTTTGTATGGTACAGATAACTCATGTACTTTATTTTCTTATTTATTTGAGTGGGTGAAAAGTATCTGCCATTTTGCTAAGGCTTATCAATGCAAGTGACCCTCAGTATCCTAACATCGTGGAATAGCTGGCAGCAGAGAGGTTTGGGAGAATAGGGGTGGCATTATGGTCACAATATACACATATGTATGAACAGCCATATGGATACAGGTACAGAGGGATCTCTGCAGGGGCCAGCAGCATAAATCTGGCAGTGGATAGAGGATCCTTCACCTTTACTGCTGGCAGCTTTAGCCAGCCTGGTGTCGATAACTACTTTGCTCATCTTCTGGTTATCTGTGTCTGCTCTGAAGCTGAGAGAAATATCTCCCCACTAACTCTGCACTCTTTATTCAGTCAGTCCTGTGAGAACTTTCTGCATATGATCAGAAAGGGTAAATTTGGATTTAATCTCCACTATCCACCTCATCCATTTCTAATTTAGTTATATGGTTATTACATGGGTTGTGTAAGTAAATGGCAGCAAAGTATTCCCGCCATGTAATTATATTTTAAAATCCAAGTAATAGCAGTTACTTTTATTAGCAATAACAATTATCATCTCTCCTAGCATAGACTCAGATAAAGAAATTCCTTGTAATGATCTTGTAATGACAGTCTTACATCCATGTCATATTGACATGAATAATAGATTTAATGTCGAAAGGAAAATGATTAACTGCTTCTTCATTGAAGGAGCATGAATTTCTCTGTATCCTTGTACTTACGCTCAGGGATCTTGTCTCATTAACTGGAAAATATATTATAAAAATATAATGATTAGCAAATTCCAGGTTTAGCCTTTTAAACAATGGAAGTCCAGAAGAGGATTAAAAAAAGAAAAAGAAAAAAGAGCTGAGCTAATAAGGATTCAAGGCAGGTTTACAGAGACCGTGCAGAAGTAGAGACACTGAGTTAACTCCTAGGAAACTAGTATGTCTAGACTTATCAAAGGCTGCTGGGATCCTAAAAGCAGCAGAAATATTTCAATGAGGGCTTCCTGGCATCTAATGAGCCCCACCTCTCTGTGCACCTAATTAACCCTGACACAGCTCTGGTTATGCAGCTTCTGGTGGCAGAGCCAACTTCCCCAGCTGTACTTTAGGAACTCTAGTGGCTGAGTCCTCCTGCCCCACACAGCCTTGCCCACGGTGTCAGAGCCAGGGGACGTGTTGCATGACACTGTTTGCATGGAGTTTGTCACACAATAGGGCAGAATCTGATCCTGGCACAAGGAGTGCAAGGGGAGACCAAGCTCTGCTGTCTCAAAAGCATCCTGTAGAATTACAGGGAACTCAGTCAAGTGGAGTTTACCCTGAGGCATTTGGGTGCCTGCCCACTCATGAAATGAGGCACTGAAGTAGGTCTGTGTCTGCATCTGCATATATCAAGTTATTCTTTTGTTTGCAGAGGAGGCACATGTACAATCTGCTACCTCAGGCTCTGAAAATGAGAGCAGAGATGTGAGGTATACTCACGTGTAAAAGCAATTCTGGTGCTCTTAATAAGCGTTTTGGGGACTTTTCTTAGGCACCAAAGGCCAATGAGCACAGAAGGATTTGTACCCATATTCTTAAATTTTCTTAGTCTTAAAAACAGTGGTCACATCAAAACAGCCTGCTGGGAATGGTTCATGCCACGAGTTGATTTGTGCACTACTCATTAATTTCTTGAAAGAGTTGTACAGGATTCATGCAAAATCAACTCCACAATATAGATAGGACTTCCAGTCTTTAGGTTCATTTACTAGGATTCTTAAATTTTATAATGTAGTTGCAACCTGTGGTATCCTACATAACATACTTTTTTGTTTACATGTGTGGGTTTTTTTAAGTTGGATTTATAATCAATTCTCCCTTTTGTTTTCTTTCTGTTTTCACAAGAAAGAAGAGAACCCAGATATTGTAAAATCTGCTGAGTGCATTCAGTCTGACTTCATTCTCCAAATAAAGCAAACTGCACATACAGTTTCATGTGTTAATAAAAAAGGTGCTTAACTGCTTTCCACCAGCTAAACAGCACGGAATCATGTTTCAGAGATAGGAACCAAGGGGAATGACAAACAAGTGATGAAGCCTCGATACCTACAACTATCTGGGATACCTGCAGAGGGCATGAAAATATTGCACAGTGTTTGCTGGACACCCTCAGCTTTCTCATAGATGAGTTGCTCGACAGAGCAGTTACTCCAGGAGCCTTACATGGCACTAAATTTACCCGAGTAGTTCCCTTAAGAGATACTACTAGAAATGATGTGGACAGTCTTCCTGAAGAGCAAAAGCAGATGTCATGATACCATGAGCCAATTCAGTATTTAACAATCAAACCTTGGACAAGAAAACTGAAGTTAATATTACTCTGATTCCATCTCAAAAAGATATATTAACCTCATATGTAGCTAGCAGTACTAACTCTGATGTAGTGAGTGACATGAAAATGCCTTGTCCCAAAATTGTATCCCGGGCTGAATCAAAAGCAGCATGTTCAGCAGGTCAAGGGAGGTGATTCTGTCCCTCTATTCTGCTCTGGTGAGACCCCTCCTGTAGTGCAGTGTCCAGCTCCGAGGTCCCCAGCACAGGAAGGACATTGACTTGTTGGAGCAAGTCCAGAGAAGGTCACCAAGTTGATCAGATGTCTTTTACATTGTTTAGATTCTATTCTTTAGCACACGTCATGTATATATGAAGTCTTACAACTCTGAAATGCCAACAATTTCTGCCTAACACAACGAATAATATGGAAATCACGGAAAAAGAGATGCCTACTTTCCTTTGGGACATGTCTGTGTGTACACTAATGCAGAAAAAAACTCACGTAATTTGGCTGTTTCCTAGAATACATAACTTAATACTGTATAACTCAATGTAAAATATAGTGTATGCTTTCTTAAACAGCATACAGAAAGTTGAAAATTGGAGCATTTAAAGAAAAAGCCTGCGATGTCACTATTTTTGTTTTATGAAATTCTTATATAAGTTTTGAGCCATATTTTTAAACCCTGTTGGCACTATTTCATTTAGGAAATACTTCACTATCATCAAGTCTTCATGTGTACACATAATTTCATCATTGTAATTGTTCTCATAATGGTAACATTTGAACAAGCTATAAGATATAATCACTTTATTAGAACTGCATACATGCTAAGTGCAAGGGATAGAGACTAAGATTACTCTAAGTGCATACAGCACAATATTGAAACATTTTTTCCGTACATCACTTATCTATAGCATTTAAGCTACAATGTTAGACTTACAGAAAGGAGTGTAATATGGGGGACAGTGCAGAGCTGTTTTAATTCATTTTACTAATACTTTAATAACAAAACTTATTGTGGGGTTAATATTTCGCCTCATCTGAAGCAAATGGTGAAATCCCACCCAGCAAAGCTCCTGCTGCAATCTGTGCAAGCTGTATTTGACTCCCTCCCAGACGTGTTCACTTAGGAATTTGGCTCCCAGTGTCAGTGGAAGTTTGCCTGCCTGTGTGCTGGGAAAGAAAGTGGGAAAATCTTCAAGATATGGCCTCGGGTTATCAGCAGTGAAGTCTCTGCAGTACCTTTGTGCCTCTGAACTTTAATTTTGCTGAAGCTAAGTAAGGTTCACAGACCTGGCACTGGAGCTGAGCCAAGTCTAGTAGTCCTAACATTAGCAAAGTTCTCATCGAGGCAGAGGAGTTCCATCTGATTAAAAATTTCAGGGTCTGGCCTTCTATCTTTTAACTTTGTATGTGTTCACTAACCTGTGCTCAGGAAGTGTAGGGCTGTAAGATCTCAATCCCTTCACTGAGCTTCAGCTGAAATAAATGTGAACAGCTCCCGTGGCTTGAAATATAGGACATAATTTGAGAGATGTTTTTGAATTATTTTTTTGATATAAGGTAGCCCAGCACTGCAGATACAGAAACCTTAAAATCAGAGCTGTTTTCAAATAAGCTGCTTTCCTCACGTTGATTGGGGTTGGATTGGAATGTTCATTTTTGAAAAACTAATGAGGTTAATCATGTCCAGATCCAAGGATCGCATCCTCCTAGAAAGGACAAATCAACTGGTGATGAGGTCTTGTTCCAAGGGATAAGTGTTTAAACAGACTTTATCTTGTTGCCTTAGCAAGTTTTTTAAATACAAAGTGTAAAAAACAGCCTTGCTGTTCCTCATGGAGAGATGGGGACACCAATGGAAAAAAACCAGAATAACAGGAAACCTTTTAAATTTTGAAGAGATGTGAGTTGTGCTCTCATTCCTCTGAGAGGGACTATCTTTGTCTTGGTTTTACTTTGGGGTTTTCTAAAAAGAATAGTCAAAAAGTATAAATTAAACATCTTTCCAAGGGGCACAATGTTCTCACAATATTAACAACTTCTGTACATCTTTTGAAATTATTTATTTAGAACCTTGTGCTATCCCAAGTCATTTTTCACTATTTCCAAATCCAGAAATGTATATTTAACAGCTTCCTGCAGTCCTTCAAAGGATGCTACCCTATCCCTGTTTTATACATCACCACCAAGACTCAGTGGTAAATGTACTTTCTTGTTAACTAGACCATGATTGAATTCTTCCATCTCTTTCTTGATTTCTGTCTGTCCATGACATATCTGTCATCTTTATCTGTGAGTGCTGTCATTTGGGGTTTTCTGTTGCTCAGATGATATTTTTTTCTTTTGTTGCCTCTATTTTATTCTTTGACCTCTTGAAGTGTTTTCTTGTTGTACGGCATGAATTATTCTGGTAGTTTCAAATGAATAGTTTTGCCAACTTCAGCATATTATAATTTCTTGCTTGAATGCTGGTAGTTTTTGTATCTGTTATTTTCTATTGCTTTCTCAAGCCCCTTGAGATACTTTTTAAGTCCTTTATATGAGTTATCCTCACTTCATTGCTCTTCTTTTTTATTACTTGGTCAAACACTTTTCCAAAACGCTGCCCAACTTTTCACTGACAACTGAAGTGCATGTGGCTTAGAGTTCTTCAGACTCTGAAAAATATCATTCTCAGAGTAGCAAGAAATTCAATTTTCTCTTTCTTGTTGCTGAAAAACAGTAAGGAGAATTATTTTTCATTTTAATTGTAAAAGGTTTGATCACGATGACCGGTGTCATTTGTTAACTCACACCGTGGCGAACAGCACAGGACATGGCTATGGTACCTTCAACCTGTTTAAATACCAGTTTGAAAAATGACAGAACTTTACCAACAGCATTGCTACCTGTCTTCTCTACATCCAAATGTATATTCATTTAAATTTTCACATAGTCCTCAAAACATCATGAAAAATTGCATGATTTAGATGAAAAACTATTCTTATAAATCTGCTCAAGACCATGCACGTTAGGTCAAAACTATTGATGGTTGGTTGCATGGTGGGTAAAATCAGTCCTGATGCTGAAATGAATGGTATTATTGAAATCAAGAGAGTCCAATCTGGAATTAATTTGATTCCATATATAGTTTGCCTGCCTATGTGCTGGGCTCAAAACCTTCTGAAGCCAAGAGTTTAACCTACTTTTGAAGCCAGCAGAGGTATCAAAAATAAAACTAACATCTCAGCCCTCTGCATACCACATTCAAACCCCAAACAGAACTTGCTGTTGCTATAATGTTGGTACTTAAAAACAACAAAAAATCTCAGGCTGTCTTCTATGTGGTTTTCAGCATTTTATCCCACATATTGGGTTTTGTTGTCTTTCTTTGGACAGACCTACTGGATCTGGATTGTGAAATTGGTGAGGACCAGGTTATGTACTGCATATTTACAATTATGAAATGTTATTCTGAAGAAATAAATATTCTTGAAAAAATATAGCAAAACTAAACAAAAAAATCCACAAGAAAAATAATAAAACAGATTCAAACCAGCTATGCCTCTGGTCCAGTGTTTCACATGAATCCCCATTCATATTGAATGATACATATTCATATTATATATACAAGATGCCATTAAATTTTACAAGCAATTTAACGGGTTGTGTACATTGCACATCCGTAGATATTTTCTGGTAAGGCACTGTTTTCAAAAGCATGAGACTTTCCTGACTTTAATCATTAGTCACAATCTGATTTATGATTCAGCTGAAATGATCCATCTGTTTCTGAGAGCTAAACAAAAGAAATGCAAAAGAAAATAAGGTATTATTTTGCTCAGAATAAAACTCTTACAGCGGCTTTAATAAAGAAGTACTTCACTTTTTGTAGTGTGCATTCTGGAGATAGTGAAAGAATATTGCATGCCTACAAAAATTAACCCAAAGGTGGGTATGTTGTCCTGAAATTTCTCTTTGCCTATGTTTGCGTTTGATTTTTATCACATATTTACATTAAAATTTCAGTGCATTAAGAGACTGCTGCAGATCTAAACTGCAGGAGGTAAGGAAAGCCATATCTGCTATTGTGACCCTCCTCTGTCAGGAGTTACAGGAATGATGAGAAAATGAAATTTATATTCATGCAATATGACAAAGATGGGTGAAGAGGAGTCAGGGAAAGGTTGGGAGCAGAGATTAGATTTTGCTGAAAGAATGGAACTCTTCCAAATCACCAGCCCTGCATATGCAATGTGCATCTTATTTAGAAGTCCAAGCTCCCACTGCAGTCAATGAGTGCTCAGTTCAGTTGATCACATATCACAATTTTCTACCATTAGTCACTGCCCAAAGACATCCACATTAGGCTACCAGGTATGACCCAATACCTGGATCTACATGGTAGCTCCATGCCCTTCTGGAGCAGAAACTAAACATTGGTGATGGATGTCCTAGAGCCTGACAAATGGTCTAGATGAAAATATTTTTATTTGAGGAGCTAAACAATGATTTAGAGATCTTTCCTTATTAGCTACTGGAGTGCTGAGAGCTGCTCAGCTGATTAGACAAAGGAGTTTAGATTTAGTTGCCAAAATATAGACACATAGCACCTTTTGAATTCTTTAGGTTAACCATGATCATAAAATGGAACATCCATGTGGGATCAGAGACTCCTGTGTTCCTGGAGAAGTTTTTCCTTGATGCACCAGCTCATGGAGGGGCATGATACCAGTTTAAAGGACAAAACTTTGTTCTAGTATGGATATTTATTCCATAGAATAGGAGAGATGATGAGATTTTCATTGTTTTCCAGTATTAATTGTACCTCTTCAGTAGAAGAATGTGAAGGTGTAAAAACTGAGTTCTCAAACTATGGGAAACAATTGAAAAGAGGTTTTGTGAGGGTTTAATTCAGTCCCTGTTTAGTTGTTTTTCAGTATAATGATAGAATTTTTAATTACCCTGGAGATTGTCTGCAATATAGAGAGATAGATACGCCATTTGTTCCTCAAAAGTGCACCTGCTCCTAAGAAAATTTAAATCAAGATGCCCAAAGATCTCATAATCCAGCCATGTGAATCGACAGTGTAAACAGCTCAGTGACATGGGGACCAGGTGAATGTGTAAATCCAGAAAACATCAATAACTTTTTTGGAAAGAAACCTCTTCCTCATCTGAAAACCCACAAGTAGAGTTCTGTGTTCATATAGAACACTGCCATTCATGCACTTAGTTTGTCTTTTATGATAAAACATTTGTCCTTATCTTTTCATTTTGAATTCCCACACTGTTCTTTGTCCTTACTTTATCTGGTGGTGGTACTCTCATCAGGGAGCAGAAGATTAGAGGCTGAACATATGTCACATTTTACGTTAATAGCTGAGGTCTCTTTAAACAAAGCTGATATGTATGACTTTATATCTTCCTTTACCTTTGCTTCATACAGTGCAAAAATATCCAGGATACCCACAGAGCTTTGCTGTGTGTGAGAACTCTATGTTCTGTCAAAATAAATACAGAGGAGCTGTGCAAGCTTCTGAAGGATAAATCAGAGCTCTTTTGAGAGCTGTTTTGTTTCTAACCCCTTGATAACTCCCTCAGTGGTTACCAAAGTACCTAAATGAATGAGAGCTATATCGAGATGCGCCTGTTTTAGCTGCAGAAAATGTAGATTTAATCCACGAATAAGAGGCACCAACCTATATAGGCTTTAGAGGTTCTGTAAAGGACACTGGCTAATCTATGAATAACTCCCCAGGACTCACATTCTAGATAGCCACCAGGGAATCAACTGAATTGGCTCTTATTCCATTCAAACTGAAATTCTGACAGAGCTATAAGAAGCCTAGAAGCAGAAAGGATTTTTAAAGAAATAGTAAAAGGAACCGCAGGTTAGCTGCTTAATGCTTACATTTCCAGCCTTCTGTCATGTAGATGCTGCACTTCTACTATGAAGGGAAAAGGGGAAGGAAGGAGGGGGCAGGGAAGGTCTCTGGAACAGATGCCAAAACACCATTAGACTTTACAAGATGTCTTGACTCCCCAGTGGACTCTGATGGTAGTTATGGAAGAGGTTATGTCACCATTACCCTGACCTTCTGTTGCTGTGTTGAATAGAGTGACCTTGAAAAGTCTTTGAACGAGAAACTGTGTTGGTTGTTTCTTGCCTTGAGAAAGTCATGGTTTCCATGAGAAAAACTATAAACCTGTCAATTTTCAGATGCAGAAATCCTGGAGACATACGATGGGATTTAGGTAACCACTCTGCTTCTGTCACTGGATGCTTGTGTCAATGCGACCTGTTTGCTATGTGAAATGTGAATTGTAAAACAAGAGATGCACAAAGAAATCCTCTTTTCTTTTTTCTCTTCCTTTTTTTTTTCTCTTTTTCTCTAAGGTGGAAATACAAGATCTGTAGAAGGATGTAGATTTGCTTAATTTATAAATAGTGATTTCTTGGTTGATATTACCTAGTTCCTGCCTGCAGAAAACAACATTGGTGTGTTTTTCTTTTTTTTTTTTCAGTTTTTGTTCACATGCTGCACAATATTTTGTTGATGAAAATTTCAGAGCATGTTGTACTGCACAGACTTGGCATCAACATACTACTGAATGCTGAGACTACCTCATATAAGGATATCCATTTCTAAAAAAGAAGGTCGTTTAAATCTATAGTCAATCAAGAAAATGAACAAGTGCATTTAACAAGCAGTAGGAGGATGTTTAATCTACAGTGAAGAAATATAATTTTCAGTCATTTAAAGCCATACATCTGTTCTGTTAAGCTATGAAGGACTGATTCTCTTCTTACTTAATATGAAATAAGTCAGGAGTATAAAGGTTTAAGTGTGTTGGCATATACCAGTGTAAAATCAGGATTGAGGGAAAAATATTCAGGGCCCCTCATACTATGGCCGCTATCTTCCCAAAATACATCAAAACGTATTCTGACTTCAAAGAGACAAATGGTAGGTAATTGTGGTGAGTTGAGCTTAACAACGTGCCAGTTACACTCCCCTTCTCAGCTGGACAGGAGTGAGAAAATACAATGAAAGTCTTGTGGGTCAAAACAAGGACAGGGAGAGATCACTTACCAGTTACAATCAGAGGTAAAATGGACTTGGGAAAATTAATTCAATTTATTACTAATTAAATCAGAGTAGCGTAATGAGAAATACAATCAATTATTTAAAACACCTTCCCTTCTTCCTGAGTTAACTTTGCTCACGATTTTTCTACCTCTTTACCCACAGTGGCACAGGGGGATGGGGAATGGGGATTGTGGTCAGTTCATCGCATGTTGTCTCTGCTACTTCTTCCTCCCCATGGCAGGGACTATTCACACTCTTCCCCTGCTTCAGCGTGGGGTCCCTCTCATGGGAGACAGTCCTCCATGAACTTCTCCAATGTAAGTCCTTCTCATGGAGTGCAGTTCTTCATGAGCTGTTCCAGTACAGGTCCCTCCCAAAGAGTGGAGTCATTCCAGAACAGGCTGCTCCAGCGTGAGTCCCCCATGGGGTCGCAAGTCCTGCCAGCAAACGTGCTCCAGCATGGGCTTCCCGTCGGGTCTTAGCCTCCTTCAAGATCCACCTGCTCTGGCATGGGATCCCCCATGGGCTGCAGGGGCACAGCTGCCTCACCATGGTCTTCACCATGGGCTGCAGGGGAATCTCTAGTCCGGCACCTGGAGCACCACCTCTCTCTCCCTCTTCTCTGACCTTACTGTCTGCAGGGCTGTTTCTCTCACATATTCTCTATCCTCTCTCCAGCTGCAGTTTCACAACATTCACCCTCCCCATTCTTCTTAAATATGTTATCTCAGAGGAGTTATTACCACCACTGAGGGGCTCAGCCTTGACCAGTGGTGGATCCATCCAGGAACCAACTGGCATTGACTGCCAGACATCATGGAAGCTTCTGACAACTTCTCACAGAAACCACCCCTGTAGCTCTCTGCTACCAAACCCTTGCCACACAAACCCAATACGAATTATATTTTTCTCCTCATGTTCCATTATGAAGAATGTTAATACTAGGTAACGTAGGTAGCAGAAAGAAGAAAATCTGATTATTGCATGACTGATTAGAGCAGGAAACATTCTTAGTAAATTCCTAAGTGTTATATGTGCTGATTTGAAAAACTGGAGGAAATTAATTTGGAGCAATCATTTCTAGCAACAGACAAGGCACAGTTCTGCCATGGCAGGACAGCTGGCAGCTGGGAGGATGTCGGTAATTCAGTGCCAGTCTGCAACAGCTTTCTTTCATTGAAATTGAGGTGTTAAAACCAAACTGGATATTCAATAGGGAATGCAAAATATGAGCATGTCATTGTGTTTGTCGGCAGCACAAATGGAAATGTGGATATGCTTCCCAGTTATTGTTGATTTCTTTTCTCATCACTGAATGAACAAAACCATTTTAGTAATCATCATGTCTGGAGGTATCTCTCTAGAATCTTCCCAATTTCTTTTACCTTACAGACCCTCTACCTCTCTATTGAAGATGATGCCAATATTTTGGTATTTGCTATTGCAGGCTGTCTTTATTCCATGCAGTAGAATTCTTTTCCATTATTCAGTTTTGTGTAAATAAGCCCCCAGAATGTAAAAAATTGTTGTGCTTCCTTTTAGGTTACACTTGCTAGTGGTGTAATCAAAACTATATAAGAGCATTAAATATCAAGAGTTTTTGTACACAGATTAGAGGTAATCTTGCTGCACTCTAATCCAAACCCATTCTGGTGATTTCTGCTGGTCTCCTTTGCATTTTAAATCGATTTCAGCCTGTCTGGTGCTAGAGTGTGGTTCCACACTGATGAACTGCTCTAACGTGTAGCCCCTGTGGTACTTATGCTTGAACAGACATAAATATCATGTAAGATACCTTGTCCAACTGCATGTGAGGCATCTAGAAACAGTTTCCCCAGCTTTAAGAAAATGACTAAAATTTTTAAATTCCATAATAAAGTTTAAAATCTCGTGCACCTTTTGTAGCTTATTTTCAAAATAATGTAGTTTCTTGGAGAAAAAATTTACTTCTTTATAAAACACTCAACTTAGAATCTCTGGATCCACCACAAATTTGTATTGCTTCCCACTGTCCTGTCCATTAGTCTTGATCCCACAGTAAGTCCTATATTAATTTGACTTTACTAGAATGAAGTGCTAAAATTATGAGCATTAGGCTGAACCGGAATATTTCTAGCTTTAACGGAGGACTCAAATTGCCCACACGTATGTATTTAGTGGCATTTTAGACATCTGCATTTGCCATCACCAGGTGCTTCAGAAGCATGTAGTTCTGGTATTGTATCCATCCACTGTATCATCCATACTTCAGAAATATTTGGGTACCTCATATAACAGTAGTAACTTACTTATTCAGGAAGATAAATTCCATCTCAAGCATATGTAATATAGATTATCTTCATTTCAGTCAGTTATGGAGGTGTTGTTGCAGTTAGTGTAGATCTTGTCTACAGTCATTGAAGTTTAGATATAATTCCTCTAAACAAAAGTAAACCTTGGGGCAGGAATTACATCTCAGATACCAAAAGCTGTAAGAATTAGCTCTCTACAGACTATGAATGAAGCCAAGAGTGGTCTGCCCGACTGTAGATCTTCACAGTACACATCTATCTATAGCCAGAGGAATATCTCACCTTTTTTTAAAGTCAAATTCACTGAAGAGGCACAGGTGCTTGTGATCATTATCCAGAACCCAGCTCCCATTCTGAGGTATCTCTTTCTTTTGACTGAATATAAAGGGAGCCAGGTGGTTTGATTCAGGTGGTCACACATGGCCTTCTAAAACCATCAAAGGTGCTCTGTGATATCCAAAATACCTACAGAGCTGCTTTGACACAAGATCTGTGAAGGATCTGACCACTTGTTTGGTGGTCAGGTAAAGTACAACAAGGCACTTCAAACAATGCCAGATAATTCCATACAGCCCAAACTGTCTGAGCTAAGTGTCTCGTGTTTAGGTAGAGCGAAGTGGCCCAAAAGCTGCAGATAGAGCTTGTTCAACACAACAAGAAACCCTGAGGTGAACCTCCTCTGTTACAGTCAATGTTATTAAGTGGTATCTGTTTTCAGACTGTAACTCTTTCTGGCAGTGTGTGCATGCAGACATATATTGTAATATGGCTGCTTTTGATTACACAATTACAACGTTGGTGCCATTTTCTGTCCATATTTTCAGCACTTCAACTTTCTCCTTCCTTAATTGATCTGAACTGCCAATTAAATAAGATGTCTTTTATAAGCTAATCAACTGGCAGTACTAGCTTTTCTCCAGCAGAAAAAATATAGTCATTTTTGGTTTTGAGAATCATATAATGTGTCTCAGGGTTGAAGAATTCTTACATATATTACCTTTAATTGATTAACTGAAATTTTCATTGGCCTCTGTTGGCCTCCATCAGTTACCTTTCTTATCTCCTTGAACATTTTTTCACAATATTGTATATAATTAATCAGTCAAAGTAACTTTAAAATTAAGAAAAGGGCTAGCAAATGGGTTTGTTCCATAAAACAAGCAGCAATGGGAAAGATGTAGGTCTTTAGAAAGCACATGAATCTACAAGAAAAGGTAGGTTGATTATTTCCATTTATTAAATCCACTAGAAATCATTTATGACTAGCACACTAAAGATCATCTAGTTCCAACCCCGCTGCCGTGGATAGGGACGCCTTCCAGGTTGCTCAAAGCCCCATCCAGCCTGGCCTTGAACACTTCCAGGGCTGTTCCAGTTCATGACTGTTCCAGTGCCTCACCACCCTCATAGTGAGGGTGTGCATAAGTGTTGCATTTTGTAGTGAAACAAAGAATAAGCCTGTGTGTATATCCAGATTTGCACAGCAGACAAATGCAAGGGGGTATCCAACATTATGCACATTAAGTCCTTTGGAAGATTAGCGATCCAGTTCTAAATCCTCTTTTATCAGGGTTTTTACTCAATTTTTCATCTCTGGATTTATGTAAATGTAATAGTGAGTGGGGGTTTTTTTTTGGAGCTGATGAAGACTGACACCAGCTGAACAGAATTTACTGTATGAGTACTGGGCACTACTGTAATCTCAAAATTAACAATGTTTAACTTTGTTTTTCTTATAAAAGGTAGAATATTATTTTTTCTATTTTCTCCCCTTCTTAACTGTATATGGGAACAGAGCTTTAGTATCAATCATCATTTAAAGTTATTTAATTGAATAGTGTTTATACATTTGATTCCTTAACAGGCAGGAAAAATTATCATGGACTAAGGCATTCTTAATTGAATGAAGATTAAGAAATTTATGTAAATATATGGATTTAATATATATGGAGTATGTTCTTGGTTTAAACAGAAAACAGAAGAAGAAAAAAAAGAAACAAGGAAAAACTGAAATATTGAAAAGAAAGAGGGTTAAGAGTCAACTTTCTTAACATTTTGTATATAATTAAGAGATTATGTAATTCACTATACCATTGCCAGATATAAAAAATATTAAGGGTAGACCATTATGTCCCTACTTGGTGATCATGGGCCTAGTGAGAAAGTCGCATTTTCAACTCTTCTCAGCCACTTGCTGCCACTCTCTGTTTGTAGTTGTCCAGTTTTTATTCTGCCACACTCACTGCAGCCACAGACACAACCACGAATTCTGAGCATAGTGAGTTCCCCAACCAGACTGTTGTTGACCTAAACAAGACCTAAACAAGACCTAAACATTAGTAACAACTGCATCTTGTTTGAAAACCGATTCAGACCAACCAAATCCAACTGTTTCATTTGAGTCAAGCTTAAATATTCCCCTAAGACCATAAACTAAACTGACTATGTGGCATTACTGAGCTATTTTCAGCTTTTCTTTGTGAAAATAAAAGGCACTCCAGCACCAATAGGCCTGCTACTCCCTGGCTGGTTTTGCACAGCTGACTGACAAAGCCTCAGCATGGCAATCTCCTGGCACACTCAAAAGGAAATGCAATGATAATTTGCTTCTGATAATATGTATTGCTTTACTGCTTAGCTTCCATGGAAATTTCCTTTAAATTACACACCCCAAACTCTTTCTTTCTTTAAAAATTAAGACTTAAATGTAAACATAAAGAATATCTCTATTTGTTAAAAATGCTGAAGAATAACCGGAGGGTGTATTGTTGCAGGCAGCTAATTGGTCTGATTTTTAATACACATATGCATAACTGATTCTAGGTTATGGCACAGAATAGTGCAAATTCAGGACCAAAGATGCATGCTCCATCCAGGCAGGATGTGGGTATTTTTAAGTGTAATAAGATGAATGAAACACATTATTTTGGACCTACTCTATTGCGCTTCTGGCCAGAGGCTACAGCTTCTAATAAGAGGTTGATGGTATGTGTTCAGTTTTAAAATAACTCAATTCTCTTGATCTGCAGCTGGAAATCATCTAGGCTTGACTCAAATTTTGCATTTCCCCTTGTTCTGCTCCCTTCTGCTTTTTATCTAGAGCTTCAGAAATGGGTTGCTCTGGCTCAGCTGGTATTGTAGGAGAACAATAGAAAGGTCCCATTGTATGGGACAACTCAAGGAGATATCACATGCAATGTAAATAAATAATGCAAAGCAAGACCACAGCTCCTGCTGGACCTGAATTAAATATTATTGTTATCCCCAGTCTCATTGGTAGCTCCTCAATTTAATTAGAAAACAAACTGCCATTTCCACTGGTGTAAACACATATTCATACCCTCAATATTATTACAGTAAGTTCTGATTCTCACAGATGTAGCTGGGAATAGAATATAATTTAATTTGATAGTTCCCACTATGTTTTTAATTGCAAAAAGAAGGTCCTTGGTGCTTCTCTTTCTTAGCTTTTTCTTAAGGTATTTCTATTAAAGGCAAAATAAAAAAAATAGATCTAAATACTCTGCTCAGCTATTCAGAGAGACCAAATTCTTAAATCTTAGACTGAGTTGTGATTTTTTTCTACATGCAGTTCAACTATATAGAACAAAAAAAAGCGTGTTTCATATATTTTTATTGGTGTTTAAAATAGTCAGTAAATTATGGACTAAATCCAGCAAGAATAAGTGAAGAGTAAATCAAAAGGTATCTCCAACTTCACCTACTGAAATAAAAATATTTTTCTTTTTTTCCAGTGTCTTACCAGAAATAAGAGGTAGACTAAAACACATTTGTTATGTGCTTTTCTGGATATATTCAACAACAGTGAAGAAGTTTTTTATTCAGATGTATGCTAAAAGCATGCAGAGAAGCCTTTATTAGTAATTGTTAATTGTTAATTAGCTGTTAATTAAGTTTTTTATGAGAGCTGAATATAAAATACATTGTATAACCCTAAATAGATTTTCATTTCCATAAATAGTCTTTTTGCCGTGATTTTTGAGGCTGAAGATGAGAAGGCTCAGGAAGATCTTTTCAACCTGTAGAATTACTGATGATGCGAGTAATGAAAGTGGAGCCACACTTTTCTCAGTGAGAACCAGTAAGAGTACAGGAGCCAATAAACACAAACAACATAGAGGAAATTGTGTTTAAACACACGAAAATACTTTTTACTGCTTGTGTGGTCAAACACTGGAACAGGTTGTCCAGGGATGCTGTGGAATCTCCATCAGGAGATATTGAAACCCACCATGATGTGGCCCTGAGCAATCTGCTCTAGCTGCCCCTCAGTTGAGCTTGAGATTAGACTGGGTGACCTGCGAGTGGTGCCTTGAAAAATAAAAATATTGAAAAAAAAATCTCTTTTGTTAAGACAAAGTTAGCAAGGGTTGAATGGAAGTTTCTTTTACCTCTGCAACTTTCACTGCTAGTAGCAAAGTCATGGCTAAGACAAATGTCTTTTAATAACAGTACTTCAACATTGTTTTCTGGAAGAAGAACTCATGTCGGAAAAGGCACAAAAAGTAATTATCTTCTGACCACTCCTGTTTCTTTTTTTCTTTCAACAACTCATCAAGATATTGCATATACCCCCACTCCCATGGAGAAACAAAGTCTGTCCTTGTTCATTTAATTAAATGTCATTTTAAATGAAGCAAACAGTGAGAGCTCAGAGAGACTGGGGAATCTTGTCTGGTAAGTAAACTTGTATTTTAAAACGGTTATTTCGGAACATATGGGCAGCCTAGCTTACAAGGGCTAGAAAATATGCCTGGACATGCTGAGAAACATGGGTAAGCATATTTAATACCAACAGCTCTTCAGTGATTATGTCTCTTCCATCCAGAGTACTTTCCTTCCATTTTCCTATCCTTTCTGCTCTTCTTCAGGGGCACAACAGGAACAGTGATATTCTAAAATGTACAGCACTGCTCTTGCTGTCCCAGAGCCTCTGTAAAGATGTCTGAAGTTGGTGTCATGGTTTAATACCCTAGCTGGCAACTACATGCCACACAACCACCTCCTCACTCCTCACTGGGGAAGAGAATTGTAAAGAAAAGGTAAACCTTGTGGGTTGAAATATATTAATAGTAATGATGCACAATAGAGTCGCTCATCACCCGCTCACCAATGCCCATCCCATTCCTGAGCAGTGATTAGCCCACCATGGCCAACTCCCCCCAATCCTTACACCACTCTCCATCACACCACTGCTCTCACACCTCTCTCCCCTCACACACTGCTCTCCCCTGTCACTGCTCCACCCTGACACGGCTCCCCCCTCACACCCCACTCTCCCGTCACACCCCACTCTCCCTTCACACCCTGCTCTCCCCTCACACCTCTCCTCCCTCACACCACCGTCTCCTCACAATCCACTCTGCTCTTGCACATGATTTTTCAAGCTATGGAATATCCCTTTGGCCAGTTTGGGTCACTTGTCCACGCTTCCCACCAGCTTTTTGTGCAGTCCCTCGCGTAGCTGAGCATGAGACACTGAAAAGTCCTTGATTTCGAGTAAGCACTACTTAGCAGCAACTACAACATTGGTGTGTTATACATGATATTCTCATACTAAATCTGAAACACAGCCCTGTACCATCTAATAAGAAGAAAATTAACTCTGTCCCTTCCAAAACCAGGACACCTGGTAATATAGATTCTCCTCCAGCAATGATTCAGAACACCTGGTGCAAGCCCATGTGCCATCCTGGAACCTGTTGTAAAATCAGGCTCGAGCTTTTTTTTTTTTTTTTTTTTTTCTTAATGTAGAAGGCCTCATGTATTTCAGTAATGGAAAGAAAAACAACTAATGGAGAGATAACTGTGTATATCTCTGATGTAAGTATCCTGCCTAAGACACTAAGGTACTGACAGTGCATTTCCAAGTTTGATATGGGTTTTAAAAGAAACCATAAAACCAGGAAGGAACTATATTAGTAACTCTGAAGAGTGAAGATAGGTAAGATATTTCCAAAAGATCAGAAGTTGTTTCTTTTGGTAAAACCATGGCCATGTCAGAGATCACAGGGTAACACAGTGCAGCTTGTGATCTGTCCAGATCTGATGCTCATTTGCTGAAATTACTATTGTGGATCAATACTTTTTATGGTTGCAAATTATAAAACTTACTTTGCTTTGGCAGTTCCCACTTCTCACCACCAGCAGAAGGTAGGAGAACTAGACCTTTAAACTACTGTTTCTTGATACACATCTGCCACCAAGGCAGTTAATGCCACCCTAATAGTTGAAAGCTGTTCACAGAACAGGTGGAAAGCCAAGATTAAGATTAAAGATGGACTGATCAGGAAATTATTTATCATGATTCATGACTATAAAGATGAACTTACTGAAGATCCATAATTAACTATCGCATCCCCCAAGCAGAACCCAGATCATTTCAAGCTGCTCGTGTAAATCCTTGAGAGCTCCTTTGAACAGGCTGTGGTCAAAGCCTCAGGACAGGTTTTTCCTGATTCTACTGTCACTCCTGCCACCAAAACTGTACTGCTGCTCCTACTAACACAGTGATAGTAGTACTACATGTTAGTAGACAGATGTAGCAGCAATATTGATAGGTGGGAGCAAGAAAACAATAGTTTTCTAGGTCTAGCTTCACAGGGGGTGGCACTACGAGGGGTAAATAGATTCTGTGAGGCCTGAGAGGAGGTGAACTTAGAAGGATAAAAAATTACAGCAATTTGTTCCATGAATCTACAAGGATTATTTCCAGTCACACCATGACACGCTTGCATAATTTGTGATTGAGCATAAGCTGGTCATGATTTTTATTATATTTTTGAAAGGGAGAAAATGTTTTCACAGTGGGACCAATGCAATAGGATTGTAGATGCACACATGCTGTCTGTGATAATAAGTACTCAATAAAATATGAATATGGATGACTTAAGATACCACTCTTGCATACGAATGAAGGCAAAGAAGAGGCAGAGGATGACACAAAGAAGCATATTTGTACCCATAGTGAAGTCAATGGTAACTTTACTGTTGTTTTCAATGCCAGAACAAATCACCAGACCCCTTAAAAAAAAAGTTTGTCCTGTCTGTCTGGATTTTCACAGACTTTGTTTTTCTCTTCCATGTTCCAGAGGTTGACCATAATAAAGAGACACAGGTAAGAGTATTAACTTCACAGAGAAATGAGGAACAGAAAAGAGTAACTTGGTTACACAGTACAGAACATTTCCTTCAGAGCACAATACGTAACAGTGACAAAGCTGCTGTTCCTATCCTTCACTACTTCTAATATCATCTTACACTATTCCTAGTGAACAAAATAGTAGGACAAGTGTACTAAATAACATGAGGCATAAAATAATGCCCACCACTGTTTTAAAATTTATTAGCTGTCACAGGTGGTCCAAGGCATACCCATGGCCTTGGAGGAAGTTCCAGTGCTATCAGTGTAACTCAGTTTTGAAGCAGCACTTTGAATTTTACCTGGAAATTCTTATGCAAAGTAAAAGGATAGGCAGAAAGATTATAAATATTTATATTTATATTTGAAAGTGTTTTATTGATTTTATTATATTTTTGAAAGTGCTTAATACGCAGGGAAAAAAATGTCTCTCTCTAGGTTAAGACATTCTTACCAGTGGTATTCCTTCCATGTCCCTAAAGGTGCTGTTCTCTGAACTGGTAAACGTTAATTTTTCATAATGTTCAGCCAAATCATGCCTTTACCTAATTTCACCTTATTTTCTCAAATAAAGTTTGATATCACATGAAAAATCTTGAAGGCTAAGATGTTTGTAATTGTATTAATTGGTTGTATTCTACACACTCAGCTAGACATCACTCTCCCTGTGCACTAACAGCATTTGAAAAGGCAAGGAAGAGCTTGAAAAAGGGTATTAAAGGGAGCTTGAAAGTGAATTTGTGCACTGAACAGAGTGGGTGGATTTTAGCTGAGGGTGTTAACCCTTTTCATTAACAGGACAACACTATGCATTAAGTAACCACATGTTACTAGCACAGAAAAGAATTGTTCATAAATGTCAAAATTAGACTTGGAAAAAGGCATCTGTTATTTTAAAATCTCAGGTTTTCAGTTCCTTTCTATTCCATTTTGGTTGTTTTGATTTAATTATGTTTCTTTAAACAACATGGTAGCTGTGAAACAAAAATAATGTTCAGTGATACAAAAGGTAAATGCAACCTTTCAAATAAAGTTCAAGCTTCCTGCCAGGTCTGTGAATGGTTTTGTCCTACACTGCTAATTCTGGTGTTCTCATTCCCTCCCACTTCTTTCTTGTAATTTACTGATCTCTTTAGGCTTTCTGGCTTCTATTTTATTTCCTTACCTATTTCATAGTGTCCTTTCTGCTTCAAATTCTGTTTTTCCTTAAGTTCTAGGTGTTCTCTTCTGACCCTCCTAATCCAGTCTCCCATTTTCTCTTTCCTGTGCTGTGTGTATTCTTTATGAAAGATGTGTAAAACTTCTCTGGAACTTAGACTAGTGTGAATAGAATGGTCTGTGTATACAATACTACGCTACATGAAACTTTATTAGTATCTGATACTAAATTCAGCTTCACAGTAGGGCCACAAAGTAAGTAATTATCTGAAAAGATCCCTGGTCTGTGCTAAGTCACTGTCCATATTTTGAAAGGAGATTTAGGAGACTGTTAGCAAGGGCCATAACCACACAAAGAACATTGCGGTTATTTAACTGCATAAGTGATCAAGATGCAGTGTTTAGATGAAATTTTTTTGCCCAGTTTAATTTGCTAGCACAGGTGTAGTCTAAGTTCCTCATCAGAATTTTCAAAAAAATACTACTGGGTATTTATCTTTGTTAAATTTAGTTAAAAATCGATTGGTTTGATAATAAAAACAAAACAAGACAAAACAAACAAACAAACAAAACACACACACACAAAAATCCCAAATCAAACTTTTATTTCAGGGGTCTTATACATTGCATTAACAGAATACTTATATTTTCTTCAGGCCAAGGGTGGTTTAAAGGTCATAACCTTCCAATGAACATACAAAAAAAAAAGCATATGGCCTTTAAACTTCTTACTTTAGGGGTCAAAATATAAGCTAAAATGTCTCAAAGTTGTTTCTTTTGTTTGAAGTCTTTCAGTGTCTTATTGTTACTGGAGTAATTGTGAGCTATTTTAGATTAAGTAACAATTCAAAGAATTTAATGTGCACAACAACCAACTGTGACTTTCCTGGAGCCTGACGTGGAACAAGGGTGCTTCACAATACATTTGACCTAGACATCCCAAAGCCAGTCATATAACAACCAATATCCTCGCTGATAAGGCTCCTAAAGTCAGACATTACTCAGGCACTGCTGTGATTTTACATTGTTTTCTAAGGAAACAGATTTTATGGAATCACTTTGTCCATCTGCCTCTCGAGTCATTTTCTGTCTGTCAGTCTGACCACATGTCTTTGATTTAGTGAAATATTTCAGTTCAATTCTATAGAACAAAAATCTCCATGCTTCTACATTCCTAGAGGTTTCCTGACAGAGAATGCCTAGATTGTTGAGAAAGTCTATAATTAGGACCATATTAGGGGAAAAATTAGATTTTCAATTAAAACCAGCTTCAACTAAACGTTTTCATTCTTTTTTGTTTGCTTTTCCATACTTAGCTAGCACCTGACTGATCATTATTCCCACGGATACCATTCCACATGGTAATACATAACAAAGCTCTAGGAAGCCCAGTTCTGAGTGTATACCAAAAATGAATTGGGAATATAATGGAAAAAAAAACCAGCACAAAGAGACAGAGATATCCAATTGCTTTTGGGTGGGCTGAAGAAGGTGATGGAGAAGGGAAGAAAAAGGAAGAGGATCTGTTAATTTTTTATTTCTTCCCACTTAACACTAACTTTCCCTTTTCTTACTGTTAACAAAACATTAATATCCTTAAATTACCACAGGTAGTATAAAAATATTTAAATATTGAATAGAAGTTCCTCCCCCTTCTTTCTCTCCTCAAAATTCTTATATATCATTGAAGCACAGAATCATTAAGTTGAGAAAGACCTACAAGATCATCAAGTCCAGTCTTCAACTGTGTACCACCACGCCCACTAAACCATATTGGGAAGTGCCACGTCCACTCGCTTTTTGAACACTTCCACTGGAAGGGAAGTGGTGAAAGATATGTGTGCCTGTAATTCTTTCTGATTAACACAACACCCTATTAGATGCTGAACTGCAGAATTAGAAAATTAATGATTCCCATCAGATATAACAGAAGGGAATCTAAAAAGAGTATCTCAGAGTGGACCTGTGCAGGACTGGACTTGTTTGCTTCAAATCATATGAGCTTTGACATTGATTTCCAGCTTCCAGTCATCTTGTGAACTGTTATTCATTTTCAGCAGTATGTCATCATTAACAGTACGTCTACTTTCTTTTTTGACCAACACGCCATCATTAATTCAGAGCTGCTGCATTCCTCAAGACACTCAGCTCAAATCCAAGCTTAATGAGGCTGAGACACATAAAGTTAGACAATTGTGTATGAGGAAAATGAAAATGGAGAAGGAAGAAAAAGGGAAAAAAAAAATAAAAGAAAACAAGGGGTGGAACAACATAGTTTTGTTAAAGTGTTTAAGGAATAAATTGAATTTTAAGAAATTCCAGTCCCTCTCCATTTGCCTTCATCATTAATGCACCCAAGACTGAACTTGTTTCCCCCTTGTCTTGATGAGTTAGTTGATGAGTTTTGTTTTGCTTTATGGAGGAGCTGATGATATTCAATCATCTGATGGAATCTGATGAACTCTGATGTTCCTCCCCAGAACAAGAGATTTGTAAGGAATAGGTTGACCTGGTAGGTTATACAGTTAAATGGTTAACATGAACCTTCTACAAACGTCAGAAAATTGAAAGCAGTGGTATTTTACATTATTTTAAACATTCTGTATTGCTGACAGTGGGAAATCATTTTGACTGATGCATCTGCTGGATTCCTAGATGTAGAAATAATTCTTTAAGCTCTTTTAAGCAGGATTATTCCTGCACATTTTTATATCATCTGGTATGATTTGAACATTAATAGTTAACTAATAGCAATAAAAATATTTATTCATGACATGGAAAACTATCAGCAGGGAGTTTAACTTTTTTTTTTCCGAAGGAGAGAAATGATAAAACAATGATATAAAATGGGAAAAAATTACCATGCCAGTGAAATGAACGGAGTTTGAATTAGTACAGTGACTTTTCATGGGCTCATTTATTTGACTTATTGCTTTTAACTCTTCAATACTGCCTCTATTAAAAGAACCTCAAATTTTCTGTTCTTTGTTTTAGGCTAAGTTGATGAGGAAGGGAGACTTTCCTCTGTCTTCTTTAAAGGGTGACCCATAGTATGCAGCTTCATCACAGTAAACATTCATGCTGGTGCATCACAACTCCTGCTGTCCTTCCATTTCTTGTCATCCTGAGGCATAGGTTGATAGCAGCTTGACAGAGGCATTATTCTCACCCAATTTTTCTAAATTCAGCCTATTTATTTACTTCAGGACAATAAAGTTTGGCAACAATAAGGGAGGAAACTGTCATGCAAAATCATTATCAAAATTAAACTTGATTCTTAACAGATTCCTTACTGTAAGTACATAAATACATTTTATTTAATTTGAGTTATGAAAATGAGGTGGTTAAATAAGAACTCTATTCCTCCTTGGGAGAATTTTCTCCTGGTAAGGGCTGCATAGTAATAAGACAGTTCTGCAGCATTTTAATAGTGTTGATTTTATTGTGCACACAGAGATAGATCTTAGTGCCCAGAAAACAGGTGTTTCTCTCGTCCGCTTAAGATACTCCTTAAAATGCTTGCAGGCTTTTAGTAGGACACTAAAAACTTAACCATTGTTGGGAGTGTATAAACAGGCAGTTCATTAATTGCTGTGTAGGGAACACTTGGTCTAATTTCCCACCTGAGCAGCGTCATATCTTGTAGGGGTCAAAACAGGCTGTAGTGTCCCATCTTCTCTGATGATGATACAAAGAAGATACAGTGTGCATATCCCCAATTTAAGCATGTTAACTGAATTTCAAAATGTAAGAAGGATTAATGTAGTCCCTTCCTTTTAGGTCTGGAGGAATTCCTGTGTGTTTATTTTGCTGTTATCTCCTGATATACTTCTAACTCATTCCTCTTGTGGAAACGTGTCCATGTCACTCATTTTAATCTTGACACAGAATTTATTCTATCCTTTTTTCATTAGAGCACTCTTACTGGTAATAGTAAGTTCTGTAAATCTATTTGGTTTAGGTGACAAGGTTTTGGTAGCAGGGTGCCTACAGGGGTGGCTTCTGTGAGATGTTGGAAGCTTCCCCATGTCCAATACAGCCAATGCCGGACTGCTCCACAGTGAATCCACCACTGGCCAAAGCAGAGACCATCAGTGATGGTGGAGCCCCACTGAGTAAACATATTTAAGAAGGGGGAATAAAACCTGCTGTGCAACAGCAGCTGGAGAGAGGACTGAGAATGTGTGAGAGAAAAAACCCTGCAGACACCCAGGTCAGTGAAGAAGAAGGGAGAGGAGGTGCTCCAGACACTGGAGCAGACATTCCCCTGCAGCCTGTGGTGCAGACCACGGTGAGGTCCCTGCAGCTGTGCCCCTGCCGACAGTGGAGGTCCATGGGGATGCAGACATCCACCTGCACCCCCTGGAGGATCCCATGCTGGAGTCGGTGGATGCCTAAAGGAGGCAGTGAGGATGCCCAAAGGAAGCCTATGATGGAGCAGGCTCTCGACAGGACCTGTAACCTGTGGAGAAAGGAGCCCACGCTAGAGCAGGACTTGTGCCCCCCACCATGGGGGACTCACGCTGGATCAGCCTGTTCCTGAAGGATCAGCCCCCTGTGGAAGAAACCCACATTGAAGCAGCTCATGAAGAACTGCAGCCCACGGGAAGGACTCATGCTCGAAAAGTCATGGAGGACTGTCTCCCATGGGAGGGACCCCACACTGGAGCAGGGAAAGAGCATGAGCAGGGAAGAGAGACAGAGAAAACATGTGATGAGCTGATCATAACTCCTATTCTCCATCCCCTGAGGTGGAGAATTCAGGAGTGAAATTGGGCCCGGGAAGCAGGAGGCAGGAGGAGGGAGGTGCAGGGAGGTGTTTTTAAGATTTGGTTTTATTTTTCCTTACTCTACTCGATTTCTTTGGTAATAAATTAATTTCCCCAAGTGAAATCCATTTTGTCAATGGTGGCAATTGCTGACAGTAATTCGGACATCATGAGGAATTTCTTCACTGAAAATGTCTTCAAGCATTGGAACAGGCCTCCAATGCCTGATGGAGGTGTAGATAGCCGACACAGAATTTTAATCTTGACACAGAATTTATTCTATCCTTTTTTCATTAGAGCACTCTTACTGGTAATAATAAGTTCTATAAATCTATTTGGTTTACATGATGAGGCTTAGGTAGCGGGGTGCCTACAGAAGGCGGTGCAGATAACCAACCGTGGCACTTGGTGCTGTGGTTTAGTTGACAAGGTGGCGATCAGCCAAAGGCTGGACTCAATGGTCTTGGTGTTCTTTTCCAGCATTAACGATTTTGTGAGTCTGTGATCTCTCCCTATCCTTATCTCAACCCAGGAGCCCTTCACTATATTTTCTCTCACTTGTTCAGTGAGCAGAGAAGAGCAGCTTTGGCGGGCACACGGTGTCCAGTCAGAGTCAAGTCACCACAATGAAATTTTGAAGAACAATAATGTGAAAACTATAACCATGGTGAGACCCATCCACAACATAAACACAGTGGAAAGTGGAAAAGGAAAATCACAGTGATCACTATAGCAACATTTGACTTGACATTTCTGCACCTTGTGGGGCACAATGTGTAAGTATCTAGTTTTTCTTCAGATAAACCCATTGTACTCTACAGTGACTCATTCTTGCTTAGAGCATGAAGATCTTCGCACTCTGAGATTATTTCCTGAATGTAAATTTTACGCCTCAAATTTTGCTTGGCTTTGGGCTTTCATCATTTCAGAAATATAATTTTCAACTAGAAGAACCACTTTTCCTCAGCAAATCAACTTCTTGCAACACAAGAGAAATAACAGTTGAGTTTGTATATTCTTGGATTCTCAGTGTAACTTAATAAACCTACTGGGCATTTGCAGTGAAAATTAAAATGTTTTCCATTAGATACGAGAAATGCACACTTGCCATATTTACTGTAAATTTGTGTGTGTCCTATTGCTCCTAATAATGAATTAATAATGAGTAAATATTTCTGCAGTTCCATGAACTAGGAAACACTTGTTCTTCAGTTTGCCTAATGAAGTAAACTGAGAAAAGAGCTTCTTGTAATGAGGACATCCAGCCTGTACATGAAATAACAGGAGATACTTCCTGTTCCATGGGGAAAAGCAAGAAATGATGAAACATACAAGTATCTTTTTGCTCACATTTCAACTGACAGATCTTATGAACATTTGACTTGTCTTATCAATGCTTTCTTTTCTCACTTAATTTCCTCGTTGGCTCTCCCAGCTCCAGGCTTTGTGAAAAGCCAAAGAGGAGTTGAAATTTTAGGCTTGCTTAATGACAGAACAAGAATAAAATTTAAGTTAGTTCAAATTTTTTCACATGAATATTTGACTTCAGAGTTGGTTTTAATAATCTAAAGCTGGATCTCCATTCCAGCCATTCAGTGTCTGCTCATCTTTAATGAATAGTAGATTAAATACAGCCCTGACTGTATAATAAGCCTATAATGAAACATATATTTAAGAAGCCAGTTATATTTACAACATTTGGATGAAGTTTTGGGTTGCCTAAGTGGATGAAGTTTTATATTATATGTCTGGTATAAGAACTTAATGATACTTGCCTCTAAGGTTGAGAATTTGACTTGCAAAAAGGCTGTATGGGAATGCAAAAAAGGCATACAAAGCAGATGCCAAGCTTTTCTTACATGTCACCTACAACACCTGCTGAAAGTGACCTTATGTAGCTTCGATTTTACCTGTATAAAAAATGTAAATCAGACTCAGCAGAAATTATACAAAAACAGAAGATTATCTAGCATGGAGTCCTCATTGAGTCCTCATTATAAACTAAATTGTCTATAAAAAAGTAAACGTTCCATACTCTTTTTCTGAGTCCAAAGATAAGTCATTGTTCCTTCAAAGGGTGATGCCCTCTGGAAATATGAAGTAGAATTTCTTTTTCTTCTATTATGTTTTTCAGTTTGTCATTTGTCATAATTGTAAAGTGTGTCATTCATTGATATGACTGCAAATTTCAATCCCATGCAGGCTTCTCACTGTTAATGTGAAAGATAATAAATTAGTGAAGTAAGGACAGTAAATATTTTTACATGGTGATGGAAGGGACACTGGGAAATAAGCTAAATATTTGCTATTCTTGTTACAATGGGTGTACTTTAACTACAGGGATAAAAACAAACTTTCCATAATTTGGGGTAGTACGATTATGAGTTGCAGAACCAAGCAGAGATCAAGACATAGTTCCTCAGACTTTCAAAACATATGAAATACGTCTAAAGTAATGTGGAAATTACATAAAAAACCCTTTTTATCTCAGCATGAAGAATAGCAGGAAAAGTGGTGATTTTTCTGTATCAGAACTGTACCATTTTAACACCTGTAAATATTTTATAAGTCAGTAGGTTTTCCATTGCTCATTGGAATTCTTTAGAGCTCTGCCATGAATGAAACCATTTTGTGAATTGTATGATAGAGCAGCTGCCATTTAGGATCCTCTGGAGCAGGAACAGAGAGTCTGTGCTGTGGATGATGACTCAAGCAAAACCAATGTTGTTTACCCTAAAGGGAAGAGGTCTTCCATTCAAAATTGTTGCATGTTCATAAAACCAGACATGACTTTCTGTATATTAGAATGGAGAGCTGTGTCATGGCCCACCTCTCAGTCCACTACAGACACCAAGGGTGGAATAAAGCTCTTCTAACTTTAGTTGTCTGCAGTGTAGATCTCTACATCTGAACTAGGTATCTAGATTCCCTCCCTGACAGGAAGTGGGGAAGACTTAGTACTTGGGCAAGATAATTTGTCTCATTCAGAAACAGACATCTTCAGCAGATTAGGGGAAGCATCCTGCACAGTTGCTTATTTTGCTTCATTGATTGAGGGAATAAGAGGGTCTTGTTCAGATGCAAAAGCCTGCACAGAATCCACCTAAAGGATAGGTAAATGCAAAATCCACCTATGAGAGAGGCAGAATTAATTCTACCTCTATTTCACATCAGTTTCCATAGGAAACACAAATTTTTTTTAAAAAATATTGTGAGAATTTTGATCCAATATGAGGAATTTAAACAGTCAACGAAATTTTTCGATAGAATAATTATTCTATGCTTTTTGGTATATTCTGCATCCAAAAGTCTGTATAAACATGGGCCATGCATCATCATGGAGATCAATATTAGTCTGAAGGGTTTAAATAAGTTGTGTTTTTTTCAGCAGCTTATAATTTGGGTTTTTTTCAGCGGCTTGTAAACTGATGTAGTAAAGTAATGAACTAGCCTGACAAAATTGATGTAAAATATAATTGTAAACTTAGTATACACACATTAATTTTTATTATTATTGAAAAATTTATGTCTTTTGCTATTTTTTTTTACTGCTCTTCATTTCAAGATAAAGGTCCAAGGACCATGTTGGCAGCTCTTGTTACATAATCTAAAAATCTATATTAAAAAAAAAAGGACAAATGCATTTCATTTTTTTAACCAAACTAAAAGGTTTTTATAAAGGATTTTCTTCATGAGAGAAGAAACTCTGGCATTTCTTTATGACTTTAGGATCCTAGTAGCTGCTTTACAGAAATGACAATGTCCCTTTGTCAGTTATTTAGGTGATTCACCATGTAAAACAAAGTGTACAATCCAAAAGTGTTTCAGAATGCACACACAAATTGTTTATAATAACAAGATCATATCAAGATCTTACATGTTTACTTCTCACAACTCACTTTCTGGCCCAATGTGTCCTACTAAAACCCCTCTTCTCACCCAGATTTTTCAACTCCTCTTTCTAGCTTTTCTCATAGCTGGCTTTGCTCATTCATCTTGGGATCAAGACACCCACATTTAAGCCTCTATCTAGCTAGGAGGTCTCAGTTTCCATGGTGATTAGTGGAGTTCAGTCAGTAAAGTATAGGTTGTATAAATCCAGTTTATTTCTCTAAATATCTTTGCAAAACTTCACTAAATTATTTGCAAATTATTTGCTTAAACTCTAGTTCTATTTGAGATGTTACTATGCACTGGTGTAGACACTGAGGGCTGGAAAAAGGTTGCTTGAAGAAGAATAGACTGTACAGGGACAGATTACATAATTTTATGTCCTTTGGATGTTGGGAACCCTTCACGTGGTCAGTGCTGGCTGGACTTCTCTGTCAGGTGATGCAGAATGCTGTGCAGGAACCCACCCGTGCTGCAGAAAGGTGAAGATCACACCAGAAAAAGTGGGAGACCATTTTCCAATGTTATACTCCCCCTGCTATACCCATTATTCCTGTTCTTGTCAGTGCCCAGTACTTCACTTCATTTGTCATCTCTGTACTCTCTCTGCCTTCATTCAAGCAGCCAGACTTACTTCCTCTGCTGTTAGTATTTAATCTATAACTTGAGCTTCGTTCTCTTTCACATGACCATAAATAATCAAGCTATGAATTCAGCTGCAGTTCTCTGCAGTGCAGGTGCTGGGTTTACACTCCTGCTGAAGCATCAGAGAACTACCCAGCCGGGAGAGGATGGAAATGAGAGAATTACAAAAGCTAAAATGCCTCAGAGTTTAAGGGATTTTAACATTTCTTGGGAGAGCACATCCAGCACTCCCTCTAATTTCAGGAGGAAAGAGAGAACTCTTACAGGGCCACTCCATGTATTATCTTCCTGGACATCTCTGAAGTAAGGAGTCAGCGAATAAACCTGTGAAAAAGTGGGGGATCCTGACCTTGTATTTAACAGATATGAAGACTTAAATAAAAACTATAAGTACAAACTTAACCTGATGAAGTTGGCATCTGGGACATGAGGTTCTTGATGGCTTGCATTTTGAAGCCAAAATATCTTTCAGTGAGGCAACTGTCAGCATAATTTCTTTTACTTGATCTACAGCTTTTAGATCTGTACGTGTCTCTTGCGCTTACCCCCAAGATTCATGCTTTTAAACATTTTATTTCATATTTCCACAATGGCATTTCAGAGTCCCATTAGAGAGAAGGGTTTTTCCTCAAAGCTAATTACAAAGAGCTGGGAATATACTTACAGAAAGGAAAACAAGGGCATGAAGTGAGAGAAGAAACCAAGGTTTATTTAACATGCAAGGGACAAAACCAGCTTTCAATATGAGGCATTTTTTTCTGCACATATTTACAAAGTACTGATGTTGGTGCTAAAAAGAGTGATCACTAATCTGAAATTTGTGAGGTTTTTTTCCCCCACAGAAATCTAGTTACAGTATTTTTTCTTTATTCTCTTGGGTTCTTCAAATTAGGGTAAGTCATCCATAAAGTCTAATGCATAATTCATGCAAAAACTTAGTGCACTGTGTATTTGTCCTGCTTCAGTAAAATCACATTATTATAATTTGGCTTTTGATATACAGTGCTTATTTATTTAAAATTTTAATTAGAGTAATAATTATGTCTAGTGTTCACAATAGTCAATATCAATAGTAGACCTGGACAAAACCAATTAGATCAGGGTGTCTTCTTATAGATTTCTTTTCTCCTCTCCCAAACCCTAAATTAAAGTGAAAGAGCATATGAAGAAAAAGCACATGTATCCAGGTTTAAAAATAGAATATCAAAATAGAATTAAAATTAAAGAAAGTGTTACTAGATATTAATGGCAATTTCTGGAAATACATGTATTATCAGGATCTCACCTGCATTCTAGGTAAACAGATAAATAATAGCTCTACTGAAAACATTGTAATTTTATTGATATGAATGAATGGGAAGTCTGAGATAAAACAAATTTACAAATCTGTAAAAGCTGTAGGGAAGGATCTTCTGTACTGACAAAAAATAGAAGCAGTAAGATTATTATTTTTCCTGCTTCTAATATTAATTATGAGCTAGTTCATATCTTAACTGAAGTTAAGAGAGATCTGTAATTATCTCTCCCATAACAATAGCAGAACATCATAACAAGAATTTATTATTTCAGCTTCTTATTACATGAAAAATGATGTTCAGGCTAATCAAATACATGCCAGGAAGTTTCTAGTTTTTGTCATCCAAGTATCAAAACAGAAAGCATCCTCTTATCAGGTTTCAGAGCCCAGAACAGCTTTCTGATAGTAACCAGCTGAGTTTCTAAGTATTCAGAGCATTCTCCTCCTTGTGAGACCATTCAAATCAAACCTTTCACAAAGACTGACTTAATCAACACATTCAATGCTATCCTAAGGGATTCTATCCTGCATTCAAACCAATGATTGCTTACTTAACTTTAATCAGTTGTTGACTAAAACATAATGCTTGAAAATAGCCCCAGGAAGCTCGGCGTGATCAGCAGCTTGACCACTGGGCTATTAACTTATATCCGTGAAAAAGCCTTTGCACTGAGTACAGAAGATATGGAAGAATGCCAAAGCAGAGAAACTTGTAGGAAAAGAAACTCATTTAATCACTTCCTCAGTCGAATAGCATACAGCTTGGTGGTGATGGAATTCCCTCTTGCAGATGATAGCTTCAGACATGAGCTTTCCACACCACCTGGAGAGTCAGTGAGAGACAGATCTCCAACACCCCGGACAGAGAGCTTCCAGAATGCAGGTGCTGAAGGAGAGGGAAAGTTGCTTCTTTTTCACAGCATCCTAGAACAAGTAGGTGATGCTCCATTTACAGCACAGAAAAAAATCCATTGGTGTTCCCAACACATTTCAATTTGATCATTACTCTTAAATGAAATAGGCATAGGGATGACTGTTTTGGGCTAATGACTAATGGCATGGCAGACCATGTACTGAGCTGGGCTTGTAGATCAGTGCCTTGACTTCTGACAGTGGAATGCAGCCTACAGTGACTAGAGGACCTGAGCAAGGGAAAAATAAGATGATGTTTACCTTGAGATGTCTGGCATTTTGTACACAGAGGGCGCTCTGCTGTAGGGGGCGTGTTTTAGGGATACCAGAAAGAGCATCCTGGGAAATGAAGTCCCAAATGTACTCCAGCACACATGGGCAATGGGGTACCACATTGTGATTGGTTAAGAGAATAATGTGTTGGTTTAAAGTGCATATAAAAGATGCTGTTCACTTCCAATAAACAAATTTGATTGTTTGGATGCTCGACCGACTGGGTCGTGTGAGCTTATTATAAAAACACCACACTCTGGAGCTTGTGCCTTGTTTTGTGTGCGTTGTTTAATACCCTTCACAGACTTTTCCTGCATTAAAGTGCTTAATCACTTCTTGAATTTTGTTTTTTTATTTTTGGCCTTTGGAGACTCTTACAATGAGTTCTGTAGCTTAATAATTTTGTTTTTGAGAAAGATATCCTGCCATGCTCCCAGTTCGGCTCAGTACTCTCGTGGTCACACTGTGCTGTATGCACTTTTTTAATAACATTTACAGTTTTAATTTGCCTCTCCCAAACTGAAATTTATGCAGTTCCTAGAATGGTGACTCTTCTGTGTAGCTGAGGGTATTTTACGATATATTTCTTTTCCTCCTTGTAATTTGCTTTTGACATTATCCCTTTTGAGATATGGAAGTATCAGCATTAAACAATTTGAATGCATCAAATAATAATCCAGATAATATTAATAAAAAAAAATTCTCCTATATTCCTTTCTAAAAAGGTCCTGCATCATATTTGTCATCGTTAAACAACATCATAATTTTTTAATCAATAATGGCAAACCTGGAAAGCTTAAAGTCCCCAGGAAATCTAAGTTGGTTTTCCATTTCTTGCAATTTTTAATTTAACAATTCATTCTCACTGGAATTATATGAAATTTTTGCTTTTCTGGGTCTTCCTATCAGCTGAAAAAGTGAAGACCTGCATCATTAAAGAAAAATGCCCATGTCTTCTGCAATATAAATGCAAATCCACATTTTAAGGATCATTTGAGCCTGAAAAACCTATACTGAGTACAGAGAATTTTTTTGTATGGGTAGTAAAGGGTGTCCGAACTTACTTGAAATAGAATTTTACTCCCATTAAAAGTCAGTGAGCCCAAAGAAGTACCTCAGAAAACGGACTGAATAAAAGACTAAGTGAAACCCCCCATTTTAAAGCTTTGCTGAGAACATTTCACCACAAAGACAAAGACAGTGTAAGTACTAAGCTAAGGAGAATTACAGTGCCATCGCATTTGTCAGCACAGATCACTCCCCGGGAGCCGACAGCATTACCAAGGCAGTCTGTGTCAGGTTTGAGCTAATCAAAGGTTGACAATGAGAGGATTACAGAACTGGGGAAGGATCTTGTTCTTTCCCCTCTTCCTCAGTATTCTACAACTCCTTAAAGACTGTTGCTAGAGCAAGGCAGTTCAGGAAACAGCAGTGTCCCACTTCAGATGGAAACGTCAAAAGGACTCAAACATATGTTCTTTAGATTGGGTTGTAAAGCTCTGACAAGGGATTTTGTTAACATTTTCTCACAGTGATTACACTCATTTGTTGAAATGTTATTGCAATTTCAAACAGTAACACTTTTCCCTGGTAATAAACAAATACCTTTAGACTCTGGGAGAAGAGATGCAAGCTAACATTATTCTACAAAGAGAAACAATGGTATTTAATTTTATATATAAGATACTTGGTATTCATTAGTTTGCTTCCTGTGAGATTATCCTTTATTTTTTTTTCTTTGCTGATATTTATTTTGTTTTTTAGAAGATTATGTTAGGATTAATTTATCCATTTACAAAATTGTTAGTTATTCATGGACCACCAGATTAGACTATCCTTAAATGAAATTTATTATTGTTTACAATTTTTTTTTCAATTATCTATGCCACATTAAATAACAAACCATGACAAAATGTGGAAATAAGGTACATGTCATACTTTAGTACATTTCACCTCTCAGGGGAGAAGTCTTCACTAAAATTTCTTTTAATTAAATTTCACTTAAAAGTGACTCTGTCAAAGTTTGTTGTTATTATTTTATTTTTGTTTCCTGCTTTTTTTTTGCAATTTCTCTTCAGTTAAAAGTTATTAAAATTAAAACCTCATTCCTTTTAGCTATTTTTAATTGTATTCACTTAACCATGGCGTGACTAAAATATGGATATCCTTAACTTGACCAGCAAAAAGAAATGCAGTTACTGAGATACTTTTTGTTGTTTGTTTTTGACAACTGGACTGCTGCTGAACAGTTGGGGATAACAAGGGAGATTCTGGAGATTAAAAGGTGTTTCACTTATCTAATATGACTTATGAGGAGAATGTGAGTGGCATACTGTAATTCTAGACAAGAGTTTATGGTTCACTGGAAGAGAATACATTCCTCCTATGCTGATTTATCACATCTTGAAAGCAAAACTTTTTGTCTTCCATAGAGGTTTGCTGCCCTTATAAAGATAGGGAATACCTTCAGAGAGTTGGTGTTACCTGAAAATCACATTTCACAAGCAGACAAACACCAGAGAGAAAGCTCATAACTGACTTTTGTGAAAGCATAAATCAAACATAAGTTGCAAAGGCTGCTTAAGAAAATTTCTCCATGGAGATTAAGGAGCTTTCCTGCTTTTTCTAAAGACTTTCAGTCTGCCAATTATTTTGCAGATATAGTTTCCTAACTCTCATCAGCAACTGCACAGAGGATAGATGCCTGTAAGCTCCCTATGAGTCACACAGAAGATAGGAGCGTAGAAAGGGAATAACTTGCCTCATACATATGTGATTGGCTTCCCATCAACCCCATATTCCTACTGTAGGTGAAATAAGGCACTCAAAGCAATGGTTATTCACAAAATCCTTCTTATGCTGCCATTTAATTTTTTAATTATTATTATTATCACCTTGCATTCAATATTTCTTGCAAATCTTCATTCCTTATCCCATTAACATGTGGAGACTCACCTTGAGGATGCTCTTAACAGGGTTGAGGGTTAAGTCAGCAACTTTGCAAACATGTCAGTCCTTTAGTTTCTAAGGACTGGGGAGCCCTGCTCCTGCCTCATTCAGATAATGATCCTTTAGAGTCATCAGAGTCTGTATCTGAATACCATGACATAACAGAAAAATATCAGTCAGGGAAATCATGTGAAATGATTGTCCAGAACAAAAGGAATAAGGTTCATATTTCCTACATTTAGACATCTACCTGACTGCAGACATCTGTACCTGAGGGTAGGTAGCTGGGTCCTTTATTGCAGTCAGTAGAAAAATAGGCATTTGCAGGACAAAATTCCCATCTCCTAAGGCAGTTGTTTCTGGAAATGTCTATATCTCTCTATTAAAACCCAACAAACAAATAAAGAAGCTTTGACAGGTAGGTCACTCAGAGGGGTCCAAACTCAGACAAGGCAAATCTTCTCAAGAAATCCGCCTGTGACATATTTAACGACAGAGCTCTGTTCTGTGGCGACTCTTGAGAAGACAGGCTTTGTCATAACATGTTCAATGTGTTAACGTTAACATGCTCTGCTGAAAGGGGAAATAATTAATTGTATAGACTCTTTCAGCAACAGAACTCAAACTGTTCACAAATATTACTCATGGATGGTATTTCTCTGAAACTACATGAATGAGAAAACATTTCAAAACATAAAAATAAAAACTAACATACATTTCGAGATATTAAAGCACTTCTTATTTTAGATATTGTATTACATTTACCTGTTATTGGTGATTAGTTTTTTATGATTATCAAGGTGAGTCATTTATTATGAACAAGTCCACAGATTTCAAAAGCTTTATGCATTTGTGCACATATTATTGTGCTGTGCCAAAATATGTATCCAACACACATTATCCATTATCCACTTATTTGTTGTTATTATTCTCTTTCATAAATTTCAGTTATGTAGTCAAAGAGCAGAGAAAATTTCTTGTATCTGACAACTGAAAACACCACATGAACAGTAAATACTTTGATGCACAAATTAGGATGGAAATGATCTGGATAAATTATTCCAATGTTCTAATAATTTAGTGAAAGAAAGTAAGACAGGTTCACTTACAATTTGCTAAAGAGACAGGGAATGATATTATAGATAACACTAATAATAAGTAGTTCAATTAATTTTATTTCTTCTAAATATTTCACAAATTGGATTTACACAAGGTTACACTGAGCTGAGGAACATTATTTTATCCATTCATTATTGATACAAAATAAAAATCTTTGTGTGCAAAACTCTGTACAAAAACATCTTTATTGAGCGATATATGCAAACTGGAGGCAATCCTTACAATAATAAATACCTGTTTCCATGTTATTTTTCTACTGGCATTGTGCTTTCAGGTAATATCATTAAGTATCAGTTAGTTTCTTATTATAGTGATCAGCTCTCTTAGGCACAGATAAAAAAATGCTTGAGAGTTTAAAATAAATATAATAGTATTTTGGTTATATCAATAATTAACTTCTTATCAGCAAAAGTCACATCCTGCCAAAGAGATAACACTAAAAATATATTTTTAACCTATTGAATGAGACAAATGTACATTATCTTATTTGACTTCATCCGAATCTGGAGGACTTTCTTTTCTCTTCTAGGTCAAAAGAAATGTCAGTGAAGTGGAACCGAGTTATGAAACCTCTGAAAAGCTGGTGCATTTTATTCAAAATCAATTAATTAGTGTACTGACATCCATATAAAGTAAGAAAATATCTGTGGGACTAGTGATTATTTATAGCATGAAGGCTACTTTAGTGAAGTAGCCTCTCCTCTATTCTCTTCTCCTCTCGTCTTCTCTCCTCTTCTCTCAACATCAATCATGTCTGAAAAATGATTTTGTGTTTAGATATATTTGTTAGAAAATAATATTATTATTTTAATATTAATATAAATTATTTTAATATTAATCTATTTTTTTTTCACCCATGCAGTGGTACCACAGCCAGAGGTACATGTAGGTGTACACATTTCGCTCCAGAATTTACAACCCAGTCCATCAAAATCAACATCATTCATCTATTTGGTAGAACCTGTTTCTTTTTTGCAGACACTGTGAGGAGTTCGTACTCACTCACTTCTGGTTCTTAATATTTTCTATGTACACTTTTAACCTAAACAGTTCTCTCTCACTTCTCACTTCCTCTTATTCATTTTTTTTTCCCTCTCATGTTGTTCTGTGTAAGCTTTTGCATCAGGAACATCTTTGAAACTGCAGTTTCAGCAGATGTGCCAAGAAGAAGATGGCCCAATGAAATGATGAAGCAAGCCCTTCAAAAGGATGAATGTTGCTAAACAATTTGTTCACATATGCCTTTGTCTGGCTGCTTTACTTGGTTTTAGAGTGGGAGATTGACCCAATTTTCTCTTCATTTGTATGCCTCTAGTGCACTGATTCATACATCATAGAATTTAAATTATCTTCCCTCATACTGGGAGCTAAAGTGTAGTCTTATCTGAAAATCTATTTCTTCCTAAGATACTTATTCATCATGTATAGCAATGTACTTTTAAAAAGTATACCTATAAAATGGATATATTGGACTCACGTCCTGCTATTTCAGAGAAGTTACTTGAAGCACTGTTCTGGCATCAAAAGCTGTGGTGTAAAACCTGAGATTTTGGAACTGTGTTCCAAAAACTGTTGAAAGCTGAGATGGCTTCCTTAGGCAGATACCAATCTTTCATGAGGTCCTGAGAGTCTCATGAGCTGTAAAAGACATTTTGGAGAGTGCTGATGGAAAGAGTTCAGATCTGTTACTGATGAGCCTCCTGATCAGAGCAGAACAATGTGCATTGACTAAGAATAAATGGAACCTACAGTTAATCTTATGAGGAAACAACCTAGGATTCAAGGTTGTGGAAGCTGGAGGGCAGCTTCACAGGATTACAGTGACAACGTATTTTTCTTCTTTTCCTCATGAGGGCATTCCCTTTCTGGTTAGTTTTGGACATGTGAAAGATCCTGGATAGATGGATGGACCTTTCCTCTGGGTTTGTTTGGCCACTCCTTTGTACCCTACTCAAGGAAAGTAATTTACATGGTGGTTCATACACATTTCCTTGTATTGTATTGCTAAGGATGAATGTATAACCTTTAAAGTTAAGTAACTATTTAAAATTGTTTTGAGGGGTCAAGTCCATGTAACTTTCAGAGATCAAGTTTCCTACATTTCTAGCAGTTTGAATTTGTCACAAATTATTTTATAGCCTTTATTACTGCAAAACCAGAAGATTATCTGCTTAATGAAGCATTTTCCGGTCTGAACTAAACTTTCTCAATAGAATTATTTTCACAGAAGGCCAGGTGAAAACATCCTTATTTCTTATAAACAGGAGGTATGACTGTATGTTTGTTTTCTTGTTTATTTTTGGTTATTTGTTTTATTTCTTCATTTTTGGATGAAAAGATGAGTCATCCTTGTAGAAATCAAAGTTACACACTTGCAGTGACCCAAAGCAACAGTGCAACAGTAGAGACATGGTAAGTGTAGAGCAAATACACACTGCATTGTATTCAAGAGTCACTATTTATAATTATCCTATGAGTGTGGATCAGTAGTAGTCCTTGTGCTGCTTTCATAGTGAATCACGACTTTTGGAGACAGAAGGATATAGGGAGGTTGTTTTACATCCTTAAAAGCAATCCTATACTTCACTATTGAAAATATTCAGTTTTTCAGTTCTATGTGTAAGCATTCAAGGTCAGGTAGGACGAGGCTCTGAGCAACCTGATTGAGTTGAAGTTCCTGCTTATCACAGGGACGTTGGACTGGGTGACCTCTAAAGGTCCCTTCCAATCAAAACTACTCTATGATTCTATGAACCAGACAAGGCTTTTCTCATCTGTTTTCTGTGTCTTACTTTTATTTTATTTTATTTGTCTTGAGAAACTCCTGTGAATTAATAGAGTAACCTTGAACACAGAAAAACGTAGTTTATTGTGTAAGGACTTGAATTTAGCTCCATGGGATAAAGCACTCAGAGAACAAATGTCTGGTTCCCTGCTTGTTCTTTAGGATACAAACCAGTAGAAACAGTCAAGGATAAAAAATAATGAAAGATCAAAGCTATCCCAACTGTTTTGAAAGGACTTACTTCAGATTTGATTCCAGATTAAGTTCAAGCTAGATCTTGCCTGAAATGAAGAAGTTAATCTACCCTCGAACACCATTAATAGAAAAAGGGATGAAAAATCACCATACATCTTCAGCTGAGTATCTAAGAGACACAAGGTAAGAAGGCAACAAATAAAATAATAAGAAAGAATATATGAAACCAGATATGTGGATGCAAAGATATGAATGAACCCGTTTTCATCTGGGAACTGTAAAGGTTTTTCTGGTGCTTATTCAGTGCAGCAGTTCCCAAAGATGTTACTTTGCATGAGTTTCTCTCAGTCTGTACTGTTCACAGACTTTTTGCTCTAATCTGTTCTATCAGCATTACAAGACTAGATTTTTGGCTTAAAAAGAAAGAAAAGCAATACAGAAAGGAAAAAAAATGGGTTTGTGCTTGTGTTTTATTTTAGAGATGCAAAGACAATGATAAATGAGGGAAATATTCATTAAAGTTGTGGCCTAAACAGTGTTAATTTCATGTTTCCCCTCAGTTAACTGAAGTAAAACGTTTGTCAAATGCATAAAAGGAACGAATACAGAGCTGCCAAAATGCTGTTCTGCTGGACAAAGGAATATTATTGTTAGAACTCTTTCTGTTACGAAACTAGGAATGGATGAGAACTGTGAGACAGGAATTTGCCATCATTTTCTCCAGTCAAGCAGAGAAATAAGGTAAAACTGACTTCTCTAATCAGCCCTGTCTCATTCAAATCATCTGATCATGTTTGGTTCAGAGCACAGAGCGTCTGCAAGAACACACACAGGGAGAAGATGTCATTTTCAAAGAAAAGATTTCTACTTGCACAGCCTGCAGCAGATTAGCTTCTTGCAGCTAAAAGGGCACTGGGGCTCTTCAGTTGCCTCTCCCAGCCCCAGAGCCAGCTGTGTTATTCCCTTACTATCAGCTTTGTCCTCTAAGAAAAGTTTTTGCCCAGTCCTTGAGAATGGTAAATGATGGAACAACAAGAAGTTTTATCTTTATTTTCTGCATGAACACCTGGCATGACTTTGTCTCTTGAATTCAATCTTACTGGCATAAGAAATGTGAGCAGTGTATTTTTGTCGTCTTTATGTTTTCAGGATGCCATTATCGCTAAAGGCAATCAACTTTAAGTAAAATGCCTTTAATGAGAGAAAAGAGTATATCAGAAGAAAAGGGGGGGGAGGGAAATCTGTGTTTCAGGATAAGGATGTCTCAGAAATAGATGTCAGGGAAAAGTGAAATCTAACTTCATACATCTTTGTAAAAAGCATTTACTTAGGCAGTCATTAGGATTTATTCCAAAGGATCTTTAACTCATCTTTCAGGAAGCGGCAAGGCTAAGCCCTGAAAGAAATCATATCAAAGAAACATGTTGTAATGCAAGGACAAACTATCTTATTTGAAAATGGGTATAGGATCTTCCTACCTGCTGGGCTTAATTTAAAAATATAGTGATACATTATGATAGGCAAAAAATAGAACAAAGAAAGAAAAGAGCTGTTTGGTTACGTGTTTTTGTACTGCTTTATATTCATTTCATCAATAACTGAAATAGCAGAAAAAATGTTATGGAAGATTATGTTTTCTCAACATTCCTGGAACTATTCTTTTACAACAATCTCTTAAATATGCTAATTGGGCTGTATGGAGAGACTTTGCCAGGTTTGCTTAGAAGAACAATGTCACAATGTATGTTCACTTGTTTCTTTAGGTAAGGAATACTCTTCCTATTGAGAATTATTATTCCTTCCTCTATGACCAGTCGTTGGATGGGGAACTGGAATATTTTAGGACATATAAAATAGCAATAGATATCTATATTTAAGCAAATGAGTTGATAGATAGGTACCTTTAGTTATCAACAATTGCCTCAAAACTCAGGATGCTTGCCTTTTAGAAAAATCTGTTTTCTGTCAAGTCAGAGACTGCTCTTGAACTCCATTCAGAGACAACCAGCTGCAAACAGAACCTTAAACAATGCATTAATTAATGACTTCTAAAATGTGAATATAAATCAGTGGACCATGATAAGAGATATTTATGTAATGCTTTCTCTTTAGGAAGTTTTCAGCTGTGTGCCTTCAGGAGTTGCAATTTGCCAAGTGACAGTCACTCTCTGATGTATTCACAAGCCATGCTTTACTAGCAGGCAGTGTCAATACAAGCTGGTGGTGGAGGAAACAGGATGGGATGTGATTTAGTGAACCATAGCCAGACTAACAGGAGATCTCTGAAGAAGGGCTTTCACTGAAAAATTCTGAATTTTCCGAGCAGAAATTTTATGAAGAACAGCCAACAGTGGAAAGCATTGGGAATTTTCTCAGCCTCATGATAAAAGTGATCAAAGCAAAGAAGTCCTATGATTAGCTAACTACCCAAGTGCCAGTGTATTCAGCCATGAGAGACCTCATTTCAGATTTCTGCTTAATATGACTCAGATCAAAGTCTTCTTCATTCTAGCTGAATGCCCTAAATTCCATATTATTAAGAAATTCTCCCTTTACCTAAGTGAATTTTTAATTATTCTATAAAGAGAGGAAATCAGAGAAATTTAATTGAAAATGTGAAATACCAAAGAGGCTTAACCACAAACATCCCAAATATAAGGCCTATTTTTTAAAGACTGACTTCACCACGGGTTTTCCAGGCTGCTTTAGCATTCTGGAAATCCAAGATCTTTTCCAAAGAAGGGGCAGTTTAACAAAATAAGGGCCTTGATGTAGAATGTGTGGGGTTTTTTTTTTCCGTTAATGGATGGAATGTGAGTTTGCAACCCTATTCTAGTTTTATACCTTCTTTTTTTTTTCTTTTTCTTTTAAGATAATCCTGAAAACATTAAGTAAAACTGTGCTCATTATTGAAAACCGATTATTTGCAACCTTAGGCAACTCTCTAAATTACTTTTTTTTTATCTCGAGGCCCCCTAACTTTCTTTCAATTCAATTACTAAATTGAAATAGTTCCCCCTCTACTAAATTATCTTTAGCCCCCAATATCTATGCAGTTTGTATGCAGTTTGGAAAATATTTTTAGAAAAAAAGTATTGGCAATTGTTTATTAAGCAAAATAAGTGGGTAACTAAAAATGGGTTTTCCTGCTTCTTCTTTTTTTCGATCCTCCATTAAACCATTTCCTTTAATCAGATTTAGTAACCAGGGCATGCAAGCAGCAACCCATCTACTTATCAATGGGGAGTTCTAACTATACATTTACTTGGGTATTCAAGCTACATGGCAGGTCTCAGCTGCCTATTGATTTTACTCCATTAAAATAGATGGTTTTGTTTAGCATTGAAAAAGTGAACAATTTTCCTGACATCAACCACTTGTTTAATAGTCTTGGAATAATCTATATTTCATTAAAATGATGACTTATAGCACCCAAGCACTCTCCTGTCTTCTTAACTATTGATTTAAGGCAGTTTAACACTTGTATAGCGTATAATAAATTGGTCTGGACTGGCAGCACTTTGTTATGAAGTCATTCTTAACTAGATAAACACTGAATTGGCATGTTTTAGAGATGTTCCTCAGATTAGTTTCTGGAAAAGCATCTTTCCCACCAAAACAGAGTCAGTACATTTTTTTTAAGGGCCTCATAAAACTTTTAGATAAGTAGAAGGTACCACAATCAATATTCATAGCATGATTTATAGGAGAAAGAAGCTTTCCACTAAATCCTGACCGTAAACCCAGTACTGTAAAGTATTTAGTGCAGTAATCCATCTCGCAGATATTTTAAACTGGGCATTAATGGTGCTCAAAAGTCGAGTGACAGTGAATCAGCTGTATTAAGGAGAAGTAGTTAGGAACTTTATTACTGGAAATGATTCAAGCATTCCTAAGACCTTCACCCCTTTATTCTCCAATCAGTGACTTCTTATTTTCTCATATTTTTTCCTGATCACTTTCTTAGCTGCTGATGTCACTAAAGCCTTGCTTTGGCATGGTGGAATAGATTCATCTTCCTTGAGTTTATGAGAAGGCAAGCAGCAGAAAGAAGCAGGTTTCAGCCATAATCTGGTTTATGAACTGCCAACAGATACTCCCCAACTATTGTCATTTCACTTAAAATTCACCTGAAGAAATCAAAATGGGCTCTCTTAAGAGACTGCAAAATTATTTTTGTAGAAGTCTTCTGCGAAAGCTCAAAAGCATGCACAGGAAACTCCGCTCCCACATTTATGATAATACTCCAAATATGTTGCTGTCTTCCCTCAAAGATTGGTGTCTTAATTCAATAGCAGGATTTAGTCATATTAAAAGGGGAGTTTCAAATATGTTGCTCTTTCATAGGGCAGCTGCTGTTGCAATGGGGAAAAATATTCTCTATAATGGAGGCAGCACTTTTCTGCTTCCTCAAGACACACAAACAGTTATTTTCTCCTTTGCCCATTTAGAAAGAGGAACAAGGGGAAGAAAACAGTTCATTTTAAGTGGAAAAATATGAGGGTTAAAGCAGAGAAATTCTCAGGAAGAGCCAGATGAGGCTTGGAACATTTTTCCTTCTAAATTGGACTTCAAAATGATGATGACAGCCCTGAGAGATAGTAGAGTGATATTATTATTTTAGCTTTTCAGAGAAGAACATCAGAGTACAGAGACTTGAAGTCAAGCAAGAGTCACTTACTTACTCTTTGAGAAATTCATAGACAGAAATTACTGTTGTGCTGTAATCGCCCAAAATTTATTTTCACCTTTCCTGGATAAACAATCATGCACTTTTCTCTAGTACAAGGGAGAAACACAGTATCATCAATTTCTCTGCCACAGAACCATACACTTACACTCACATGTGTGCAGTAAGTCTAAAGCTATCCTACTGCACAAGATCTAATCAGATAAACACTGCTGCTCATAAAACGTAGTTTGGGAAATTCTGGGAAGAATTAGTCCTATTGCACATGAGCCACAGAAATGCAAATAGAATACAACCAAACTGCCTTAACCAGTATGATTCACGAAATTCACTCCAGTACACCTTTTTTACAACCATCAGCTGGCGGGAACAGAGCAGATGTGGTGTCCCACCCTCAAGATTTATAGATGCTCATGGTCAAAAGGAATGACAGCAGTCAGAGGGTCCACAAAAGTTTATAAAAGTTTTATTAGTAAATTACGCACTTGGTATGGAAATCAGTATAGGTTAGTCCCTGATCTGCTAGTATAAGCACATGGTAGTGGGTTTTGCATAAAAGAGTAGGGTGAAAGGGAAGAGAGAGATTGATTGATTGATTGATTAATTGATCAAAGAGGGGACGTGAAAGATATAAGAAGAAAGGAAGAAAGGAAGAAAGAAAGAAAGGAAGAAAGGAAAAAAGAGAGAGATCACCAGTTCTGGCTTATTGATGGAAGGGCATGGGCAGATGCTCACAGACCCTTAGGGTCGGCAAAATGTTGGCTTTATTAGAAGAAAGACAAAATATATAGTGGTTATGACGCTTAGTTCTTGTTCACACTACATTGGTTACATAAGGAAAACATACTCTGCTGTCCACTACTAATTGGATCACAACAGGTGGTCACAGGAGATGAGAAAACTTTATTCACCTGTCAAAACTCCTTGGCATCTGGCATGAATCCACCTTTGTTCTAACTTCAGGTCCTGTAGCCATCTTAATGGCGTAGCATTTTTTACTGTCTGCACCCAGCCATGCCAAGGCAATACACACAGAAATGCAAGGGAAATTGTTCACACAATTTCTATCCTGTGACACTGGCTCCAGCCTCAATTCAGGTGATGAGGTGTCCAAACTCCTGGGCACTTTCTATAGATCAGTTTTTCCCATTTCTCACTTTCTATGAAAATCAGTTATCACACACAGTCCATTCCTCTAGACTTTCCTGGAAATGGGTCAGAGGGCTTTGAGATCTTCAGCCTCTTTCCTGCACCGTGCTGTGCTTATCTCCAGGAGCCAGAACGAGGACATTTGTCCTGGAAAAGTGCTGCCCTGCCTCCATATGGCCCCTTCTCCAGCCACATCTTGTCCTTTCTCACAGCATGTTATTACCAATCATCCTTGATTAGCTTCACAGATAGCCAGTTATCAGTGTTTGGGACATGTACATTGGCTCCTGGGTCTTCTACACTTCCACAGCAAGCCACAACTGCTCCAAATTACCCAAGGAGGTTTTATGGAATTCATAGACATTATAATGATGTATTAAACTGTATTAAACTAATGTAAACAAGTTATTCAGTATTACTTCTTCAACCAGTCACAGTGAAAATGAACAAATTTAATCCTTGTGTTTTCTACTTACTATAAGAAAAGCATGTGAGGTGTGCATTACTGAATTTAACTCACTAAATGAGATATATATTAACAACAGGAAAATAATTGTTTGTAGTGTATGCACCTCTGACACATAAGGATACATCGGGTAAAACATATAAAACATTGTCATGGGTTGAGATTGGCCCCCCTGAGAGCCGAGGGGCCCGGAGGTGATTTGGTGCCAGGGCAGTGTTCCCTGGAGGGCCAGTCACCGTTCATCTTGTTCGCTGCTGCTGAAAAATCACATATACACAACCACTGGAAACTGCTGGCAATTTCTGTTGGCGTCTGCTGCGGTGTGTAGGTATAGAAGGCTGAAGGGGTGGCAGGGCCTCCTCCTTCTTCCTCCTCCAAGGAGGGAGAGGAGGCCCTGTGGCCCACAGCAGGGCTAGACGCAGCATTTGGATCGAGTGTTTGTGAGGGACGCGACTCACAACACCTGAGGTAAGAGGGAGGAGGCCAGGCCCTCTTCCCCCCCCCAGCTGGGCTGTGGGGCGCCTGGGACAGCGTATAACTGAGCTGAGCTGCCTGTGGCCAAGGCTAGGGGGCTTCTTTTTCCCCTCTCACTGTTAAGTGGGAGTGGATGCAGGGCTTAGTATTGAAGCTGAGCCAAGAGACAGGCTGATAACAAAGCAGCTTGCCAGGGAGAAGAATCCCAGGTGAAATGGGAGACAGGCCAGAGAGAGAGGCTCGGGAGTTGTCCTGCTGAGGTTTTACCAGGGGCAGCTGAAACCCGACTTGGAGGACACTTGATAAGCTGACTACACTACAGCAGCAGCAAACCGAGGTATGAAAGTGAAAGAGAGAATCACACAACAGAGATGGCACAGAACCGAAAAGACTCGGAGCTGTCTTGGACTTCATGAAGAACAAAAGACTGCAGCAAACAACTGGAGGTCAGTGGGGGAGCGTTTCAGGTTCCCTGAACACTCCCACGAGAGAGAAACTGCATTACCTATCAGCCTTGAAAGGCTTTTCCTGGACTAATTGAGGGAGGAGCTTCGAAGGGACTGATAGAAGTGTAATATAGATATATATGGTTGCTTTTAGTTTGTACAGTATATTTATTTGTGTAAATAAATGTAAATACTTCCCCTTTCCCCTATAGAAGCCTCTTACCTGAAAGTTTTCTCTTCGATGTTGAGATAAATTTTAGGAAGGGGTGGGGGAAGCCTGGAAATTGGATTTTGGATTTCTAATGTGGCTCAAACTGCCACAAACATACACACCAATGTGTGTAGAGTGTGCATCAAGACTCATGAAATGTTTATCAAGAAACAATAATGTAGACATATAATGTGACTATATAATACTACATAGTCATATAGTGTAGGCTATATACATATTAGACTATATATGTTATAAATTTCACTTCCTTTTGACCATCTGTTGGTGGCAACTTTGTCTCAACTGTCAGACTCCTTCTTTAACATATTTGTTTGTTTTTCCTTATCTACCCTGTGTAATCTGCTTTGGTGCCCACTCATTCTGGTCCTCACTGTCAGGCAAATCAGGCACCTCTTGTCCCTCAGCAAGGGAGGGACTCACTCTCTTTGTGTGGGTCTATATTTTATTTGGTGGAAACCTGAGGTGTAAGAAAACAATGGGACAAAGTTGTGCCTGTGTCTTGGCTCTGTAGAGGGAGAGAAGAGATAAGATGAATTTCTACCTGGAGGTCCTTGTACATAGATGTCTGTGTGAAGATGTCAACGCTTGAGCAAGGAGTCTGTTTCTGTCATAACCGGTGGACAGCCAGGGTTTGATTCAGTTCCCTAAACATCCATCTGGGACAAGTAGCTTGATTAAGGGGTTACAGGAGACCCATATTAGTCTGAAGTAGTGTCTGTAGGGCAGACTGGTTATCTCAGAGCAGCTCAAATGGCACCATTTTTCAGTTTTTAGATAACTGAATAGCACACCTGGTTAGTGAAGCCTAGAACACAATTCAAGTATCCCTAAAATAAACATCTACACTAGTCTAAATCACTATCCAGACTCAATGGCTGATTACAGATCCTTTGAGCAAAGTTGGAACTTGCACATCTGCCACAGAAGGTGACACCTCACCTTAGATGGCTTAATCTCTCACTGAATTTGCTTTTTATATCAAGCAGGGTCTGGGAACATGAATATTTTGTCAATGAAGAATAGTCTACACGCCTACTACCCAAAAACCTTTCTCCATGACCCAATGCAGTGACCTGAATGAAAACATATGTGAGTTCTGAATAATCTCCTCTGGGACCCAGTAGTAGGACAACCATAATAGTATCGTGCTCTTCCAGGGTTTATATGTCAACTTTCTCATTTAGAGCTTATTCAGGTGTGTCTCACATTACACTGTACCTTTCTGATATACCCTGAATGCCTTTCAGTAGTGTGTTAAGTGATGTAGCTAACATCTGTCACATGTAATTTGTCCTCTCTTTTCCACTCCCCAAGGGAGGCATTATGCATGCAGTGTAGTGTTTTGTTTTAGTTAAGAATTTGTGCTTGCTGTTTACACATAAAAGATGCTGGGACAGAGTGGCTGTAAGATAAAGGTCTCCTGCTGTGAATTCAGAGCTCTGAGTTTTTACCCTGTTTTGAACCCTGACAAAAAGCTGACCTTCTGCTTAGCCATTTGTGACTTCCCATGTACCGTAGTCATAAGTGTTTTACTACTCACAATGTTTTCTCTGTTTGCCTGACTGAGAACACTAATATACCATTAATCAGTTTGCTGAAAGGTGATAAGACCTTTTGACCTCTTGATCCATGTGATGGTTGCTGTGCATACAGTAGGAAGGCAGGAGCCAAAACTCTTCTGAAAGGAAGAGAAAACAGCAAGCTTTGCAATTACCTTAATTTTCTGTCACAGCTTGCTCTGTGTTATCATACTGGTCTTGGAAGCAACTCTGCAAAATGTACATTTTAAATAAAACCTCCCTTCCTACTTCTTTTTTTTTCCTGCTATCAGTAGGTGTAATATTAAAACTCTTCATCAATGCCAGAGGCACAATTTAAAGAAACAGTATATATGGTAAGTACAACAGATCTAGAGGGAGAAAGCTCAATCTTCTAAGCTCACCAAGTCAGCTTAGAGATTCTCATGCTTTTCAGGAATATCTGCATATTATGTGAAATGAAGTTCTGACCCATTTCACACTTATTCTGCTACAGATGTAAGTTCACTGGAATTTAACGAAGTTCAGTCTGACCTTCAGGAAAGTGAAATCATGTAACTTGGTATTGGATTGTTCATCCTACCTCCCAGAGCTTGCATAGAATCATAGAGTGGTTGGGTTGGAAAGGACCTTAAAGATCATCTAGTTCCAACTCCTCTACCATGAGTCAGGACACCTTCCTCTAGACTAAGTTGTTCAGGCCCCCATCCATATGTTGATGACTATATGTGCTGTCACAAAATACTCCTGAAAGGATGAGGTTCCAGTGTCTACCAATTTAAATTTTCCTGGAGGTTTCTCTTTTGTACCTATGCAGTATGTTGTTCTTTTTCCTGAGTGCCCCAACGAAATAATTTCCCACGAGTGCACCACTATAACCTCTCTTTCTGCATCAGAGGATGGTTTGAGAGGGAAAAAGATAAAGGATTTGATTGTTGTCTTTTTGTATATGGTTCACGAATATTTATAATATAGTTTGCTGAAAAGATAACTCTGTCCTTTAGAATGAGCTGACATTTAGAAAGTAATAAAAATTAAATTCTTCCACATCCACACCTATCTGTATTCCAGAAAAAAAATCCTCAACTTCTGCAGTTAAGATTCATATCAAAATTACACTCCATCAACCCAGAGGCATTTTCTTTCTTAAGAATTCATAACCAATTCTGCAATTGAGTGTATGCAGCAAAATAGTTATGCAGGTCTTCTCCATCTCTCTATAGTGAACTTCTCCCTACCTTTAAACCTCCCTAAAATGGGAAGGGAGGAGAAAATACAGTCAAGGTCTTCTGCCTGCTCTTCTCAGCATAATGAATCCTCCCCCGTGTTCATTTAGTTCATCCCTGCTATAAAAATGACTTTTTCAATCAAGGCATTGTACTCCTTCCAAAGACATTAAGCCAAATGACAGAACACCAGTTGAAATGACAAGGACAAGCCAGCTCAGTGCAAGGCAAGGTGAGTTTCTAAAGTGAAGGATTGAAAATGAACACATAGTAGGACTTTGACCAAGGACTCTTAGCAAATTTTTCCTACAGAGAACATGAAATTGGATCAGGATAGGAGAAAAATTAGGTATCAAACAAAAAAACCCTCTATACCACTTTGTTTCTTGTTTTGCTTTCCTTGCTTACTTACCATGAGTAGTTCTGCTTCTTATTTATGGGGTTTGAACCTTTATGTGCTCAAAGCCCAAAGAAATTTCAGAAATCAGAATCAAAACATGAAGCTCAGCCTTCAGAATGAGGGAGTTTGGTATCTCAGAATGAGAGTCACAGGAATAGTCACAGGGAATAGGTGGATTAATAAACAGAAAAACAAAAATGCCCTTAGGAAGAACACATCTGATGCCAACACATTGCCAGAATTAGGAACTTGTCTGAAGATCTACATGCCTACATGTAGAACAGGACTCACATACCAACACTGCCATTTAGAATCAGGTGCCTTATTTCTACCAATGGAATTTTTTGTTTGGTCTCAGTCATTCAAGGCAAATATCAGATTTCCCGTTACTTGGTCAATTTAACAGAAGCAGGAAATTTCTGTTTTTAAAAAAAAAATTCTGAAAAAATTACAGTCCTTTACCATGAAATTTCCAGCAGAGATCATTTTAACCATTGAATTCACATTAACCTTTTTTCAATTATATTTTTAGAGGTATAAGTATGGTTATCTGTAGGTGAACTCAACTAGCATTCTGCCTTCAGCATTATTTTCTAATATATTGCTCTATAAATAGTCAAGAACATTATTTTCAGAGTTGTCAAAGCATAGGAGGGATATAATGTTGTTTTTTGACATTTTCCCACATCTTCTGTTTTCTCCATCCTAAATAGATGATAAATTGATTTTTAGCACCTCCCTCACATTACCAAAAAATGTAGCACATTTTTCTAAATCCAACAGGGCTTGATTTTTGCTAAAAACGGTAAAATTCTGTTTCCTTTTGCTATAATAAAACATTTTGTTTTCAAGTGTCATTAATTAAAGTTCGGATTTTTTTCTCAGTAATTTCATATATTTTTCACATGCTTTCTCTCTTTGAACCCTTTTCTCACAGAAAGCAAGCTTTCTGTATTCCTCTATTTCTCTATTTTTAAACATCACTTCAGAAAATGTTAGTTGCTTTCAATCCAATTTACCATAGGGCTAGAGTTCTCAAACATATATTAAATTTCTATAGTTTTGTTAAGAAAAAAACCCAGAACAGCAACAACAATAAAATCCCCCACCCTCAGAAGAGTTTTGTCTTCTTAGAAAATAGCATCAGTTGATCAAAAGAAACAGATTTATGGGAAGTGCAGTACCATCAGTACTGTGGCTGATGAAACCCTGCCCAACCAATGACTGCTTTGATTAAATTATTACTGAATACAGTTACAATGTAGAGGAAGCCACTGAACTCATGACTTCATCTTTTTCTGTTCAGAGCCAGCCATGACCTACATGTTCAACATCACATGTGCTGTAATGATTCATTGTAACTTGACTGTGATGTGCTGGGTTGCACTCCCGGAGCTTGACAATTTGTCTGAACATGACTGACCATCTCTGGACTCTTGGCAGGAGTCTAATTCCCTGATTCCCTCTTCCTGGTCATAGTTTGCTGTGGACACTACCTGTACATGTCCACCATTTCCTGTACATAATTCAGAGTGCACACAACTGGGTCAGCCAGGACTCTTTCTGTTCATGTGCAGTGTCTCCTTGTCCACTGTTAAAAGCTGAGGTTTTCTTACTTGCCTTTTAGTGTTCTGGTAATGGAAAGGTTTCACTGTAAATAACACTGATCAGCTATACATTGCACTTGCAGCGATGAAGATTTAAATAAACGCTACCACTTCATATAAATAACTGCTGAGAGCCATTTTTCCCCCCATCTATTTCCTCAAGAGGTCTTAGGTTGTTCTTCCATTTCCTGTGCAAATTTTAAATGAAAGAATACATCACTAAGCCCATTTTTCCACAGCTGAACAAAATCTGGTGGTTTATGTTTTCTTAATTCCTTTAATCTTTATATGATCGAACCCTTCCTATTATTTAACAGTTACAGTAATTTTGATTGTTTTATATTGCAGCTCCCCAAGAAATACTTGTGTCCTTCCTCTCATAAAAGGAGAAAACAGCTTGGGGACAGGACCCACAAATATTTTGTCATACCCTCAGTCAACTTACTCCACAGAAGTTTGTCGGGGGCAGTTGTGTACATAACTGAGCCAACAGCTCTGGTTTGTGTCTCCACCACCCAATGGATACCAAATTGTTTTTCTTTTTGTCTTTATCCTGTAGACAGCAAGGTGCTTGGACAGAGCTGCATACCTGTAGAGGTGGCAGAAGAGAGCATTTCCTCCTACAGTCTTGGTGATGTGGAGAACTCTGCCTTATTCATTCATAGAAGAGTTTCCCTTCCACAATTCCACATTTGGCAAAACCTAGTTCCACATGCTTTTCATCTGTCTTGAGAAATTACAACAAATTGCAAACACTGTGGTGTCAAAAAAACCATAAATCATCTGACTGCAAACAGCTGGAAATGAAGATTTACAAACCTACAAAGTGTGTGCAATCACAGCACGAGGACAGCCTTTTTTTTCTTTATGTAAACAAGATGATTGATTATCTACAGACAAATAAGCTTCCCTGTAAACAGACTAAACATGGGCTCTAACCATGTTGTGATCTTCAAAGGTACTTAATATCAACAGTGTATGAATAAAAATACCATCTATTGTCTCCTTCTGTGATATATATATTTTTTTTTTTTTTTTTTTTTTTTTTACTCTCCATTGCCTTATCAGAGATCTGCATGGACATTTATTGCTTTACAGACACAACTTTAGCCCCTGACTCTGCCCTTGCACTTTGGTACTGTCTCCTTTAAAGGAGATTTTTTTTCCTGAGCTACATAAAAGTAATCAAAGTAGGCAATGCATGGGAAAAGGGTGACACTTTGTGGCAATGCAAGAGAACTAAGGTCCCTTCATCCTTTTATATATCATTAATTTTGTGTCTCTCTTCCTGATACCGTTAAAATGTAAAGGTGACAAAAGTAGAATGGACTTTGACCATGATTACACATGGTTATTATTAAAAACAAACTAAAACCTCCAAACCAAGAACATGAGAAGAATTTTTGGGACATTTAGCTTCTGAAATCACAGCTAAGCGAGTCGTTGAAGGGTTACCACAAGTTTTCTGGAAAGCCCTTGATATTCTATTCAAACACATTAGGAGAAGTCAATTTAGGAAATAAGAATTTGTAGAAGATTTTGCCCCTCCCAAAACCAAATTAACTTCCTTCCTTTCTAGATAAAATATTTTCTAAATAACTTGAGAGATCAGCCACTCTCATCAGATCTTTTATTTTATGAACACTAACGGAAAAATCACTTTTTCTGCAGAAAACTTGGTCTATAATTCATAACTGCTAGAAGTCATCAATGCCTAAATCCAGATTTACCTATGAAAAAAAGGAGAGATAGAAATTCTGTTGTTGATTTAAAAAGCAATGTGTAAGACAACGAAAGTAGTGAAAGCTAAAGAGAATTATCAGTCCTGTACTGAACAAATCAAATGTTATAAGCTTACACCTTGATTGTCTAATATTTGTAGGAGTTATAAAATGCCAACAGTGTTGAAAGGAAGAGCCTTTCAACTACTTGCACTCTTCACACATGTTCTTTTCATCAGGTCAGTGCAGTAAGTGCTGTCTCCATGCACCAGGATGTCCGAAGATACTTCCACTTTGCTAGGAAATGAATCTACTGGTGAATCCTCTTCCACCTCATTTGATAAGATGATCTTCATCCTGGAATTATATGAGGCGCATACACTACATACTAACAGATGTGAACAATATTTTGGTGAAAGAGTAACTTTCCAGTTCTTTGTGCCTGTGGTAGGACCACTTGACTTGCTAGTGGTGCAGCTTAACTGAAAATCCCACTTCTCTCAAGTGATAGAACTGCCTCTCCCTACATATAAATACATAAAAAAAATATCAGTGGCACTGACAAAGAAAGAGCCTTCATGCTAAACTGATTTTTATGGGTCTGTTCCTTCCAGGAATAATGCTTCACACTTATTTGCTTCACAACACCCATGAAGTTAGTGGCATAGTAAGTCCATTCTGAAGAGATAAAAATTTCGATGCAGAGTGGTTTTAAATGCATTTTACAATTAACATTGTGCAAAGAAGCAGTAGCTGGGAGTCCTACTTCAAGAGCTCTCTTTTAGCAGATTGTTAACTTTCGAGTAGAAATAGAAGAGCATTTGCATAGTTATCAGGAGTCAGACTGGGTCAGTGTAGCAGAGAGTTGGACACGAGGCAATGAAACAATGCGGAGCACTAAATCAGGGGGGAAGCTATCACCCCCCACCGTACCCATGGAAATGTTAATATTGCTGAGAAAAAAATCAAAGGGAGATCAGGTGCCATTCAATCCACTACCTTCAGGCACTGGGTTTAGCCTGCTAAACCTACTGGCTGGCTGATTTCCCAGTGGTCCCTCCATTTTGTCAACAGAGGAGAGGAGGTCTGAGGTGGGAGTCATTCAGAGATCCCAGTATTAAGTCTGGTTTTAATTCAATGGCTGGCTGTGATGAAGTACAGGAACATTTAATCCAGGTATCTAAGTGCGTGAATGGCTTCAGGCTCCGAGTCCCGGAGGGACTTAAAAGACCATTTATTTCACCTCTTTGCCCTGAAGCACGATTACTTACACACCAACTTCATTCCCAACACAGGCTTTTCCAATCCTGTTTAAGGACCTCCCGTGATGAAGGTCCTCACAGTTTCCAGGCAATCAATCCCAGTTTGATATTGGGAAGATTTTTGCTGTGCTGTAATTCACATAAAAACTCCCCATGGCTGTATTTTGGTTTCCATAGTGCAGGCATGTCTTCTTTTGAGCAAGATCTTGAAGTGTCCATTGCAGTCAGTGGAGCATCAGATGATTTTAATTTCAGCAACTGAAGAAGCTGTTCAGTCTTTCTTCTTACTTTCCAGGCTTATGTTTATTCTTGGTTAATATTTAATAACTGCACACTACTAGGTCCAAAAGTTCCATCATTCTTCACACATTACTAGACCTGAAAGAAAGTGAATGTATTCACATCTTCTAGAGGCTTTTGGGATTTCTGCTGCACAAAATAAAGTTTTCTATTTTCAGTTTACAGTCTTTTTGGCTCATATTTGACCCATGTTGTTCTCTATCTCTCAGACACCCTTTCCATAGATTAACTGTGGTCATACCCCATCCTGTAATTGTGTAGTTGACTATTTTTTTTCAAATTTAACACCTCAAACTTATCTCTGCTCACTTAATCTCATTCAATCATTCCTTTTAGCAAGATTGTTTTGCCAATTTTCAAATTTACTTTTAGTTCTATTCATTTCATTTAATGTACCTGTTTTCTCTCTCAGGTTCATTTGATCAGCAAACTGAAAAAATAAACTCTTTTTTTAATTGTTTACACAGTTAATGAATGCATTGACTGGTTGCAATGTAGATTTCTCCAAGACTCCAAAAACATATTCTTTTTCTTTTGAAATTGTTAACTTCTTTATGTGAATGGTTATGAGACTATTGTGGTGGTGATTCCATGTTTTCATGTTTCGGCTCCTCAGTTGTTAGATCACCTGAGAGCATAAAATAAACCTTTTAAAATTAAGTTTTGGTTTTCACTGTTTACTTTTACCGTCTTTATCCAGAAAGCTTTTAGTTCTGTCTTAGAAGAATATTGCAGTGGTTTGATGTATTCATATAATTTGCTCTTGATTGCTACTGGTTTAGATATTCAATTGTTAAGGTAGAGATGGTTACTAAAAATGTAAGATTATTTTAACTGGAAATTTATCAGGTCTTTGTAACTACTTTTTCATTTCTGTTTTCCTACTCAAAGCAGAAAAGTCAGAAATCTTATCCTTTTATCACTGTATTAGTATTTCCAGACATCTGCTACTCATTGACCTTTTACAGGGAAACTTAAGAACGACATTAACTTGAGTATCAGATCAAGATTTTCCATGATGTTTCACTTACTGCTCAAAGTATGACTCCTTGTTACCCTTGATGCCTCTTACACATTGCACTCCATACTGCTTTTTAGTCTTTCTGGTTTTCTGTCTACATGTTGACGTTATTTTATTTAATTTTACGTTCATGTTCATTTTTATTAATCCCAGTTTCTATTTCTTGTTTCTTTTTGTATCTGAGTATAAGCTTTAACTACTTTGTTGTTTCATTAAAGTGCTACCCTTTATGTGCAATGGAATTGTTTGCTTATGTAACTGCTTTATCTTTTTTCAAAGAAATGCCAAGCCTCCTTCAATTCACCTTTTCTGAAATTATAGCTGGAAGTTATCTAACTCTACTAATGACAGAAAATCTTGGTGCACAGGGCTGTGTCTCTTAGTCTTTCTTTTTTCCCTTTTTTTTTTTTTCTTTCTGAATGAACCTCAGTCATTTCTTGTTCATAGTGAAGTCATATGTAATTGCCTCAAAGCTGGGCTGAAGCAAATAAATTGTAGCTGTGTTTATGCACTAACGTTTTTAAAAGTTCTTGTTTATCTTCATACTTCTCACGTCAGTATACAAATACCCAGGATGTTCAGCACACACATTATTTTCTTCTTGTTCCTGATATTACAAACCCGAGGTAAATGAGTCTATCCTCTTTTTCCATGAGGGAAACTGCTCTCTAAGCAAAGTGTTCATAGAAAGCGACCACCCAGAGGTACATGATGCAAGTCTACATCAACCAACACTTTGTGTGCACCCTTGTACCCACAGTATGATTTCTGTCTTTTGGTGAGGCACCCACATCTCTCCCAGTTTTTCCAGCCAGTATCCAGCAGTAGTTCTGTTCCATGTGGCACTATTTGCCCAGAGTCATTCACGTTCATGACTTCAATAACTCCAAGAGCACATTAAGCCTAAACAAGCTACTGGCAGTACCTCATATTCAGGATGTTGAGGTTTCAATTTCTGGAAAAAATGGGTCATTCTGAAATCTAAAATATTTGAGTTGCTTCTTTGTTTTCTTCTCAAAGGTAGTTGCTCCGAATTTCACATTTCTGAAAGAATGAAACTTTTTCTATAGTGTCATAATTTTAATCTTCTGTCAGAATCAGCATATCCACTCTTGATCCAAGGTCACCAGTGAGGATAAAGTGCATGTTATGTACCAGAGAAATTAACATTCAACTTCTTTTTTTGGTATTGACTGGGTATATATGATTAGATCTTAAGCTCTTGGTATTGCTTGATCAACTCAACTCCCAGAATTCAGTAGCTGGCTTTAGCATCTTGTGTTAGAGTGACCGACTAAAAGCAACATCCCAAATACTTTAAAGCATCACTTCCCTTTCAGAAAAAAGTTATAGATTGTGTGATTGTACCATTTCAAAATAAAAAAAGAAAAGAAGTCAACACAATGTGGTTTGTAAATTAAGAGTGGGACCCTTTTCAAGTAATGGTATTTGTAAAATATACCATTGTATAAAAAAGGAAGAAAAAAATATCCCAGATTGAAGATATTGTGTGGCTGTTCAATAAATATTGATTTGGATGATTCTGATTATTTGTACAATTTATCCTGAAGTGTCAGAATATTACACACTTTGCTGGCAAAATAAAAGGTATTTTTTTGATTAAAAAAAAAAAGAAAAGAAAAAAGCAGCTAGAATTTCTAGACTTCCCTCTTATTTGTTTCTGCACAAGTGGGTACCAGATTTTAATAAAGGATCCCCATGTTGCATTATGACTCTAAATTGTCACACTAGAAATTATTCACACAATAAATACAGGTAAATACAGATGTTTAAATTATATGGCTATGTGCCCATATTCTCCGTTGGTCAGTCTTCTAAGGTAAACACTTTGATTTGGATGCAGCTTAGTGACTGATCACATTAAAAATATACTGACACTTGTAAAGAAATAAGTAGCAGATTCTTATCTGCAGTGCTGACCAACATGAATTATGTTTCTAAAAGCAGATTTGCCTGCTTTTTATCAAAATTTTATTAAATATATGCTGGTAGGATTTGCCTTTTGTTAGCTTTAGGCTATGTTTCCATGGCAGCCTCACTGCTGGTCATTGCATTTCTCCCTGTCAGTTGTACATTTCCACCTTCTTCCTTATAAGACTTTCTGCAAAGGTCTTGTGGTTTTATAGTCTAGAAGAAAAAAAAAATAATAAAAATAGTATCTTCCTGAAAGATTACTGGGCTGATATTACTCAGAGTTCAACTAAAACAAGTAACAATAAAGGGAAATGAATGGGAGAATGAGCCTGGGGTACGTTTCATAGGAAGAGGACAAGGACTGTGGCAGTCAGGAGTTAGACCTACCACAGAAATAAAGATTCAGAAAACTCAAGGAGCTCAGTTCAGTTGCTAACATTCAAATGTCTTGTGCCATGTGAGTTTCTAGTACCCCCTACCTGGCCTCCAGCTGCTGTTCCCAGAGATTATACATCCCCCAGAGGTCCTGCTGTTGACCCAGTGTGAATGTCCCAGGTACCCCAGGCTATCTCAGGCAGCACTAGGTGCCCCTACATCAGTAGTTGAGTCAGACCCAAAGTGTGCTGAGTGCACTTCTGAAGTTACTTTTGTCTTCTGAAAGTATCTTCTGGGTAATAGTGCTGCCTGCAGAGCACGTGTCTGATCAAAGAGAGCCTCAGATGATGACCACCTACTGCTGATATGCCCAGCTTCCAAATTCCTTCCCTTCCCAGTTTCTTTTGGGTGAGAATGTTGATCTTCTTGAGTGTAAGAAGGATCTTCATCTACAGATGAATCTGGATGAATCTGGATGAATCTGGATGGGCTTGAATATGCTGTGCAGGTAACGGGTGGAATCACCGTCCCTGGAATTGTTCAAAACATGTATGGATGTGGCACTTGGAGACACAGTTTAGTTGTGAACGTGACTGTTAGCAGTTTGGATTCCATGATCTTAGAGGTCTTTTCCAACCTTAACGATTCCATTATTCTAAAGAAGTCCCTTGCACTAAGATAGCAGTGCATGATCCAACTGATCACATATTTAGTTCAAAGGAATTTATAACACTGGCAGCAGAATGCTACATTCTCAACTGAATATACTCAACACCACTCACTGGGTGTGCAGATCTTCATGCAACCAGTGTTAAACAGTAATTTTCCGCCGATATTTTTGAAACAAAAGCATCTAATTTCCCTCTTTCCGATTATCTTATAATAAGCATTGTGACCACGCTCAGACCAGGATATCTAATTTTATATTATAAGTGAATGTATCACAATCTAATCAATAGTCTAAGGAGGGGTATTTAAAGAGATCAGATCCATGCTCATCAGATATTAGAGAGAAATTCTTTTCAATGGGGGTGATAAGACACTGAAACAAGTTTTCCAGAGAAGCTGTGGATGCCCCACTTCTATAAATGTTCAAGGCCAATTTGGATGGGGTTTTGAGCAACCTGGTCTAGTGGCAGCTGGGTTGGAACTAGAGGATCTTTAGGATTCCTTCCAACCCAAACTCTATGTTTCTGTGATTCATGTTGGAAGTGCACTTAAAAGGAGTTAAAAGAGTATCTGAGGAAAAACAACAACAACAAACACCAAATGAAAACAAACAAACAAAACCCCTACAAAACAAAACAAAGAAGAAGGTATCATTAACAGCAAAACAGAACATATTCCTAGTGAAAATCATTAAAAGGTTTAAATATAGGGCAGTAATTTGTCCTGGCTCTAGAAAATTTAGATTAGCTTGCATGCTATTGGAAAGAAATAAAGTGAATTTTGATGGATTTAGTCACTGCACCCATATCATTATAAAATGCACATAACATTTCATTACTCTAATTCTCTCCACTTTGGAGTAGCTTGCACTGAAATCACATTCTATTTTGACTTCAAATCCCATGATAGACCACAGTCGTGTCTCTCTAATTGGGTATGGATTAAGTTTTTGAGAGATTTACATTAGTTCTTTTGCTGTGCCCATGCAACCTCTTTCTAATTCATTTTTTAACGTGGGACAGGCTTTAGGTGACCTAAAATAGAGATCACAGGATGTGCACTTTGTGTCAAGTGTCTCCTAACAGAGGCAGAGAAATAGGTGATTCCACAATAAAATGGAATAGACGGAGGTAGGAAGGGACTCAACTAAGGTTTTATCAGGCAGGATGTGAGAGCAGAAGAGAAAGTCTAGTTTTAAATGTTGGAATAACAGAAAAAAATGAAGTAGATGTTGTCAATGTAACAGGCCTAAAGAGAAGAGCTGTGGAAAAAGACAGATTACTGAAACACACAGACTTATCATTCCCAGGATATTAAAATAATCTATATCAAAATAGATAAATTGAACTAGTTAAATTGGTTGAATTGATTGAATTGATTGAACTAGATAAACTGATTCTATCTTAACCAGATAAAAAACTGGAAAGATATTCATCTTACTGGTTGTAAATATTAAATTAATACCCAGGTGGCAATTAAAAAATAAAATAAAATAAATGTTAGAACTAATCACAGCAGAATAACTAGAGACTTCAATATAAGATATCAGTATAAACAAGCAATAACTAGAACAGCAAAAAAGCCAGAATTTCTGCATTGCTGAAATTCAGCAGATATAAGATACATCAGATAGATCAGATATAAGGGAAGATACACAAGATACCTAAAACCAGACTCAGTCTTTGCTTTGATGTTATCAAAGCCAAAAATAATAGAGTTTAGTGTGATAGATAGAAGGTCATTAGATTTCTTTTTCCGGAAGTTATAGTGTAAGCAACACTATGAGAAAAGATTTTGAAACCTATAAGGAACAATGTGGTAGTGGCCACTTGGGTGTAACAACATTGCAGTTAATCATCACAGAATCATAGAATGGTTTGGGTTGGAAGGGACCTTAAAGATAATCCACAGTCAGGGGCACCTTCCACTAGACCAAATTGGTCAAGGTCCCATCTAAATGGCCTTGAACATTTCCAGGTAAGCATCAGGATTCACATGGGGAGATGTAAGAGAAAATGTCTTGCAGATATTTCCTGCTTACCAATTAAGATGAATGGTGTTGCTCAATGAAGGTATTTTGCAGGTTTTGGAGAAGGAAGAAAAGTTGTGTTTTATGGAACACTGATGTATACCAAAAAAACCCTGGTTTTGGAGATACCAGTCTTGTGACCAATGGTGAAGGGGAGGTCAATGTTTTCTAGGCCTATCGGATTTCCATCTTGAAAAGAGAGGGAGGCAAAGCAACGTTCTTTATTTAAAATGCCAAATATGGAAACCTACTTCTAATTATCACCCAGATGGTAGGTTGTACAACAATCATAACTACTAGAAAGCAGAAAAAGAAGGCTTTTAAAATTTATTTTGCAGTAGTACTAGTAACACTGACGTAGATATTCTTGTGTGTGAGGTATTATATGGCTGTTGATGCTCACATTTTTTGATGTATGTTTTGCTGCTAGAAGGTTACAACTAATAACCTTAAAACTTGTTTATCAGCTCTGGATGATTTTGAAGTGAGATTGTGTTAACTCGTATTTTCTCACGTTGTTTGGGATATTGTCTAAGTGTGACAGGGAGATCTATGGATAGTAATAAAATGTCAAATACCTGTGACAATCGATATTCACATATACAGAGTAAGTGGGAGATATTCTTGAGAAATATTTTCATATGTATATTTTGTTGAAGTATTTTGACTACAGTGAATCAAAGTATTCTGAATTGGAGGTGTTCATTTAAACAATTCTTGATTAGCCTTATTCACTATGATCTCATATGTCCTTAGGCAGTAACTAGGCCACTTTTAAATTCAGATAACCACAGTGATCTCTGCTTTTGCAGTTTCATTGTAACATAACATTATTTAATACAGCATTGCTGTTTCCTGCTAGCAGTGTTTCTCCCGTGAAGGAGGAAGTAATTAAAAAATAATTTTGTCTATGGTTTAAGTTGTTTTGTTAGATACATAGAGCATTTCAAGAAGATGATAATTTGTTACAGGAGGCTTAGAGACTTGTCTGCATGGCTGCTTTACAGATACCAGTTTTCTGTGAAGTGAGCACACAATCAGGTCTGGCCTTTTATCAGAGTTCTAATTCATCAGTTTCTTGTCATTCTCTTCGTGTAAGGTATTAATAACTTGCTCAGCTGATCCTGCCAACCACCCCATTGTACAGACAAATAGTTCATTTGCTGTCTATGTTGAATCACCATTCACTCATAAGTCCTGTATCTGGTTTTCATAAAATCATAGGATATCCTGAGTTGAAAAGGACCCACAAGGATCACTGAGTCCAACTTCTGGACCATCCCCAAGAATCCCACCATGTGTCCGGAAGCATTGTCCAAACACTTTTTGACCTCTGGCAGGCTTGGAGTTGTGACCACTTCCTTGGTCAAAAAAAACCTGTTTTACTGGTGTTAGGATGTGGACAACTTTCCTTCCTACTCATCACCATACTTCAGCTGTCTTCATGGCAATAAGTGTGTTCCGTATGTGATGTGAAATTGGCTTTAAACACATACAATCCTAAGCCAACACATTTCAAGGACACTTGTTCTCCAGAGTTCAGCCACGTGCCAGTCAGCTTGCTTCTAATTCCTATTAAAAGGTTCATCAGAGTGTGTTTAATTAGCTAGATGGTACCATAGCAGAGTGTTAAAAAATATCTGGACCCTCACAAAATTGCTCCAAAGGAGCTTTCCCTGAACAGTCCATCCTCACACATTTCAATTCTACCAGAGAGGAACCAGCAAAGAAGTCATTATTATCATCACTGATGCCACACAGCACATAGCCAGCCTCAACTCAAGGCTTGTGCTTCTTGACAATGAAGCATAAGCTATGGAAAAAAAATAGGAAAAAAAAAAAGCAAATAGCAGAAAATCAAGTACTGTCTTGGCTGTGTGGGAGGCAGTTGAACTGCAATGTAAACAATCCAGAGGCATCAGAAAACACTGGACTAATCAGATCAGAAATTTGGCCATTACCAAAGTGATATCTCTATACATAGGACCCTCAATGTGGAAGGTCCTCCTTAGAAACTAGAGAAAATAAAAATTTTCAATATAATTTATGTCCAACAGGAAAATAATTTTAGAAAGCCTACATTTTTAAAATTGTGTGACATTTTTTAGCAGAAAATATCAACTGGAACACTCAGTTTTCATTCATTCAAGGCATTTTTATAGAAAACTTTTTTTTATTAGCTTAATATGCAACCTATACCGTAAATGTCCTTATAAAAATATCTAAAATATGACAGTGACTTTACCTTCATTTGAAAAGTACCCCGGGTACTTAAACAAAAAAAAAAATAAAATTATCCATATGTGATTCACCTAAGTTTATATGGAAAACAAAGAACAAAATAAGTTAGAAATAAAAAAAATGTTTTCTGACCCCTTGACTAGCAGTTTTGCTAATGGTCTCATTTTTTTTCCTTGGAAATATGATTCAGAAGAGGAAGAATCTTTCACTTGCTTGCTATAGGATGAAATATGATTGCTTGATGTTATGGCCATTTCATATGAATTTACTAATCTCTTCAACACACACACACACAAAAAAAGCCTCAAAAATTATACAAAAATAGAATACAATTGTTAAGATTATAATGTATATTATCTTGTAAATAAATAAGTCACTCACTGCCAAGGGAAAATTAAACTCCTGGGAATAAACACTTATGAAGAAAAGTTCTGTGACAGGTAAAAGAAGAGAGAAATAGCTGTGTCTTTAGTCCAAACCTCCTTGTCTCTCTGTCTTTCACTCCGAGTTCCCAAGCTGACTTTTAAAATCTCAGGCAGAGCACCAACAGCACAGTGGTAAACCAAACCATCTAATCACTTCCACCCAATTAGGTCGGATTTATTCCTTGTTAAAGGGCAAACTACAACAATCTCAGCCTTGGAGGCTGATGGATACTGACTCTGAGGCAGTATTTGACTCATTTATATTTTCTTAGAGTGTCTCACAGAAATATCAGGGCTAGTCCTATCAGGGTTTGCTTAAAGAACTGGAAATCCTCTGAGATCTCTCTGACAGTATTGGTCTTGGTACATTATTTGTCAGAGTGAAATAATTTTCAATAAAACTTAGTTAAATATATCCTGTGCATGTGCCTTTTTTCCTACTTTATTCTCACCCAATGACCATCTAAGAAGATGCTTTAACATTCTCATTTCCTAAGCTGGACTCTAGGTGCCACCAAATGTGTGCTTTGTCTTTCAGCTTTTACCAGTACCTTCATGAGTAACACTCTCCAAGCTGTTCACTAACAACAAGGCTTGTTGTTGTGCCACCTTACGCTTGGCATCTCTTAAAGGGTCCCATTCTCAGAAGGATACATGAAAAAAAGAAAAAAAAATGTTCAGACTTAGTTTGGCAAAAAGGTTTTTCACCATAAAGAACATCAAATATCAGGAAAGGTTGCCCAGACAGGTTGTGATGTTGGCCACCCTTGGAGATTTTCAATACTAGAGTGGAAAATGTTCTGAAAACTTGGTCTCTCCTCATTCATAGCTGACAATAATTTGAGCAGGAGGTAGACTAGATATTTTCCTGAGGTCTCTTTCAAGATGAAATGTCCTGTGATCCAACAAATGAGAGTCAGTAAAACCAGGGGACTAACCTCAGAGTTCTTTTTATTGCCTCTACCTTAATCTAAACTTATTGATTATTTTGAGCCAGGTTCGGTGGGAAATCTCTACATTTTTTTCTGCTGGAGGCTGATGCACGCAATAATTTGCCAGTAACTGTGCAGGAGTTTGTATTTTCCCAATGTCCATCTCAAGATAAAAGTCATATTGGAAAAATCTAGGGCAAAGCAAGACATCAGCCTGTAAGAAAGACAGCCTGTATGAAAAGTCTCAGTGTGTAAAGCTGAAAGAAATTATGTCTTGTTTCTGCTTTACAGGTGGCTTTATGTAATGCAGAGACATTTAAAATCTTCTGCACTGAGGTCACGCTTGAGAGAAAAGAATTCATCTTAGGTCTCTTTGTTTCAGTCAACACTTCAATAAAACTTCACCTCTTTCATCACTGGCTGTCTTTCCCCACTTGTACAGTATGTAGCACACTAAAGTCTGCCTCAGTCCTGTCTGAGCACTCCAGATAGTGCTGTAATTCCCAGAGTAAGGAACTAAGGGTAGAAAGGAATGTTTGGCTCATGTTAATGGAAAAAAACCCAAAGTGTTATTATGACCCAACAGTCTTTTTTTATTATATTACAGCATTCCTGATGGAGAAGAATTTAGACAAGTTTAAATAGCAGTATCAGTTTTCTGGGTGTCAATTGTGTTTAGATGTTACAGTTGTAAGTGTAAGAAATAAAGATAGCAGGGTAAATAGGCAGGTAGAGGACAAGATGGCCTACATGAGCCTATCCCCATCGTCTCCAAATAACTAGAATGATTATTGCTCTCAAATATTCTTTAAAACTCAGAGACAAAATTATTCTTTTTGATTAATAAATACATATAAATCCTACATTAAATAACACAATCCCTTAGTGGGGATCTGCCAGAACTGGACAGAAAACCCCTGTGAATATTTCAATATTTTCTATTACTATCTCTCTGTAGTTTTTCACAGTGGATAGATGAACAGCACTGATCTCCCCCGTTGTGGCTTGGAAATGGAAATTGGCCATAGAGCTTTGTGACCTGGAGGTGACACTAATTATCACTAGAATCTAAGAAGTGCACTGACAGTAAAGGGGCTGCAGTAATGGAATACCAGAACCAGTACCTTTCTTACATCTTTTTAGACACCTTCGACAATTTTTCTCCTCACTCTGAATCTCTCACTGCATCCTTTTAGCACTTCAAGTCATCCATCAGAACATAGATGACACTTCTTTCTTCCCGCTTGCTTTCCTCTGGATGACCCTGTTCTTCTCTTTCTCCATGAATTAAGACTCTTATGAATTCCTACAGTATTTTACTGTGAAAGAATAATCTTTAGCAGGCATTTGGTCATAAATGGAAACCTGTCACTTATCTTTAATGGTCACAGTACAAAATATTACTCTTCCTTTTCTGAAGTGCATAGTGGAGAAGGTTATTCAGTGTCCATCTATACCCTCTTTAAAAGAAGTTTTCTTCCCACATTTCCTAATCACTGCAGTGAAAACTGAGAATGTTTAATACTGTATAATCACACTACATGGCAGTGACACAGACACTGACCAGGTGTAGCTGATGTTTTGGAACTCTTGAACTTGCTGGGTCAAGTCTTTCAAGAACAAACTTCTCAAACGGATACCAGTGTTCCAGGAAGTGTTGTTTTGTATCATGTACCTCATTAAGTTCAAGGGCCAGTCCAAGGTCCTACACTATTGTCAGTGTCAAAGATCAAACCGGTCTTTGAGCAATCTGATCTGGTGGAAGGTGTCCCTGCCCATGGCAAGGGAGTTGGAATAGATGATCTTTAGTGGTTGCTTCCAGTCCAAACCATTCTGTGATTCTATGATTTCTTGCATTTGAAACCTCAGCCACAAAATACTTCACTGTTCACTGAGTTATGTTGACACTTTGCCTGTAACTACAACAAAATGGTAATGAGGAGGTTACTAAGACATTTATTTCTTGGTTTTGGGTTTCCTGTAGTGTTTAATGAACCACATTAAACCTTCCAGGAATTTAGTTTATTAGACAGATGAGAATGAGTTGAAAAGGTAAACTCCACATCTAATTGGGGACCTGCATATCAGCACTGTTTATTTTGAACCCTCAAACATGAAGTTTTCAGTTTATGCATAGATTATTAGAATACTGTTTACTGCTACATCAGGTAGGTAAATACAAAATGTTTCACATTAAACATAATCTGTAGCTCTTTCTCTACATACATGTTGTTTGGAATTACAAATCCTGCTGATTTGATTAGAAGCACAAGTCCTCAGAGTACAGTTTAATGAGTTGCATATGCAATACCCCACTAAAATCAAATACATTAATTTTGCACTCAGAAGTAATCTAATATCTTGCCTCTTTGACCTATATTCCATGTGTTTTGTTTACAGTATGCTGTAGCAGAGCCAAAGCCTATGGTTAGTACTTAATTAATATGCTTCTGTTATACTCTCATTTGCACTTCAGTTAAAATCTCCAGATGCTGGAGATAAGTAGATCCATGAAACCAATTGCAGTGCATATTCCAACCAACAAAATAGTGGCATACTTCACTATACAGGAAAATATTCAGTTAAAAGCTATCATCGCTCAACACTTGAAAAACAGCTTACACTGTTTTAAAGTGATGTTATGGATAATGACAGATGGGAAGAGGGAGAGAGAAGAGAAGGGAAGGAGAAAGGAAGTGAAAAAGTTAAGTCTTCATTTTCTCAAAAGTCAGTGGGCTTTCTTTGGGTTAATATGTTTTTACTAAGACAAAATAACATCCGAAACCTCTAACTTCCAATTAAATATTTCCCATTAAAATCACAGTTCTTCTGGAAAACATAACTAACCTTTGAGTTATGCAAGAAAGTACTGCCTTATTTGCTTTTTTTTTTTTTTAATGTTTATTTTAAAATGCTTTATGAGGCTTCAATGCATTTTTCAATGAGAGAGTTTAATGAGTCTGGGACCTTTGGTGTGCCTAAGAGATAAAACTAATTCATTAATACAGTTGATTTCTTTGTTTTCACTGGAAAAGTGTCCAACAGCTTCAGAAATGGGCCAAGGCTTCATTGTTCTGGGTATTACACAAACACAGGCAAGAAAGCATCCTTTCCAAGAAGCACAGAGTAAAATGTAAGAGCTGCAGGTAAAGGTATAGAGACACAGACACTTGCACAAGAATATGGCAGTGATTACAACACACTAATAGTCCTTCTCCTCTCTGAGCTTTATGAATGGTTTGTGTTGGAAGGGACCCTCAAGATCGTCCAGTTCCAACCCCCTTGCCATGGGCAGGGACACCTTCCACTAGAGCAGTTTGCTCAAAGCCCCATTCAACCTCGCCTTGAGCACTTCCAGGGGTGGGGCATTCACAGTTTCTTTGAGCAGCCTGTGCCAGTGCCTCAACACCCTAACAGGAAAGAATTTCATCCTAATATCTGATTTAAACCTACCCTTTTTCAGTTTAAAACCATTCCCTCTTGTCCTATCACTACATGCTCTTGTCAAAAGTCCTTCTGCTACTCTCCTGTAGCCCCTTTAGGTACTGGAAGGTGCTATAACATGTGCCCAGAGCCTTCTTTTCTCTAGGCAGAATAATCCTGACTTTCTCAGCTTGTGTTCATAGGTGAGGTTCTTCAGCCCTCAGATCATCTCTGTGGCCTCCTCTGGACTTGCTTCAATAATTCCACACTCTTCTTATGTTGGGGGCCCCAGAGCTGGATGCAGCACTCCAGGTGGGGTCTCGCCAGCGAGGAGAAGAGGAGGAGAATCACTTCCCTCGACCTGCTGCCCAAGCTGCTTGTGATGCAGCCCAGGATGCAGTTGTTTTTCTGAGCTGCAAGTGTACATTCCTGGCTCATGTCCAGCTTCTTATTCATCAGCATCCCAGAGTCCTTCTTTACACGGCTGTTCCTAATCCATACTCTGACTAGCATGTACTTGTGCCTGGGATTGCCCCAGCCCCAGAACAGGACCTTGTCCTTGTTGAACTTCATGAGGTTCATACCAGCCCACCTCTCATGCAGGTCCCTTTGGATGGTATCTCTTCTCTCCAGTATGTTAACTGTACCACACAGCTTGGTGTTATCAGCAAATCTGCTGAGGGTGCACTCAATCCCACTGTCCATGCCCCTGACAAAGCTGTTAAACAGTGCCCATCCCAATACCAAACCCTGAGGAACACCACTCACCTTTTCTCCAGTGTCATATCATCCAGACAACATGGATGTGGCAGATACCCTGTCTCAGCCAGAACCAAACACCTTTATTTAGAAAACTAAATTGAGGCTCCAGAGATCCAATCAGTCATCAGATTTTCTGCTGCTCTTTGTCCTATGAGACCACTGAACTGATGGGCACCACTGAAATAAACTGAGCAAAATCTCCCTTAAGGTGCGATTAAGGAACTGGTCTCTTCCCAGGGAGTTTTTTTCCTCACAGCTTGTCAGGGCATCTTCAATTAAGTATGATCCTTTCATAAAAAAACTTTTTCAAGTAGAAACTGCTCAGTTCAAGTCGTGCAATAATATTTTAAAAGTCAGTGGTCTCCACTTCTTTGTCATTATCATAAGGAACAGAAGGATGACTTTTCCAATCAAAGGACATTCTGTGAGTCTCTCTATCTAGATACTAGATTTTGTAGATATTTCTAAGGCAAGAGTTTGTAGGAAAGATGTTCAGCATTGAAGCTCTGAGATGGAATAATGGTCCCAGTGCCTTTGGAGTAAACTTAAAGAAGTGGATCTGTCTGTTTTCTCTGATGCACAGAAGAAAAACTAGGTGGTAAGATGGAGTGATAGTTTTATTTATAAAAAAAGGGGAAAACTAGTCTTTGGAGGCAAACTTTTGAGGAGGTATATAGAGATAAGCAGACATTTGTCCATCTCTGCAAAGCACGACAACACCAAGACCGAACTCTGCAAATCACTGTAAGATGCAACATGTCATTTTGAATAAGCTGTTTAAAAGCAACAGAGACAGAAGAGTGCTAAGCCACAGTTTAAGTGGAAATTTCAAGGGCAGCTGAAGGAGAGAGACACGTGATATGAAAGATACCATAAGATATATTAAAAGGGAAATGAGGTGTCAGTGAAATATCAGGATTTCTGGTAGCATTTCCAAAGCTACAGCTTTGATCTGTGCAAGGCTGATCCCTCTCTAACTCTTTTTTGCATTCTTTCTCTATTAGAATATTTCAGCAAGCTTGCTATCAGACAGTTCTCTCCTAGAATCATTATTTTTGTATTCAATCCATGATGTCAGGTGACTGAGCAAAATGCTTAAGGGAATTGATTACCATTTGCTAACTATGTTTGTTTTTTTCCTCAGTCATTCATTCTTGCTATAGATAGACGAACACTCTGTTTATTGTTAATACATATATGTATTCTAGCAATGTCTTGTACACCGTCACTGTCTCTACAAGTTACATTTATTAGGCAGATCAGGTCTCATACAGGTAGAAAACTATATATTTAATATCTTTTGGTTTGCTTTAGTATCTATGCATAATTTGCAATAGGAAAATATACAGACTGAGAGGAACTTAAAAGTGAGAGGGAAAGGAAATTTTAGGTTTTTCAGCAACTTTAAAAATTCACTTTCTACTGTAGTTTTACAGTTAAAAAAGTCATAGCTAATTTGGGTCTTCAGTAATTCCCAAGTAACACTAGCTTAACTCTAGTTCAAGGCTCCTTTTCAAGCTTATCCTCTTTCAAACCTCTTTTCTCTGACAAGTGTTCTCAAACTGTATTCTTTATCCCAAAGGTTGAATTATGCTTTGGGCTGGATCCAGTGAGCCAAAGTTCCTCCAGAAGGTTTTCAATAATTGACCTCCAGCTCCTACTCTTTTGTCTGATAACATAATCCCACTGGAAATGACTGCAGCAAGATATAGCCTAGAAATCAAGCCTTCCTTGGGTGATGTGGAAAGTGTAGACCCAGTGCTGTATGAACATTAATGCCATAATTTCTGTGTGACAATGACATGATATCCTACTTTGTGTTGAGATAAAATATGAATATTACTAATGTCTCCTGGCACAGATAACCTGTATTAGAATAAGGACATATGTGTTTATATGGTGTATATATAATAGAATCCAGGTCAAAACCATAGGGTCAGATACAATACATCCTTGGGCAGGATGAGCTCGTTAGCCTTCTGGCAGTCATCCTAGGAGAAGGAAATTCTAATCCCAGACCCGGGCAGATGGAGCTCGCTTAGCCCTGTAAGGCCATCCATCTAAGAGAAGGTCTCTTGTATGGTTCCGAATCGTGGGTCATCTACCGCCACCACCTGTGTCTCCTAGAACGCTTCCATCAACACTCCTTCTGTACAATCCTAAACATCCACTGGTCAGATAATGTGACCAATACATCTGTTCTAGAACAAGCAGCAGTCACAAGTATTGAGGCCATGTTGCTGAGAACACAGCTGTGATGGGTAGGGCACGTCTCCAGGATGAAGGACCACCGCCTCCCTAAGATCTTGCTTTATGGTGAACTTACCACCGGCTGCCGCATGAGAGGAGCCCCAAAGAAAAGATACAAGGACTCCCTGAAATAACATCTCAGTCTTGGCCATATTGATCACCATAACTGGTCTACTCTGGCCTCAAATCAGGAGGCCTGGAGACACACCATCTATAACGCAGCTGTCTCCTTTGAGAACACACGCAGGATCATCCTTGAGGAGAAAAGACAACGCAGAAAGAACCGTGTGTTACAGAATGTACCATCTAAAGAGTCTTTCTGCTGTGCCTTTTGCAATCGGATATGTCTGTCTCGTATTGACCTCATAAGCCACCAGCGTGCCTGTAACAAATGTGGATAGAGCCTTCCTTAATCTTTGTTCACGAAGCCCAGCCATGATGATGATATAATAGAATCATAAAATCATAAAATCACAGAATGGTTTGTGTTGAAAAGGACCTTAAATATCATCCAGTTCCAACCCCCCCTGCCATGGGCAGGAACACCTTCCACTAGACCAGCTTGCTCAGAGCCCCATCCAACCTGGCCTTGAACACTTCTGGGAATGGGACACCCACATCTTCTCTGGGTAACCTGTGCCAGGGTCTCACCATCCTCAGAGTCAGAAATTTCTTCATAACATCTAATCTAAGCCTACTTTCCTTCAGTTTAAAACCATTCCCCCTTGTCCTCTCACTACATGCCCTTCTAAAAAGTCCCTATCCATCTTTCTTGTAGGCTCCCTTCAGGTACTGGAAGGCCACAATTAGGTCAACAGTTCTCTCAGTCTTTCCTCATAGGAGATGTGCTCTATCCTTCTAATCATCCTTTGGACTGGTTCCAACAGATCAGTGTGCTTCTTGTTCTGGGGACTCCAGACCTGAATGCAGCACATTCCTGGCTCATGGAGTAGAGGGGCAGTTTGTGTGTGTCTATACATATATATGTATGTATATATGTTATTTATATAATAATAATAATAAAGATATATTCTCCTCACTTTCCTCTCTATAAGCCAATTTGACCCAGAAGGGAAATCACTGCTGAGAATGTGTTTTGAAATTAGACATTCAAAATATGTTTGTTCTGTTGGGACAGGAATTGACACCTCCATGGTTAGGGTACTTTGGGAAAGCTCTAATCTCCACAGTAAGACAGGAGTTCTGGGTATTTGGGACTGCTCATTAAAACAAAATAGCTTTTTAAAAACCTGTTTTTCAAAATAAATTTCCCTTTAACTCCCCAGTGCCAGCAGATTTCTCCCTTGTGGTAAGTCCACTAGCAGCTCAAAAAGAATAAATAAATAAACATGAAAATGTCTGGCTGCTAATCAGAGCCCCAGAAGCAGGACTGGAGCTTGATACACCACTTCTGTTGCTTTATTTCTGTGAGAAGGTACCAGCTCCTGCATGATGTCAGCCTGAACGTCTGGCTTTAGTACCTGAATTTTTATAAACTTTGTAATCAGCTCTTGAGTCCTGGAGGGGCTATAAGGACTTAAAATCAAGAATTCAGGAGAACTGCAGTCATGTAGTGTGTGGGGTAGCCTCATCACTGTGTGCTGGAACATTAAGCTGCTGCTGCTCTCTTCAGACTGATGGTACAGCCACGTGATGCTTCTTTAGGGTGCACTTGTTTTAATTGAGATAAACATTCTTCTGCAAGATGCAGCTGGTGCTCAAGGAGCCCTGGAAGAGACATTATCTGATTTGAGGAGGCCGATTCCTGATGATTTAGTTTCATGTTTCAGGGTACTGAGGGTGAACCTTTTGGTTCTGTGTCAGTATCCATAATTTTGGCTGCAACGTGACAATACTTGTATCAGCAAATTTGTTTCCTAGCCCATGTGCCTGTGTCATGGTACTCACGGCAGCAGGTCTGTGAGTTAAACTCATTGTGTGTTTTGAGCTTTTTGCAGGGCGGAACAACCTCAGACGGAGAGTTGTGCTGAGGGAAAGCTTCAGCGAGTACAATTGCTCCTTCCCTGAAAAGGTAATAGTTTATGCATAATCTGATGCTTATTCATGTTAAAAGATTTATCAGCAGAAGTGCCCTGTTAGTGCTACACTCTTACTTCTTGAAGTGGCAGCATTTCAGCTCATGGCAAACAACTAAAGGATTTTCAGGGTTCCCTATCCAATGCCTGCCTGCCTCCTGCCTTCTGGCTCACAAATCCTCTATTTCCAACGTTCCTGAACAAACATGAATGTGGATCACATTCCTTTGGGAAGACAAATCTGTTTCAGACCTCTCCCTGTTTCTTCTTCTAACCAGTACTAAACCTTTACATTGTGGTTTCTTTCATGAACCACCTTTCAACTAAGTCTGTTGAAAATCTAAGTCATGAGAATTGCCATCATCTGAAATTCATAAATAATTGGGAGAAAAAAATTCAGTCAGAACAGCAGGAGAAGTAAGGAGATTTTTTTTTCTATTCTGGGCATATAAAACACTAGAAGTAAGGAAAAATCAAGTATTTCCAAATACTGTGAAACACATTCTACATTTCTTGTAATTATGCTTAACTCTTCTTCCTTCCTGCATGACAAACAGAACCCCTAACGAACATCAAAAATCAGTACTTCCACTAACTAGTAGCTAAAGAAAAGGTGATTGAAAAGTTATTTTTCTCCAGTGCTAAAGCCTGTGTAAACACTGGCTATATCAAAGGTTAATTAAGTGTCTTCTCATATGTGAAATCATCTGTGCAATGGTCCATAGAATGAGTAAGAGCCCACCTGATCTTTTTCATGACTGTAATTGAGAAGTTGTTTCCCAATTTGGGTGTTTTATTTTAAATTATGTAAAGTTGCCACTTACTCCTTACTAATACATAAGCAAGGGAAATTCAACAGATGGTGTCACACCAAGCAGGACTATCTCATTTGAAACTACTTCAGCAAAAATTGCTTTTGGCAGATGCAGATATGTTTTGGGCCATGGATATTTTAGTTTTTGTTGCTGTTATCATTTTCTTAAAGTTTCTTTCTGGATTGAATTACCATCTTAATATTCACATAGCTTCCACAGTAATCTGACTGTGCTGCTGCAGTGCAAGTTTTCTTGGTCAGAGCCTGTACATAGTCCATTCAAAAAAAAGAAACAGAGATAAAGGGGGTCAAGAAAGAGTTCTATTTTAAGGAGGGAAATTTATTTCACTGTATTTCATAGTGTTTAATTTTGCATGATGCAGCTTTGAATATAAGAGTTATTCAGATCATGTCTTGGCCTTTCAGGTGTCCTTGACTTGGATCTGGCTGGGATGGTAGTTGGTACAGAGCTGTGTTTTACACTCATGACTAAAAAAATACTAATAACACACTAGTGTTTTGGCTATTGGTCTATTGGTGAACACTGTTCACAGGGCATTAAGGCCTTCTCTGTTTCTCACTCTGCCCCCCAGTGAATTGACTGAAGGTGAACAGGAAGTTGGGAAACAAGGAAGAAAACTTGAACTAACTAAAGAGGTCAATGGAGGTGATTCTACCCCTCTGCTCTGCTCTGGTGAGGCCCCACCGGCAGTGCTGCCTCCAGATCTGGGGTCCCCAGAGCGGGAAGGACATCTTACTGTTGGAACCAGTCCAGATGAGGCCACAAAGGTGATAGGAGGGATGGATCATCTCTGCTGTGAGGAAAGGGTGTGAGACTTGGGTTGGTTCAACCTGGAAAAGAGTAGACTTAATGTGTGTGTGACCTAATTTCAGCCTTTCAGTACTTGAAAGGAGCCTACAAGAAAGATGGAGAGGAACTTTAACATGGGCATGCAGTGGCAGGACAAGGGGAAATGTTTTCAAACTGAAAGACATAGGTTTAGACTATATATTAGGAGGAAATTCTTCACTGTGAGAGTGGTGAGGCACTGGAACAGTTTTTCCAGAGAAGTTGTGAGTGTTCCATCCCTAGAAGTGTCCCAGGCCAGGCTGGATGGGGCTCTGAGCAAGGGCTCTTAGCGAAAGGTGTTTTTGCCCATGGAAGGGGCTTGGAACTAGATGATCCTGAAGGTCTTATCCAACCTAAGCCAGAGAATATCCTGAGTTAGAAGGGACTCAAAAGGGTCATGGAAGTCCAGCTCCTGACATGATGCTTGTCAGTTAAAAGGGAGAGAAGAGGGTTTAGGGAAGTTAATAATCTTTTTGTTCAGGAATTGACTGGGATTTGGTCTATTCATGGGATGTTGTGAGTAATTGTTTTTGATTCTCACATACTTTTTGAATCCAGTCTTGGCTTGATATTCTGAATTGGACACTGTTCAGAACCTATGTTTTTCTCTTCATTTGAGGTCTATTTGATTTGTCAGTGCTCACTTTGCTTTTGAGATAGATTTTTAATGGTACTGTCATTAATGTCACCAAGGACACTTGTCCATGCACATCATTCCAAAAAGAAAATGAAAAACATGATGAAAAGTGAATGCCTGGGAGCATGGAATCTCTGGGAGCATGAGGCAATATTTAGAGAACAGTGAAAAGAAAAGGACAAAAATTTAAAAATTTAAGATCTTCCAATATACTAAATGAAAGAAACAGTTTTGAAATTATCATCATCCATTGGTGCTGTCAGAGGAAAGAAAGATATCTTCTCTGAGCTACAAATGAGTCTGTTTTTCTCCAGACTTCATCAAATGAATAATAAATAGTACAGATTCACTCTGAATTCTTGAATTTGTTGCCCAAATGAGTATCATGAGAGTGAAGAAAATTGTTCTTATTCTTCTGGATAACTTTGAGGGACACAATAGTAGTGAATGAACCACTCACCATGTCCATCTGTCATGCACTCAGGAACAGCTGAAGCTCAATAACAAGCAGGATTCAAATACAAATTATATTGTTCAGTGTCCTTACTCTACTGGCATTCAAACAGACTGACAGAGTAAATGAGATCTGCTCCCAGTTCATTAGCAAATGCCTTGAATTTTTTTTTCCTGAGACTGCAGTCATGCCCAACTAATACATATAAATGTGTTTGTGTGCTGCCTAAAACTGTGTACAGCAGGAAGTCCCTCCATCAGAATATTCTCTGATTTCAGGTACAACTGCTAGCCCACTCTAAAAGACAGTCTGAGCTTCTTAACACATAAAATACAAGGCTACAGCTGTGCTTAGGGAGAGCACAGGAAAAGTTTCTTGGCACTGAAACACAGTCATGGGTAATGGTAGAGCAGCCCTCTGCAGAGTTTGACTTGCATCAATAATGAGTGTCCCAACCAATTCCCAACTAGCATTCAGGGCTTAGCTCAGTCTAGAAGCTCTTTCAAATAAACACTTTGGATGAAAGTACATGATTCTAGGAAGTAATAGTGTTTAACAGGTGTTAACAACAGGAGGGACACAGGTTGTTCCTGACAGTTGGCACTGTTGCCAGATAGGAGTATGAATTAAGGGTGTTTAATTTACTTAAGTCCTTTAAAGCCATTCCACTGTTTCCAGAGGACACAGAGACAAGCTGTGAATGAAGAAAAACACTGCAGGCTCTGTAGTATATATATAATGGCATCTATGCAGTCTGAATCAAAGACTTTCTTGTTCTCTCTGTAATGACCTCAACAGCTTCTCCTGAGTGACTTGAGTTCAGATAAGTGAAATCATTATAGTTCCTTATCATATTTTATGTGGATTTGTTTTGGGGGTTGGTTTTTTTGTTTTATTGCTTTGCTGCTTTTTTTCTTTTCCTTTTTTTTTTTTAAATAAACATGCATGAAAAACACTTCCCAGCATTTTCTACATTATTCTCTGAAGCTGTTCCTGATTTTACTAGGAGCACAGTTAAACCATACTGATGGACACTTATAAACTTTTCACTTTGGATACTTTGGTGGCATCTTGTTTTAAACAATCTCTGCCACTTCTGATTAGTTTTCACTGCAGTTTTTTTGGTCAAAGAAGGTAATGTTGAATCAAATAAACCTTGTAAAGGAAGAGATAAACAAGTTAACACAGTTTTTCTGTCAACGTGAATGGACATGAACTGCAGTTGCCCCTATCTTTATTACTTTTTATATCTAAAATTTTATCTATATAGCATATTGTGTCTATATTTTAGCACATATTTTGTTTCACAAAGTTTCATGAAAACTCAAGAAATTTCAGCAGAGAAAAGAAAAACTCTCAAACCACAGTACTATGTTTAATCAGCCTTGCATGTATATTTTTCTATTCTGTTAAATAAATGAGAGTGATTTTTTTTTAGACTAGTGAAAAAATTTCATATTTATCTTAGTTGAATTTGTGTTAGCATAGAAGGAAAAGTAATCACATATTTAAGCAAGGTTATGGCAGTGGCCACTGTGAAAGAAGGTTTCTTTATCTGAAGCAATCTAAATTGGAGCAAGGTTGTAAGTCAAATAACAAAGGTTCCTGACATAGCTGTGATATACTTAATTTCTTTTCTCATTAAAGAATGATACAGTGTCCTTAGGAGACAGTCACTTTTTGAGTATCTCAGGAGATCAGATTAATATGGAGCTAGTAGTAAAGTGCTTAAATGGACTCGATCAAGACCAAGTGAAATCCATCCTAGTATTATTAAAAAGATACAAGGAGAAATTAAAATTAATGTAGAGATCTGTCTTATTATATACTATGGGGGGGAGGAAAAGGAGGAAAGATAAAGTGAGCTTCTCTTTCTCCTTGTCAACTTTTCACCAGTTTCCTGAAAGACCTTGGAATGAGGACTATTTCTTTTTCATTTACTTATGAAAATAACCCCAGGACAATCCTAACACTCTGTTTATTCTCCTGACTAAAATATAAGCAAGTCATATAACCCCTCTGAACAGAAGATTTTCTCCTTGTTAAACTGCACTAATGGAGATTATCCTTCACTCAGGAAGAGCATCACGAAGACATAAGTAGGTTGGAAATGGTATGTAGGACTCACAGCAGCTGCCTGACTGCATGTAAATTTTGCCTTGATGTTTGTAAAGCAGTGTGAGCAGGGTGGAGGGCAATATGCCAGCTATAGTTATGTTAAACACTCAATTAACAGTTAGGATTTTGGCTTCACAGAAGGGAGCAGTCTGCTATTACAAAAAGGCCACATGTTCTTATACTTATTTTGCAAAGCAGGTCCATACATTTTTATAGCATCATTATCAACTATTTTATTGATGGTTATATTAGAAGAAACATAAATACTCACAGTTTTATAGTCATAACTGCAACAGAGAACTACTAGCTTCTAGAATATTTCTTCTCCATCTCCACTCTTGCCAATCTCTAATGAACTTTAGGCTATTTTCCTTCCATCCCAAATTGGTTCTGTGTCTCTTTTTGTCTTTGGTTCCAGTATAAACCAGGGACATTGCCACTGGAGTGGAAAATCATAATGAAATCCATAAAAAGGCTTGAAAGCAAGTCCAGGATGAGAGACCAAGATAAGAAAGTTCTCATCAACACACTACTTGTGAGCAGAAAGGTAGACCAGAGCTTTGCTACAAGATGCCATCCTCCCCTGTTTCACAAATCTATAAACCCTCTCGCTAAACAAATTCCATTTATTCTCCTCAGTACCCTTTAATTACCCAGTGCTTTCCCATTAACTTAATTATTTAAGTGCTTTTCACTCCCATGCTGTTGCATGTACAGATGCTATGTGTATAATACATTAAACCTGCATAATTGACTTACATTTAAGTGTCACCAGTTGTGTAATGTTCTGTGTTTGGTTTGTATTCATGACACCGTGAAGAAATGAAATGCCTTGTGTTAGCAAAAAGACCTCATTTTTATTGCTGCTCAGAGCTGGAGCAATTTGGGAAAAGAAACTGCTATTAAAAAACATGGAGCTGTGGAAACAGAAGCAGTGATAACCACTCGATCATCTGCATCATCTGAAACTGTAAATATTTTTCTGCTAAAACCATGGGAAAACAGTGAGGGCATATTTTGAGACTGACATTTTCCTGTATTTAAGAGTGTAGCTACTTACTGAGCCAAGAAACTACAGCTCTGAGGAAGCTCAACAGAACAGAAACATTAGTGGTTGAGTATTTCTTAATTACTTGAGGTCCTGAGTGGCCTGTTGAAAATCAAACCATCCAGAAACACTTTAAAGGCAAAAAACCCCAACCAGCAGCCTCTGAATCACTTTCCTGAGGTTTGTCATTACTTTCCGTTTATCTTACCCAAGTGTTGGGATTATGTGTAAAGTCTCTGGATAAAGCCAGAATCAATATTAAGGCCTTCTGGCAGCTGAGATCCCAGGTAACAAACACTGTTTGCAAATACCTTCACAATACTTCTCAATGAAATAAATGCAGTGAGTTTTTCCACCCTAAGTTTAAAGTTATCAGTCAAGTATGTCTGGCAAGGCCAAAAGGAGTCGGGGAATTTCCATCTGAGGCAGGTCATCTCTGTGCATTTCCCTTTAGTAAATTTTCCATAAAGGCACATTAATCAGTAAAGGCTGGATAACTTGGGTACAGCAATGACCTTCTTCTCCCACAGCACAATCAGTCACCAGGTGCCTTTCTCAGTGAGATGGTTTTATTCTCATGGAGGAACATGATCTAGTCCAGCCCAGCAGGAACTGAATAAAACCAGTGGTATCCTCAGAAATAAAAAGAACATTGATCAAAATAATTTGTTTATTATATTTTTTTTATTCCTCTCTGCAAATTGAATACTGAGATTAGATATATACTACAAAACATACCTCTGCTGTCTTATAAAGCCTATATATATATATGTCTGAGGATGAGCTAGTTGTCTGGCATCCCACCACACTAATGGGAAAGCTAGTCCAAGCAAATTGGCAAAGCTTAGGGTGTGACTCATCTAAAGTAGCTGCTGATGTTTGATCAGAAACAACTGTGAAGCTGGTACAAGAGACATGCTTAGGGAATGAAATCAAAGTTTTATTGTCTAATAGAATTCTACAAAAATACTTGAGTTTGAGTTTGATTAAACCTTAAGGAATAGTTTTGTCTGAAAACATAAAAGAAACAACAGTAAAAGAAAACACATCCTATTGCATTTACACACACACAAAAAAAAAGCAAACCAAAAAATGAATAAGACACCCAAGCTAAGAAAAATAACCATTTTTAGAGGGTTTTAAAATTGGAAACTAAATCTGAAAATCAAAAGTTACTTTCTGTGTATTTTTATTCTGCATTTCCCCAGGAATAAACACAAGGGAAGGACTGTGAGGGTTAGCTTTTCATTTTTGGGTATGGCTTGTGAGCAATTACAGCCTTGACTGTTGTTATGAATCTGAATGGCTCTACTTGACTTCAACCATCTGGGCCTGCCTCTACATTGGTAAATAAAACAGGACCAGGGTATAGGCTCAGGCTATGAACTGTTTGTCCTGAAATAATATCATGTACCAGCTAATGCTTTCTCAAACACTGCTCAGTTGGTTCAGAGTGTAGGAGGAACAAGAGACAAGTCCCAAAAGGTCGTTTGGAAAATGATGCATCAGGTTTGGCTCTTTATGCACTGCACAGCATCTAACACTGTTCCATCAGGATGTGCACTCTCAAACACTACCATCTGCTATGCCCAAGGGACTGTAACACACTATCAGCTTCGTGGTGTGAAAACACCACTGTGAGATGTTGCTATACAGCTATCACATTATTTATGATACTTTGAATTGAGGGGGAAAAAAAAAGAAAGAAAAAATTATGTATATTGTTTTTGACTCCAAAGAGGCAATCATAGGGTCCATAGGAGACATGATGCCAAATGCTAAGCAGTATTGAGATGTCTTGCCAGTGTAGATATGTCTCAAAGGCAGAGAACAATCCTTATTTAACAAAATATATAGAACAATTTATTTTTTTTATGTATATTGTTTACCTGGTCACTTCAGTACTTCTGTAATGAACAAGAAAACAGGAACTTCTAGGTGACCATATATATTCCAGCCATGTCAGAAATATATCTCAGCAGGGGATCCATCATTCTCTAGAGCTCTCTTCAACTGGATGTAGTTCTCTCCAAGCAGACACTGAACTTTCAGAAGGATAAAATTAGTAGAGATAAGTCCTCTAGTTGTGAGCAGTCTCATAAACTTGTTGGATGGTTTCCACTTTCCATTCCTATAATGAAAGCTTTCCCCTCCCCTCCCCTGATCTGTATGTTCCTATTTTTCTTTGCATGAATTACCTTTCATTTGGTATCATTAGACCAGATTACCCTCTAAGCAGAAAATCAGCAGAAGTCATGTTTGTCACATAAATCTCAAACATACATCATTACCATGCTAAGTGGAATGAGATGTTAACATATCTGTTCTCTGTGCTGAACCACCCACAAAGCATATATTTTAATCAATAACCTGCATTTAAGAAAGTTTGACATTTCAAAGAATTAGCAGTGTAAAATTAAGCATGTAAAGCAGTGTCATGCACAGGATGTATAGTAAATTAAATGCAGATTTTTCTCCAGATGAAATTCACCCACTGAACAATTCAACTGTTTCATAAGCCTGGCTTACACATGACATACTTTCATTCCAGGCTGTGCCCCTCGTTTCTCATGAGGATAAGATTTCTTCCTTCTTTCATGATTTCAGTGACTGCCATATAATTACTCCATGAGATAATTTAATCTTTTCTTTTTCACAGAATCACAGAATGGGTCAGGTTGGAAGAGACTGTAGTGGGTCATCTGGTTCAATCTCCTTGCTCCAGCAGGATCATCCCAGAGCACAAGGCACAGGATGGTGTCCAGATGGTTCTGAAGTATCTACAGTGAAGGAGACTCCACACCCCCTCTGGACAATCTATTCTAGTGCTCAGTCACCAGCATAGTAAAGAAGTTCTTCCTCATATTCAGCTGGAACTTCCTGCGCATCAGTTTTTGCCCGTGGCCTCTTGTCCCATTGCTGGGCACCCCTGAGCAGAGCCTGGTCCATCCTCTGCCCCCTCCCTGCAGACACTGACAGACATGGGGGAGGTCCCCTCTCAGTCATCTCTTCTCAAGGCTGAACAGCCCCAGCTCCCTCAGCCTTCCCTTATACGAGAGATGCTCCAGTCCCTTCATCATCTTTGTTCCCTCCACTGGACCCCTTCCAGAAGCTCCATGTCTCTCCTGTACTGTGGAGCCCAGAACTGGACACAGCACTCCAGATAGGCCTCACCAGGGCTGAGTAGAGGGACAGAATCTCCTCCCTCAACCTGCTGGCAATGATCTTCTTAATGCACACAAAGCATATTAGTTGTCTACAATTTCATTAGTTGTCTCCCATTGCATTAGTTGCCTCGTGCCCTGTTTTCCACGTTAGAACTACAGGACCTGGTGATACTGAGCTGAGAGATAAGGAGATTCTAGTCACGTGAAAATATGAGAATGTGAGTCTGCAAGGTGTCAGTGAAACATCTTGTAAAATAAAGCATCTTTTTTCTTCACTTTGAGCCCATGTGTGAGGATTGAAAACTTAATCATATTATTAAAATCAGGGGAAGCAATCCTGCATCTAAGGTTTGACTTATGACAGAAATTTAAAGGATTACATTGTTCTTGCTCTGTTTATCAACTTCTGGTTCAGTGTCTCAGGCAGATAAACCTGCTACTATCCATACACACCTCTACATATTTCAAATGCAGAGGAGATCGAAGGAATACTGAATGCGTATATTTTATGGTAGACACTTTTATTTTATCAGCTGTGGAACAAAAAAAGAGGCATAAATGAATCATAAATGTTCAAAGACAAAGCATTTGAAAGACTGAAAAAATTCAAATTAAGGACCATGTTCTGGGGCTGTTTGAATAGAGAATAAATCCTGGGATGTGAAAGGAGTACCCCTAATATAATCCAGAGGCTGACTTGTGAGATTGCTTAACAGATTAAGGATTCATCTGTACTACACATCCTGCTTACCTTTTTGGTGCAGACAATGTGAACAAAAATAGTAAATGACAGTACATTATGCCCAAAGAGAGGAAATAAAACTGCTTTGTGAAGACAGCCAAGTCAATATAGAGTTTGTCATGTTTGGGTTTGGTATTTCCTAGCATTTTTCCAAATCACTCTTGAGGTTGTTTTTGAAGACAGGACCCTAAAGTAAAAGGACCTCTTGCTATATAATCTTACTGAGAGGGATTACAAATGGGTACGGCATTAGCTCACCCTTCTTATGACATCAAAGGCTGACTAAACCTCTGCCATTGCTGTGGGACTGATGAAAGATCCTTGCACATGGAAGGTAATTCTGGAGGTTGGAAGAAAGTGATTTTGTGTCCCATTTACTTTCCCTGATCTAAGAATATCCCAGAAGGACCTTCTACATAACCCAGTAGTGCAAACAGATACTCAAACTATTCCTGTAGCACAGTCACACTACCAGGGAGCTGTACCCCAGTTTCTCATCCATAGCTATTTTCTTTCCAGCTATCCATTTCTACTAAATAAAGCATCATGCTATGTAGATATGCTCTGCATGGTTACCCTTTTCACTCTGACAGCTGCTCAGGGCCTCTACTGGGGATGTCTCCAGTGGACTGGAGCCCATGGCAGAGCTATTTGCTGACTAGGGATAGTAAGACTTCAAATGACAATGTAGGACTGGTTATTTTAGGTACAGGGTGACTCAATCATAACACTACTCTCAGACCTGACTCACAAATCTGTTTGTCAAAGGCCACTTCTTTTTCATTTGGCACGGTGTATTGGGTTTACATGGCAAAGTTTTGGTAGTAGAGGAGCTGCAGGGATGCAGGGAACTGTGGGAAGAGACCAGGAGCTGCAGCCACATCAGGCAGAGCCACATCCAGGTGGGTTAACCTTCCAAACATGTTCACCATCAGGTCAAGTGTTTCCAAACCTGTAGGGGTAGGGTGACCAAAGCCCTGACTTCATAAGTTTCTTCGACCAGATGTATCCAGTTAATTTTGTTAATTGTTTTTCACAGTGCAGCTTGTGATATTATCTAAAAATATTTACAGTGGTCCACAAGTCAGTTTTACTGTCTTACCCATCCTGTAAAAGATTTTATCTAGTCATTTCTTCAAATCAACAAGTGAGGGGTGCTGGACTTCTCCATCTCTGAAATCATTACCAGCACTGCTAATTAAATTCTAAGTTCTTAATCTCTACTGTTTGTTTAAAGATTTAAATTTTGAGAGATGGGCCGTTTAAGGAATAGGAGGGTTCAAGTTTTGACATCTTATTTTTTTTGGAACAGAAAAAAAAAAAAAAAGAAAAGAAAAAATTATCTTCCATTATTTACATAGGTTATATGAATGCAATGTAAATCCCAGAGCTCACTGCCACAAATATTTTCAGTGTAAATGCTTTCATTAATCAGTTGCACATATAATAGGGAGAGAATATATTTAATATTTAAACATATAATATATATCCATAAGAATATCTGTATGTATTTTCATGGCAAGAGAGGTAGGGGTGTAAGTCAATGGCTTCTCTGTAAAGGTTTTGATTCTCTTTTTTTGTGTGTTGAAATATTTGATCTATTTTTGGGTAAAATCACTGGCTAGTGAATGAGATCTTTACATTGTTGCTTAATGATGTTGCTCAGTGGAAGAGTTAAAATTCATATTTAAATACATCATTTTAAGCAATTACTAAGAATCAGGAGTAAAGACTCTTTAAACTCTTTTAAATGAAAATAGATTAATATAATTTAATATAAATGTTCTGGTATATATATCAGATTAGTTATAAAAAGTTTTATTTCCCATACACCTAAAATTTGGAATTTCTTTATCTTCAACTGTAAGTGGCTTTCTTTCCTGCCAATGACTTCTCGAGTCTGAACTAAATTGTGCTGTCCTGTGATCATGCAGTGGTTGTCCTGGGGAAAAAAATGGCAATGTGATACAGAAACACAGTCAGGCACATGTGGGTGGCAGTGACAATGGCAGAACCATGTCTCAAAACAGGAGTCAGGCTCTGAATACTAGATCACTGATCATACTCTAAATATATCCTTAAAATATTCTCCTGAATATATGAGCGCATTCATGATCACTTCCTAACGAACTTGTTGCATGTGCTTTTATATCCCTAGGTCACTTTAATGCTTTTGCAGCTCTTTGTGACTGCACAGAGTAACAAGGTGAAATGTGTTTGCTTCCTGGTGTCTGAGATGTTGAGAGATCTGTTAAAACTTGTTAGAGTATTGGATTCGTTTCTGAACTTCATACCCAAACTTATATGTAAATGTAAACATTTCCCCTGTGAAAATTTGGCCTGAGAATAGGTTGGAATTCAAATTTCCCTAAGAAAGTTTGCTTTCAGACAAATTACACTCTGAAATATCAAAAAACTGAGATACCGAAATAGTGATTTGTTAGACATGGTATTTATATTCTGATTTCCTTATTTTATCTTAAAATATTTTAGCAATACATTTAGTTGTGACTGCTGTATCCCGGAGTCCAGAAGAGGTGAGCTTTGTCATACGAGAAAAGCAAAAGGATGTGGAGATGTATAAGCACATGTGGTACCTTGAAGGAAGTCCTCTGTCCCACGACAGCCAGAATTCTCTGTCTGGTTGACATGCCACAGTTGAAGAAAAATGTGAGCTGGCTGGACAAATAAAGAATAAGAGTGACCAGAAATTCATAATCCATTGTAAGGAAAGAATTAAGTAAGTCAAAGTAAATGGGAGAAGTCTTCAGTGATTGAAAACATCACTGAGAAATAGAAGGGGAAAAAATCAGTTCTTGTATCTACCACAGAGAGGAGAATAAAAAATGGATTAAAATACAAGAAGAGACATTAATGGTGGACATTGATCAAGGTACTCTGTCAGTGGGAACACGGGAAAATATTGCCAATTATGGTCCCAGGCTTTTTCTGTGGCTGGAAGTTTTTAATTAAGAGTTGAACATAGTTGTACACAGAATACTGTAGGGACAGTGGGTCTCTATAGTTTAGCAGATGGACAAAAATTTCTTTCTTTTCCATGACTTCCTTATGAGTTTAAGTACCATTTTAAAAAGACAGCTGTTTGCTATGCACAACCTAGAGGTGATAAAATGCTTAATTCTAGTCCAGTACAATAATATGCTGAATCTGACTAAATAGATTTCACCAAGTTCAGCAATTTTTAACAGTGTAAGAGACTGGAATGAAAAGTTTTTATCTATTCAATGACCTCTTAATCACTTGTAAAAATCTAAGCAGCTTGAAGAGGTTTCACTTCACATTTGTTCAAGAGACAGAAATTCTAATCATCCTTGTAATGAGGGCCAACAGGAAAAAAAATGCAGGAAAATATATAGAACTATTTTCTTAGAAAATTTGTAATTTGTATTTGATTTTATGGGCTCTTATGGCTTCACTGGAACACATTTTGCTTCCCCAATAAATTACACTGGAGGAATAGTAAGATAGAAATACAAATAAGTCCAGAATTGCTAGAACTTGTATTCAAGGAAAGAAGAGTAACTAAATCATCTCCATAAATAAAGAAAAAGTGGTTAAATTAGTTATTAAATGCTTTCAAAAAGAAGTAAAAAATAACATTACCTAACAATATTAAAATCTAAATGTTCCACTTAATATAGAGACAATATTTTTTTGCACTTTTCAGTTATAATTGAAAATATGTGTAAAGAAAATGGTTTATATGACCTCTAGATATGTTTTACAAATGTTTTAGATGATTCTAAGAGAATAGAGACACAAAAGAAACCTCCTGGATTGCCAAAACCAGTCTAAATGCTATTGCAGACAACCACAATATCTAATCCCTTCACTACATTGATAAATATCCATTTTAAGATGCAAGAGAGTTTTTTATTCTCTCCTGTCCTGCTGAAAAGCTTTTTAGCACCTCACTGCTGTGATAGTTATAAAATATGCAATTTCAGTTCCAAAATTTATTCATGGCCAACAATAAAGAATTATTTCACATTTTATTGGTGAGATAATAAATGCAATTTCTCTGTAATAGGATGAAAATCAGAACAGATTGTGAATCCCTTAAGAAAAGAGTACCAAAAAAAAAAAAAAACAAAAAACATCAGGATACTAAAAATAATATTTTCCTTTTTTAGCAATATTCTTTATAGTTTTTCTCCAAGTCTAATTTTGAACAGTTAAACTCTTACAAGATGAAATGTTTGACCCGTGATATTGGTTTTGACTTTGTAGCAAGTCAATGCATATTCTTTATAGGAATAAATTAAAATATCTGTAACTTGCTCCCAGTGCATAACTTATGAGTTTACTTACTGCAAATATTTGTATCAGGTCTTGTCCGTTCCAATAAATTGCACGTCCTATTGCTTAGGAGATGCCTACAGCTATGGAACTAAAAGTGCATGTAAGAAGAAAATTAAATTCAGAATGAAAACATATCTACAGCAAGAGGTAGTCAGTTTTAAACCTCTGCTTCCAAAAGGTTTGTATTGGTTTATACCAGATAAAGCTTTGGCTCAGTGTTTTTCTGTATATATTTTTATCTTCCTGCATAATGTGTTCATCATCCTAATTTTCAGGCAGCACATGGAAAATGAAGAGTGACAGTTCTATAAATCCCAGGATGCACCTTGTTGTCCACCTAATAATGAAGTGTCTTTTCTGAGGGAATTTGTGTTACTGAGCATTTTTCGTAAAGAAATTTGCAGGGCGGCTCACGTTGTTTCATTAATTAAACACTTTTATTAACCTCATATTATTCATAATGGCTTTAGACTTTCATCTCAAATCTTTGTGTAGCTGAAGCACAGGGCCAAGACTTTGGGGACATAGATTTATTCCTCACCATATAACATATTTCAAGGCTTTAAAGGATAGGAAGGACGTTTTTCTTTCCTCACCCATAAATTTTTACTAATGTCACTTTTTAAGGGGTGGATTTTGCTATATTTAATAAGTGTCTTTTTCCACTGTGTTTCCCTAGAATAAAAGACAGTAGCAATTACAGTAGTGGAAAAACAAAACATTTAGGTCCTAAATTAGACAGGAGAGATTTAAGTCTTTAGATTCTCCATTGATGCTTCATAAGGCAACAGTGTTGTAACAGGTGCTTTCCATATTAATTTCTACTTCTGTTGAGAGCAGCAGGTGCCAGATGAAACCTTATTCAGGTGACTGAATTTGTGAAACAGTCGGGTAATGAACTACACCTCTTCATGGAGATTTTAAAACTTTGTAACCTTGAATATTCCCAGCATACCAGGTCTCTGTGCCAAATTTTTGAGACCTCTTCTTGTGTTGTTCAGTTTCTGACCCCTTGCATGGCAGAATTTATAATCTTTTTATTCAATAGTATGAAAATATTAAATGTTATTATATGATAATAGGTGAGATGCTATGTCTGTTTAAAAGGCATAGCAGTTTCAGGGAACAATTAATAACATTGCAGCTCTATGGATAGCGGTGACATCCTATTATTTCAGGTAAAAAAATGTCAATGACACAATGTTTGACAAATGTGTAAAACCAAGATGGATCACTTGGAATGACAGTGAAGCCATACACTATGTTGCAGAGCACTTGCAAATTTGCAAGCTGATGAACAAGGTCTTGGCATGAAGTATTAGAAACAACCCCCAAATTATGGAAGTTACTAGCTGAATCAAGATTTCAAATTGTTGTGGTAGCAAAGGGAACTGACTTGAACCCAAAATGCATTAACTGAAAAACATCAAGCAGGGGTAGAGAAATAGTGGTGAGATCATTCTGGAATTGATTTGATGTCCACATATGAAAAAAAATGGCCAATCGCAAAAGGTTTAAAAATAAGTGAAATTTCATTGATGTTTAGGAAGCTTGAGTTATAGGCAAATTCTTCAAAAGTCTGAACTCTACACTTCACCCATGAACAGTCTACTACTAAGTGAGCATTTACAAAGTGAAATGAATGGGTGGGTGGATGAGCTGGAAGCTGAAATTAAATGAGATAAAAGCAATGCATTTTCTTTTTACCAGGGAAAAGATCATGTTAGGGCAAGGAAGACTTCCCTGACTTGAAGTCTTTAAATCAAGATTGGATTTTTTTTCCCTGTTTTGAATATGTATTTTATTTTAACTAGGTATAATAGACTGAGTGAAAAAAAATGCAATTTCATTATTATCTGTGTTATAGAAAGACAAAAATAGAGGGTCACAACAGTTCGTTCTTGACTTAATGTATAGGCCTGTACGAAACTAGTGGCCAGTCAGTAGCTGGACTTTGGCCAGCTGATGCAATTCTTTTCAGTGTCAGTGACCCAGACTCTTGCTGCTCACTGGTGAGCTCGTTACAGTAACTCACCCTTTGGAAACTGTGGTTCCCAGCAATTCCTCACAAAACATCCATACAAATCCTCTGTGCCTTGGTTTCTACTGGGAAGGAAACCCAAATGCATGTCTATACAGGGGACCAGTGAGACCAGTGGTACCCACAGACTTTTACTTTCTGTTCCTCCTTTTTTTGCATCCTGATGTACATGAAACGGGAAACAGAGGTCCAGAAAAATAATAGGAAAATGTCATTCTGTATCCAGTCCTGACCAGATGAAGTAGTTTTCCTTCCAAGACAAAGGTTGAATGACTGTAGCAAGAGTCAGCACTTAAACCTCAGCCTCAACACCATTTTTTGTTCCTGTGTCACTGCATCAACAAACCTTTTCTCAAGAATATAATCCTGAGCCATCCAGCATTTTCATATTGTATTGTCAGTGATGTTCCTTTACCTAGTAGAGAAGAAAGACCCTTGGAGAAGACCAAGCATCTTTTCAGAACAAGGGGGAAACGGCTTCAAAAGGAAAGAGAGTAGGTTTAGTTTAGATGTTAAGAAGAAATTCTTGACTGTGAGAGACGCTGGAACAGGTTGCCCAGAGAACTTGTGGATGCTGCAAACCTGGAGATGTTCAAGGCTAGGTTGCATCAGGCTTTGAACAACCTGGTCTAGTGAAAGGTGTCCCTGCCCATGGCAGGGGGTTGGAAGTAGATGATCTTTAAGGCCCCTTGCAACTCAAACCGTTCTACAATTCTAATATTCTAAGCAGGAAACTGAATGATTGGATTCTGCATCCCGATACCTGTTTTATCTGCAGAACTCATACTTCATACATTGGGTATACTACAGAGGATGATGGGAAATTTGGTGAGAATTTCTTGTTCATACAATCATGGAAAAACAATAAAAAGTGAAACCTCCTCTCCTTTTCCCCAGCTGTCTGCCATTCATCAGCTAAGCCACCTCAGTATTTCCTGACATTTTCTGCTTTTTGCTTTAATATGATTAAACTTGTGATACATTGTCAGAGGGTTTAGCTAATGGCAGGATTACAAAATGCCAGACACATCACTGCTAGTTCCACTCAAGCTCTCCTTAAATATGTTCCTTTTTGACACAAATTGCTCACGATCTGTGGGTGGAAAACCAGATCCCATCAACTCCAACAACTCCTGTGAAAGCTGAGAGGTTAATAGTTCATTTAGGATTTGACACAAAAATCTAGCCAGCAATCAAGAAAACCTTTTGTTTGAAGTTTGTTGTGATGAAATCAAGGAACATATGTTCCCATACTTAATCTTTGGGGCACATCCAGAAAGTGAACAAATTAATTTCATGGAATATACACATGAAATCAATAAATACTTCCTGGAAAAATTACTCTGTCTTCTCCAACTGCAACTTAAAATGTACATATATATATATATATATATATGTAAAACTAAATACATATACATACAAATGCTGTCCATTTAGATGGATTGGTTTGTCACCTAGAACTGGAAAGTACCACTATCTTCATCACTGAAAAAAGAAGGGACACTGCATGAAGTTAACACGTTCCTAGTTGCTTTCATATTCCTAGTATCAAGCAAAAGTTATTGATTAGTTACATCAGACCTAATGATGATTCACTCCTTTTCTCCCATCCCTTCTTTTGCTGAGGTGGGAAGCTGAGTGAAGTCCTACGTGGCCATCTCCTTGGTGCCTGCTCTCTTAGTTTTTCCATGGTGTGCTGCCAAATCAAACCTCACCCACATCACTGATTGCTTTCAGTCTTTTTCTGAAAAACCACCCCAATGACAATGAACATTTATTGATTACTCAGTAACATCCAGCCCTGAAATGGCTGGAAATGGGCACAAATAAATTATTCTGAGAGCTGTCCTGAGTGCCAACCCAACCATGTCTACTTTTTCTTTTATTCTTTTCACTTACACCCCCCTGTTACCACTCATTTCCATGTGTGCTTGTTTCATCTTGTTCTATCACTTTATTTTCTACATCAGCTCACTTCCCTGGTGAAATGTGTGGTTCCAAGCGTGCTGAAGTTAGATAACAACACTGTGTTTCCTTCAAACCTTACCTATTTGCAGAGTATGTGTTTCTTTGATCATGAAATGGGACCTTCTCAAGGAGGAAACGAGGCCATAATCAGTTTAGGGGTGAATTGGAGAGATCCTGTGTCCCTTGACCCAGTAGTATTTAACATGCCCAGAGGAGGGTTGTGAGATGGTGGGAGAGAAAGGGCAGGAAAGGTATTTGGCCAGAAGATTGGAAGGCTTATAAATCCCACCCTGTTGGATGAAAGGGGCATTATGGGAACCCAAGGTTTTTGTATTTGCACAATATTGAGACAACTGTGTGGGACAGGTGGTTGTGAGGACTGCAGGTAGTGGGGCTGTGCCTGGAGTTCAGAGCCCTGTACAGATTTCAGAGGACCTCAGGTGTTGAGGCTAAATATCCTTCCAAGAGATAATCCTGAATCCTGCACCTGGTTGTCACAGGAGAGGAACCCTTCACACTACCATGAAAGAAGGAATTGTAATTAATTAAAAAACAGATTTCTTAATGCTTCAGCTTCATCAATCCATATTGCTTGTAATGAAGAAGAAATGCAAGCTTCTGTGCTAATGTTTTATTTCTATGGTCCTGTTCTATGTGCCAGTGATTTCCACTAGATCTTATGACACATCAGAATAACCTTTCTCATCCTGAGGTCTCTAATGGGACAGATAAGGCAACATGTCAAAGTGTTCTTAAATAATGGGTAGTGATTGTTTTGAAATTACTTCATCCCACATGCTCTTTGGGCATTACATGGGATTAATCAAGAGTATATGACTGCTAGAATCCATGAAGCTCCTGCCAAAATAGTCTTTAATTTATCTGGAACATAAACGAGCACAAAATAACAGCAAATACCCACAGTGTTTATTTGTATAATGAAGAGCAGTGTTTGGTGACACCACAAATACAAGGAATAAAGAATCATAGAATGGCGTGGGTTGGATGGGACCTTAAAGATCACCTAGTTCTGACCCCACTGCCATGGGCAGGGAACCTTCCACATCTATTTGAAAACAAAACAAAACAAAACAAAACCCCAAACAAACAAACAAAACAAAAACAAACAACAAAAACCCAAACAAACAAACAAAATCAAGAAACAAACAAACAAAAAAACCCAAACCTTGTTGTGTTATAGTTAATCTCACTCTAACCTTAGAAAATTGAAAAGTAATACAGAGTTAAGTACTTCATGTCCTTAATTTTTATTGTCTTCTTTTTATATATATTGTATCAAGAATATGGAGCATAGTCAAAAAAATCATCCAGCTGGCTTGGAGAATATTTATTGAAGAATATTACTTTTTAGTTTAGTTTATTTCTATATATACATAGCCAACTGGGGTTTAGGGAGTGAAATGATGAACAAAAAAAATGCAAACCAAAACAAAATAAAAATCTCAAACACAGGGATTCAGTAAGATTTTGAAATTACTTATAGTGATGAACTTTTCTTAAGTGTCAGCTGTGGAAAAGGATAACATCTGAAACTGGGGCTGGAATGGGATGTGCTGAAAGATATAGATGTATGAAGTGGGGATGCAAACACAGCAACTGAAGGGGTGCTCTCCCTTAAGGAGAACTGGACCATCGCAGTTTCTTATTGTTTCTGAGCTGTCCTCTGTGACCCAACAGGCAGCAAACTGATTGAGTGCAGCAGTGACATCTGCCAAGTCCTACATTTCATTGTACACTCATCTTGTGTGCCCTCAATTTCTTGAGTCAAACCAGTTTCTGGAGATAAACACGTGATTTTTATAGCTCTTCTGCCCAGCTCTCACTCCTCACATGCAGTTACTACTGCAGTCATATCTGTGACTCACAAAGCATGCTGGAAGGAAAGTGTGAGCTGAAAAGGAGGTCAGTAATAAAAGAAAAAGGGGAAACTGCAGGAGATCTGAAGACAACAGCAGTCTGAATTTGAGACTTATGCCAAAGTATTAGTGATTAATGGGAGAGAAGGTGAGCTGGTACAGAGCTGTGAGAGCATCCTGCTCTTCCCTTTTCGTAATGTTTCTAAGGCCATCTCCCATGCTACATCCTGATCCCCCTTTCCTCACTCCATATCTGTATATTTGCTTTTTTGCCTTTTCTGGCTTGTCTAATATATTCAAATTTCCAAAATGATGCTCTTTCTAATAGTGATGTCTGCCTCTGGCATATCTTAGGCTGTCAAATGTCCTTAAGTAAAGCCTGTCAAGCCTGTTTGCAAGGAAAATAATATGCTACAAATAGCAAAGGGGAAAAAAAGACTCCTCCAAAAAATGTTAAATTACAGCTATAGAAGAAAACATTCTGTGACTTCTTTAATATTAAGATGCCACTGCCCTTTGAAAACCTTTCTTCCTCCATGCTCCACATGCTCATTGTAAAAATCGTGTCTGAATGAAGTACAACATACGTATAAGTCATATGATAGTCACAGATGGTGTGCAAAAAGGTTTATTTTTATCAGCTTTCAAATACTTCCCATCTAAAAAAAAAACCCAAAATCGAACACATCTGGTTTTAGTTGATACAATGAGAATTTCGGAGAGGATTTATTTGCTTAGAGGGAAGGAGGATGAGAGGTGGTGAAAAAGGGGAAGAGTTTAGACAAAAATACCTAGCATTTCATGTTAATCTTAGATGCCTTGGTTATGTAAAACTCATTGCATGTTCTCTAACTACATGACTTCTCACTGAGCTACCCCTGTAACCCCACTGCCAATGTCTGGTACAATGATATTTCTGTAAATGGCAAAATAGTAACCTTCTTGGAAATGTAAATTAATAGGAATTGGCCCATACTGACAGATGTTAATTTACAGTTGTGTTTTACAACTTTGAATGTGTTAAGTATGGGGTCATGTGATGAAAGTCCATGTGCACACCTGAAAAGGAACAGAGTCACGAGGGCAGAAGGAGGACTGCAAATCAGAACTTCCCCTGTGCTCTTCTAGATCCATCACAGAAGCCATCAGCCTACCAAGACCCATCTACACCAGCCTGGAAGAGCACAGGAGCACAGTGACAGGTGGGAACATGATTTAGGAACTCAGAGAAAGGGTCAGCCTGTCCAGCCCCTCTCCCTGATGTTTTTTTTTTACATCCAGGTGCCAGAAATTGAAGAGACAGGGACCCAGGAGCAGCAACTGGGAAAGCTGAGTATCTGGGGTCCACTGCTGGAGGGATTCGTCTTGTTTGGATGTAGATCTCTAAATTCTCATTAATGGACTTCCATCCTGCTCATCCAGAGAGGAGAGCAGGGTGAGGGGTTTGGTGCTCATGTATGGGTTTTGTGTTCACATGTGTTCATTGTGTGTGATCTGTATGTCAGCCAGGTACATAGGAGGTGTACAGGTGTGCTCTGTGTACCTGTGCCCATGGGAATGCAGACTCAATCTTCCTGCTGTTTGGACCTAGGGACATGGAGCTGCATCAGCCTTACCTCTCCTTGGGCTGTCACTCTAACAGAATATATTCCCCTTTAACATTAAACATATCTGCTGGATGTTCTGGTCCTGCTGCCTAAAGAAGTTTAAGATAATACACTAACCTTTTATTTTTAGCTGGTAAAATCCAGAAAGAAAACAGAGTGTTTTGAAATGGGGGAAAGATCTCTTTGTGTCAACAGATCTCTGCCACGATCATCGTTTCGTGAATATGAATCAACTCACAAATCTTTGTTGATGCCCTTAACTGCAAGTGTCACATCAGTTCAAAATTGTGTTTGGATACTGCAGCTGCTTCTCTGTCTGTTTAGCTGTCAGACGTCAAAATTTTATCAATTTTTTTGTCAAAAGGTGCTGGCAAGCTGCCATGATGGACATCTCTGATCTAAAAATGCTTCTACATTTTGTGAAGCATATCAACCGTTTCTCTTCAGACTAATTGGAAGCAGAAGTCAAATCCTTTATGTCATAGCATTTCCAGTGAGGAAGGGAAGTTGCTGCCCAAGGAACCTGTGCTTTATCCAGAACTTGCTTTGGACTATGAATGGGTTCCTCCAGCTTCCAGCCTGAAGGATTTGTGAAGGAGTCTTTCAACAGGAAAGAGTAAAACAAAACTGACTACTGAGTTTAGAGATGCTAAAGACATGGGTGAAATTTGATAAAAGAATTTTCATTTCATCAGGATTTTTAATTTTTTTTCCCTTTTCATTTTATTTTTCTTCCTGTGGTGGAATTAACATATCTTTGTGCATTTATATTCCTTCTTCCTTCCTTCCTTCCTTCCTTCCTACCTGCCTGCCTTCCATTCTTTCCTCCTTCCCTTCCTCCCTTCTTTCTTCCTTCCCTCCCATCAAAATAAATTTCCATGTCTAGATGGCTTTAAAATATCTCAAACGAGAGAGACTCATAATCTCTCTGAGCAAACTGTGCCAGTGCTCACTTACCCTCAGAGTATTAAAGTATTTCCTGATATTCAGAGGGAATCTCCTATGTTTCAGTTTCTCTGCCCATTGCCTCTGGTCATAGCAAGGGGCCACCACTAAAAAAAGCCTGGCTGTGTCCTTTTCGCGTCCTCTTTTCAGTTATTTGTATCATAGAATTACAGAATTGTTTGGGTTGGAAGGGGCCTTCATGATCTTCTAGTTGTTGGGGAACACAGAGCCGAATGGGAGGAGTTCCAAACATGGCGCAAGATATACAGCCCTGAATAAGACACCTTGCACAGAATAAAGACAAAACTTTACCGGAAAGGACTTTCATTTACAGGATTTGACACTATATCGGACTGGACAGTTTCCTTGTTATCCCCAGTTTTCCCCCGTTTGTTGTTATGCTGTTATATGGTTGTGTGTACCCCAGTTGTTGTTTTTGAAAAATCGTTCTCCATATTGTCTTCTTCATCCCCTCACAGTTTTCCCGCCTTTTTTCCCTGTTTTCCCGTTCCTCTGCCTGCCATTGGACAGCGTTTGGTGCAGTGCAGAGGTAGCTGTTATTGGCCCATTCCCCTAGTTACACCCAAACTCCTCCCCTCCTTACCCGATTGCCCAATCACTTTCACCCCTAAGTTGTCAATCCTACGCTCCTCCCTAGCCCAAACTCCACCCCTAAACCTACCCTTTATAAGTTACTGTTTCCCCAATAAAGATTGGCATTGCTCCACGAGACTTCTACTGTGTCCTGAACCCTTCCTGCAGTGCCCGATCCCTTTCCTCTCCCCTCGGGTCGTGGCATCTAGTTTCAACTTCCTGTCATGGAAAGCAACACCTTCCACTAGACCAGCTTGCTCAGAGTCCCATCCAACCTGGCCTGGAACACTTCCAGGGATGGGGTATCCACAAGTTCTCTGAGAAATCTGCACCAGTGCCTCACCACCTCTGCAGTCAAGAAATTCTTCCTCATATCTAATCCAAACGTATTCTCAGTTTGAAGACATTCCCCCTTGTCCTGTCACTACATGCTCTTGTAAATAGTCTCTCTCTATCTTTCTTGTAGGCTCCCTTCAGCTACTGGAAGGCCACAATTAGGTCACCCCTAAGCCTTCGCTTTTCCAGGCTGAATAATACCAATTTTCTTAACCTTTGCTCATAGGAGAGGTGCTCCAGCCCTCAGATCATCTTGGTGGCCTCCTCTGGACTTGCTCCAACAGGTCCATGTCCCTCCCGTGCTGGAGACCCCAGAGCTGGATACAGCACTGCAGGTGGAGTCTCACCAGAGGGGAGCAGAGAGGCAGAATCACCTCCCTCCACCCGCTGCCCTCACTGCTTTGGATACAGCCCAGAACAGGTTTGGCTTTCTGGGCTGTGAGTGCACATTGCCGGGTCATGTCCAACCTCTCATCCACTGAAGGGCTGCTTTCAATCTGTTCATCCCCCAGCCTGGATTGATACCAGGGTTTTCCCCTACCCAGGTGCAGCACCTTGCAGCTGGTCTTGTTAAGCCTCATGTGAGAGCATTTCAGGTGTGGCCTCACCAGCACTACATAAAGGGAAAAGATCACCTCCCTCAGCCTACTGACAATACTGTACCTGATACAGCAGAGAATTCCATTCACCTTCTTTGCAGTAAGGGCACATTGCTGGTTCACGTTCAACTTGGTGTCTACCAGAAACCATCCAGTCCTTTTCTGCCAAGCTGCTTTCCAGCTGGTGTCCTCCAGCACATATTGGTGCATATGCATGTCTGTATGCAGTCCTGAGATCACCCTGTTTGTCTACCTAGTGAGAAGAGACTTAGGGTCTGTGAAATTCAATGGTTAAACTCCCATCACTTTTTTTTCTCACTGTCACTGGGGCCAGGATGACTCCCTCATGGTTGTCCCATATAGTTTTTAATCAAAGTCCCCATTAGTAAACATGAGGTATGCCCTCCCACTGGACTCAACAGGACTCAACATGCCTGTACCAGCATGTAAATAGCAGGATTAGTGTAATAACGCCTAAAGACAAAATATGATGCAGTGGGAGGCAGCAACTAGAGAAAATGCAGAGGCTGAAAGCAGCAAACACAGTGGTGATACAGCACTTCACAGCAGTGTCCCTCTTACCACCAAGTCTTCTGCTTGTTTAGAGCCCTGCATGTTATTTGGTCAAAAGGGATCGGGAGATCAGTGCCAGGAAAATGATAGGCACTGGGGGATTCTTTCAAACTGTTGTTCTTCATTTAGGGGAACAATTTGGGATTAAGGACTTCTAGGGGGTTCTCATTCTGATACCCTTGTGCACAATTTTCACTCCAAGAGTGAAATGAGTCTCATTCTTTTCCTTGGGAAGAGAAAATAACTATTTAGCAAGAACAGGACTAAGTCAACCCCCTGTGTATCAGTGAATTAAAGAATCATAGCTGATTCTTTACAGATGCTCTAAATTCAGGACAAGGACGCAAAGGTTGATAGAAGGCAGTGGGGAGTTTCAAATAAAGACTTTGGTGATTTTAAAAAAAAATCCCTTTTCCATAGTATTAATTTTGCAGCAATTCATTTTAACAGTTTTGATTGCCCTCAAGAGGTCTGATCAGAAGCAAAGGAAACTAATTCTAATCACAGGAAATTTATGTTGCTTAATTTTGACCTAGCTCAAATAGTAGAGGATTATGTGTCTGAGTTTTCTGACCCATGTCTGCAAGGCTCTGAAAATGGAAACTGAGAGAGGACAGAGACAGACAAAATTATTCTGGAACACAAGAAAAATTATAAGAAAAAAGAAAGTAGAACAGAAGCAAAATACAGCAAAGAGAAGGTCCTGAAAAATAAGGTAATATTTTGAGTTCATCTAATCTAACGAATATGCTTTCAAAATATAGAAGTGAATAATTTTCTTGGCAATGTGTTATGTGATCTACTGTAAAAGAAGACTTTCCACAACATTTTCAAATCACTGCAAATAACTAGATATTTCTGTCCTTCCCTTTCTTTTCTGTATTTTTTTTTTTAACTGCAAAGCATCAAAGAGCTTGCAAAGCAATTCTGGTCGCTGTGACCTGTGCTGGAAGTAGCAAATCTTTATATGCATAAGGAACTCAGTTCTTCTCAGCTGCTTAATTGAAGGCTGTCGTGATGTCAGATTTACATCACCTGTAGAAATGGGGAGCTGGGCAATCCACTCACACAGGGAAAATGGGAAGTGTGGTTACTTTGTACTCCAATAACAGCACAGAGCAGACAAAGCAGATACAACTCCACTGGAATGGAGACTCTCTGATTAGCCTTACTCTTTTGATCCTTCAGGCATCCAGGCTGGATTCTTGTGTTCTCCCAAAGGAGGCCTGGGCACAGTTGGGAAGCAGCTTGAGGAGCAACTACTCCCAGGAGGAGGATGGAAAACAGGGTTTATCTTGTCTTTGACCTATGCTTTACAATTGCCTCTCAGGGCCAGAGACCAGATCCTGATCCTGTTCTGCATATCGAGGGGCAGCCTCCACTTTGATCCAGGCTCAGCCTGCCATAGCTGTGGTCTCTTGGAGTCCTTAAACTGTGACCTTTACTTCTTTCCATGAATTTACTATTTCACATATGTCAGCTTGGTCCTGGGCCACTGTAGAGACCAGAACTCAGATTAATAGATGGTTCTCTTCTGTCAGGAGTTGTCCTAGCATAGACCAGCTCTGAGGACATAGCCACTTTTACTTAATAAATGTTCTCCCCTTGCCTTCTATCCTTTTCCAGGGGGTTTTTTACATTCAAAACTGCATTTTCATTCCTCATCAGATTAGGAAATATATACATACATACATACATACATATATATATATATATATAATTGTCCTGACTAAAGAAAAAACCTTAAATGAACTCATTTTAAAAGCAACAATTAAAAGATTTACAACAAAATGGTGGTTTGATCCAGAGCGTGTCATGTATTTCATGATGTATGTAATAGAAATGTTCATGTGGCATATACTGTGTTATAAAATCTTACAGCACCACACTCTGTGACAAAATATTATTTAAAGCATTCTGTTATCTTTCTAATGACTATGAAGCTATTACATGAGGAAGTAGATATTTAAATGATTTTAAGCTCATTTCTGAATCATTCCCTCATGCTTGAGTAAAATACTTGGACATCTTTGATGTTTCCAGCAAGAACATAAGTACTAAATGTACTCATTACAGAACTAACCCTTTTAAGTCTTCTCATCATATTAGATTTGAAGAACTGGTTCCATGAAAGGACTCAGCTCTCAAGAAAATCGCGATTGATTATGCAATATTATATAGATATATAATATATAGATATATAATAGATATTATATATCTATTGCAGAATGTGTCCAAAACTGTTAATTCTCAATAACTTATCATATTTATCAATATATAAAGTTTTAAACAAAAACTGAATGGATAATTTTTCCACAGGTAGTTTAATGCATTTTTTTAAGTTCTGTTTTTTGTAGCAAATTCACTCTTTTCTTCCTGAATTAAAAAAAAAAAAAAGGTGAAAAACTGTGGTTTCATGGAACACTTTATCCTACAGGCATATCTTTATTAAACACATTGATCTCTATCTTTCATGTTTCTCTGGTAGTCAGATACCACACTGGGATACACATGCATCTGAGTTAAGTCACTTAGATGAACAAATATTCTGTGAGTGCTTTTCCAAGGATATCAGTGTAAATGAGGTTATTCTGCACAATCCAAATGTCTCTGAAAAACCATCACCTTGAGTATCAAATGCCATTTATGTGTTAACCTCAGCACTTACTCTATGGCACATAGAGTCTGTGCAGCTGCAAGTAGTTTAAAGTCAATAACTCTGGAATATTTCCCCCTATTTTAATGGAGATCAGAAAGATCAATGCACTGGCTATCCTGTGCTATTCAGTTTGGTTTTACTTGGGGCTTGGAACAAATTACATTATGTTATGCTACATGTTCTTTTGTTTGTTTTGCTTTTGGGGTTTTTTTCCTCAATTATCCCAGCAGTGAAATGACACAAAAACCTTGTGGACAGAAGTGTATTTTTTCTTTCAAATTTAATAATAATAATAAAAATAATAATAATAATCCCATTTGAGGTGTAATTTAAATCATGGAACAGAAAAATGGAAGACTGAAATTCGCTACCTTCCACAGAGTGACACCAACAACTCATTCCTTTCATTCAACAGCTTGAAGTTGAGCGTTCAGGGAAGGGCTCATCCTCAATATAGAAGTTTCAATCTACCAGTTATCTTTCCTAATGGAAGGTTTTAACCCCATTTCATAACCAGATTCACCAGCCAGTGACCAACTGGGGACTGCCATGATGGGATGAAACCATGGTACCACTTTAATTTTTATGTTACACAAAATATTCAAAAAGAGAACAAAAATGGTGCTTAATATTTCTGCTCTTGCTTTAGTGTATATTCAGGAATTCAATTCGACTTGCAACATCTACACCAGGAAGGCACAGAGGACTTTCACATCAAATGCCTCAGAACACAGTGACAGGATGGGAAATAATGTTCACATCTCTTTATAATTTTGTCCTTGGAAAAAATTTCCTCACAAAAAGCAATTCAAGTTTCAATCTCTACCAAGAAAATTTGTGTTTAAATTAGGGGGCAGAGGTCACAGTTCTCTGAAATATTTTGAACCAAGAGTCTAAGCTACCAAAACTTAGATTAAGTTAAGATTCTAAAAGGGAAAAATTCTGAGAGTATTCTTTTAAAGCACTAACTCCACTATTGTTTCAGAAATGCATTAGCCATATTATATACCTCTGAGTGCATCAAATGGGAACCTGGAGCACAGAAAACTGTTTACAGGTATACCACCCACTAGTCATAATGAGAGACTGAAATGAGGTGCAGAGTGACATTCACAGATGTATGGCAAGAAGTGACAAGCAATTTTGAAGTGAAAGGTCAAACTGTCAATCACTCATGGCAAATAACCATTTTCAAAGATTCTGATGTCCATTACATACAGACATCCTGGGATGGAACCCAGGCAACATAGGATGCATAATGATTTCAGGGTTTTGATCTTTTCCTTTGGTTATTTTTTGAAAGAAAAGTACTTAATGGATTTGGTCTCAAAATAGACACTGTGTTACAGAACACACTAGAAGAAAAAGCTCTCTGCAGGAGAAAGTCTGTCAGGAAGTTCAGGTTTACTTTCTCCCTCTTCAGTCATATCAGTTAAGAAAAGGATACAGCAAAGACCAAGTTCTCTTTGTTTTATTAATGTTAAAAATAAACATTAATACCTGAAAATGAAAAATATAGATTTTTAGTAGATAAAATAATTAAATACAAACCCAAAAACATTCTATAGCCTGCACAGACCTTAGAGCATTGTTTTTTGTCTGCACCCACGGTAGTCCCTAACTAGAATTCCTAGGTATGGTGGATATGTGGAGTAACAGACCAAAAGATTGTTTTAAACACTTTGGTCTGAATGCATTCCCCTATACTTCTGAAAGACACACCAAGTTCTGCATTGGCCTTATGACTCAGATAAAAGAGTATTTTTTTTGTCTCTAGTTCTAATCAAAAATTTTGGAAAAAATGTTATACTTCTCCCTCGGGCAAAGAGGATTGTCTTCAATTTCTCCATTGCCTTCTTTTGACTCTCTCATGAGTCAAAATTTATTTTTGAGATAGATCAGAGCATTCAGAGACTTCCATTCTGCTGACTTAAGGGACAATATAGTAATTATTAGGTAGGAATGAACATGAGAAAAATTCACTATCATCCATTGCAGATCTAAAATTTCTATGGTGAATTAATCAAATCAGCTCATATCTCCTGTATGTATTAATGTCATGTCCCAGGGTTTTTGGCTCTAACTCACACATAAATGTAGTAGAAAATTTGCAACTTCCTCTCCTTAAGCTGTTGCACTACAATTGATTTGAAAACACTATTGCAAGATATTACTGGAAATTCTTACAAAGAGGGTGTTTATATTTTTGTTCCACCACAAAAAACAAAACAAAACAAAAAAAAAACAAAACAAAACAAAACTTTGTGAAGAAAGCAGTCCAAGTTAAAAAAAAATAAATCAGAATGGCCATTTTCTTTCTTTCATGGTCACATTTACTTCTTCTTACCACCTTCCCTTTCAACTGAGTGAAAGTATTACAGATTATTTTAAAGGGCCTTTTATCTGAAAAGAGTAATGTCTCTTAGAAACGTGAGGAAAAGAGCTGAAAAATAATTCTGTGCAGTCAATATTCTCGTGTGGAAAATAGTGTGCCAGACAGAGGATATGTAGACTCATAACTTCCTGTTCCTCCATTTATAGCACTTAACTGGCATCACAACACTCCATGTGTCTGACAAACAGCCACACCAAGCTTAATTATTCAGCTTTGAAGCTACACCATCTTTTTTGTTGTTTCGCTTCGTTCTTTAGGCACCTGTGGAGTGGAAGTAAAGCCAGTGGCCACCTCCTCTAGCCCAGGTTGCTCCTGCCCGGCTGCTGGAGCCCAGCCTGGTGCCCCAGGGAACTGGGGATCTCTACCCAGGCTGGGGGACACATCTGGGCTTTCCCATGTGCAGTTTCAAACATTAATGAAGCTGTGCCCAAGTTCCAGAGACAAACACACATACACACATGCACAGAGCACTCTGACACGACCGGTCCCACAGATTGCCACAGGCAAGATGCTGCTTTCAGCAGCACAGGACCCAAAAAAACCGTAACCATAGACAGCCGAGTCCTCTTCTTCCTCTTTGGCTGGTAGAGATAAAATTCAGTGGTGAAGGCAGCCATAAACAAGTCAGAGGGTCTCATAAACCAATGTCTGTCCCTGGCTTGAACTTTTAGAGTATAGTGAAGTGATTTGAGTCAATTTTTCTATAAATAATCTTGTGAGTCATAATTTTGTCTGATTGATTTAATGATCTATGTTACTTCCACTTTCAGTGTGAATATTAGCCATCAGAGTGAATATTAGCTATCAGACCTTTACCTTGTGACTTAGCAGATTGATCAGTAAAATGTTCACATTCTTCACACTGTTGCTTCCACCAGAGCTTATGGTCTAAAATTTCTGGGTTTGCTTTGCTTGAAACTCTAAAATTAGTCTTGGACTAAAATTATGGGCTAAATTATGTAATTAATGTTTTTAACTAGTGTTAGTTCTTTCTGTGACATTGTTAGAGGCTTTTGTGCAGATGTGTCTGCAAAAGAGACAGAAAAGATGAGTTTGCTTTAAAAATGCATTAGCTAAGTAATAACCTTGTTCTCCGATGCAAATATTGCAGAATAAGTAAACCGAGTTCCTATCAAGAACCCGAAGTAGGATGGTAGCAGAGTAGAAAGGGTATCACCACACCATATCCAGAAAGATTTCTCCCTTTACGGATGCAGTTTGGGAAGAGGCTTGTACTCACAAAGGAAAGTTTTGATCGCTGTCAAGTGTGTTGCAGATGCCACTTCTATTGCAAGTACAAAAACCTTTTTACATAGAATATGGATGCTGTCAAGTATAAGTTATTATTCCTTGAATAAATGGGTAATTTTTTGTTCCCAGAACAGGTCTCTGTGTTGTGTGTCCCAGGTAAACATAGGTGGATTTTATTTCAAGTAGGCTATGCTTATACACACCCTCCTGTAATAGTTACATGATCTGAATCTGAGTTTCCATAATACTAATAAATACTTAATCTATTACATATGGACACTTTTTTCTTCCTTCTGCAGGTACTTTATTTTAAGTCACTTTGAATTCTCTGAACATGGACTCAGGAACCCTTGTGACCATGAAGCAATCTGGGTTGGAAAGATCTCAGGTTATTTCCAGTCTAATCTCCTGTTCAAAGAAGGCTGAGCTATAGGATTAGATGAAGTTGTTCGGGGATTTATCCAGATGGCAAATATGTACAGTGGGATATGTTCTGGGTTTTCATCGACAAAGTTTTGCTGCCATACAGACTTGAGGAGTTACAAAGGATTACCAGTAAATTTGGAAATTATGTAACTGCACTGAGACTATGGATCCAAAGAGGACCAAATCTTGATTTTACAGAGATAGAGGAAGTTTAAGAAAAGAAATGGCAACTTCTAAGACATAAAACCACAATTATTCCAGTAACAGAAATTTGATCACTAACAGAAGGCAGATATCTCATCTAAACAACAAATGAGTGGAGATTTACAGCATCTTAAATTTTTCAGTTTGGTGCCTGAGCTACAGTTAGATGCTACTTTTAAAAATTTCATGTAGAAGATATAATTCTTTGAATCAAGAGCCTTTTACCAGATAATCCCAGTAATGTTTTTCTTGACAAAAATCACAGTACCATTTAAGCTCATCTGAACATTCCATTTATTACTATTTATCTCCCTTCTTATTAGTAACTAGACGCCAGCTAAATTATTTCACAGAAAGAAAGAAAAATATTTGCAGGTTGTTTTGTTGTACATAAATACGTAATTGTAGACAGGTACACATCTGTCTGGGAGAGCACAATGTGTATGTAATGAGTACATTTAACAAGCTAATGACAGGAAGCTCAAAGGATGGTACAAATGGATTTGAAGAAACATACTGTGGGATAGTCAGTGCTCTGTACCATAATATTCCTGCACAGATACCATGTTATCCTGTCACATCTTACATCACTGTGGGTCACTGTGTTATCTGTTATTCAGACCCTACCAGAGCAATCAGGAACTGACATACCAGTAGTTGCTTTAATTTTTTGTCTCACCTTTTTATTTGTCTACAATTTACACCCTTTGTTTTGATCTACAGTTCTCACGTGCAGATACTTCATACATAAAGAATGCCAAAATAAAAGCTTAGTAGAAGAAATATAGCAAATGGAAAGCAATGTGTTCATTCTGAACACACTGCTAATTCCCTGCCTGTAGTAAGGGAGACTGATAGATGGTTCTGGTTTTGTGTTTTCATTGAAATATAAAACTTTAGAAACTGAATTTCTGGATTTAGGTGCAGTCAGTTGAATGATAAAACTTTCTCTGACTTCAAAGGATCAAAAAGTTTAGTAGCTTTTTCTCATTCTCCCTGTCTTTTTTTTCCTTTACTATTAAGTATCTGAGGGTTTTGGATGTAGCATTGCTCTCAGGTCCTCCACTTTCATATCTAGCTTTGAGAAGGCAACAAAAGCAGATTGTCCAGAATGATTATTTTTCTTAATCTAGGAGACTGGATAGCTTTCAGAATCTATGACATGTCTTTTGCATACAGGAACATTTGTAAAAATCAGAAAGATAAATATTGTTAGTTTGATAGTGTGCTGCATAATGCTGTAAATTTTTTTGAGTATTATTTATCTTTTTCCCCATCAATCCTGATTTTGGTTTTAAATGTTGCATTAGTGCTGGTGATTTGAATATTAATATGCTCTCCTTAGGGTTATAAGAAGCAAAGTGCCAAAAGAAATCTGAGATTAATAAAAAGGAGTGTGAAGAAATGTTTTTCATATAATATTCAGTTAATTTTTTGGAATGACCATGTTAATAGACCCCTAAGCTGTCAATATTCCTTGCTGTCCACTTCAAAGCTCATGGTCAGAAATATTGCTTTTGTAGTTTATGTCTTTTTATTGAGAGGTCAGATTTTTCAGAAAAAAAGCACTTAGTTTGTATCATCAACTACTTACATGTTTCTTAAAATATTACATCAACTGCAGCTAAAAGATGCTCATATTCAAAGAAACTTTCCCCTTCGACCTTCCTTATTATGGTCCATTTGAAAAATAAAGTTTTATTAAGAGTGCTGGAGGTTACCTTACTTGCTTACTTTTGCTTTTTATGTAACAGTTCATGTAAGCTACCATAAAGATGACCTAGTTAGAAAAAATATTGTTTCTGTAATTGATTATTGCCATACTAATATATTATTGATTGTCGACAGCTTGAGAAGGAGCTATATATCCACTTTAGTAATTATAGTTATACTTGCTAATGGTGATTTTTTTGTGCTATTTGTGGTACTTTACAATAAACTAGAGAAATTTAGAGGATAAATCTTCTTGTGCATTATGGAATCCTACAAACCCATCACCAAAATCTTTGTATACCCACAGACCATGTAACCCTTCAGATCATGACAACAGTATACTCTCTAGTTTTTTAGCCATTAAGAACTTAATCTTTTCACTTTCCTCCTCCTAAACTCCTTCAGTGCTGCACCTGAAAAAGCTGAGTTACCTATTCATTCTAGATTGGGAAGAAGTGAGACTGTGCAAGAAAAAAGTTCTCCCCAAAATGTGGTGATTTACAACCAAGAGAGACTAAAAAATACAACAGGAATTCAATTTACTGATATTTTTACCCAAATCTACAAAGACCAAGGTCTAGGACAGCAGTTACATTAGACATTTAATAACTTGTTTTCATTCCCTAGTCTTCTAACCAAAGAGGGCTACAAACCATCAATCTCAGTAGAACTCAAAACTTAACTAAGAACTCTTCATAGTCTAAGATATCAATTTGAAATTATTAATTACCATCCTATGGACAAAATTAGCAAATAAATTATTATTGAAAAGGGTTGAAGGGTGTTTTGTTCTTAGTAGTGGTGGTGGTAGTCGTTTATTCTGAGGTTTGTTTTGGGGGTTTTTTTTACATTAGAGAATGAAAAGAGATACCTTCAACCTGGGATCTTGGAGGTCATGCTCTTGTAGGAAATTCTATTCAACGTACACCTGACTGACAAATGGTGATCACAGGCAAGAATCATGGGTCACCTAACCACGCATCCAAACCTTTTCTGAAGCAGGCCCCCCAATTCTGTCTGGTACAAACTGGCAAAAGCCAACTTGGTGTTTATTTTCCTTACTGCAGGAAGAGACTAACACGCAGTGAATCAGAGTCTGCAAGATGAGCAACTGAGCTGTTCCTGCTGTGGAACAGGTATCTAGGGGTGCAAACCATGCAGTGAGCCCTATGTGAGTCATTCTGCCTGTAAATCATAGCCAATCCTCAGATACGTGGGCACAGTACAAAAATCTGGATAAAGAATGTAGTTCATAGTTTAGGAAGCTTCTGACTGGTGGATATTTCAAATTACAGGAAATTTGCTTTTTTTGGTTTTGTTTTTCTATTTTTTTTTTTTTTTTTAATGATGGTTTGGTGACCTAGTCATTTTGAAATGGTCTTTTAACCTTATAAAATCACTGGCCAAATTTTATGCACTGAAATATTTCTGCATACTCAGTGAGTATTCAACATAAGCACACAGATTTATATCCACAAATAAACAAGCCAAGTAGACGCTGATAATCAGGATAATGATGCCAATAATGCACAAACCAGATTACTCTAAATGCCCAACTAGTGCTGAAACGGTCCTGATTCATAATAGCATGCTTTGAGAAGTTTCATTCTTTTAGCAGCTGAGGCATTTCTCTGCTAGTTAAATGCAAGATCATTCTAACAAATGCTGAATTCCTTCCAGTAAACAGCAAACAGCCTAGAGCCAAACACCAGTGACACTACTAAGTGACTGTATCAATCCAGACTGGGTGTTTTTGAGATCAGCTTGTGCCTTTGAACTGTGCATCTTGGATCCCATCAGTGCAGGCACCAGGGTATTTAATTTTGTAGCAAGCTGCCATCAGCATGTTGTATTACACTGAATTCCTGTCACCGTCTTCCAGACCCTGCCAGCCTCCATTACTGGCTGAGTCTGAGTCATCGTTGGGTCGTGTAAGCATCAAACTGTGCATAGCAGCTTCTTCAATTATGAATTGCACCTTATATTTCTACTGAGCAATGTTAGAAGCTCTGGCTTATCATTTCATGCTACCCTTGGACAAGCTTTCCGTCAGATGCTTGCTACCAGATCAGCTTGTTACTAAAAACAAAAACAGAACAGGGTAGTCTTTTAACAACTAATATTTTCAAAGATAAATATCATCTGCAAAATAGCAGCAAGAATCAACAAAAGAACTTCCAAAATGGGAAAGTTTATTTTATTGCTGACATTAATGAGTAATACACTACAGTCAAGATTCACACAATGCTTGGAACTGATGATTTTAGAGTTTTTTTCCAACTCTAACAATTCTATGATTCTGTGATTTAATTCTCATCTCATTATTAGAAGTATTGAACTTCTGTGGAGAGAGTGGTCTGGATTTTTTACCATTAACCTAAATCTTTTATTTCTTTTACTACCCACAACTCCACTCATAAAAAGGATTAAATTATGCACATTCATGTAAGGAAGAAAGTTCTTGAATCAACATTGCAATCAAAGAACATGTGTATACATATAACTATTCAGAGAACATTTATGGTGCTGCAGATTAAGTCTGAATTCACAAATATGCATATTATTCTGGATCTGGGTAAAAAAATAAACTTTCTTATACCTACCACTCCCGGCTTGTCCCTGACCAAGAGAAAGGCAAAGCCGAAGAATCTGGGTTTTGCTTTCTATTTAGAGTTTTCAACCCAGATTACCCCAAAAAGTGACTTATGTATTAAGCTATAGATTTTTCTGATATTAAGTTTTCTATTAACTACTTACACACTTGGCTAACAAGGAGATGCATGCAGGACCCAATTTCCTGTTATCCTGCACGGTGCCCTATCTCACCTCTCTCTGGTGAGAAGCCGATTGCTGTAAATTCCCTTTGCCTCACTTGGGAATCTAACTTTTTTCATCAGTAGGGTAGTATTGATAGAGCTAAACTGTTATTTATAAAGGGTAACTGGTCACCCAACACATCCACTTATTTGTTCATGGTGCTTAATCACACACACACACACACACACACACACACACACACGCATTTATTTACAGTTATCTAATTGGAGGGCAGCCCAAGTGCAGTCCCAGTGATCTCAACCACAATTTGACAACAGCACCTGCCTCCTCAGAAAAGGAGGATTGTGCTGCCTTGCCAACAGCTACTAGTTCATCTTTTAAAAAGTGTCCTATAATGGTCCTTGTTTCCTGATTCTCCTGTGCAACCCTGTAGTCTTCATCCACAGCCACCTTCCATTTGGGTGCAGGCTGAGTTCCATAACCCATTTGTGGCACTACTGGTCCCTCTGGCCTTGTACAGATTGATCAGGCTCTTGGTGTGCTGATTTTGTTACTTCTTGCAGATTAAACAGGAATCCTCATCTCAAGGACTACCAGTCCTTGGGAAACTTCCAAACACCGGCTTCTTGGCACGTACCTCTTCTGCTTGGTGTTTGCCAGTAGTTATTTCTACATCCAAAACTATGTACACAGAGCCTCCTTACAAAAATGTACACAGTGACTTTCTGATATTATCACTTCAGTGACAGAGTCATGTTCTACAGTATAAAATGTAAAAAAAAAATAAAAATAAAAGTTGTTGAGTAAATCCAGCATCAGTATTTCTGTGTTTTAACATGACTATTTTTGCTTGTTTTCATCTCAGACTTGTTGCCATCCCAAAAGCAACATCTCAAAGAGAGCAAGACCACAAGAGTTAATAAAATTTATGATAATTTTAAATTCCCTGTTGGTGCTTAATCCCTTACAACACGAACAGAAACAAAATAACCTACTGCGATGCAATAACCAAAGGACATTCTCTGTTATGCAAAGGACACTCAGCTGTTCTCCTTTAGTTTTTTTATCCTTGTAAGTTGATATGATATAGAACTATGTAGGTGTTTTGGGAAAAAAAAATCCGAATTCTGAAGGAAATCCTGACCTTGGCTTAAAATAAGGATGGAATTTGTGGATAGTATTTCACAAAATATAAAGCTCATGGCATTTCAGCCCAGACATTTTTTAAAAGGCACATCATTAATTATACCTACCTAGTGCATTGTTTGTTATCCCTTTTTGAACACAGGACTGCACAGCCTGTGTCACATTATCAATCTGTATTGAATAATGAGGAGTTTCATACCAGTAAGTGCAAAATGATATTGTTCTCTGATTTTCGCGTTTGTCAGTTTGTTTTAGAAACATTCCCTGGTTGTGGTGTATTGTTAAGTGAAAAAAAAAAAAAAAAGAAAAGCCATAAGTAAAATTATTTTCAAAATAAAAAGACTTAAATAGGACAGTTCCTTGCATGTTTATTCTCAAGAACTATTCAATCTAGGAAAAAGAAGAACATCTGTTGAATTACATTGCAGAGAGGAATGCCAAGTTGCTGGACATGTCTTCATTTCTTTGTGCTCAGTAGTCTATATTTTCAAGTTGAAAGACCTTTATTTTATAAATAGTGTGCTCTGAAAAGCTAAGACAGCAGGAAAATGAATGTCTAAACCAAGAAAATAAGAAAAGGTAATTCAACACTGTTGGTAATCACAGAATTTCCACACTGGCTTGAAAGAGATCATCTGAGATTTACAGTAACTCTATGGATATTACAAATAAAATAAAGTTTAAATGGATTCTCCATCACTATTTGAATCTTTGTAATCTGTACAGTGTCCCATAAGAATAAAAAATACTGAAAAATCCTGCAATGATTAAAACACCAAACCTGGGTTTAGACACATGGTAAGTAAAACATTCAGGTGGAGATTCCTGTTGCTACCTTAGGGAATTCAGTTGGAAAGAAATCTACCAAATAAATTAGAAAAACCGAAGTACTTGCATTCAAAAGAATGAAATTCATCTTTTCCTATTTCTTTGTAACATAATTCATTATGCATTTCTACTACAACACTTTTCCGTGAAGATGTTAGAAAGAACTGTCTAACATTGATCACTCAGACAGGATCTGCAGATAAACAACCTGCCTCTGGGCCTCAGACCTTTACCCAGAGCAAAAAACTTCCATCAACCTTTATTTACCTTATTCACCAGTAAATATTTAATGTAGAGATAACCAGTTCATGAAATTTGTTTCTCTAATTTGAGCAACAGGAGCTTAAGAAGATCTACTCAAGAGAAAAATATAGCTACTGAAGACATCAGAGCTATGTGTGGTAAACTCCACTGCAACTTCCTAAATTTTTGGCCCAAGTTGCATGGGCTGCTTAGACAAGCAAGTTCTGTTGAGTTCCCAGCTCTTGATCCAGGGATTTTTGTGTTTAAATGGCCTTACACCACTATTCTTTCTATCAAGGCATAGTGTATCCAATGTGAGGGGTTGTTGCATTGCTATGGAGGCAAACAATTAAATTAAATGCCATCTAAATTAATGCCAAATTAAAAATAAGAGATTGACACACTAAAGGACAACCATTGCTGTTTGTGACACAGAACTTTGCTGATGACACCAAGCTGTGTGGTGCAGTCACACACAGAGGGAAGGGAAGGCATCCGGAGGGACCTGGACAGCCTTGAGAGGCGGGGCTGTTGGAGCCTCCTGGAGTTCAAAGACGCCAAGAGCACGGTCCTGCACCTGGGTCAGAGCAATCCCAAGCACTAATACAGTCTGGGCAGAGAAGAGTAACAATTCCCTGAGGAGAAGGACTTATGGTGTTGGTGGATAAGGAACTTGACATGAGCTGGCAGTTTGCACTTGCGGCCCAGAAAGCCAACCATATCCCAGGCTTCATCAAAAAACCTGGGAAACTTCATCTAGTGGACAGCATTCCTGCCCATGGCAGGAACTAGGTGATCTTTTAAGGTCCCTTCCAACACAAGCCATTCTACAATTCTCATTCATGGCTAGGCTTCGTGAACGAAGATTTGGGTCTGTCATGTATTGGCCTCATAAGCCACCAGCGTGCCTGCAACAAATGTGGATAGAGCCTTCCCAAATCTATGATTCTAATTGCTTGGCAGTACTTGCCAATAGCACATTAGGATGTAATGTTATAGGTACACACGCAACAATTTCTGTAGGCATAGCAAAAAATAACTAATTTCTTGGCACCTGTTTTTTTGGTTCTTTTCTCACCTCGCCTCCAGCTGATAAAGATCCTATTATTTTTTCCTATAGTATGCAAAAATTATTTCTACTGAATTTAGAGGAAGCCGAGTAAATATCATTCTAGCAATATGCCCTTAATATAGCAATTTGCAAATTTATTTCTTTATGCTAATGTGTGCAACATAGATAACATGCAATTTAGAGGCAAAATGTGTTTGTTGAATAACTCCTGCTGGACTGCAATGTTTTTAGTTCTTTAAAGGACTGTGAATACAGCACATTTGGGTTATCAAATGTGTTTTGATGAACTGAAATACTGCAATAGGTCTAGATCAGTGAAAGAAATTCCAGTGAACTGGGACTGTTTGGAAAACAGAACAGAGGCTTTCCTTCTATTAGAGCAGAGTAAACAAAATAGGTTAGATGAAGATCCAGAAATTAACTTAGAGACCAAAAATTATATATTTGTTAATGACAGCTTTCTATCTTAAAAGACAGCATAAAGCTTGTCCATTTGAAGTCACCTTGTCCCCAAAGTCCATTTTACAAGAAGAAATCTTCACTGTGATAGGTGAAGATATATGCACTTGAAGTCCTCCAATTAGTCACAAATTCGTCTCACTATCCAAAAAGACTTGCTTCTCTCAGTGTGTCTACAGGGTTATAATCTTTAAATAACAAAACAAAATGGAATGCTCAAGGATTAATCAAAAACATCTGTGTAAAGTGGCCTGACCATTTTCAGACATGCAGACACATTTGAGATTTATTCCCATGAACCAAATAAAAATAAAACAAGAAGCAGTTAGGAATGGCTTATGGCTCTAATACTCAACATAAAATGCAATTATTCTTTTAATATGCAGCTGTTGACAGCAGTGCCCAGTTTCGGGAGAATCTGAGTTCCCCTCTGTTTAACTATTATGATCATCAGCATTCCTTTTTTCTGTGTTTGCATTTCCAGGAGCTAACACAGTTCATTTCTCGCAGGGAACACTTGCAGACACCTACTTTGAAGACTGATTTAAAAGGTCTGAACAGAGCTACCTTTCCTGAAGGGTTAGGATTTCAGACACATCATGTGCTTCCTATTACAGCTCTTGTTCACAGCCTCCTATTTATGGATCATTGTAAGGCTCCTAAATATCTTCTCTTAAATATAGGGGGCCTGTTTCTGGGTTTTGTTTGAAATTCACATAAACATTTAAATTAAATACAGGAGATACAAATCTCATTAGTAGCTTTATTAATCTCTGTTTGGAGAGATCACTTTAATCAGCCAATATTTGCATAGACATGACATTGATTATTCCAAAATCATCCATGAATATGAAAGTATCTAAAGTTTGATTGGATCCTACAGCAAAGAAAATTAAATAACAAATTCTAATCACTTTCAGCAGTTGAATTTGGAAACTCTTTGCCAGTTTCCAATTTAATCTAAATATTTGATCTCTTGCTTATTTTAGCTAGTCTCAAATTCATTTTCTGTTTATGTCTTCATATTATATTTACTGTCAGGGTATCAGTTCCTTATCCCTTTAACAAAAGGTCATATTCTCTCAAGTCTCCTTTATAGAGAAGATCTCCTGGGGAAAGTTAATAGTATAAAGCCTCTAAATGCTGAAGTGTTCATGCTGTTTTATTAAGACTGATAAACAAAATGGTCTATCAATACTAAGGGCAGTTGGGAAAATAATTGTCTCTCTAGATCTTTTTTTCAGAAAAAAAATATTTGTATGAAACAAAATCATTCTTCTGTTGTTCAGGAAATCAAAACTTTTATTTTATCTTTTATTCTTTACACTTCCTTGGTGTGTTTTTTGTTGTTTGTTTTGGTTTTTTTTTTACCTTTTCAATTGTAATGTATGTTTCAGTATGATAAAACTTGATAAAAAGCAATCAAAGAATATAAAGTCAGATTTGGTTTTCCCCAAAAAATACCCAGAAGTGAAGATGGGAGTGAGGGAGACGAAAAAAAAAAAAAAAAAGAAAATTCTTAATTTCATAGGTGATTCTATAAGGCAACCAGCACACAACAAGGCCTCTCTATTGCAACAATTAATTGAGCTGGACTCAGAGAACCCCCATACAGATTGCACTCTGTCTTGAATAAAAAACCAAGCATTTTAATTCAGAATCTTTTAGGAGTTTGTATCTTACATGGTCAGAAGCATCAGCTCATATTCTACAAGCTTTGAAATGATACTATAGACAGAGGACAGACTTCACATACTCCTTTTTCTAGAGGATTGCTCTATTTTTCAGCCCTAGAAGAGTATCTTTCTTTTTATTTCCTCAAGTATGGAAAACTAGGTTGCTGAGGGATTTACTTTAAGGCTTCTGTTTATGAAAATTTCAAGTTTCCTAATATACTAATCAGTAATACCACTTCATTATAATTAATAAGCAATAAGCAATAAGCATATTTTTTAAGGATGCTAAATGTTTAAATTTGTGTTTTTCCATCTCTCACTTCTTTTTCAGTAACTTAATATCTACCTAGATATTAAGTAGGCAAAAGATTTTTTTCTTTATTGTTATTACCAACAGTGTTCAGTTTTGACTAATCCATTAAAACACTTTAGATAATTGGTGCACTCACTTGAAGCTGTAGAAGAGGTAAATATAATCCCCAATTGAATTTGACCCAGTAAAGTTATTGTTTTGTTTTTCTACACTTTTTTTAAATAGAAAAAAAAAATTGAGGCTTAGAAGTAAGTACATTGAAAATATCAAGGACCATCATTTCCAAAAGTTTCTTGATTCTATTATTTTATATTTTGATTAAAATTTGTCTTTCTCTTCCCATAGCTTCATCTGAATTCTGCCATCATGTGAACAAGAAAAATCCTGTAGGCTTCACTAAGGGCAAGTGGAATTCTACACTCACATAGTCTAAGGGATAAGACCATGATTTTTTTATCTGCTGTAGAGTTTGCGATTATGAGAAAATAAATCAGAATTAAATTCATTAGAGGTACTGAATGCTCCAAATTACTGAGTAGAAGATGAGATCCTCTGAAAAGCAAATCCCCACTCAGTTTCTACTGCAACTTCAGAAGTTTCTAAGATGTCACAGAAATCTGTGAATTTCAAGAAATGATTGGATGTGGAATTTAGTGGTGATCTTGGAGGTCTTTTTCAACCCAAATGATTCATTGATTCTATCTAAAATTAATATTTTTATTCCACTCAAAAGTATTCTGACGACCTTGATAGATACTGTAGAAAGAGAAGATATTTTTTAAAAGATACTATAGAAATGGAGAATGCTCCTGTTTTAACCCCTACAAATAGAACTTATGGGGTTTCAGTATCAGCCTTTAAGAGAAAGTGGTAATGGAAAACTAAGGGACCAGCACTTCCTCCTCCAAGATCTCGCTACATTATTCTTTAGTGGGAAAAGTTCAGCAAAGTTTCAGGCCTTGTTTGTACCATGCAGTGGCTGTTTTCTGCATGTCCGTACAAGGCAAAGATGATAATGCTTCAAAGAGAATTCCTACACCCTCCTTACAATATTCACAAGACCCCTGAGGCTAAATGTTATAAAGGATTTAGGCACATAAACCCAAACTTTTCTTTCTCTCTGACCTTCCCCAAATTCACGTAGAGGGTGCAGCCTTTGTAGCATCTTACTGAGGGACTTCCCCATTGAACAATGGTGTTGTTTATCTCCCATTGTGCTTCCATGAATGACCAGATCATCCTGTGTCTGAACAACTTTCCTCAAACGCACCCATACACTCATTCGGGATCTCTGAATTTATGGGTTCTCCTGCACAACCTCTACGAAGGAAACAACGAAGTACATCTCAGATGCTCTTCACATGCACTGTGGGGATCTGACACCTCACATCAAGCAGCTATAACTTTTCCCTAGAGAAGAAAAAATGCCTGGTCATTGCTCTGATTAATGTGATTTCTCGGTAAAAAGTGAGCTCTGCCAAATGATTTGGACACAGAATCAGTGTTTGAGATTCTTGTCATTTATTCCCAGGAAGTCCATATTGCAGTGAGCATCCTACAGGAGGATCAGGAATATTGCCATCTTCAGTGCTCCTTACGCCTCAGGACAGGATATTGAGGGATACACTTTTATAAGAGAACCACGACAAAACTGAGATCCTTTTCAGCTCCAACTCATATATCATCCGTGGACTGTTGATATCATTATTCCAACTTCTTTTTCCCTTAGCATCACACTCATCTCCAAGGGGCAAGAGGGGGGAAAATAAACCATGTCAATGATTGCTCCTCTTTGACCATTGACAAAGGAATTCTCTTGATCTGTAGTAGTTTTATGCAGACCTTATGGGGTTTTGCACCTCAACCTCATTATGAATTTTCATCTAAATTACTTTAGGACAGTCCTGTTGGAATAAGCCAATAAGTGAAGCAGAAAGGATCCTTTGACTTAAGTAAATCAAAAATATGCAGTTTCCACTGGAAACTGTCTTACAGTGTCAGGATTGGCTTTGATTTGGTGCAAATAAACATCATTTATGATCTTCAAGCAAGATTCTATGATTCTAAGATACCCAGCTACTACAAATTAATACAGCAGCAACATTAAATAGACCTACAGTGATTTGTACCACCTGAACACCTGATCTTTATATTTTATGTTGGTATTCTCTACAGATATCCCTTGAAAGTGAATCTACATGAAACTCTGAGTATTTTATATAATATTCTGATGAATTCTGCTCTTGGATTGAAAGAGAGAGCAGATATAGAAGTCCTATAATGTCCAAAGAAGGAATACACAAACAGGTTATGTACTATATAAATGTGATGAAGTAGATATGCAAGAAGAAATTGTGCAACAAATCAACAGTCATTTCCCACCGCTCTTTTCAACTGTAAAAGCGTAAAACAGACAATGAGGGGGGTGTATAATTTCTCAATGAGTAACAATTTGAAGCAGACAAAAATATTTGCTTTTAACAGAAGCAATATTTCTACCACACATTTATATATTACAAAGAAAAAAAATCACTCAGGACATCTGTAGAAAATACTCTAAACTGATTTCATCCTTTCATCACACTAGGTGCTCTAGTCCGGTTTATATATAATATTCACTCTCTCTCTTTTCTTCCTAAAGTAAGAACTATGTAATTAGGGTAGAAAGACATTTTTTGTTCAGGAATTTGGGTGCTAGAGACCTGTTTTATAGCAGTATATGGGGCTGACCCTGGCTGGATGCCAGATACCCACCACAGCCGCTCTCTCATTCCCCTCTTCAACTGGACAGAGGAGAGAAAATATAACAAAGGAGTCATGAGTTGAGATAAGGACTGAGAGAGGTCACTTACTGATCACCATCATGGGCAAAACAAACTTAAAGTGGGTATAATAATTACATTTATTACTAACAAAACCAGAGCAGGATAATGGGAAGCAAAATAAATCTCAAAAACACCTTCCCTCCACCCCGCCTTCCTTCCCAAGCTCTACCTCCTCTCCACAGCAATGCATGGAGATGGGGAATGGGGGTTTTGGTCAGTTCATCACAGGTTGTTTTCTGCCACTACTGAGGGAGAGAAGTCCTTCCCCTGTTGCCCACCATGAACTTTCCCAGTATGAGTCCATCCCACAGACAACAGTTCTTCACAAAACTGCTGCAACGTGGGTCACTTCTCCAAGGAGTGCAGTTCTTCAGGAACATGTTGCTGCAAAGTGGGACCCCCACCAGGCCACAGATCCTACCAGGAAAACCTGCTCCAGCATGGGCTCCTTTCTCCACAGGTCAGCAGGTCACTGCCAGGACCCTGCTCCATCATGGGCCTCCCACAGGCTCACGGTCTCCTTTAGGCATCCACCCACTCCATCGTGGGCTCCTCCAGGGACTGAGGGTGGGTTCTGGGCTGCAGGGGCTGCAGGGGCACAGCTGCTTCAACATGGTTTGCACCACAGGCTGCAGAGGAATCTGTGGTCTGGTGCCTGGAGCACCTCCTGCCCTTCCTTCTGCACCACCCTGGGAGTTTGCATTGCTGTTCACATGTTCTCACTCTGCTCTTCTCTGACTGCAATTTTCATCTGCCCATTAACTTTTTTTTCCTTCTTAAATGTGTTATCACAGATGCATTACTGTCATTCACGATTGACCCAGCCTTGGCCAGAGGTGGGTCTGTCCTGGAGCTGGCTGGCATTGGCTCTGCTGGACAGTTCTACCAGACTCTTCTGGCAGCTTCTCACAGAAGCCACCCCTGTAGCCTCCTCACTACCAAAACGTGGCGACACAGACCCAACATAAACACTGGCAGATGAAGAAGCTTTTTTTAATGATATGAATCAACCCTAATCAAGTGTTTGGAGGTTCAGATTTCTGAAATCATTTATGCTGCCTCCCATTCAGTCATCCTTCTGAGGATCCCTGTCTAGCAATGGCAAAACACTCTTTTTTGAAAAAGGAAGAACACACGAGTACATGAAAACTTCAAATATATTCACATATAGTGATTTATTTCCTACTTTAAGAACCACTTTCTGATTGTCCTCTTCTACCATTAGAGCAGAAAAAGTGGAATTATATTAAGCATCAAATTTAATTCTAATTTAATCCTTTTCCCTCTGCAATGAGTCACACAATTTTGCTTGTACAAAAAGAAAAAAAAATAAGGGTGGGGATCAGGAAGAGACAATGGAGTTGAGCTTTTTTTGAATTTTTGTTTGTTTATTTTTATTCTGAGATATTCAAGACTTCACAGAAAGGTAAAAATGAAAATGATTTTTCATAAATCCTCCCAGCCCATCTGCAAGGAAAGCAATTTCCACTGCTCTAGGTTTACTTGTAAAATAGTTTGCATAATATTAATCATAACCATCTGATTTTCATCCCTCAATTTCTTGGGGTCAGGGACTTTCATCTCATATATCATGAACAAATAGCTTTCTTGTACACATGTTCTGGTCAAACAGATTTAGGTATTTGTATTTATGAACTGTCAGACTTTGCATCACTTATCATATTGTTTTCTTTCACTACAAAGATGTTGTTAGGAACATGAACACCTTATTATCCAGAAGTCTTTTTTTTAAGCCTAATATTAGTTAAAAATAAAAATACATACATTAGACAGAAGAGGAAAAATAACCTAACTGAAGTTATCTTGTTATGGTTGCATTGCTAAGAAGTAGGTGACTAAAAAAATAAAATTAGGAATGAGGTGAAAAAAAACCCCAAAGTTCAGTGTTCTCCATAATTTATGTGAAAATTAGGATTGGTGGGGGTAAAACATTCACCTAAAAAAATTTTCAGATGAAGAGGGCTGGAAAATAACAAGCTAGCTCCTGCCTGCACTCTGGTCTTACATCCATCTACATGTAGTGTCTGGTTAGAGCAATTACACTAATTCCAATATAATTTAAGGCAGAGTTTGCCCCTAACCACTCCTTGCACAGTTCCTGATTTCAGCTCAGATCAGCACCCAGTTCATTAGCACCTTTCTGGATGCTGCTCCTCTGTGGTGTTTATGTGGTTGCCCTTTTACCTTTATGATGCAAATCCCACAAGGCAGAGCTCCCTTTGAAGGACCAGCATTCCCTGGCATCACCAGTTATACCTATGCTGCCACAAAAGCTTCTTCTCCAAAATTATCTGAACTCAGATTTCATGCTTTATTCTCACTGCTGGCACTGCTTTGCTTTGTTCATGGCCAAGTCACTAAAATCCCTTAAAATCAAGAGAAACAGCTCATCTGTTCATTCTCTTCTGTGGCATTACTCCAGACTTTTGACCACCTAGGTACCAAAAATTATGGTTTTGCCACTCTCGGGGATATTACACCATATTTCAGACATGGTGTTGAGGTAACTGCTTTGTGTGCTCCCAGCTGTGTAGCCATGGCTGTACAGAGATAATAGCACAGCCATAAACAGCCACCTAAAATGAACAGGGACATGGAGAGCCCAAGCAGAAATTTGTGCCATTAACATGTCATGGACAGTCTCTACAAAAACCTATATCATAGTTCTCATGATAAGACCCTAAAATGTGTTGCACAAATCTTTTTTTTTTTTTTGGTTATACATGCAAGTGGGAGATTGTTATAAAGGAATAAAAATGCTTGTGTTGCTAGTTATGCTTCCTTGGAAGAAAAATAAACAATTGCAGACACATGATGATGCCAAAAAGATCTTTGTTTCTGTACTTTCGAAAGTGTTACAATGAAGTTTTTGGCTGCAATTCAATTTAGCTTCTGATGGAAGAAATGAAAAAAGGGTAGAAAAAGAGGTACTTTAGGGTTCCATTTTTATTCGGGTAGGAAATCTAACCTTGAACAACCTTGTGAGGGTTCTGTCAATGATTTTAGGCACAAAGACCACTTAAAAGCAAGGAAAGCATATAAAGCTCCTGATAGAAAAAGAATTTAATAAAAAATAAAAAAAAAGAAAAAAAAAAGAAAAAAAAAAAAAAAGAGAAAAAAAGAAATTGATTATTTTAAAGAGACAGAATGATCTTACTTCTTAGGTAAGAGAGCACCCCAGAGCTCCTTTGCTGAAGACCCATCAAGGTGAGCAGTTCAGGTGCACAGGGAGGTTTCCAGAACCAGAGGAACCTGAAGGGGAAGGGAGACACCCATCAGTAGCCCACAGTTCATGTGGCAGCAGCTGAGGAAACTTGGGCAAGGTCAGAAGCAAAGGCAGCTGAGCCCCCACCTCCAGTGCCCACAGGCTGGTGGCCTGGTGGTCAAACAGGTCATGGCAATCTGCACAGGAAGGGCACTAGGACAGCACTGGGACCCTGCTGGTGTGACCAGGAAACAATGACATCTACCCACCAGAAGGCCATGGCCTCTCTGATCTCTGTTGCCACCACGACTGACAGAGATGCCCAGACAGAGCTCCAGTGGGAACAGCAGAGCTGCAGCAGTGAGCACAGCTGGAGGACTGTGCCCAGGGAGGGCAACTCCTCTGCTCCATGATACAGCTCTGGGAAGAAGTGAATAGATTGAGGAATATCATAAAATCATAGAATCATTAAGGTTGGAAAAGACAAAGAGAAATCAGGGAGGAAAAAAACAGAGTCTGAAGAGAGAAGGAATGGTGGATGATGTGATGGTTAGAGCCTGTCTTTGGGTGCAGTGGTCATGAAATGATGGAGTTGTTGAAACCAGGAGAAGTAAGGAGTGGGGTTGATAGAACTGCTACCTTGGACTTGCAAGGGGTAGGCTTTGGCCTGTTTAGTTGGACTGAAGATACCTAGGAAAACCATGCTGAAAAGAATGAAGGGTGTGTCATCAAAATTTTGAAATTCCCAGTGTTAGGAAGAACTAGACTTCAAGGCATTATGAAACACCTGAGACATTATCACTGAGGAACTCAATTAATTCCTCATCTCAGCTGTTATAACCCAATCACGTGTTTCATGATTTCCTTTACTTGAAATGCTTTACCTGTACATATCTGTATATATTGATGAACTAACAGGTGTGTGTGTTATCTATTACATGTCTGTAAAGGGTTCTGATGTAGAAAATAGAAGACAAACCCAAGAATAAATATGAATATATTTTTATTATTTGACTTCCTTTCATAATTAGTACAGGAAGGTTAAAATACTTGACACTTAATTGTATTTTTAACCTCTATTTGAATTTACAGAAATTGAGTTCACAGTTTGAAAATTAAACTTAGCACGGATTATACTGTGATATGAAAGGTAAACTACAAAGAATAGCTAATCCTTGGTTAAACAAGTTGTTCATCAACAAAAGTGGATGTTTTTTATGTTCTTATATAATTTTAAATCTAATACACATAAAAATATTTTTACCAAGAAATATGAGAAAATAATCACATATGCTAGCAAAAGAGATTCAGAAAAACTCTTTAAGAAGTGTGTAAACAGAATTGAAATAAATTCAAAATTTTTGTCATGATGAAATGACAGTTTGATGTTGCACCTCCAAATAAGAAGTGTCTAATCTTTTTAAAATTACCAGTAAAACTAAATTTCTGTGATATTTGACTTTAGAGAAAAACAATCTGTGAATGTTTATAATTTAGTAAGGAATTTTATGCCATTTAAAATGTTACATCAAATTCATATTTATTTTTTATTAGCTTTATTATACCAGCTGTATTACAGACAGGACAACCTGCTTATGTTAGAAAAGTTTGATTTATGAAGTCACATTGTGTAAATGCAACTCTGTACTAATTGAAACATCATTTCCTCTCTACACCAATCTGTTTCCCATAGTGTTAATAAGAGAGTTTGTCACTCCAAATAGGGTTTGCTATTCAGTGCCAGAGCCAAGCATACCATAAAATATTAGTATGATTTAAGTGATGCACAGTGCAATTGCTCACCACCTACTGATTGATGCCCAGCCCAACCCTGAGCAGTGGCTTCCACCCCTGTGGCCAACACACCCCAGTGTTATTGTTCAGCTGATGCCATTTGGTCTGGGATATTCCTTTGGCCAGTTGGATCACCTGTCCTAGCTGTGTCTCCTCCCATCTTTTTGTGCATTCCCAACCTCCTCTCTGCCAGGGCAGCATGAGAAAGTGAAAAGTCGTTGACTGAGCTTAAGCAGTGCTCAGCAAAACGCAAAGCATCACAATGTTACCAGCACCACTCTTATCCTAAAAACACAGCACTTTTCCAGCTACTAGGAAATAAATTAACTCTATCCCAACCAAAATGAAGACACATTACCTTAGTCACTCCCTTCTCATCTCACAAGCCTTGTATTTGAATCTTTATTTATCTATTTATTTAATCTGAATTGTGGTTTAGCAGGAAAATTTGAGATATTATTGCATAGTGACATAACTTATGGTCTAAGTGTTTTAGCCAGACCTGAAATTCCAGTTTCCTTTAGTTCTTGTCAATGTTAAGAACCAGAGTGACCTAAAAAGAACAGAAGGTAGGCTGTGTTACTTGGTCATAACAAATAGATCTTCTCAATAAGTCAAATGTCAGAATGAAATAGAATAGAATGGTTAAAATATTATCATGATGCATCAGCAAGTTAGGCATAGAGAAAATAATATACAATTAAAATACAAATTTTGTATTTTAACAACCAAGATCTTAAAAAGTAATTTTAATAAAAAATGCATTCAAAGAAAATCATTAAAACTTTTTATTTCATCCTTTTCATCAAAATCTGATTAAAGAAATAAAAAGTAATCCATTCTAATTACAGGTAGAAATTCAGGCAAACAATCCAAACCAAAATAAATCGAACATCTTTCCTTACAATAGTTTAAAAGTATTACGTCCCTAAGTAATTCAAAGGATAACATCAGAAATGAGTTCATTAACTCTCACCAGACACATCTTTCCTAAGAACTGTCCTGTTACTGTGGGGATCCATCGCCCAACCCTTCCTTCATTACTAATTTCTGTGAAATCTCATTAGCCATCACTGTAAAAATCATTCTTTTCCCTGTCATAGGAATCAAGGAGTTGTGGGTCTGTCTGCGGCACTGAGGCCAGTGCAGTGTTCCATGAAGTCTCAGTATATAATGGCATTTCAGAAAATGAATTTTCTTTTCCCTGTAATCCTTCCTGAAAGGTTGTTCCCAAGTGGTACAGCTCCTGAGATTTAGGTATTTTGTTCTGATTTCCAAACACATTGTTTCTGTTTGCCATTGTGCCAAGGTTTTGTTTCATCATTAGCTCTCTCTTTTCTGCCTTCCTTCACTCCATACACTCCCACGCATCTTTCTCTTTAACCTGCCTTTATAGATGGCAATCACATCCCTTCTTAGCTTTTGTTTCACTAGGGTAATCAAGCCAAAATCTTCTCATTTACTCATGGAACATAGGCTCTTCATTTACTTGATTACCCAAGGAATTTTTTTTCTGCATTTCAATTAGTATTTATTAAACATGTTGAAAAGAATTTGCACACATTTTCCAAAAATATCTTGTCTGAGCTTTCACCCTGACATTAATAGATTTTTACTTCCCCAGTAAATATCTCTAATGCTACATTACACTTACATTGCTCATGGCTGTTACCATGTTTGTTACCCTGTATCCCTCCCTGTAATGAATGCAACTGCAACCAAGGTAATTAATTAATCAGGTGGTATCTCCTAAGTATGTTATTGAAATTCTCTGTGACTGAATCACTGAATAATACAATACTTTTAGTTCTGGGGGTCCCCCAGTTCTCTATGGTGAAATCCTAGTCTTCCTCTTGTTGCTCAGGGCTCAAAGTGCCCTAATCTTTGTGGTGCTAAAGGCCTTCTACTTGCAATCCTGCATTATCCTCTTTTGCTTGCAACTTTTGAATCCTTTCCTTACTTACTGAGGCAGTGGTTTTTGGGCAGTGTATTTCCTTGTGGTTTCATGCTGTTGTCGCACTGCTTTCATACAGTTCTGTTCATTGCCTCACACCTGCAAGCCCAGATCCCATTCCAGTGCTGGATTTTCATGGGACACGACTGCCAGAGCAGGAGACACCTGTGCCTGATGATGCAAATCCATTCAGCACTAACAGCACCATAAACCAGGACAAGAAAAGTCATAAAGGCATCTTAATTGTTAGCAGTCAAGTCCCTGGAGAAAACATTAGGAGGAGGACACTTCTCTGAGGACACTGCTGCTGTTCTTTGCAGCTAGCTTCCCTTCCCTTCCCTTCCCTTCCCTTCCCTTCCCTTCCCTTCCCTTCCCTTCCCTTCCCTTCCCTTCCCTTCCCTTCCGTCCCTTCCCTTCCCTTCCTTCCCTTCCCTTCCCCCTTTCCCTTCCCCTTCCCTTCCCTTCCCTTTCCCTTCCTTCCCTTCCCTTCCCTCCCTTTCCTTCCCTTTTCCCTTCCCCTCCCTTCCCTCCCTTTCCTTCCCTTCCTTTTCCTTCCCTCCCTCCCCTTCCCTCCCCGCCTTCCCTCCCTTCCCTCCCCTTCCCTCCCCTTCCCTCCCCTTTCCAAATCTTACCTTCCCAAACCTTCCCAAACTTTCCCAAACTTTCCCTTCCCAAACCTTCCCTTCCCTCACTTTTGTTTTTCTCCAGAGGTAGTTTTAAAGTATGTGTATATCATCAGCTCTGTACCCCATGGTAGGGTTTTGTGCATGCAAATCTGTCTTTGTGCATCACTATTATCAGTGTCTTTTTTTAAAAATCTCAATTACAATTTATCATGAAATTGTTTCATCATGAATTGATCACAGAAATATCTATGGAAAAAAATTATTGCATAAATCAGTAGTTCCCATGAGCTCACATTGAGATCCATTCCTCAGAGTCTTAGAGTCTTAAGTAAAACTAACAATAAAAATAAAAAAGAAGACACAATAAAAAGTAAAATTCTTGTCATAAGGGTTTATGGAGTAATTGGATAAACCAGGAGACAATGATGAGATATACAATAACATGGAAAAGAAACATAATTTTCCAAGTATAACAAAGCAGCCAAAGAATATGACTCCTATTTCCTTCATCCCATTATGGTGTTTTCTCATTTGTTAAAAAAGGAAGCAAGCAAGTAATCAATAAATCAAACTTGCTTTCTGGAGTATTTAATAAGTTACAGGTTGTGCAGAATTATATGCGACAATTTATTCAGTGTTACTGGTGTGAAAATTTCTCAATTTCTAAGCCATATGTACTGCTGTGCTATTTTAACACATTAAGAAATAGTTGGCCATTCTTAGTTGGTGAAAAAGTATTTTAGTCTTCAATTATGACTTCTAATGTGGGCAGAGATATTTCTATCTAGTCAAATACATTAGGATCTATGATGAAAACATCTATATAATTAGATTTGATTAATCAAGTCTGAAAACTGTGAACTCTCTTTGCTTTATATTTTATAACATGCCTCTGCTTCTAAGCTGATCACATCCCTTGGTCCTTTACTGTGAAAAATGACATAACTTTTTTGATACTGGATACTTGAAACCTGAGTCCAGAATTCAGTGAAATCTACAGAAGCTTTGAATCAAACCCAGGAACAATAGATTCAAAATGACTTAATATTTAAAAATCTTATTAATGTGTCTGAACTATCTTGGGTCTTTTTTTTTCTTGACACTCAGAACATACTGCATAGTTCTTAAGATTCCTACCTTGTAAAAGAGTAGTTTGTTAACCTTAATAGCAACACTAGTCCATGTTTGAAAATTCTTGTGGGTTCTTTTTTTTTTCACTCTAAACTTCTGTTTATCGCCCCTGCAAAGTCAAATATAGCATTTAATCCTCCAATCCTCAAGATGCATCCATTCAATACAGTGTTGTAACTGAATATATTTTTGTATGTATATGTTTTTATCAGCTAAGAAACTAGAGATCACGAGAGTTTTTAGTAGACTAATAAATCAGATCAGCTTCAAACTCTAAAGAAAATTTCACTAGTTTCATTCATTAGAACAAACTTTGTGCTAAAAGTTAATCACTACCTGTACTTCTCACTAAAATCGTTAGAATTAACACTTCATCTGCTAATTAGCTGTGACTACACATTGACATGGAAATGATGCTGTGTAGTGCTGGTGGCCACAGCCCTTCACGGTTCAGCTCTTGGTCTCCCAGGTGTGGGGTTGAGAGCTCTTTCATTAAGTCAAAACAAAAGCAGATATCTTCCCAAATTTTCTTTGCATGTTCGTGTGGTTTTATACTGCTCTTCCCACTCCCAGAAGGAGTGGGGGATGCCATCTGTTCCCAAGGCTTCCTTTCTTATTTTGGGTTTTACTAGTCATGTTTTTTGTTTAATGGGCAGGATGTCCTTCCTATTTGCTGTCTCTTATGCTTATCTAAGTTTTTCTTCTCTGTCTGGCAAACTCTGATCCTTGTGTGACACCTGTTGAGTGTTTCCCCATTGACTCTTAAGTGCAACCACACAAACCCCTCCTTGCCCCTTATTACTGACCTTGCTCATATATTTATTTTAAAAATGCTGGAACACTGTTTGCCCATGCTGTAACACTGTCACAAAAAACTACTGTTCATAGTATATTATCACACCTATATCTCAAGTAAAGGCAAGCTAAGAGTAACCACATCCTCATTAACACAATTGTAATTCACAGGTGTCACAGGCCTCTGCTTTGGCTACAACAGCTCCTATCCAAATTCTCTTTTTTTTGTACTTGAATACATTGTTTTCTTCTGCCTCAACAAATACCATAATTTTTGGTGTCATCCATCCAAAAGGTTCCTACAAGGATATTTTTCTCCCCATTTCCCTATTATGTACTCCTAACTCTTGACTTCCCCTGCTCTTTTGCATTAAGTCAAAGTTGAGTGCTTCAATTTTTAAGGCTCTTCATATGCACTTGTGATTACTCAGCAAATAAAGAACATCTTCCTGCTCCAGTATATTCCTATAGACAAAACATGCCATTCAGTGACAGATTTCCAAAGAAGTATTTTCTTATTTTTCCTCACACTTTCTCCTTTGCTAACATAAGCTCCCATAAGAGTAGAAATTTAGTGATGTTTGTCCTGAAAATCACAGTTATTCTGTGATGTCTACAAAAAGAATTAAAGTATGTGAATGGAGAAGCTGCAGAACTATTGCTTCTAAATATTGTTCATTTTTTTAAACTGCTATCCTGTTTTCTTTGTTTTCTTTTTCTGTCTCCATCTCTGGTTTCTGAATTTCAGATGAAAAAGCCCTTACCCTTGAAAATGCTGCCTTGCCCCTATAGTTTGTACAATGAAGCATTAGTCTAAGATTTTTGACACTATCTCAGTGAAAATAATACATAAAAATAATAGATTTATAGAGCAAACAAGTTATATTTTTATAACAGCATAGAAATAGAAATAGATCAGATTTCCTTACAAGAAGCATATTATTTCTATTGCCTGGGAAAACAAAATTAAAGAATTTTAGGTATAAATTAGCTTTCATTTATCACTTAAGAATGAGTCAATGTGCCAGGGAGGTGCTGTTGCAGTCTTTCCAGCAAAATTTGTGAGTAGATGGTTGTACCTACCCTAATGCTCAGACCCAGAAGTGCAAGTTCTTTTTCTCAGGTAAATGGGAAGATACAGCCATGTAAAAGAGTGAAATCTGGAGTTATTGACTATTTGTTAAAATAACTATTTGTTGAAAGTGTATTTTGTGGTGTGTACAGGAAAAGATAATGACAAAAGGGAGAAAAAAAGGCCAGGAAATTAATAGAGGGAGCAGTGAAAGCTTCCATTCAGCTTAGCCAAGCTTATTGAATTTTATGAATGAAGCCTCTACAGTTTTTCTTTCTTCCAGTTTCTGTGCCTGCAGCAGGGTTAGCAGGTGGGACATCCTGAAAGGATGCTGAGAAACAAGGGACCATTCTGAATTTCTCTTTTTCTTTGTCTCTTTGCTTACCAAACCTTGTGTTACTTTGTGCTTGTCTCTTACTTCCTGCATGCTTAGCATGTATACAAGAATTGAATGAGACTACTATTACTCTTAAAATTAAGTAAAATAATGTTTGCAAGAACATGAACAGCCATTACAAATCTCAGTCTTTCTCTGTCCGGGCTAAACTTTATCTGAAGCTTAATCTATGATTTAAGTGGTAATTTTTTTTTTTATTCAAAACTTGTGTATAGAGCAACTTGTTAGGGTTTTAGTATATGAGTTGCACTGGAACAGATAGAAACAAACCTTATTTAAAAACCAGTTTAAATGTTAAATATTTATTTATTCGTATTACTTCCAAATTCCTGGTAGAAGAACTTTAAGTCTGGAAGGTGAGTAGTGTGAAAACAGTAGAAGTACTTCATTCTGCAGCATTGTAATCTGAAAGAGAGTAGGTTTACATTAGATATTAGGAAGAAATACTTTATTACGAGGGTGATGAGGTAATGGAACAGGTTGCCTAAAGAAGTTATGATGCCTTATCCCTGCAAGTGTTCAAGACCAGGTTACTGGGGCTCTGAGCAACCTGGTTCAGTGGAAGGTGTCCCTGCCCATGTCAGGGGGTTGGAAGGAGATGACCTTTAATGTCCATTTCAAACCAAAGCATTCTCTGATTATGCACTTGGCAGAATGCCTCCACAAAGCTGCCCACCTGGTGTAATCCTGACTCCTGGCTACAGTTCCAGTTTTTCCTTCTCGCTGATTTTCCATTCATTATGTCAGGTTACTTGACATTTCAGATATACAGTATCTCCCGGCTCAAGGTGGAGTATAAGAAATCATTGTGTAAGTAATTGTACTTATTTTAAGGAAAACAGTGACTTTGACATAAAAAATGAAGCCCTTGTAGATCAAATGGTGCATGAAGGCAAGGAAGTGCTGATTTCTCACAAAATGGGAGAAAACTCCAATAAACCAGCAGCTGTAGCATTTTGAGATCTAACACTTATATAGACCATATTTTTTTTCTAAATTGCCTTTCTCTGAAGCCTTTTTCTTCAGATTCAGTTCAGCATGACTTTTTTTCTGAGTAAAGCTCTCAGCCTTTCACAATGCCATTTGATAGGATCAGACTTTCAAAGACATACCCATGGTGGTCTCCATTAGGAATTGGATAGCACAAACTTGAGATTTGGGAAAGAGAACAAACTGGTCTAATCCGACCTCTACTACAGCACAGAACACCAAAAGGAATGGTAATGATGACATTCCTTGCTAAAGGAAGTTCATTAATGGAAAGTGCCAGATTCTGTACCTGGGATGGTTGACTCCAGATGTACAGACAAAATGGGGAATGAAATGCTGGAAAGCAGTGCCAGGAAAGGGATCTGAGGGTCCTGGTTGATGGCAAGTTGAATATGAGTCAGCAGTGCCCTGGCAGACAGGAGGGCCAACCGTGTCCCTGGCAGTATCAGGCAAAGCATCACCAGCTGGTTGAGGGAGGGGATTGTCCTACTCTGCTCTGCACTGGAGTGGTCTCACCTGGAATGTTGTGGCAGTTTTGGGCATCACAATATAAGAAAGATATTAAGTCATTAGAGAGAGTTCGAAGGAGGGCAAAGAAGATTGTAAAGGGCCTGGGGGGGGAGGCCATATGAGGAGTGGCTGAGGGCACTTGGTCTATTCTTCCTGGAGAAGAGAAGACTGAGGGGAGACCTCATTGCACTTACAACTTCCTCGTGAGGGGAAGAGGATGGGCAGGCAATGATCTCTTCTCTGTGGTGACCAGTGGCCAAGGGAATGGCTGGAAGTTCTGTCAGGAGAGGTTTAGGTTGGATGTTAGGACAAGTTTCTTCCCCCAGAGGGTGGTTGGGCACTGGAACAGGCTCCCCAGGGCAGTGGTCACAGAACCAACCCTGACAGAGCTCAAGAAGCTTTTGGATGATACTCTCAGGCACATGGTGTGATTCTTGGGGATGGTGATGTGCAGGGCCAGGAGTTGGACTCGATGATCCTTGTGGGTCCCCTCCAGCTCAGCATATTCTGTGATTCTGTGCTTCTGTGATAAATTTAACAGTGCCTGGGAATGTTCCCAGCCAGTGGATCTTGTGATATTGTAACTAGAACTGTCCCTCAAGTGATTTTGTCCTGTGCTAACTAACATGTTACCAAAAAGTTTCTGGACAGAGTTGGTAAAAATCCATCCTGGTTTTCAGTCTCTTAATTTTGATCTGTTAAAGTAATTTACAGAGACTGCCTTTCGCCCCATTTATGTATAGACTTCAGTGTTTATTAACTTCCATTTATTTTGTAGTCGATTGTATTTGTTACTCTTTAGCTTGAGGAGAGAGTCACCAAGGGAGTCTTGGCAGCTCAACCATTTGAAACTTTAAAAATTAGTTTAGATGAAACTTTAGAACTTGCACCGCCAGGAAAAGCCTTCCATTTTCAGGGAAAGCATAATGAACAGTGTCTCAGATCTGTATTACAAAGATTTTATTCTCCCATATAAAATTATTTGTTCCAGTATAGTGTTTCAAAAGCAACGTTGCTACTTAATGAATGTAATGTTGGCAAGTGGACCTGTAAAAATATTAACTCTTGGGTTTTGCTTCCCCTCTCCCCGTATTTTCAAAGGTTTGCTTTGTCACCCATTAGGTCTTTGGAGAAAATCTTGAACAGCACAAAGTTGTACAAAGTCTAGGAATAACATGAAATGAATTATTAGCAAACAGAGCCAAGGAGCTTTGACCTCTCAAATCACTTAGCTGAGGGAATTGCTATAATTTTGATTTTTCTGTCATTTAACTTCTGTACTAGATCTTTATCAACTCTTGCTGTTTCTTTGAGCGAGCTGATCAGTCAAGTAGTTGACTGCAGATGGAACCGAATTCTTCATCCAAGCATGAATGTCGTGTCTGAGCGAAAACAGAAAGGGTACTGAAAATTTAAAAGAACTCTTTTGAAAATTGTGTTTGTTACACAAGAAAATTTTCTGTCAATAATATTCAGCAAACTCTTACACCCACCTTAATAAAACCCGTGAATATAGATAACTATTATACATAGGTAGGAATAAATAGGTAAAGGGAGTTGTATGCATACCTAGATCTCATCTCATTTCAATGTAAATGGTTGTTTCATGATGTGTAACATCATGTGTAACACATCACACTTGTGATGAAAAATGTAATATCAGGGAATAGTAAGCTTAAGTCCCCTGATTTTTGTAAGGTAAAAGTTGGCAACTCAAGTTTTCATCAGTCATGTTGGTAACACTATCTTAAGACAAATAAGATCTTTAATGACTCAGAGAGCAACAGAGAACAAATTTATCTACAAAAGAGGATGTTATTCAGGATTTTGCATTCAACTATAGAAACGTGGGGGGTTTTGTTGGATCAATGACAGAGTATAATTTTCTATATCCTTTTAGCCTTTTTTTCCCCAAAGTTTGTGCTTGACCTGAATTTCTGTAAAGGATATGATTCATTTTACTGAGAGTGAGTGACGTCAGAGCCTGAGGCGATATGACTCAAAACTGACTGCACATCATTTTACAATGAAGTTTTATCATGCTAAGTGAATTTAGACTGAATACAGACCTATTGTGCTTTAAACCCATAGAAATGATCAGAGTTAACACTAATCATGACCTTTACTCAGAGAGAAACTCGACAATCAATATGACCTGAAATCTCTTCACCATCAGGAATATTAATTAGAGTAACAAATCTGAAGACCGAGATCTGAATTACAAAGATTAAATTCTAGTAAAAGATAAATGCAATCAATTAGTGGAATTATTGTTTTATCAAAATAACTCAAAAGAGAACCAACAATTTATTTTGGCTAAATTCAAAACAAAAACCAAAAAAACCCAACCATGTTTAGCTGATATTTATAAATTTTTTTCTAGTTCCTTGGTACATCTAAAGTAATTGAGCTGCATGTAATTGAATCTGTGTGAAAATTTAAAGAAAACTTACCAAGGTGTGCAGAAGAAAGAATTATAAAGATTAAGAAATCATTACATAAAATCACTTGTTTATATATTTTAATAAAATTTGATGCCAGCATTCTGTTGTAATTGTCTAGTCCTCTTACATAACTGTGGCTTTCTGTTATCTTTGTTGAAGATTTTTTCCTCACACACACACATATTACCAAAGAATTTAAGGCTCTGCAACAATATTAGAATCTACACATATGTATATATATGTGCATAATTTGTACAAGCACATAGAGAAAAATAATATCTGCAAAAATGAAATCATATTTAAAAAAAATCCGTTATTCTTATTTCGTAGAAACCAGGATGAATATGAAAAAAAAGTAAAAACCTGAGAAAGAAATGTGAAATATTCTTGGCAGGGTCTAACTCATAAAGGTGCATGAGAACTGGTTTTCTTACCCTTGGAAATATTTATGATTTCAAAACAATTTCTTCCAAAATCAGCATAAAAACTTTCAGGTATATTCACATACTAAAAAGTGTTTAAGTCGATGATTTGGGGTAACTGAAGCATTTCTGTACTTTTTGTATGTTTTTGCTGTGATTAATTTCTCGTTTACATTCCAAATTGCCATTATATAAAGAAAGGCAAAAGCAGCATAATTGCTTGGTTTAGACAAACTGGCAATTTACAGTAAAAACAAAAAAAAAGATCTCCATCATATGCTGTTGCAGTCCTTGATGGGATATACTGGGATCCCTGTAGTATGTGTCATTGAAGTCATTTTGGTCTTTTCTTTATATTTGAAGTAAATGCTCCTGTTTTTGCAATTGTTCAAATATTGTATGAGGTTATATTTAATATTACTTAATTAATTTTAGGTTAGAAGAAGCCAGTTTAACTTTTGAATTAATTTTTATATCTTATAGTCTGGTGAAAGATACAGCAGAGATTTCACATTCTGTCTTTTAGAACAGTGGAAGAACCCATCTCTGTGCATCAGAGAGGTGTGGTGCCAAAGTTATACCCAATACTACACAATCAAGCCCTTGTGTCGACCTGTAAAATATCCCACAATCCATTGATTTCATTAATCAAAATGAGAGGCTTGTGAGCAAAGCAGCCAAATGGTAGAAATGCATCTGATGGATAACAGCAATGGTCAAGGTGTTCTAGTAGGTGTGGATGGACTTGTCTCAAACTGTGAGACAGATGTATGTGTGGACATTTACAAAATGATTTTATGAATTGTCACAAAAAAGCTTTGCCAAGATAACCAAGTGCATCAGGGCTCTTGAACCAGAGAAGGGTTAAGACAATGTTCCTGAATGAAAAGGGAATATGAAAGTGAAATAAATCAGAAAGAATGTTCTTCCTCTGTTGGTTTGGGGTTTTTTTGGGGGTTTTTTTTTTGGTTTTTTTTGTTGATTTTTTTTTCTTTCAAGGCACTTTGAAGCTGATAATAATGTATACCTACGTCCTAATAAAAGCATCAGAATGCTAATAATCCTATGCTGATTGAACTACTTGTCACTGAATTTGACATTGATGGAAAAGTCAGTGTGCTTAATTGTCAGATTTATGCCATCCGAAATGGCAAAACTAGCAGCAGTAAAAAGCTAAGAAATAAACAAACATGTTGATATTTTATACTCTTATTTCCCTTGTAGTCTGCAATTTAAAGACCAATAGCTATCAATCACACAAGCCAACAATTCTGAAAATTAATTCCTAATAAACATTTGTTAGATATAATCTAAAAGCACTTATAAAGGTTATGTAGGACATAGTCTTTAATTTATGTAGCTCTTACAAGTGACCATTTCTCACTTTTTTTTTTTATTATTCTGTAGATAGTTGGAAAAATTCAACTGGATCAAAACAAAGGGTCCATGTCTACACGTGTGTATATTCATATGCTTATATCTGTGTGAATATATGAATATATATTTATTTAAATTCACAAAATTATTAGTAAATATTTACTTTTTTAACTCCTAATTTCTATTTTATCATGTGCTGCAAATATGTTTGCTTATGTCAGTATGCATGCATATATACTGAAATACACAGGACCAACAGTATAAGCTTATTATTAATATTTTATTGACTTTTAAATTACCTTTAAAAACTGGTTAGATTCCTCAGGCTAACTGTGTGTATCTCTCTCTTGCAGTTAAATACACAAATAATTCTCTGTTTTAGTGGCCGATGTGAGTCGAAAACAATTTTGGTGTCAGACAAACGTCTTGCAAAATCCATTTCCTGGATTTAAAGAGGTGGCTTTCACAATAGTCAGATATTTGGGGGTAGAACCTGGCTTGGATGTAACATGAACTCTCAACATCTTAATGGTTTAAGTTTGGTGAACTATCCAGCTTACACTAAAAAAGAAATATTCTCTAACAATGAGAGTCTAAATAATTCAAGCTACTTCAGACAGCTCTAAAGTGAGTCCAACAAGAAGACCTTTAGAAGTCGAATCTAAATTAAAAGGCACTGACTTAATTTGGGAGCTGTCTACATGCACTTTAACTAACCTTATGGATGTTTTAATTTATCTGAGCTTTTGTTCTCTAGCTGTGGAGACTGCAAGACTTTGGGGCAAGGGTGCTGTTACAAAGATATATAGATCCCTGAAGTGGGGACAATCAACTTCTAGGTCACCTTTTTTGAATGATTGTACTAGAAATAACACTTTTAATTCAATAAAATTAGAATTAACAGAAACTGGTGGGGCAGTAGCCATGATATTAGAAGAAAGAAGTTCAGCTTCATCTCTATCCAGGTTATTAATGACACAGGCCAAGAATTAACCAGCCTCACACTCCTACAAATCAGTAGAGATAAGATATAATTTTTTCTATCAGAATTAACAAATCACTTGCCATTGTTAACACTGAATTTAAAAGTCCAAAGCACAGAATATCTACTTAGTTATATGGCATGCCCATGTGTTATGAATTGTCATTTGTGCAATCAAATGTATTCTGAAAGGAACTAACCTGAAATTTTCTTTCTAAAAATAAATAATTTTTTTTACAAAACTTAAAACTCTTAGCCAGAAGATTATCTTCTTCATATAATTGACCTAAAGGATGAAGGTAATAAACTGCAACAGATGACATTTTCTGACTGTTCCTTTAAGCAAAACTTGTAGGAGAAGCAATAGGATAGTTTAAAAATTCAGATGGTGAATATTTAAAGAAAGCTAAGATGGGCATTACCCTCAACCTCTCACGCTAAAGTGTTTAAGAATGCAAAGATAAACTGGAAAGATCTTTCGGTTGGCAAATCACCACCAAAAACATCATTTAAAATGATATGTAATGATGCAGGGTCATAACTGAATGACCTACATATAGGCATCTAGTGCTGTTTGTGGTGCCCTGGAATATCAGAGGCATCTTGGGATTGGTAGTTACATTGGACCTACAAGAGATATAAGCCCTTAAGCAGAGCAAAGTATAGGTGCAGTAAATGCCCCATGTAGCTTGTACCAAATATCTGCATTTGCAAAACTGAATCCTTTTTTAATGTGTCTGCAACAAAGATATCTTAAATGTCATAAATCTCATTTAGTGTCCTGCAAGTCTAGTTGCAAAACGGGCACTTCTAAGGGTGGAATTTCTCTGACCTATCATGGTAGGGTTTTTTACTCTCAACTACAAAATTTATATGGCATCTGTTGAGTCATGCCCATGACATTTACAGCTACCATCTGTGTGTTGGAAAAGGTTCACAGAAGATCCTGAAAAATGACACAGCTTGTAATCCAAATCAGAAGTTTCTCATCCCAAGAAATGACTAAAGAGAGGCCAGAAAATTACTGAAAGGTGTGATCCATCTGATTTAATGGAGGCATCCTCCATGAAAACATAAACAGATGAGGAAATAAGTGTAGACAACATTTATGGTTAAAGCATCGCTGATCAAGGGAGTCAAGGATGCAATTTGTTCCATTTGAAAATCTGAGCTGTAAGTTATGATTCATTCCTGAATTGTATCATGAATGATTTGGAATCTATCAATATGAGCTTTGTGGGCTACAATGGAGTATCAGGGCATCCATGACATATCCAGGTGTGTGCTGACACAGGTTTTTCGTTGGCCATGTGAAGAGAGCAGCTCTGGTTCTCAAAGGCACATAGTCATGTCAGGACTGAGCACACTTCAGTAAACTGGTCTTGACTCATTCACTTCAGCAAAGCCCCACTTATCCAGGATGCGTTTTTTCTCTTCAAAGAAAATATAATTTCAGTTTTCTACCTTGGTCTGTTTGATAGCTTTTATTAATTCGAAAGAGCAAGGACAGTACAACATGACTGTTTCTACTACCACAAAAAATATGTGGTGTATTACATAGGAATCAGTGAAGACATAATTATATCTGAACTAAACAAATCTTATTGTTCTTCAGCTTCCATTATTTTCTTTTGCCACATAAAATACGCTTCTCCATTATTAATAATATTTATTCATGATTACTGTTATAGAACTCTCCCTTTTCATTTAAAATGAAAGTTCTCATAAAAACACGGAATATTGCACATTGTCAAAAGTGGTAGGAGCTTTCTTTCTAACTTAACAAAACAATTTATAAATTTATTTATTTATCTGCTAAGAAAAAAATCATAGCAATTTCAAGTATAGGCAGCAAAAAGCACATTTTTTTACCATTGCTCTGAAAATATTTATGTACCAATTGAATTTTTGCAAGGATATAAAATTTTTATTCCAAAGTGATATACTGCTATTCTATCACATTTTATAGAGTATTTTGTTCCTGGGCAATTTTAGAGAGAAGGAATTGTTTGCTACTCTTTGAGAAAAATATCTTGACAACTAGCCTGATGAAGTTGTTTTTAATTTCATTCAATATTTTGCCTATATTTTAATAATATCTTCCTCTGAAAGTAAGAATTCACAGATTTTGATTATTTGATTATGCACTTAATAGGATATTTGTGAAATACTTTAAAGTGATGCCATGAAAAATGCTCTGTATGACACACTGAAGTTCTAACTAAGGGTATTTGTATTGAAATTCAGAGATGAAATTCTAAGCTTTCTCAAGTTTGAGTTCTATCAATTACCAACTCAACTGACCCAGCTATAAATGGACACCTTATCTGTCAGGCTGAGCAGTCAGAGAATGTCACATTGTTCCTTTGGGGGCTATTGGCTGCCAGAATTGATGTGCCATTCTCAGGCTTGCCAATGTACTGCCTGACTCAGAATGGAACTTTGAGCTTATGGATGGGTTTTTTGTTGTTGTTCAATGACATGCATGTATCAGAGCCATTGAATACTCTTGGAGGTAAATAGTATTTGTCTTGGACTAAAAAAATATTGTCAAAACTTGTTGATTTAATTCATAGGGCTATTAATTGTAAATCATTTTCAAGATAGGTGATTAACTATTTCCGTTGAAAAATATATTACAGACTGTCACTGTGGCTCAAACAGTGATGAAACTAAAACAGTCAATATCTTTTCATTAGGCTGGACCAGAAGACAAATCTTCAAACCATCAGACATTCCCCAGGGCCTCAGAAGAACATGGCATTCAAAAGACACATTCTGTCAGGAGTACCAACAGCCAATAGCTAATGTTTGATCAGTTTGTCACTCGACTTCAGATTTTAGCACAATTCAGTCTGCACAAACAAAGCCTGTACAGACAACTTTAGTGATAGTTTGACCTCAGACAGATTGAACTGGCAGAGGTTGCAGACACTTCCTACAGCAATGGCAGAACATAATATGGTCACAACACATGGTTACCCAGGTGTTACTATCTGTTAGATGTCCTGACAGGTACCTCTTTCACACCAGAATTCTGAAGAAAATGACACAGGGACTACCTGTGTCCTTTCCATACTTAGAAAAGTAAGTCCTTCTAAAGGTGCTTCTTGATCCAAACCAGATTTTTTTCTTTCCTTCTTTTAGAAGGGGATGTGTGTGTATATCTGGTGTCATCACAAGTAGCATTTGGAGTCGCCTTTGACAGCAGAAGTGAACACCAGAATTTTCCTGTGAATTGTAAGTACTTCCTACTCCTGCTGAAATGCCTATCACATGTGATAGGAAGAAACACACTCTGACATTTCTTTTTAGGGCAGATTTTGGCAACTTCTTAGCGTCATAAATTAGTTACACTAAATTAACAAAAGCATTGATCCACACGCCAAACTCTTCAATCTGAAATATGTTCGGTGTTTTGGGGTCAAAAGCTACTACGGAAAGCAAGTGAGCTTTCATGAGGCACATCCTCAAAATAGTCTTTAAATTGGAGAAGGGCCTCTTGTTTTCCTCTGTGTAAAGCACACAAAACATTTAGCTGCTTGGAATCACAGGATTGCAAAATCACAGAATACACCAAGTTGGAAGGGACCCACAAGGATCATTGAGTCCAACTCCTGGCCCTGCAAAGGACCATCGACAGGAGTTACAGCTCTGAAAACTACACTCAGATCCAAACTCCCTCCAAGACTCTATAACTGTAATGTCTGCAATTCAGCCATACACTTATGCACAATCTTTATTGATATATACATAAATACAATGAGCAGAAAACCAAGAACAAAGTTTCTATAATGACGTTTACAGCTGTCTGCTTCAAAACAAATGTGTTCATGTGTCAAATGCAAGCAGAAACAGATAAAACACTTATGAGTATTTAATTTATATAAGTCACAGAAACCTCTGCAAACAGATTTTTCCATTTCTCTTAAAAGTCTATCAAATAATTTTTCTGAAAGAAGTATACTTTCTGGGTCATTTATGGCTTGAATAAAGTATTAACTTTTAAGCATATAGTCAATTATTGTACTGATGGCTGTCTTTCGAATATGATAAATAATAATGTTGAAAATTTTAGGGATGTCACACCCATGTTTTCTTTTGCCTTTCATCTGATGCATTTAAAAAAATTTCATTAAAAAAAAAAAGAAGTGATTTCATGTTTAAGGTATACATGTCAAATATTGGAGAAACAAGGTTTTGTCCTTGAGTCACATTATGCAGTTCAAGCATTCAAACATCAATCTCTCGTAGCCCATAAATATGCCATGAAAACAAACAAAGACTCTTCCACCTTTCTCCTCAGAAACCAAAGAACCTTAGACCCACAGAAAATCCATCAAGAGGATCCATCTATTTCAGTTATATTATGAGAAATGTTTATTTCATTAAAATATTTTTTAAATATATATATATATATAAATCTAGTAGTAGTATAAGCCATTGTATTTTAACCTGGAAGATGCATACTTTGCTTCCCACCCATTCACCTGTTACAGTAGAAATCACAAATCTGTTCTATGATACCTGACCAAAAAAAAAAAATTCCAGAAATATCAGCAGCTATTTCCTGGAGAACAAGACAAAACAAAACACAGGACTCAAGACACCTGATTCCAATTTATATAGAACTGGCTACAGTTCTTCAGGCTTTGGAGAGTGCTTTGAGATGGAGAGTAAAAACGGAATATGACTTCCACTGCAGCCTTCACTCTAACCAGTAAAGCACCACTATTGAAGGAACATCCCACTGTCTTTCCATCAAGGAATGAAGGGATGACATAACACATGAAATGGAGATATCACCATTACTAAGGGTAATATTTCCCGTGAGAGGAGTAGAAGCGACAGATAACACGCCAGTGCCCACTATAGGCACCTTCACAACAGTTCTGTGGACATTGTGATTTTTAGGAAAGGCCCCAAAAATGGATATGAGGCAAATCTAGCCACTGAATATATTGAGGCATCCTTATGGGACTGGCTGGGGAAGCATCTATGATGTCAGCTTTCTTGGAGGCATTTATGTGCAAAATGCATAGGTGTAGATGATCCTCATAACCTTTGTAGGCTGCAACTGTCCTATTTGTTCTCCCAGTTATGGTATTAAGAAGGATAATGGTCCTTCTGTGCAAGATTCTATTTAGAATGGCCTGAAAGAGTTTGCCACAATGGCAAGCTAGGTTTGTAAGCCCTCTCAGCTCAAGCAAAATGAACAGCATGTTCACTTCATTGTCTTTCCCATCCACCAGATCAGGGTTCCCAGATCTTCCAGTGGAGCGACAGAAAGTTTTTGTCCCATCTTGTCAGTACTGGTTGAGAGACTTTAATCCAAAGCCCATCAAGAGCCTTTCCTTCGATTTCCATTACTTCTGGAGTGTTTTTAGAGTTTGTTCTTGCAGTGGTCTGTATTCATGCTACTGCCTTCTGTCCCAGACCACTTTTCTACACAGACGGAAAAGAGCTCTTCCATCTCTGTACACAACTCAGACCCATAAATCTGTGGCTTCTCTGTCTCTCCAGACTTATGTCGTTAAAACACAGAGTTTATTGAGATTCTCCATGTAATTTTAAGGAAGAAAAAGCTAAGAAAACAAGCAACAGCCAATTTGTATTTTGAATATAAAAACCAATTTATATTATACAGTTTTTGAAATGTGAATTATACATTATGGGATGACGTAAATTGTCATCTCTGGGAAGAGAAGATTTATATTTTTCCCTAATATATACAGTTACTGATTGATTGGCATAAGTACTTGATATCTCTTTACTTTTCATTTTCATATCCCCTTTGATTCCAATTAGTCTCTCATCATTCAAACAGTAGCAAGAAACACTGACAGGTAGAAGCAAAAATAAAGTTCATTTAGCATCTAGCTTTGGAAATAAATGTTAATAATGCCAATTTAAACTGCTGCAGCTACAGGTTAGCATCTAAGTGACAACACAAAGATTGTCTTACATTTTGAAAAAATCTATATTCTTGAACATATATTCTATGATACATCTTTTTAACTACTCATCACAGACCAGTTTTTCAGCTTTTGAAAAACCCACAGTGTTACAAGCTTGTAGACATGAAGTTCTTTTATATATTTTTACTACTTTGATTTTTAATATTTTGGGAGAGGAGGAAGTCAAATTATAATCAATTGTCTTTTCCCCTCAGATCATTTTCCTGACAGCTGCTGATAATGCCTCAATTTGAGGCCCTGTCAACATTAATTCCTAATTGTCTCTCAGAAATGTTTTATTCCTAATAGACTCTTTCAGGACTTACATTCCTACTGTCAGTAATAATAAAAATACATCAGAACTAATATTAAAAATAGAAGAAAATTAGCTAAAATGAGGGCTAATGTGACATGAAGACTTTTGTGTGTAGCCTGTAAACTCATTTTTTTTGTTGAGGGATATGAACGCTACTGTAATGTAAAGAACCAGTATTACCCATTCAAAAATATATATTTCCATCATTACTGGATTTTCCAGAAAAACATCTTTTGAAATGAAAGACCAACCTATCTCCAAACCCCTATTTTTCAAAGAATCAAATACATTGTTATTAGAAGTAATTTTTGCAGGTGTTGAAACAACACAGTGACAGAAAACAAAAGGTAATAGGTATTCTTTCTAAATCAATATTAGAGAATTGTTTCAGTACAGTGTCCCACAGCTTTCAGGGGGAGAATCACCTGTTTTGAGCTGCCAAAATAATAAATTGAAACAGGAGCTGTGACCAGTAAGCACAGAGCTGTTAGCACAGGGTGACAATAGCACTTTAACAGAGACATCGATTCAAATGATAGCTTTGACTTGGAAGTGCAGATTGCACCCTAATAATTTATCACAGACAGGGTATGAAATGCTGCAACGGCCCTGGATGGTCTAGCAGGAGGTAGTGCAAGCATCTTGAAAAAATGCCAATGAAAAGTACTATTTTCATGGATTTATGTTGCCATGCATAAAGACAAAGACAGCTACCAGAGTAAAGTGATAAGGAGTGAACAGGTGAAACAGGAGTTTATAAGTGCAAATGTAACTCCTGTCACTTCTTGTCAAAAATAAATGGTTTTTCTAGGAAATGCTGAGGACCAACAGCAACCTAAATTGCATGATAATAAGATTTACAGTATAGAGATGTTACAAAGTTCCCATGTGTTTTTCAAGCAGGGGAAAGGTGGAAAAATGTTCCAACCCACACTGGAACACTTTTAAAGGTACTGTCATGGTTTGGCAGTTTCCACCCCTTGGGGTCTACCACTTTTCTTGGCCTCTGGGGGAAAACAAGATACAAACCACTACAGGTACCCAGTTCTAGAAGGTATTATTCTCCACCTAGATTCTTTAAAATAATGGAAACTGATTGAGATCAATTATAATTGAGTTCAATAATTCATAAAGAGGTAAATATGGCTTACTTTTTGAATAGGTAGGGCTGTAATAGCTTTTCAAATACTGAGTAATTCATTCAGGGAATAACATGATGAGACAATTCAAAATTCTGAGCTATAAAACACAAAGAGAATTTGATGTCAGAGGTCTGGGTGCAATGCAGGGGCCTGGGATTTACTAAAGTTCCTAGATACCCCACCTAGACAGGCAACTCTGGTAATTACCTATAAAGACAGTTTAGATCCCCAACCCACCCTCTAGGAGTAGAGGAAGTTTGTACACCAAAAATTATATTCAAACAAGTGAGAAGGCCAAAAATCACCAAGATAATTCACATATTGGTTTATTTACAGATTCTAACTTTATAGGAAATGCATTTACCTGTGCGTTTGATAAAGTGTATTTTAAAGGGATAGTTTTGCAATACAATCTCTACCATTTGGACCTACAAGCTGTTCCAAATTGCTACTCATCTTACAATAGTTAGTCTGGTTTAGCCGCACTACAACTTGTCCAAATAACAGGAAAACTCATCTTGCTAGACTTATGCACGGGCTTTGCAGGATAATAGCTGAAATATTCATCTCTGTCAGATGCTGATCCCTGATAAACCATGAATGGGACCTTCTCTTCAAGCAAATTATTTAGACTCTTAAAAGATATGTGGAATTCTGCACCTTGAAAATGTATGGGACACCTGTAAAACACCTAAAACCTAAAATACATTTTTTTTGTACGAATTCAATAGTCAGCTTGGATGTTAACTTCAATGAGACTTTTTAAAAACTACAAAGCTGAAAATATGTAATTGCATTTAAATACCCCTGTCTGAAGTGCTAATTAATTGGGAATTTTTTCATTTCTGAAAGAAGCATGGTTAAAGACAATTAACACACTGATAAAGGGAAAAAAATGATAAAAAGATTAAAGATTATGAGAATGAAAGTGCCCAGAGACTAAAATAAAAATTAAAATACTTCAGGTCTTTGTTTTTTAAGCATTCACTTTGTGGAAATCACTTTGGATTCTTTTTTTTCCTTTCTTTTTTTTTTCTTTCCCAGTATGACCCTGTTTTTGCTAGACAGTTTAGTGTATGGTGTAATTTAAATGGGTGAATAATCTAAAAAAAAAATTAATAAGGTACTCGTTTATTTATATTTTTTCAATACGGCGTCAAAGTCTTAGAGATTTTTTTCTGCACTTTTTCATTACTTTGGTCACATCTACTTGTGCTTCCAGCGGAAACAAAGCGTGAGACTTGGCTCCAGTCTGTAATCAACTATATTTTGATGTCTAAATGTGACAAGAATTTCTAAGCTTCCACTACATTTAGCAAAAATCTACTTAATATGTGCAACAGAGTCTGGAGAAGTACTAACCTGAGTAACTGCAACACTTCATTTCAGTATGAACCACTCTTCAGAATTTATTTTTGGTTACAGGGTTGGTGCAGCTACCCAGTAATAAGCCTCTCTGTGCCTTGGTTACTAATTCATAAAATCATAGGATCATAGAATCCTTAAGGTTGGAAAAAAAAGTCCAACCTTTGACCAAACACCACCTTGTCAACTAAACCATAGAACTAAGTGCCAAGTCCAGTCATTTCTTGAGCACCTCCAGGGATGGTGACTCCACCACATCCCTGGGGAGCCTGTTCCGACGCTTAACAACCTTCCAGGGAAGAAATTCTTCTTAATGTCCAACCTGAACCTCCCCTGGCTCAGCTTGAGGGTATTTTCATTTTTTCTGTCACTAGTTCCCTGGGAGAAGAGGTCAACCCCCACCTTGCTACAACCTCCTTTCAGGAAGTTGTAAAGATCTCCAAGGTCTCCCTTGAGATTCCTTTTCTCCAGGCTAAACATCCTCAGGTCCCTGCACAACTGCAACACTAGAGCTGCTCCACAATGTAGAAAAAAACAAAGGTCCTACAAAGGCTGGAGAAAAAAGGTAGCTTTAGTAAGAGTGTATATATTTTCCAGAGTGGGTAAAAGCTTTCACAGAGAACTTAGACTTCATTTGACAGGTGATTTCTTAATAGTAGAAACTTTATTTTGGGTTCCCTATCTACAAGACAGGCTTATTAAATACCAAAACAGCAATGTAGTCAATCACAAGGCAGATATTAATAGGAAATCAGATGTTATTGAAATAATTGATAGTCCATCACAAGTTTCCTGATGTCACAATTGATGCATTTGGCATTTGTAGATGCCTTTAATTGTCTCTGTCTTTTGCTTCCCCCTCCCACTGCATTTAAAGCAGATTTTCAGTTCATAAAAAAATTACATTTTAGCTAAAAATAAATAAAGCAAGCATAATTTCAGAACACTCTCTGCCTGCTTTTATACCTAGTTTAATGTAAATCTAATATGATACAATCAGCTCTTTGTTTTCATACAGTTCTTTTTAAAGAGAATCCTGGGTTATTTATTATTCCCTAAGTTTACACTTGATGCAGTTCCTTTATCTTCTTCACTGAATTCTTGCAAATTATGTTGCTTGCATTTTTACTTTTGTCTGTGAATATTTCTAGCTTCCTTTTCTTAGTTGCAGCTAATTAATTTTCCTGCTTCCGTTGCTCTTGTTCCCCTTGTAGGTTTATACTTAAGCACATTCTGTGAGCACTGGAATCATCTCCATCCTTGTAGCGTTGTCATAGATACACACAGAACCATTTATTGTGGGAGAAACATAGAGAAATAGTTGCCCAGTGTTCTGCTCTTTCCTGTTTATCTTTTAGTTCAGACTGGTGCCATCAATGGCTCGCTCCCCTCTCTCCCCTCACCTCTGCTAATGAGGGGAACATCTGTGTGACTGGCAGACACTGCCCCAACAAGACAGGACTCATTATATCCCTGCTCAGAGCCCAGTCAGAGAGCCAAGGTGGATCTGTCACTCTGAAAGGACAGAGGCACAGTCAGTCCCTTTATAACTGGTCTCTACACCTGAAGATACTGAGTTTTAAGTTTTGAACCCTGTGTATTTTTCATTATCTTCAGAGGGTTGGGAGGGCAGGAAAGGGAGACCCTGGAGCTCTGCAAATCTTTGTTCTCTCTGTTGGACTAACATTTTCCTGCAGAAAGGACTTCAATGCTCATTTTTTATTCAAAATCAGCAAGAGCTTGGTGGTTAGAACATTACTATTCTACTCCAGCTGGAGCTGCCCTAGGTCCTAATCTCAGCTGGAAATGAAGAATCTGTTTTATCTGATGTCTGTTACAAGTTTGTTTTGTCCATTTAACCTGTATATTGCTTAGAGTGAGGGTGAACATATTTTGGAATTACTGTTGCTGTTATTAATATATTGTTGTAATAGCAGTAGTAGTAGTTGCTATTATTATTATTATTATTACTGTTATTATGTGTAGCTATAGGATTAAGTACAGTCTTGCCATGACATAAGTTAAAGCCTTAGAAATTTGTGTTAACATTGGCAAAGATCCTTTACACCTCTGCACAAATGAGCTTTGTATTTTACGTACAGACAAATCTCCAACAACTCCTCAATTACTGCAACAAGCAACACATCACAGTTGAACCAGAGGTGCAAAAAATCCCTTTGCTGCTCTGTAGAAAGGATAAAAATACTAAAGACTGTGTTATAGGTAAGTCCAGATTCATTGGACATAACAGGAATTTTAACACTGCCTTCCATTACAGGTCAGATTTTTACTCTTTATTACTAAAAGTAATTTAATCTTATTTGAAGAGTGTCTTCATAGTGAGTGAAAAATAAAAAGATTTCTGCATAATGGCAGACTGTGATTTCCTATCAGATAAATTTCTAGCTTCTTTTGATCCAACCAATCTTAGGCTATTTTATATTAAAAAACATGAACTTTTATAAATTTCAGTGTGACATGTTCCAGTTTTAAGCTTTGTCCAATACAAAGCCTGCAGCTCAAACATTCAGGCGGAAAACTGTCTCTCAAGTTGCCAGAAACTCAGTAACTGCACTAAGAAAACAAGATTTTAATTTGTTTTTAAATTCCTGAAGGACTGCCTTTCATGTGCCTTTGGAATAACTAAATTCTGTTTCTCTGTAAGCTGGGATTGACTGGAGTCTTTAGATAAAAGTGTTTTGCCCAAATTCTGAGCTAAGTATCCTGTATCAATGGAATACCATCCTCCAGGAAGAGATGCTGTAGGAAAGGTTCTTACTATGGAGCCTCTCTACGGTATCTATGTATAGTTTAGAAGCTTGCTGCAAATCAATAGTGCTATAGAAATGTGACATATAAATAATCATCATAATTAATGTGCTGTGCTCTTGCTGCAGCTCTCAGTTCAAAAGCTTATCTCAGATTGGATATTTCTGTATCCCACATTTTCCTCTCTGTTACTCCCTTACTGCTCTGGTAAAGTTATTTGAGTTTGACTACTCAGGACTGAGACTGATGCACTGTATTCTCTCACCAAATATATTGAAAGAAAAAGATCAAAACATTTTGATTAATAAATTTATTACAAAAACATATTTATTTGCTTATGTGCCAACTGTTCCTTAGCAATTTTCAAAACCACTTTTTACAGACACTTCAGGGTTTTTTTCTCCTCCTTTTATAGATAGGGAAGCTGAGGTAGAGCTAAGTGAATATCCATAGTTTTCTGGAGGCAATACCAGTTTGGGAACAGAGAACAAAAAAGGTCCGGTTTTCAGAGTTTTTAATACTCGCAACAGTTATTAAGCTCAATAGGAGCTTTTGAACATTAGGAACACCTTGAATTCATGTTCTTTCATCCCTGCTTATCTGCCCGAGTACAGATGAAAGCAGCCATGATGTTTAATTCTGCTGAGCTGGAATTCATGGAGCTAGTGCTGGATCCAGCCCTCAGCACTTGAACTAATCACACCTATCTGCACTCATGTGCTCAGAGGTAAGAGAGTACCTAACTGGAATTTAGTACTCAGGAAGTACAATTTCACTGCACCTTGTGTATCATCCCATCTAATATATAACCCTGAGAAGGCAGCATGAGATAGTGATGTTTCCTTAAATCTATGCAGGAGTATCACCAGTCACTGGTAAACCATGCAAGCCTCCTTTCAATTCCATTCCTAATCCTCCTGGGTTTTTTTGGCAGAAATTCTTAATCTTCCTTACTGTAAATTGCACTGCTACAAAAAACCAACCAACCAAACAAAAAATAGGACTTTAAACCCATGCTGTTAGTGTTGCTTCACGCCAGCTATATTTACCTCTCTCACTTTGATATGTTTTTTCCTGCACTGCTCCACCCAAAACCACTCTCCCTTTCACCACTGATTGCTATGGCAACCAGAGAAACCAGGAAGAATATTTCAATAACTGCACTCATGAAGAGGAGTACCTGGGCTATCATTTGAGCCAGGTTCTTCCCAAAACAGATGTGTGCTGGGTTCTAAGAGCACAGAATAAATAGCAGAAAACCCCTGTGAACGGACTGGGATTTGAACAGGAGCTTTGGAATTATAAATCCATAGGAATTAGAAAACTCCTGTTGGAGTATTTCATGCACTGACTTAGCCAGGCCCCAGGAAGTCTTTTAGCTGATAATAAATAAAGCTCATGAGATGGTAGAAGAGGAGACAGAGGTAGCCTTGGAAAACATCAGTCTCTCATCAAAGGGCTGGATGCAGCAGGCCAGTGGTTACTGACAACATTCCCAAAAGTGCAATATTTGGAAGATGCAGATAGAAAGCTGGAAGTGAAAAATGAAAAGATCCACTTTTGGCACCTCAGTAACTTCCTTGTTATGCTTTAATTCTTAGATAACTTTTCACGTCTGGTGACTTCCTCATTTCTTTCATATTTTCTCCTCTATTAGACTTCAGATATAACTTTTGTTTTCTTGCATTTCACACATATTGGTTAAAATTAATATCTATACCTGTAGGTGAGGACAAAAAAAATATTTTCTAAGAAATTTTTCCCCTAAAGGAAGGGAAAATCAAGGAAGTATAAACAATAAAAGGTCAAAACTTTACAAAATCAAAGGTACTTCTTCTGGTCAATTTTAAACTTTCATTTAAAAACTGTTACCACAGTGAAAAAGCATTAGGAGGTATTGTCAATTCAGAGGAAGATTCAGGAAGGAAAAGATGACCTTGTAGCCTACTATGTCTAAAGTGAAGGGAAAAAATTAAATAGTACAAAACATAAGGTTGTGCTACTAGGAACTAATAAGAACTTCTGGTAGTAGCTGAGACTTCAGCATACAGATAAAGTGACAAGGATCTGGATGTACATCACAGGATGATTTTGAGTCAGCAGGGTAACAAAACCATGAAAAAGTCTAATGGGATCCAAGGTTGGCTCAGAAAAAGTAGTGCCAGTAGACATGGAAAATCATTATATTTATTAAGCAACTCTGGTAAAACCTTGACAGGATACAATTGAAAAAAATATGATCTTGAAATTGAATAAATAAAGATAAGCCTTCTGGATAATCAAAGAAATTAAAACCTTCAATTACATTTATAAAAATAATGCCAGAATAGATTTTAATCCAAACAACATAGAAACCTGCAAAGAAAAGCTATGCTATGATAAAGGCTGGCATAAGAAGTAGACAATCTCACCTAAGGAAAAAATAGTGGGAATTTCTGGCTCTTTGAGTACTGAGGTTCTGAAACAAATTTACAGTAGGAGGAGAGGAGCAAAAAAATGCTTTGTGATGTATTAATCCTCTTTCAAATGTCTTAAGGTAATTAACTACCACTGAATTCAGTGACTGCTGAATAAGCAGCCATATTACGTTCAAGAGGAGTAGCACCTGTTTCTGGAAAGGACAGGTCAATTGAAAGAGCTGAGGTTCCCTGTGTCTTTTACACAGGGAGCCTGAATGGCTGGATCAAACATACCATTGCATGGACTGTGCCAAAGCCTGGCACAAGAGGCTGCCCCAGAGATATCTTCTCCCACTCTTCAGTCCACTCGAGTGAGCACTGTCATTTTCATACACATCTGCACAGAGATGGTGTTAACTTGTCATCATCTGCCTGGAGACAATAGAGATTAAAAATTAAAATCAAACAAGCAAGTAAAGCAGGATTTTCTGAACCAAATTGCTGCATTGGACACAGTACAAGTTAGTGATAGTGGACTTTCAGAATGTTGACAAGCAGTGAGCTTCATCATCAGGAAAGAGGAAAAGAACATGTTGACTTTCAAGGCTTCTATGTCTGTGAACATGAGACAGGAGACTTTTAAGAGCCTCCTTCAATCAAAATCAAGTGTCTCCTGGGGAAATGAGAAGCTAGTCACTCAGATGAGCTATTTAATGTTTGTGATGTTTTCCTTGACAGTTGCTGAGACAAGGTAGGATCTGGAGTTGCCAGGGAAGGGAATTCTATCCCAATTACTTATTAGCTCTTCACCTGACAGTATAGTTCAGTCCCTTTTCCGAGAGCAAGAGAATCTGCTCCGGTGGGTCCCAGACATGTACAAAAAATATATGACTTCTCCTCATTCATGTTGCCAAGGACATTGGCCACCTGCAACCACTTACTACACCATTCCAGGCTCCTCAATTCTCGGTCCCAGCAGTTACAGAAACCACAGTTATTTCAGGGATGATGACTAAAAATAGCATGAGGACTGAAATTTATAGTTATAGTTATAAATATAGATACCCTTCTAGATATAGGTATATAGATAAATAAAGGTATATAGGTATATCAGTATATAGGTATAGATGACATATCATACTAAAGGTGGACATTTTGGAGTCCCATCCTGATGAGACCTGACAGAGAAAAGGATGACCTTAGAGTGGTGTGGTATGACATTTAAAAAAATGCCAACCATGAAGAAATGCAATTTTTCCTGGTCCCAGACCTAGTGAAGGGCTGACTGAGAATAGCATCTATATTTCTGCTGTTCCTACCTTCATTCTGGAGTAGCTGGTCCTCTTCCTTATTTTTTTTCCCTTTTTCCTTTGACTCTTAATCACAACAAGGAATGAAGATTTAAATCTGCATTTAAGATTTACAGAAAGAAAAAAGGTCTTCTGAATAAACATAATTTAACTGCAATTTTCTACTCTAGCTCTGAAGACTCATGCTGAAGACTCATATTACCACTCTTTGTGTCACAGTATATATTAAATGTAGGAAATCAGTCTGAGATGTATTATTGGTTTAGGAGAATCCATGTACAATTACTTTTTAAAAATTACAACATACTTCAAACTGTAACAAGTGTGCCTCTTTATAGAAATAGAGGTTATAATCTAGCCATTAAAATTCCATAACGAACTGCTTCCAGATATTCACATGCGTGAAACACCGCATAGCTTCCAATTTTTTTTTTTTTTTTTTAAGTTTACCACTTTCAGGCTCCTGCAGAGAGCAATTTCCTTGGAAAGTGACTTCATCTAAATAATATTTAAGTATGCCACAAAGAATATCAACAAAGACAAATTGTGTCACATCTCAACATAATCAAACTTTTATTTATTAAACTGCTGAAAATCTGATCAACATGGAATGAGCTGAAGTTCTCTCAAAGCAAACTAAAAGAGAGAAGCGAGGCAAAGCTCTGAGGTGGCACAAGTTTTACAGTGTAGAAGCACTGCTACAGGCACACAGAGTTATCTGTAAGAATGGAATTGGACAAAAGGCTGTTGTGAACACAGGATGATCTCGTAGCACTTATGGTTGTGTAAAGGATAACCAATAAGATGATTACTTCCCAGTATTTTTAATATATTTAAAGAGCAGATCTGACCCCTGGTGTCCAGGGTGTCTGTAGCTCTAATCTTTAGGGTGTATAGGATCCTCATCCTACACAGGTGTTTTCTAGTGTTACATTATTTTATGTTACACTATATTAAGTTATCCCCAGAGAGGAAATGGGTCCTGTGCAGCACAAAAGATGAACCTGAAGAGTTTACAACTCAAATACATTAAAATTCTCAGTGCTCTGCATAGATTGTCAAACTTCCTACCTATTTTGACAGACTTAGGAACATTGCTATTATTGCTATTTCTGAGCTAAGAACTTTGTAGAAAAAGAAATTCAATGAATTATCAGACATATGGACAATATTCATGTGAAACAAACTGTGGGCTTTATGTAAAATTTACACAAAACGCCAACAGGATTCCTATTTGACCCTGGAATGACTCTTTCAGTGCTAGAACAGTCAACCTAACTGCTGTGTTAATCACACTGATTTTCTCCTGCACTTTATTTCAAACAGTGATCTCTGAATGATGGATACTCATAAAACAATAGAAGGAAACCCATGAAGTGACTGCAGGAATATATTTAAGACAAAAATAAAGTATATTCTGCCCCCACCAAGCATATAAATTGAATAAAAATGACAGGAAAATTAAGAACAGGAATGATATAATATTTCAGCTTCTCTGTTTTTAGATTTTATTTACTGAATGCCACTGTGGTAACAACCTTATGAAATTATTCATGGCTTTTAGAAAATATACAAGTTCATTTTATCCATTATTAAGTCATCTCGATTAGGTACTTACCTATAACTGGACTGGATTCATTAGGAAGCAGCCGTTGTATAAGGCTAAATATCACTATCCCAACTTTTCTCCATTGTTCTGATATCTGGAAGGAGCCCAGCCCTGTGGATTGCAGAGGGCTCAGAGTTTCTGTTTGGACTCAGCATTGCAAATTCTCCTCTCTGGAAGAAAACATCTCTGTACAGAACCTATTTCTAGGCACTACTTTCCAAAAATTGTATTAATAATTTAGATTCTTGAGGAAAAATATGAGGTTTAATCTCCTTCTAAATCTCACTTTAATGAATAAATGGTGTAGGAGGGAAATCATGTGATTGAACTTTAATAATTTGAGATGTAACTTGTGATTTTATATCCCCTAAATTTGTTGGGGTTTTTTCCCTCCACCTTATGTAAATCCACTTTACCACAGCTGCACTCATATAATATTCACCTGGAATATGTGATGTAAATTTGATTTTTACTCTATACTGTAAAAAAAAAAAAAAATCCTTCTTTCCAAATCAGACCTGCTGCAAGGACTATCCTGTACAGGGCAAATAAGAATCTGTAAGTGCTGCACATCCATCAGTGTAATTTATAAAACAGGTAATCTATTAATCTTCTATTCATTACTCTAGAGAAGAACAAGGTCTTAATTTATTAGAAATCACATAAAAAAAAAGCTAACAGAAACGATGCATAACAACTCTGGATACTCCTGTTTTGATATTGTCATTAACAGTTCTCAGATTAAGACATTCATAAACTGGTTTCTAGTATTTCTTCTAGGATATTCTTTTTATTTTTTTGTGCAATGTTTGAAAGATAAGATAATTTTATGGTAAACATATTGTATTAAAGATTAGAATATATGAAATTCTTTCCTAGTTCTGGCAAAGGATGTTTGCATAACCTTCATAAAGTCACTTAATTCCTCTATCCCACTTGTCAACCATTTGAAGATGTCTGACTACCACTCATTTCAGCGAAGTTATGCAGTTCATACGTACTTCAGGCTTTCCGAATCATTTAATTTGTTTTTTTGGTTTTACAAAAGTTTCTCTAGTTGTCTAAATGAGAGCCTGTAGGACAGAGACTGTCTTACATTCTCTATCTTCACTAATCCTACTGTAATAGGGTTTCTAGTGCAAAAAAACTTCTAGGGATGCATTTGCAAGAATGATAAATGCTAATAATTTAAGGAATTTAATGAAACTATCCATTTCCATGAGCTATTGCCATGTTAAAAAGAGAAGTTAAGTAGGGGAAACATTTACAAATCAGGACACTAAATGCAGTGTTGAGTTTTCCATAAGGTAATATTGTGTAACAAGACTGTGATGGAAAGTTGCTGTGACAAAGTACTCATTTACACAGTAACCATTTTAGAGGGGGGGAATATAATATTCATTAATATTAATCTTTTAATACAGTACTAGCATAGATTTCTTAGTTATGAAGGTAAGAGGACATTATTCTCATTAAAGCTCATTTTTACTATTATTATTCAGAATTGTTGAGGATCAAAAAAAGTGTTCTACTGAGACACAGTAGTGAGAAAATAGATGCAGATATAAGCAGACCAGTAAATCTACGAATTCTGTATTGAATTGCCACCAATGAAGGAGTGTAATTCATACCAAACTTACATAAGCCTGAAGTTTATGTTACTGGTCTGGGCTTACCTATAAAGAACATTATCCAAGGTCAACCAGTAAGCCATGACCATTGCATTGCAACCTACTGGGTCATTCAGTGGCTTTCTAGTGGAAGGTGTTCCTGGTCATGGCAAGGGGTCAGAACCAGGTGATCTTTGAAGTTCCTTCCAATCCAAACCACGGTTTCCATGATTTCAAAGTGGAAGTCATGCATATATTAGTTCTGGCTCTTAGTTCATGCTATATTAGTTCTGGCTCCATCAGTGACTTTTTATATATCCTTAGTCCTGGTTCAATCAGTGACTTTTTGTATATCCTTAAAATGTTTCTGTGAGGTCTTTCTCCAAAATAGAAAAGATTCACCTGTTCAGTCTGTTTTTTTCAAATATTTATGCTCAAGATTATTAAAACGGGCCAAATGCTGGAAAAGTTTGTCATAGCCTGTAATTCAGTCCAAACTCTGTGACTGAACCAAGTTAGGATATTTTTGTCCTCTGCAAACTTATAACACTTGGATTTTCTTTGTTTGTTTCAAGGGCTAAAGATTTAAAAAACTATTTGGAAGATAAACAGAGTCAAAACTTCCAGTCAAGTTTCAGATATTGTTCTACATTATAATATAAATGTTTTGGGTAGATTAACTGTATATTTAAAAGGAATGTAAGTGAATAAGTTATATAAGTTAGTGTTTAGATTTAATAAAAAAAAACCCAAAACCAACTCCAGTGGAAGGGAGCGAGAAGAGAAAATCGAGAATTTGTTGCCCTACTCAGCACAGTTCTTTACAATAGCATGATTTTAGACTTTTTCACCTCTACTTTTAAAATGAAATGGATTTTTATCAAATATAGCACTCAGGAAATGTGAGATTAATGCCTTTGACAGAAGCAGAAAACAGAGTAAATAGGCATTACACAGGTTTCATGAGAAAGCTCAGCTAGTGCACTTGAATGTGATCTTTCAACTTTTATTATCAACTCGAGCTCCTCAGACTGCCAGCTATGTGATCTCTATTTTTTGGAGCCATTTTACAAGGAGGCCACCACGGTAGCAGGAGGTGAAAGGTTAGGTTGAGTTCAAATAAGCATTTTCCTGTTTGCCTGGTTTACCAAACACAAAATCCATCGAACCCTATATTAAGTTTGAAACAATATCCTGAAAAATATAAAAGAAAAAACAAGTTTATATTCCTTAAAAAAATATGCATCTGTGGAGAGCAAAACTTACTTGCAGTTTATGGTGCTTTGATTCTTCTGGGTGGAAGTGTGTTAACCATTGTTACTTGCGACCTCAAAAAATATTAACTCACAGTCTTCAGTTTGAAAAACCTGTAGCAATATTAACAGGTGTGGACATAAGTGTAGGTGTGGTGGAGATTGAACTTTATCTGTGGGAGTCATAGAATAGTTAAGGTTGTAAAAGACCTCTAAGATCAGCAGGTTCAGCCATCAACCCAGCACCACACCATGTTCACTGCTAAATCATATCCTCAAAGAAGAAACAGCAGATCTTGAAAGATCGTCTGCTTTGTTTGTCCACTTTCTGTTTGAGATGAAAAAGGAGCCCAAAATCCCTGGAGCTCTACCTTTCACTGATGATACTTCAGCAGACTCCATGAATTCATCTGAGACAGGAGCTCAGGAAGACTGTTGTTTCTGGGAATTAGAATTAAAGCCAGTCAGAAACCTTCCAGGGAAAAAAAAAATTGCTGTAAAATGATCTCTTATAGAAAGAACAACATCAAAAAAAAATCACAAAAATTTAGCCAAGTTTTCTTACAAGCATTTTTTTAAGACAGTGACAATAAAGATTTGGAAGTGAAGTTTCTTTCTAAATAATATGATGTTACAAGCAATTTCCTAGGTGATGGATGACCCATGTCCAAACCTTCCACTGTCTTGATTTGAAGCTGAAAAACAACTATCACTATTTCATGGTTTTCCAGCCAGCTCTCATATCATCTTCTTAGTAAGATGAGACATGCTGTTTGCTAAAGAGCATGACAAGATTCCAGAGCTTTTTGGAAGTAGAAATGGTAAATTATGACTCTTGATGTTTTCATCTGTGACTCTTGGTTTACTTTTTCACACAGTAAAAATAGTTTTTCCAGGAACAGAGATGTCAGGTCAAGTGCCAGGAGGAAAATCCTACATGAGGATTATGGGTCTCACCTTGACTCACAGACCAGCTTTGGATCTAAGACTGTGACAAAAAATTTTGGCTCCAGCTTTATAAGAATTTGTTTCCTAATTTCTATTGAAGAAGGGATTTTTTTTCTTCAATTTGTATGAACTTCTTATTATATCATTTTTATGTGGTATTAAAAAGCTGTCATTTTGCATTTTGGAGATGGCTTCAAATCAACAGCACAATTTAAGGTTCCTTTTCCCCTTTTATTTGGAAGTAACAATCACTTTTGGAAGCATTTGTTATTGCAATTGCACCACAAGATGTATTTACTGTACAACTCATTCACCTACAGATGGATAAATGCCTTGAAAATACCCAGAGGAAAGAGGGCAAACAGTTGCAAGTGCTTATCTGTATAATTAGCAAAACTTAGTTTTAATAGATAAATTACTAGCTACAATCTTTGTTCCTTTAAGAAATTACTTAGACCAATGAAACCCCTTTTTAAAAACTGTGTCTACTATACCAGCTATAGGAATGTAAATTTGTGACTGCAGCTGCATATAAAGTAGTGAATAATTTATTTTGCTCTTATCTCTTTTCCCTCTCTTACATAAGTGTTTTTCGCTGGAGATTGGCAGAATTTTAAAGCTATGGCATTTTTTAAACCTATAGATCTTCCAATATGATCTCATGTTTATTCTGGACAATTAAATGTCACCTATTTACACATATTCACCCCAAAAGACATGCGATACCTTCCAGAAAAGCATTGAATCTTGATTTTTACAACAGAAGCATCTACCATTTCCCTTTGTAGTTTATCTAGTAGTTATACTCCCACAGTAGAACAGGTGGGATGTGAATATATGCATTGAGGGAACATGTAAGACTGAGATCTGAGAAATCCAAGAGGAATTCCAATGATGAATTTCTAGAGTTTGAACCCCCAAACCCTCCTCATATATGCAAGCAGGCTCCACAGTAATCTTAAATTCTTATCATGGCTTTAATCTGTGTTCTTTTTACATGTCTTTTTACTTTTTCTTTGCATGTCATTATGAGCACCAATATAGACTTTAAAATATTTTTCTTCAAATAGACAGAAAAACATTAAGAAGTTTCTTTTCCTCACAGTGTTACTTTCAGTGTTGACACCTGTCATACTATTTGTCCTTTGAAATGCAGTATTTGTACAAATGTATAAGTTACACCATATAATTTGCAAATAAAAAATACTATCCTTAAATGTTATGTAAGTGATGTCAGATTTCAGACCATCTTCATATGCTGCTTTGGTGAATAAGTAAATCACATGAGATAAAATATATATTTTTACTCCTTCCTAAATAGCTCAAAGACTTTGCCAAAGTAATCTCCCTACATTCTGATTACAAAGAAGATTTGTTTTAAGATTTAAGTATTTTACTGAACATCTCCAATCATATATAAAAAAAGTTCAATTTATGTTTGGGGTTTTTTTTGAGCAAACAGACCTTAGAGAAAGTACATACTTTTTCTTTTTTTTTTTTTTTTTTTTTTTTTTTTTTTGTTTCTTTAAGGTTAGGAGAGATTTTTTTGTCCATATTAATTCACCATTTACTCTCAAAAACCACACCTCTATTCATACTGAGTTACTCACTCTCATGCAGGGAATAAATGAGCCTGGGAAAAAGGCTGGTCCTTTCTTTTTGTGGGGCCTATTCTCCCCACCCTTTGTTAGCTATTTAATTTTTTGTTTGCTGATGGGTAGGAGATCCAAACATCTACCAGGACCTCAAACTGCAAGAAGATGTGGAAGAGCAGAATAAGAAGAGGAGCTGCACCCTGGAATGTTTAGTAAATGTAATCTGTCACAGAGCTACAAACAGGACAGCCAGTGAAGATGTGAGGGTGACCTTATTAACATGTATAGGTACGACTCTATGTTTAGTCAACCAGTAAGAGCACAAAAAAACCAGCCAATTAAATATCTGACTTCACTAGCTCTGTGATACTTGGAAACCTTTCCATTTGATGTGGTAAATGTTTAATATGTGTTTTCAAGAGACTGTTACAGTGCTGTTACATATGATCGTCTACCAGATCTCTATATGAACCAAGATGAACCCTCTGAGAGACTGCACAGCACTTTTCTGTCTCCAAACTCCACCACATACTTTTAAAGTAGGTACACAAGCATGGACACAGATGCAGACAGACTAAGGTGCCTCTGACCTCCAAACTGTCTGTTTGGACAGAAAGGTGTGAAGGAACAAGATTCAGGATGGGAGAGGTTCCAGTCGTGGAGAAAAACATACAGCAATTGACAGGACTTTATTATATCGGCCTTACAGTTATTATATGGACTTTATTGTTATTATGTGGTTTCATTGTAGCCACACTACACAATGCAGAGCCTGGGCAGGCTCGGGCTTGCCACGAGTTCGCCTGCTCCCTGCTTCCCCGCTGCCCTCTCCGATAGGCTGCAGAAGCTGCAGAGAGGACACAGTTACCATTCGCCCTTTCCTTCCCCAGCTCCTGCCACGTTCCTCCCCCTTTTGCCTGTGTCCCTATCCCGATTTGTTTCCCCGTTTGTCTGTCTCATGTTCCGTGCCATGTTCTAGCCCTTTCCTGCCTGAACTGATAAAAAATCCCGTGCACGCTTCAATAAAGCGTTCTATCTGCACCCCTGCCTTGTCTCCAGACCCGTTAGTGCTGTGTCACGGCCCCACCCCCCCCCTCGGACCGTGGCAGAAAGGTGTCTGAGGTAGCACACAGCCAAAATTAAAAAAAAAACAACCAAACAAAGAAGAAGAGATATCATATCATCTCAGTTGCAACACTGTGATGACCACAGCTGTGTGTTTTGTGAAGTGCAATTCATCAGAGTGAATTGCATTGCCCACAGACTGTGTGAATGCCTGTCCCTCTACAATTTTCCATTTTGCTTTTTATTGTTTCCTCCGTTTTCTCCTTCTCTTGAAAGTTAAATCCCTTTTGCCTCCTAACATATACTTTCTTTCTGCACTGAATTGTGCAAAAGATGTACTGATATCAGCTAAATACTGTTCTGAATAGTTTTGAGATGTAGTTTCTCTTGGTCTCTAGATAATCCAGATTAATACTTTGTTCCTGGACATTTTACGAGCTCTATTTTGAAGATGATATCACTGAATGTATTAGAGCCAGTTCCAGCGATATATGTCAGACAGAGTTTTCTAATACAGTTTAAACTTTAGATTATTGATAAGCATTAAAATTTAAAATACTTTTTTTTTTAATTATTAAAAAGTCCAAGAGTATAAGATTGCAAGGAGTCTGCTGGATAAAGTGTGCTATCACAGCACTACCATCACAAATTTCTCATAACCTGAATTAGCTTTTTTTTTTAAATTAGATTATTTCCCTCTTCCATCCCTCTCTTCTTACCCGTTGTGTTCCAAAATGTCATTGATCTCATGACTAAAACCTTCTTCTAATTTCCAGCCTAAATTTATTCATAGCCAGTTAATTCCCATTTGTTCTTATGACAATATTGTCCTTTAACCTAAATAGTGCTTCACCTTCTCCTATGTTTACCCCTATGATGTATTTACAGACGTAAATCATATCTCTTCTCAGCCTTTGTTTGGCTAGACTAAACAACCTATGCTCTTCCAGTCTCTTCTTTTAATGAGAATACCCCCATAAATAAGGGCTTTGGAATTAGGGCCTAATTGAAAATGCAAAGCAAGCAACAAGGAAGATCCTATGGAAAAGAAGTAGCTCAGAGCCCTTCCTGTGAATGACTCTTGGCTGAGCTCTTCCACCTTCTTTAAAGTAAATGGCTGATTCTGTTCCACGAGTATCTCAAATGTTTAGGTTTCATTTTTTTTGGTCTGAAAACTATGCAAAGGAGAACATCACTGAACAGTGACTTTCAGCACAGCCAATCTCCCAAATCCAAATTACTGGGCTGTTGCTCCCTGGCAGAGACATATCTCTTCAAGCTCAATTAAATGCCCTCAGATGGACCACAAAATTTATTTACACTTTTTAAGTGTTAAAAACATTTGAATATATTTCACTAGGCAGGTATCAGCCCTAGGGTGTTCTTGCCCATGTAGCTGACCATACTGGGGAGAGAGCTTGACACAGTGACTTGCAGAGATGCAGGGCAGGAAAACAGACCTTTAAAGGGTTTTTTTTTGTTGTTTATTTGTTGACTTTTTTGAATCATGCTTTGAAGGCATCTAAGCATTAGCTTTTCAAGCAGTCCAGGTTGCTACATTCAGTCAGCATGTCACCCTTCTCTGGCAACACACTGCATTTTCATACCTTGCACTAAAACCACTTGGGACACCTTTATACAAAGGTCATGTTCAGGACAACCTGAAGAACCTGAACATACATAAGTTCATTGGACCCAATGAGATGCATTCCAGAGACCAGAAGGAATTGCCTCAGGTAGTTGCCAAACCCCTCTCAATGACATTTAAAAAGTCATGACAGTCAGCTGAAGTCCCAGGTAACCTATAAAAACGTTTTAAGTTAAAACAGCACTAAAACAGTTAAAATATACATACATATCAGAGAAGTCCTTGCCTACAGTGTCTCTGACAGAAAGACATTTCCTTATGAAATTTTGAAATTCAATTGGTAACACTGCCCAATTCAATCTAAATTTAAAACCTGATTTGAATCAAATTTTAGACTTTTGAAAGCTCCTTGAAATATGTTGTTCCTTTTTGTGACGTGTAACTGAAAAGGAGGTGCATAAGTATGGGCTGTATTGTAAGATTTTTTTATGGCTAGCTATTTTATATTGTTTTAAATGACAGTTTTTGGAGGAGGTTGTCAACTCGTAGGCAAACACTAACATTGTGCCTTTTTGGCTGAATTCCTGCTCCAATTTCCCTAAATACATTTGAGTTTATTTTTTGTACAGTATAATGGAATCTGAACTAAAAAAATTGGATATACAGGTGAGCTGGATTCAGCTTGCTACTGATCTTTACTAATTTGACACGTTCAAGTTGGAATATAAAAGCTATGTTCATGAGCGCATCACTTTTTTTGCAAAACTAATGGACACTGCTTTGCTCTTTGGGAGATGCCCTCTGTTTCTAGAGCTGGAGGTCCCAAGTTCTATTTTGAATGCCACTTGCCTTCATTTGGCTGCAAATGAAAATAAAAATTAAAAAAAAATAAAATATGTTTAAAGCCTCAAGATGGCCTTCAGTGGGGCCGGAAGAGGCCAATTATCATCACATTTTGCAAGGCTCCTCCCACCTCCTGTTCAAAATGGCAGTCAAAAGACCCAGATGCCAGGCTGAAAATACTCTCTTCATTATTTAATTTTGTGTGTGTTCTTCTTGCAGCTGTGCTGGCAGCATTAAATATACCTCACAGCTATTCACTAGGTTACCGCCTGATCTGATGCACACAGAAGTCTTTTCATTAATCTTTGTGGCTTTGGATCAGTCCTGCCGACTGTGCCTCTGCCTTTTTTTTTGGACTGTTATGCTTCCTGTTCTCAGATGACAGTTTTTACGAAGTTTAAACATAGAGTATATCTTCACAGAAGTTCAAGAGCACCTTTACCTTGCACTGGTGTGGATTATTACGTTGAAAATCCCTGAGCCTTCCACAAGGAAGCAATTACCAAGTCCTCACTGCATTACATTACAGTTCATTCTGTGTCTGTATGACTACAGAGTGTACATTGGATAAACAAATGAGATATAAGGAAAAAATCTGCACTGGAAAGAGGCTGAGAAAAATCTTCCCTTTGGTTTATAAACAAAGAGTGGGGATGGAGACAGGAGGGGAAGGCAATGTACTTGGAATTCTTTCAGAGAAGGTAGAGCCAAAGGATGTAAGGTCTTGTTCAAATAAATTTTCTAAAGGAGGGTAGAACAGGAAAACAACAGCAGAATTGAAAGGAGTTTTCATTGAGAGCTTATCAGGAACAAAAATGTTTAAAATGTGAAGCTAAGACTGGCACACGTACGTTCAGTAGAAAATTCGGAAGAAATATTTCAAGAGAAGATTTGACCCAGAAGTTTTCGAACCCTGGATTTACCTCTTTATTAATATAGAACATCCTATGATCCTGAGTGTAATTTTCACCATGCTTATATACATACACTTGAATACTTAATGACATAGACAATCATAGTCTGTGTTCAGGTTTTACCATGGTTTGTACCGATATAAGATAAGATTCAGAGACAACATAACACTTTGGCTGATGTTGCAGCAGTGTAAGTGGCACACATCACAGTCAGTCTGCCTGAACAGCTAATGAGAGTGTGTCACGGGATACCAGGAACTGACACGGCTACCTGTGCAATTCTCTGCTTGCTGTCCAGTTTGTAGATGAAATATTAGCACACTAGGAATTTTTTTCCACTTGCCTCATTTCAGCTTCTTAAATTGCTAAAACTAGGCTGATACAGAATGATAATTTTACATTCCTGTTTTATCTGGTATTGTGGTGGGTTGACCATGTTTGTCCATAACATGCCCACCAAGCTGCTATTTCACTCCCTCTCCTCAGTGGGACAAGAGCGATAAAGTAAGATGAAAAAATTTCTGGGTTTCATAAAGGAAAGACCATAAATGAAACAAAGAAAAACAAGCAAAACAAAAAAAAAAATAAATAAATTAACTCTATTTCCCCTCAGTAGGCAATGTCCAGCTATTCCTGGGGAGTGGGGTCTTAGCACACATAGTGGAAACTTCAGAAGACAAACACCTTAGTAATGAATGCTGCCCTTTATCCTCCTCCTTTCTCTTAGCTTTTATTGCTGAACACAAGGACATATAGTGTGGGCTATTCCTTCAGTCAGTTTGGATTTGCTTCCTAGCTGTGTGTCCTCCCAACCTATTTCTCACTCCCAGCCTACATCTTTGGATGTAGATTGAGGTTGGAGAAAGCCTTGATGCTGTTCCATTGATGCTCAGCAGTAGCAAAACCATTGGTGTATCAGCACCTTTCTAGCTAAGAAACTAGCACAGCACTATGAGGCTGCCATGGGAAAAGCTAGCTCCATCACAGTCAGATCCAATACTGATCAATAACTGTTACTGCATTTTTGAACTAAAATATGAATGGATGCATACTTCAAGTCAGTATCAATGCACTTGTTTACATGGAAAAACATCCCAGAAAACATTAGATGTGTGTTCTAGTTACTCATACTGATATGATTTTCCTCTAATTCCTGAGAAAGAAAAAAATTACTTTCACAGTGTTTGCAAGTTCACACATAAAGAGGCCCCCAAAAGGATTTTGAAGCTTTCATTTAGATTTTTACCATCAATAAATCCTAGCCAGAAAACCTAAAAGTGAAAACTTTTTCACTGTATTCCTAAGATGTCTTACTCCCAGATGAGAAAAACGAATTATCAAAAATATTTGCTGTGTGTTCCATAAAATCTAATAGGCAGAAAAAGCAGGAGCCATGCTATATTTTTTTCATGATTTGTGTAAGTTATCAAAACAAGGATGAACCTTGAAAAAAAAACCACCACAGATCAGAAGTGAGAATGGCTATGGAGAAAACAGACAAGGACGATACAGAGTAAGGTGATTGCCTGCCCTGTTGATACCTTTGCTCTTCCACTGACTTTCTTTGCCCCCAGGAGGTCTCCTAGTGCCTACCTTACCTCAGGGCTTACCTGCACTCTTGCTGGATGCTTTTAACTCTTCTGTAGCTTCCACGGCTCCAATGATCCTTGTACCTTGGATTCACTGACACAGTTCTGAGCTAGAGAATGATTTTTGCTTCCATTCAAGTTTTCTTACCGAGGAAACAGATTAAAATGTTCAGAAGGGGACAGTCCTCCAGGGCATCACCACCAGCTCAGAAAGTCTGATGCCTTCTCATCTCACATTTCTGTGAGAAATGTGAGATGACTCCATTTTTGATGGAGTCCCAGGTGACTCAGGGAAGAATGGAAAACTGTCAAAAAGTCCTAGAAGGGTTTGTAGGGGATGGGGTGGTGTTGGGTATTCAAGCACATATACAACTCTCCCTAACTAACTCTGTAATGAAACCAAATCTTTATGTTTTTCTTAGTTCCCTGTCTCTTTAATATTCCTTCAAGTAGTATTAAAACATTAATCTTGAGGGATGATCAAACACTGAAGTAATGGGCAAGTATGTACATAATAGAGATAGTGGGTTTTTTTCCTTAAATCTTTCTTCCAGTTTTTATTCTTTGTCTTTGCCAGACAGTTATGGAATTCATTTTTAATATAAATTCTACATATTTCTTTCTAGAAGATAAAAGCCAACGTAGAGAGTTATACTCTCAAAAAGGATCCATGGGGTATAAAGAAGCACTGTTTTGCTTTTATGTCATGAAAAATGTTGTCAAACAGAATCAAAATGAAGCACAATCACTTATCTTCACATTTCTACCATACAATACTTCAAGGATACAAAATTGTGTTTAAAGACATAGGATTGATTAACTCTCTGTGGTTTGGGCTTCTTTAAATTACCTTAACAGCAACACACAGCACAAAGGGAATTGTTTTTTTTTTCACTTTGGGATTATAGCAGCAATTTGAAGATGGTCTTTTTACCATTGATTCTTTTATCAGAGTGGAAAAGGAAAACAAGCAATATGGAAAAACATCACCCAAACTGGCTTTAACAGTTTTACTACTCTGTTAAACAATAAAGGCAACACCTTTTACAGAGGGTCAGAAATGAGACACTGACAAATTATTGATGCAGAATAATTAAAAGAAGATCTCGACTCTTCAGTGTAAATTACTCTATTTCTTCATTGTTATAGTTTTTCATCTCAAGCATAAATAACTGTCAATAAAAGAGGAAAGGGAAGGGAGAACTATCATCAAGATACTGAAATGAGGAATGTTGCACAAAACACCAAGTACTAGCCCTAAAAAAATACACACAATTGCTTTGCATTAGTGGAGGGGAAAGAACTAACAGGAAAAAAAAAAGAGGTGGAAAATGACAGAAGGTGATTTCTGTAATAATTCTTGCAACTGGCAGTAATCTATATTATTCTATTTGTGTTTTCATTCCATCATAGGGGAAAAAAATAGCTATGAGTAAAACACTTTCAGTATGTAATAAGTTCAACATCTCTTCATCCCTAAGCACACTTGGGAAAGCTGAAACTATGCTGAAATTCAAGCCACAGGGGACAGGATAGAGAGGACACGGTAGTTGTATGTGAATTTAAGGAAGGAAATATCTGGAAAATCTGAATATTTAGTTCTGATATTTTCAAAGTATTTGCTTGTTTCAATGCAATATATTTTTTCCATTCAAAATTAACTTGAATATGAATATTAAACAGGATTAAACCACCCCAAAATTAATTAGAGATGAGTTTTTCTGTTGAAGCCCTCAGATAAACAGAATTTTTGTTCCATTTACCCAGCAAATAAAACCAACTTCTTCTTTCCTCCACCAGTCTTAGTGCCAGCATCTTAAGGATGCATGCATTGTACAACTGCTGCTGCTGGCAAACATGATAGTTTTCTTGTAGGAAGGGAAAATAAGAAGACAAGCTACCTCAGCCCTACACACTTCTTTATTTTATGCTAGACAAAGGGATCACTTTGTTCAACTACTTAAATCTTGCACTGAATAGAGAAGTCGCTGTGGGGAAGTGGAGCTTGCAGAATGCTGTCTGAGCCTAACACTCTAAATCCCTCACTTTAAGCACACCAGTAGCAACTAAACAAATATCCACACAGATGTCATGCCATTCTACTGAGCAGTTTTATTCCATTTATAAAATGAAAGAGCAATCCCTTGGCTGCTTGTCGTGGCAGGGGTCTGCATATTTAAATGCCGGTCAGTTTTAAATGGAACACGTGTATTTAACTTTCCCAGCATGTCTAAAGCTTTTAAAGCCCATCACACTGATGTTAAAATAATAAGGGCCAGCAGCCTGGTGATATGATTGCTTTTTTATTGCTCAGTTTGTGCTGAGAACTTGTTTTAATTCCAAAGGTTATGGCTTTTAAAGCAGTGCTACACCCATTTCCCTCCCCCAAACTGAAGCTGGATCAAGAAGGGCCATAAATGAGAGCTGAAAACGTATGCTGGAATGTCAATCCATCCTCTGATTCTTTTTATCTTTGGTGTGCTTTCTAACCACTCTTCCCAGCAAAGATCGAGAGTGTGTCTCACTTAAGAAGAAGATGTCAGTTGTTATGAGGTTGGCAGATGGACAATTAAGATACTTCAAGGTAAAAAAAAAATAAATAAAATGCAGGGGAAAGAGGGAAAGCAGTCAATTATTGCTCACTGCTTCTGTCTCCTTGCTTCAGAATTTCAATGTCAGAGGAAGGATTTTGTCAACCAATTGCTTATTGTTAGCTATGGCAATTATAATCCAGGAATACTAAAGGAGAGGCAAAGGAATAGACACAGTGTCAAACTAAGTCTGGAGGAATGGCTCCTGAATAGTTTAATGGTGTGATTATGTTCTCTGATAGGAACATACTGCCTCTGTTTCCATCAAGGTTAGTCTTGTGTGATATTTCATAGAATCATTGAATAATCTGAGTTGGAAGGGACCCACAAGGATCATCGAGTCCAGCTCCTGGCCCTGCACAGGACAGCCCCAAGAACACACCATGTGCCTGAGAGCACACCCAGAGAGCAGCCACTGAACACAAGGTTTTGAACAACTTATCCCATGTCCTCTGGAGGAATCACAAAAGAAGGCAGGAAAAGAGAGAAATGAGTATCAAGAGGTGTGGGGGACCAAGGCTGAGTGGAGTTTTCTTACAAAGGACTGTGGTTTTATCATGTGTGTATATGTTAAGGAGTTAGAGGTGACATATCTATGAAACGAGTTTAATGGAGATAACATGGATTTAAGCACCTTCAGGAGGAATTTTCACATTGAAGTAAATCATAAAAATGATATTGAGAAGGCAAAGAGCAATTTTTTCCTAGTTATATAATAATTATTCATTTTTACACTTTTGTTTCACGTGAATGGTCACGTCTTTAAAATCCTTTCTGTTTGAATGGATGTTCTTTCAATAACCTCACTCTAAATGTCTTGAAACTCACAACAGGAGACTGGCATTTTAGAAGCCAAGCTTTCATGCCTACTTTGCATTTTTTCATATCTCTTATAAAATTCAGAATAAATATTTCAACTGACATGTAGGGTAACATTTATGACTGATGTTATGAGCAGGAGATGAATCTTTCATTTTGTAATAGAAATAGACAACAAATCCTGGAGCAGGGCCCATCTGTGCCATGTTCTGCATGGGTGGGACAGCAAGGTTTCGAACAGATATGACACTGTTTCCAGCAAGAAAAATCAGAAACATACAAGTACAAAAGAGAGCTGAGGAACTGAGGGAAGTTGTTTATGGAAATACTCTTAAATGCCCTTAGCCAAAGAAACTACACAATTATTGGAAAAAAAAACCTATCCAGAATGGGGCAAATGCATCAAAGGATGCACTTTCCACCAGTCACAGTGAACAAATCCTGGGATGATCTGAAAAGGGAAACCAGTGCAAAGATTTTGATCATCTGTTTAACAAACTCAAGAGAAGCCAGAGTTCTTGTGCTACGAGTAAATAAAGGACACCCTACAACTCTTCTCTTTATACTTTCCTTTACCCAGAGAAGTAAATCCTTATTTGAAAGCTGGTCTGAAACTGTCCTCTGATAGAGGACAGCTTTTCTGTTGTTTTCAAGGTCATGACAGCAGAGTCCCACAGAAAAGGAACTGGGAAAGCAATCTCTGCTCAGGTGGGTATCTGGGAGCCTGAGCCTCAGGAGGAAGAGATCAGGTCCTGCTTAGACCCAGCTAACTTGGAAATCTGTGAACCTCCATATCAGTGCTCTTTACCATGAGCACTGATTCTCTGTTAGGAATTGTGGGATCAGTTTCTAAAGAAACACTTATCCCTTAGTTTATTGTTTGTTAGCGAATTGTGTATTTGGAAAGCTCTTGTAGGACAGAAGTTATTTCATTGCAAAGAATATAATGAAACTGTAAAAAACAAAATAGACAAAAATAACACATGATCAAAGCTGCAGGATGATTTCAATGCCAGGAGAGGTTGAGGAGACTGAGATTCTTCAGATGGAAGAAGAGATAACTGACATATAATAATATAAAAGAAATATAGAAAATGCAGAGAGCGAGAGTTTCTTGTAACAGGCAGAGGACATAGAGGGAGAATAAAAAAACCCACAAACATAAAATAAGCAGAAAAAGGATCTTTTTGTGACTTACATTTTGACATCCTTTGTCCCAAGAAATTACAGAGACCAGGGGCAGATTTTATCTTGGGAATATAACCCTGGAAAAACCTTATTTCCATCTACTGCTCAGCACAAACTGCTCCCAGCCATTTTGGTTTTCCTTGATTCAAAATAACAATGCCTGCTGGAAGGAGGCAGGAGTAGCCTGTGGTGACATGGTGCATATTCTGTATCCAAAGAAGTGTTCAAATTATGCATAAATCAAGGTTAAGTACTCAGGAAATCTGCATGGGCACTCTATATTTCTGTAAAAGGTAAGATGTTTATACCCTCAAGCTTTGTCATGAAGACACTTTTTTTTTCCATTTTTTTCAAATGCCCTAGTTTTGTTGATATGGAATTTCTTTTTTTTTTTTTTTTTCCGCCTGCTGCCAATTATTTATCATGCCAGAACTAGCACAATTCAAACAGAGAAATCTTTACTTTGTAATTCAGAAGACCTGCCCGCTAAAGATTATGTACTCTGTGATTATGAGCATCACAAACTCCAGGATTCATTTAACTATCCATGGATTTCTTCGATGTTGAGGCATCTGACCAAATTACTCTGAGTTTCTTCTTCGAATCCGTGGGGGACTAGTCAATGAACTCAACAGAATTGAGGTCTGAGGAGTTTATCTTGCCCTAAAATAAACACATTTGTCCAAATTAATCACATTAAGCTCTATTGACTGTATTGATTAAGCTCCATTGACCATAGTGGAAGCCTAAACAGCCAGCTCAGCTGTAGATAGTTATATTTTATAATCAACAAACAGATACAATGGATCCTATCCCCAAATTCCCTGTTCCACTCATCCACCACAGAGTGATATTTTCAATAGTTTTGTTTAATAGCAGAAATGGATTGTTTATTACCATGGATTTCAAGTACTTTGCATAGCTGAGCCTCAAGACAAGTTGAGGCTTAGTATCACACAAAGGATATGAACAAATTCTGCCCTGGAATAGCCAAATAAAGCTAATTCTCATTCTATACTCTATGCTTCTGTACTCTGTTTTTTTATAACCTACTGAAATAGAAAATGTGACAGGATTTAGCATCGAAACTCTAAATGAACAGTGTAAAAAGCCCAAACAAAAAACCAAACGGTCATTAAAAAAAAGAATAAAACAAAAAAACCCTTTAGGACTACATATAGAATTCACTTAACAAACTATTGCAATGAATAGTTGATTTTTTAATAACCGTGAAGGAAGTGAACAACAATTTTATGGGGTCATCAGAAAACTGCAGAACCACTCGCTTGCTTTGGGTCTCAAGTCCCTTTGTATCCTTCCCTTCAGCACTAGAGGTGAGAAAGAGTTTGTTTATCAGCTACCAGCAGTAAAACAATTTTTCCATTCATTAATTGTTGCTGATTTCATAATTCATAGATGCATTTTATTTTTCTCCATTGAATTTCAATTGTGTAAGTTGTATTTCTAAGGAAAGCGTCTGTGTGGACGTGTACAAGCAGCAACATGTGCAGCATCCCCTAACACTCCCCAAAATATTGCTCTTGTTCAACTGTAGTTCCTTTGAAAAAACTCTGTCTGGAAAAACTGCCTTCATATGCCAGAGAAAGCCCCTCAGAATAAATGATAGAAAACCTCTGTGGCAGCCACTCTTAATTTTATACTTTTCTAAATTTGTTTCTTGAACTTATGCTGAGTAAGAGAGAATACTATGTGCTTTCACTAACAGGAAAGATATATTGTTATTTATAGATAGTCTTGTCACTATATATTTAATTGAATGCTGTTTCAGATAATAAATTACATCATCCAAATATACAGAATCAATTTTAAACCTAAATAAACTTCCTTATGCATGTGGGGGTCTTCTTATATTTATAAGAATCTCACCTCCTTTTGGCAAGAAGATGAAAATTGTCCCTGTTATGGCATAGTTTTCTGGATTAGAAAAATTGCACCAAAAATAAACCTAATTCCTAGGAGTTTTTATGTTCTCTCCGTAATAAGTTTTGTTTTTCTCAGTATCAAGAGCAGGGAAAAGGCTTTCTACGGAAGACCTAACCTAGACCTTCAAGTCCCAGAAGTGGTTGTTTCTCATTTTCTGCTTAATTTCAAAATCTCACCTAACACCTTTTGATTCCTCAGCTCTCCCAGGCTTTTGGAATCCCAGGAAACTGGTTAGCCATTTGTTATCCATCTTGTTGATGACGTTTGCACTCCAGCTTGTGCAGTAAACTCCAGGAATAAAGCCTGAGATCTGATTTTTCCTCCATACCAGGTGGCTAAATCTTAATATGTCCCACTGTTAGAAAGAACAAAACTTTGCCACATTCACTAGTTTTAAGGTGCTTCAGAGAGTATTTCATCCAAAGACCCTGATGGCCAGCTCTCAATGTTTCTTGGACTACAACATGTTCCTCAGATCCACAATTCATTCTTTAGCCATAGAACTAATTACTGATACATGCTAATGGAAAGACAACACTTTACATACATAAATATAGAATTTTTTTTAGGTTATCAATTCAGTATTGGAATTCACTTGACATTTATTCGCTTCCTAACTTTTTTATTCCTCAAATTACCAAAATATTTGTTCATACAAATAGGACAGGTGTTCCTTATGAACTCAGAGCATTTGTGTGAATACTGTCCTAATCCCAGCGTGCAGTTTAGTATTGTTGAGCTGTAAGAGGAAGTATCGTAAGTTACTCAAACTGGATATGTACCAGAATATCACAAAACATGATTTTTTGTCTTTTGAATGACCCATTCCTCTCCATAAGTCAATAAAATCACCTCATATATCTCCTATAACCATTTATCCTTATTCAGTGACCAAAAAATCAAGAGATATTGGAGTCAATATCTGGTGAATAAAGACTATAATTTAATGCTAAAAAACAGTACCAGTTGGAATCTCATAAACTTCTCAGGGTGACTATAAAACAGGTAGCATGGTGTATTTATTACAAAGAAATTTCGAGGTGAACATATCATACAGATATTTGATTTTGCCACTGGCATAAATATAAGGAAATATGTTTAGAGTTTTGAGAAAGTCTTGAATTCTTAGAAAATCAAAACTTGATTGAAATAAATATAGAGAGTGTTTTTTACATAACAGTTGATGAGTGCTTGGAAACATGAATTAGTGGAATTCTAGAAAGATATTCAGAAACCTAAGACCTCTTTTCTATTTGATTTCTATAATATCACAAATTACATGTGTCCTATCTCTCTTATTGAAAATATTTTCTATTATATTTTGATTCTGTGGAAATTGCTTTACTTCTGGGCCTTTCTTCATCTACCACCTAAAGATTGTCTTCAGATACCTCTCTGTGTGGAGAACCCAACAAGTCCACTCCCTCATCATGTAGCTGAAATTTGTAGTTGCCACTCTAACAGAGCTATTAGGGTACATATTTTTTTTTTCCATTTTGTCTTCTACCACAATTTAGTCCATTCAAACCATTTATGACCTTTATTTTGTTATATTCCCTTCCTTTTCTCCCTGACATGGCACTTTCAAGAACTGATAGGAATGCCTGTCCAGTCTTGACAGCATCATCCTGGCAGACATGATGTCAAATTGATGTTGCACATGCCTGTCTTGTCAGAGCCTTGTCAGAAGCTAAAGATCCAGTGACACACTTTGGGGAAAAAAAAAAAAAAGAAGGGGGGAAAAAAAAGAAAGAAAAAAAAAGAGAAAATTTTTATGTCTTTCTGAATGTAAGAAAAATGGGAATAACTGTGTCTGTGTGAACTACTACTAAGTGAAAACTACCTGTTGTATTATAGTCTCATACTGTCTTTACCTAACACGTGGCTGTGCAAAATCATGTGTGAAATATAGAAAGAAATATGCTTAAAACCCAGATATTGAAAGAAAGATGCTGCAAAACATATAGCAGAAGTGAGGGAAAGATTAATTAATTAATTACTACCCCTCTTGAATTCATAGAAACTATAAGATTATAATTTTTATTGCATCACCATTCCAAATAGTAAAAAAAATATTCTTTAAAAATTATCGATAAGTTTACCATTGGTCAGTCTAGGTTAGATGTTTTTCTTTCCTCAGTTATCAGTATCAGACATCTCAGGAAAGTCACAAACACGCTAAGCTTTCACCAGACATATCATCCCTAGTTCCAGCAACTGTCAGCTTAGAGATGCCTTGAACCAGAAATGACCTCTAAATGACTTTTTTTAAAAACCACTTAACATGGTCTCAGTGGAACAAGCCAGGCATAGGTTGTCATTGTGTCTGAATATATGTAGAAGCATTGCGATCTTAGAAGAGTTTGGATGTCAGTTCTATAGGAAATTTTAAGCAGAAGCCCAAAGAAAAATTTTCAGATGACAAAACCTAACTGAACGTTAGCAGCAGGAATGGTATGCATGCTCATTCAAGAATCAAAGCATCTTGCTTTGAGAAAAACCTTGCAAGTGGAAAATTAAAAGGACTGTGTTGCTTTGGGTTTTTTTTTTTGCCTCAGTAAGAGTTGATGGGTGTGGGCCCTGGGGTTTCTTACAAAAGTTACTGCAGTATCCTCTTCACTTTTAGAAATGAAACTGAGCTACCAGAAGACCTCTGAAATAACAAACCTGCATATTTTCATGTCAGACTTGCAGGAGGAAAAATAAAACAAAAGAAAAAGACATGACGAGAGCAAAGGACAAAATAGCCTCTCTAATTGGTGAAGTTTCTGATCACTTCACAGTGATGGAAGTTCTTAAGTGACAGGCATATTTCCTGGCAGACTGAGATCTGGAGATATGGCTTGAACTTTACCTAGTCAGATGATGTGGGATGGTACCAGCAAACTCCAGGCAGGGATAAACAGTGTGCACCTTTTCCCAAATGAAGCATGCAAAAAGCAAGCTAATGCGTCAATAAGCCTCACTTCATTCTCTTTTTGACAGGTTTCAAGACACTATAGTTATAAACCATTTATTTAATCTCTTGGACAGAGAGACCAGCAAGCCCAGCAAACAGAACATTCTTTCTTTTCCATGGAACATTAGGATAAGAATAATCAAGCCAGCATTTATATCGTCTTTCCTTTATATGAATGAATGACCTGTCACATCATTGCCTCTTTGAGATACGAGAGTGTTAAAACCCTTCTTGGTACAGTAGAGGAAAAAGATTTGCAAACAAATGATGTAACTGGTCAATAGACAAACCACACATTGCATTCTAAATTCCTGGACCCCCATTCCCACAGTGATCATCAAGAGCTGTGCTCATCACCTTTAGTTCAAACTTTTGGCCAGTGGCCAATAACCCCACCAGTCTTCTTAGGAAAAAGGCAACCAGCACCTTGTCAATGAAGACTTAATGCAGTATAAAAAGGCAGTGCAAGTGAGACATGTTAATGACATCGATGTCTTAATCCTAAACTGCTTTCAGCATAGACTTTTATTTTATGTAGATGACACAATAATGCACATTAACAACCATCCGCCAGAGAGTTAAGGCATTAAATCCTTCCAACAGCAACAGGGTTCTTAGCAGCTGGCAGGAGGTGTGATTGAGGGTAAAGCTTCCAGAGTCCATGAAAAAATGTGTCTGTAAGAGTTCAAAATAAAGGAAACAAACAAACAAACAAACAAATCTGAGCTTTTTCTATCATCAGGGTTAAAAACCTACAAGTTGCATCTGCAACCTTAAGATAGGCATTTATGTTTCTTATTAAAAAGTCTGTGTGTCTGGAATAAGTGTCCTCATAATTAAGCTTTCATGTGTTAAAATGAGCATTATGAAGAGAATACAGAAATATGCATTGTGTTTGTGCTTATGTCAGAAGATCTTAAATATAAATCAATGCAACTAGCACCATTCATCCCGTGAATTTCAGCTTCCAGTTTGCTCACTCAAGTCTTTTATTTTAGTCTGTAATTTTGAGTCATAACATATAATAATCATTATTTAATCTTAAAACTAGCTGTTATAAATTCACCTCCTCTAATAAATACTTTCCCTTATTTCCATGGTATTTTCTTTAGAACATCTGGCATAATCAGTGGTGTTGGCTGATCAAATGTGGACACTTTTAGGAGAATCTGTTTCAATTAATATTGAAAGTCTCTGAACTATTTTAATTCTAGAAGGGAGCAAGGAATTTTCCATTAAAAAAAACCTTTATGCTTATTTATAAATCTTTTGTCCATCTTATACTGGGGTATCTATGTTAAAAAATAAAATAATAAACTAAAGTTTATTGAGGATAAAAACAAGCAGAAGAAGGTGGGAATTTAAGGAAACAAAGAGGCAATGCTGGTAACTGTCAAAGGCAGTGTTCTCCATTCCTCAGGCACCTCCACATGAAGTAATTAGGTTATCTTTATGAGAGTCAGAAAAAAGGGGATGATCATAACTGTTGTTTCCAGAACTCTGGCTGTACTATAGGTGAAACTACATGAATTCTATGTTTATATCTTCAAGTTCGAACTGTACACGGTTTGCATTGCAGAACCAACATGCAGTGCAATAATAAGAAATGCCTTGGAAGAATAGGTTCCCCATTACATGAAGGCTAAGACCGCTGGCTGGAGCTAAGCATCTGTTAATACTCTTTTCCCTTCCCCTAAAATCTTGTCTGATTTTACTTTTTCTGTATTTTTTGTTTTTTACCTCCAAGCTGCATCATATTGGAAGCTTACATGCAGAAGTTGCTGATTAGTGCCAAATTTGTATCTTCATCATCTTCTAAAATACATGTTCTTTGGAAATAAGTACCACTTTGGTATATACTCTGAATTTCTATTTGTTTTATTGGTCCCACTAATTTTGAGACAATAGGCTATTTTGCTTCCCCTACCTCCCAAAAAAGTCCCTGAAGTCTTCACTCTCCAGATCTTTTACAAATTTTTACTCTGTAAGTCTTACTCTTGTCTTTAAGAACTTGTTTCCAACACAGTCAAAGAAAATACACTATGTATAAAACTACTGTTTTCTTTTCTCTCAAATCTTTCCAAATGATCACTCCACCTGCAGTGCCAAGAAGGTACAAGCTAGATTTAGTGGGAAAAAAGTCAGTAAGTATAACTAATATGTATTTTACATAAGAACTTGTGCTACATTTTTTCCTACTACCTTGACACATCCTAAGCCTTAGGAGCTCTCAGACTCTGTCTTATTATTTGTCATGCCAATTATTAGTGTACTGTTGGTGCTATCACAGTAGGACAAAATAGCAGCAATTTTCTGAGCATGGTTATAGGTTATAACAGGAAAATATGTTGCTTTGCAATAGTGCTGAAAGAGCTGGATGGGCCTTTCAGAGGCCAGTACTTATTAAAATAAGAATTGGTATATATTAAGTTATAATTGTGACTGATCACAACCATTTAATCAGCCTGTTTAAAGGTTAAAATATAGACAGATCATCAGCCATCTCTTGGACAACTTAATGCCTTGTCAATCAGTTTTGGTATCCATTTTTCCGTCCTTACTTTCCTAAATCCCACTTGTACTTTTAAAAATGCATTTTGCAGCATTCTACTACCATCATCTGGGTATCTACCAGACTTTACAAAATGCCATCTCTCCTACCTTCAAGTGAGTAAGTGGTGTTATCTCTGTAAAAACTCAGGAGAAGGAAGGAATATTACATATCCAACATTTGCGTTTGTTTGCTGGACATAAGAACCTGGAAACATCCTTGTGCCATCACACAGAGGTTGTCACAGTTGGTTTATAGCTGGTTTATAGCTTTATAAATCTCATTTATAAGAGTTGCCTTGTTTTGATCTTGCTCTGGAGGCTTAAACCATTTGCATTATAACTTAATAGGTTTAGATTGGATATTATGAAGAAATTCTTTACTCTGAGGGTGGTGACACACTGGCACAGGTTTTCCAGAGATGCTGTGGATGCCTCATCCCTGGAATTGTTCAAGGCCATGTTGGATGGGGCTTTGAGTAACCAGGTCTAGTGGAACGTGTCCCTGTACTTAGCAGGGGAGTTGGAACTAGATGATCTTTAAGGCCCCTTCCAACCCAAACCATTTTATGATTCTATGAACTTACAGGTACAAGACTTAAAACTGACACCAAGCACAATATGACCTTAATTTTGAAAGCAAGTAGACTTGTCCTTCAAAGCCAAAAATCCTCTAAGAACTCTGACACACACAGTGGAAGCCAACAAAACACATGTTAAATTCCAGTTCTCATTTATTAATCCATACAGTTTTAGAGAAACAACAAAAAATACCCCAAATTTATTTAAAAAAAATATAAAAGGGAGGTTTCGATGAAAGAAAAATGTGGAAGAATGGTGATGAGAAAATTAGGAGAAAAATTATGTTTAAGCATCTTCAACACTCTCACTTGCATTTTTTCAAACCTACAAGGTAACTTGTCAAAAAAGACAAAACATGATGGATTTCTGATCGCAGAAATTAAGGAGCACGACTAGAAGTTAGTTGTTTATTTTAAGCAGTATGCAGCATAACAAAATTTTATATGTGTCCTTGTTAGCAAGGGTTGTTGGATCATTTGTGTTTGACAAATAATTCAACTGTAGAAGAAAAGATTAAAAAAAAAAATCAAAATTTCAGAAATAGAAAAATCTCCTATTCCTGTTAGTGTGCTTGTAAAGATTATCAAAGATCCAACAAATATCAACTGCAAATCTTAGGAAAAAACCCCAAATAATCCAGTAATAAAATGCAGGGTACTTATTGTATGCAACAAACAGCCTTATTTTCCTCTAAAGTGATCAGAATAATAAAGAGGAAGCTCTAATCTGCAAAGAGCTGGCATAATCAGAATAGTGTCAGCAGTGTGAGATTCTAAGATAGTCCTGATGGAATAAATATATCATTGGTACAAGGAAAGCTTTTAAATTTCTGACATATTCTTTAAATGTTGGGATGGGGACTGCGTGATAGTTTTATCTTAGCAGCCCAGTCTCCTATCTTTTTATTATTCATATGTGGTTTACAAGTCAGCAGAGTATTTTTTGAATTTGTAGGAGCTCAGACACCGATTAATGACCTGATAGTGTACTCCTAATGCACTCTTTCAAGCCAATTAGTTCTCACATTTATTGTAATTCTATATTATAAAGTGAAAAATTGTTTTTGTTGGAATTAGAAGGTCCAGAGATTAAGTATGTCAACTGTAAAATATCTGCTAGCAATAACAAAGTTGATGGCCTTGGTAAATAAAATGAAGGCACAGAAAATAGGTTTTATTGTAACTTTACTCAAGCTGAAAACTTCAAGCCTCATTTTACTGTATTTTTCATGTCTTTGTGGCAAAAAATAAAGGAGGATGGCATATCACATGAAAATGATGAAAATGAAAATTCACACAATTACCCTTATCTTCAGCTGTATTCATAAACAATGGCATCCGACAGTAATATTATTTGCAAAGGCAAAGTAAAACTGGTGTTATTACAATTAATAGACTCTAAATCTGCAAAGAACTCAGCATGAGGTTTAGTTTACAAACCAGAAAGCCAAATAGATTTAGAAATCTTTTCTGTGACTACGGTAACACAAAAGGAGCCTGAATTTGGCAGGAATTGCTCTGATCATTCCTGTAGGTAGAAATGGAAATGTCAAGTTAACTTTTAGGTCAAAGAACATGGTCCAGGGTTAAACAGGTTCCCAAAATTGACTGCCACTGAGTTTTAAACAGCCAAAATTTTCTAAGTCCTGTTGTAGAGTTTGAAATTATCTTTTCAGTTCCAATTCCTGGGTTCTGTCAGCACTTTTGAAAGTGAAAGTATTCCATGAAAAGAGCTTTAATCAAAAGGTTCTGTATAGTTATTGTACAGAAGACTTCCTCTGATTTTCATGAGACATCTTTTAAATGGAGGTACTTAACCATCCACAACTTTTGTTTGCAGATGAGGACTCAGAGAGCTCCTACCAGGCACTAGATACCGACCTATCTGAAGTACACTCTTGTGTTAACCACTCTTTACGACTGGCATAGTAGAACAATCATTTCCAGAGACAGACTTTTCACTACAATGTGATTTTATCCTTGCATTTTCAACATTTTTCCGTGGATAAAACTGTCCAAAATCCCAGAATCAGCATTCAAGTCAACACTTACAATAAGATGTGGTGTCCTTCATGTGTAAAATGAAACTTAAATCTTTGGAGAGTTTGGGGTCTCATGGCAACACACTAATTAAAGCCTGGGTATCATTTAATATGACACCACTGATATCAATCTTAAGCCTCTACCAGGAGCAGAAGGAATGGTGTTTCAAAGAGATGAAAGAATAAATGATCAATCCGTGAACAAATTATTTTGTATTTGATTTAATATTTTTCAATTACTCTTCATCAAAATGGATCCTTATAACACTTTAATAAAAATTAAGAGATCTAGCTTGCTTCATCTATGATCAGAAATCCTTAAGAATAGAATTGGGAGGAAGGAAATTAAAATAGATTTTTGTCTTCAGTCAGACATAATTACAAGGTAAATCCCTCTCTTATCAATGCAGTTATGGAAGAGATAGTAAATCTAATCTCCCTTGGTTTCAAAATATGAGACTCTACCCCTCCAGTTCAGACAAAATTGGCTCAATGACAACCGCAAAAAAGTCTTTATTTTCTATATCTGCACCAAACCAGCACCTGATTCCTACATTTTGAATCCTAAAACTGACTCCAGGAGGTTAATGTAGATATTAAGGCATTCTTATACCCATTTCCTCACACAGAAAAAATAATAAATATTTCCTATGTCTTATATCTGGCAAAAAGTAATTATGTATTTTCCTGGAAAACTCATATCTGTTTTTCTTGTTTTAAGATCAAAAAGAAGTTTAAGTTGCCACAAGTAGAAATGCTGAGATTTCTATATCATAATTATTATAAGTTTAGGAAGATATCCATGTAGATCTATCTATTAAATCTTTTAAATACAGACAGCTTAGAAGGAGATACTGAAACACTCACAAAGCCACACTATTTAGAAGCCAAATAAATATCTATAGCTTAAGTGAAAGTTATTTATTATTTAAAGAAATAAAATAGCAAGATAATATAAACAGATGGAATTTAATTGCAACTTGACTTTAACCAGGACAACAAGGCTAACACCCCAACTGATCCCATATTTTTGCAATCAGTTACTTTAACAACCTCATATTTGCATATTTCTCAAGTGAAAGAGCAGTTAGAGGTGAGTGTGGTTGCTGCCAGTATAATACACTGAACCAATATTATTTTTGCATCTTGCCTGTGCTCTTGATTGCTCTGCAGTCTTACAATGGAGTTTGGAAATTAATTTCTCGGACACAGAAATGGTGGTTGGTGTTTATCAGGTTTAGATTCATATCTTCTAGACAACCCAGGTGGAAAATTAGGTGAAATGCAAGACTTCATTAAGCAATCAGATGTTATGTCTCTGTTGAGATGTCCAGGGTCAAGAAATTACACCCCCACACCCTCCCTTATTTTCTTAGTGACAGTAAATAGCATAATCTTTTAGTAAATCACAAAGTAAGTAATCAATGACTTGTTTCTTTTTACTTTTTTTTTTTTTAATAAGAATATTTTGGGGACTATATATTTTTATACTTTACTCAAGCCAGAAAAATCAACAAACTTTAAAATATCAATCCATTATTCTGGGTCAATTGTAAAGCAGAAATAAGTTTGCTTCCTAAATTGCTGCCTTCCTAAGTCATGTCTTTTGTTGGCCAGTTAGTCAAGACTATGGTTACACTGATTGTATGTCTCCTAATGTACATATATATATATATATATACATAAACACACACACACATATATATATCCGGTTTTCTTAATGTTCTTTCTCTAACTTATCTAATCCTTCTATGTGTTTATTACTTATATTCAATCAATGCTTGGGGCCAGGAGGAACCTTGCATTGTATGGTGCTCCATGCAGATGCACCATCAGAAGTTGCCACCTGTCTGAAGAGCTTGTAGTGTAAAAAGAGAGGACAGAGAATGGGATGGAAAGTCAACAGAGGCACTGCCATGTGTCCAGGTTGACAGAACATCTTGGTAGTCTCAAGCAGGTCTGCCTGGGTTGACCACCCTGACAGTTCACGGGAATTTATGTGAAGTTCCTCTCACAATGTTGGTTTAACCATCTTCACGCAGAAGATCAACAGCCCATTTAAAGAGAAAAACTAACTCTTTCAGTCATCATTCCCTAGACCTTATTTATTTTAATTTGGTTTATGTTTCCAGTTGTTTGCTTGAGGAAGATTTAACACTACTCTGTTTATATGTCTACATTACTTAGGTTTTAATACAACTAGAAGTAAAAGCTTAGCTGAAGGGCCAAAGAGGGATTGCTCTGCACATTTACACGTGGAAATGTGAAATTTAGATTTGTTTTTTTCTAAATACCAAGCCCTCTCTGTTCATTTGAAGGGATACATGACACACAGGAATTACACCTAAGGGGAAGTGCTTTGGTTTTAAACATTAATAAAACAAAAGAATTGTAATTTCTGATAGTCCTTATGTAAAAGAAAGAAGTTTTGTGTATAGATTAGATTCAGAGCTGACCAACCATTGCCAGGGTTCATTATGTGTAATGGGGTGTTTTGTAAAAATATCTCTCAAAAGGCCTAATTTGTGAGAGCGTGAAAAGACAACGTGGGCCCCAGAGGCAGATGTTTTCATAGACCTGAATGACCTGGAGCATCCCTCAGGAAAGGAAGAGGGACACTGGCCTCTAGTGCAGTGACAGAGTGACCTTTCCAGCCAGGATTAAACAGCTCACAGGAAGCCCGAGGCAGGGGATGGCCATGACTTTCCCTGTTTTGGAACCTGAGCAGAGACAATAGCAAGTGATGTTCTCTGGGAATTTGAAGTTCACCTTTTCTGCTAAACATTCTTCTTTTATTTTCATTCTAAATGGCTATTAGGGAAAGACAAAAGCATCCCAGTCACAAGCACACCGATAATTAAAGCCAATAAGTAAACTTTCAGAAATAATGCCTTGGGATTTATTCTCTTCATTAAAAAAAAATGCTGTTATAGTAAAACACACTGTTCTCATAGACATATAGAAAACATGACATCCTTTTTGTCTTTTTTTTTTTTTTTTTTTTTAAAAAAGTACAGCAAAATGGTTTTAGTGTTTTTAAACAATTTGAGATAATTAAATTGGAGCATTGATTTTTCTTTTTATTTTAGATTGGGATTATCTCTAACTTCTTGTCATTAAAGTATGCATCTGCATAGAAATGGACGATGAATTAAAATAAAAGTTAAATTAAGCTTCAAATGATATAGTTTAAGTAACACTGATCCTCCTGGGTGCAGGGAAATACCCTATTCCCTTACAATTGACTACATGAACACCTAAAATCTTTTTCAGAACTATTTCCCATTATATTTTTTTGTTTTAAATCACATCAATTTTTCTTTTTATTGTTGTTTACTCTTCACCTATTTCTGATTGAAAGTAAGTGTCAAATATCATGACTTTTTGGAAAAATTATTGTTTTAGATTTTGACCACTTCCATGGACATTCCATCAGTTATTAGTTTCAGGTTTTTGCTCACTTAGTTATTGTCACTAATAACCTCTATCAAAATGAATAGTTCAGAATTATATTAGTAACTTGAATCAAATAGGCAATACATATTTAAAGAATATGGCCATAATGTTAGGTCTTTATCACAATGATAGGAACAAAGACATGCAATCCAAAATGTATTCTTCTGGAAAATTGAAAAAAAAATAAACAGCTAATAAGCAGAAGGAAGCATATCAGAGAAAAAAATAGGATTTTCTTTTCCATAGTTTTGAAATGAAAGGCAGCTGCCCAGGAATCAGAAGTTAGATTGCACAGACTAACTGCCTGATTTGTGCCTCATTAAAAATCAAATTGGATTTTGACAATTGCATAAATCTATTATTATTACTAATAATGCTGATCAATTAAAATACAATTGCCTCACCAGGACCTGATTGCAGTAGTATCATACAAGTCAAAATTAGCACTCAAGTGGCTCTTAAATCCCAGGTACAGAACAAAGCTGGATGTTTTTAAGCCTGAATAATGATTACCAACAGAATATATTGCTAGGAAAGGTCCCTGTCACAAGGAAACACTCTGGCAAATAGCATTAATTGGTATCTCTGACAGCTGTGTGAGAAGAAGCATCAAGGATTTGTCAGACATGGACCTTTTAAAATCTCTACCCTATGAGAATCAGACATCTGTGATGGATAAAAATAGAGTTGATGGCTTCAAAATGCAGGGACACAGAATAGTATTGCTATCTGAAAACAGCAAAATGCTGTCTCTTTCCAAAGGAGATGAATTCAGTAACACAGGTATTTTATCCTTGTCAAACATCAGTTTACCTTACAAGCATTTCAACTCACGTGATTGTATAAATACCATAAAGTGACAATCAAGGTGTAGAAAAAGCTCAACATTGAATAAATGATATCTATTTCCTCCAGAGCAACTAATGTAAAAGCACGGCTGCCAATCTGAGCAAGCACTGCGTCATCTAAACCTCAAAATGGGAAGAATTTATATTAATTCTTTCAGAGTTAAGCCACTGAGTAACCCAAATAAAAATCCACTTTACTAAATGTGCTTTTAGCCTTTCTCATTGCTCCACTAATTAATACTCCAGTGGCTCGTGGGTCCACGTCTTCACTCAGTGTATCTTCTAACCTTTAAATCAATGAGAGCATTACACAAATGTACCACGTTGGTGTTTGGAAATTCCATGGCCATCCATCATATTTCAATTGAGATGTCCTCACTCTCTGAAGGAACAGCAAACATGATCTAAGAACACCATGACAAAGTGCAAGGACTGCACCAAAAACAAGGAGAATTTTAACTTCCTGCCCACTAAACTCTAGTTATATGAAATTTTAAAGAAACTAAACCTTTTGAGACATAGTATGTCTCAACTCTGATGCCAAAAGGTCTTTTTTGTGTGTAAATTTATATTTAGATTTCTGCTAAGGTAGTGTGTCCAAATGCTGACTACTGTACCTAGTGTACAAATCATAGATGCTGTGATTAAATTATTTTCACATAGATTATATGAAAAACATATTTTATTGAAGAAAGTGAAAATACTTTCTTGTTGCCCACAGTATGGTGGCATTACACATTCATCCTGTTCAGTTCATCCGTATTAAGTCACTCGCCTCCCTTCAAATGGCATCTGGAGCCAGCTTTACTACACTTTTACCTTTCATTTCCCTATTAATTGTTGTCTATAACATTGTCATTTGGAGATAATGATAAATATATTCATTTAAGACCATCTAACTAATTTTTGAACACTCTCAACCACCATTCAATCATTCATGGACATTATTGAAAACAGAAAAGACTTCTTTTATGTCATTTCTCTGTTAAAGATAGTGAGGTTTTATTTCTTTCTTTCAAGCGGAAAATGATGCATAATAAGAAAGCTTATACTTTAATTGGAATTAGAAAACAAGTCTTCAGAAATACATTTTACAGTTATTGGCCTTTTGTAATCATTTGGTAATTAGTCCCAATTAATTCTTAAACTTGCAGTCTGTTAAAAACCTGAATAACTTTATGTCTCTATATAAATATGTTTGCATTTATAGGCAGGTATTTTCTATTGATAAAATAATATTTTCTCTTTTATTAAAATATTTCTATTTTTCTTATGTTCCTGTTATTCCAGGAATATCTTGTTCAGTAAGCCAAGGTAACATTTGTTTCAAACTCTAGATTTTAGTAAAATTTGAATTTTTTCATCTGTAGAATGCACATTTTATCCAAAACCTGTCTCCCATCAACATTTAGAAAATACTTTTTTATCATACTTTTGTCTACTACTGAAAATTATAAATCTGCATTTTCTTCTACAGATAAAGGAAATCTGAAGGTTTCTTTGAAAAGTTTTAATAACACACTCTTAACTCTCCATTGTACCAAGGCAGTTTATCGAGGCCTAAATCATTTAGGTCATTAGGAGCTATTTGTGCCACTGTTTTTTTGTCCAGCAGTTTTCATTTTTCTTTTAAATCTCTGATCGATGTAAGTAGCTATAAATTCCAATCCACTGGTAAGTCTGAAACTTATTTGTTTTCCTCTCAAGTGATATTTGTGCAAGTCAATAAATCCCAAGGAAAACTGACAATACAGAAAGTACTTTTTTCTGGTAAAATAAATTCTTAATAACTGACTTTTAAAAAATCCATCCCATTGACAACGTTGATTTCAATTTCCTTAGCGTAAAGTTTTAGATGAAATTGGACCATCCAATACCAGAATCAAGGAATGAGATTGCAATAAAAAAATAATATGGAGATGATACAATATCTCTTTATAAGACAGTCTAAAGGCTATTCAATTCAATATAGATCATGATATGCTGACAGCAGACTTTCTACCTAATTTTCTAAGCTATTTGAAAATTAAGTACAGTGAGGGGAATAGCTGTATATAATAAGGTTTCCTTACTTTTGGATCAGAAACATCTCAAGCTGTTCTAGCCATCACACTCATGAATCTAGATAAATAACATGTGTGAGATGCAGAACCACAGCAGCTGCATCTTCACTTACACAACCTAGTATAAAGTGAAGTGATAAAGTGAAACTTACAGTTTATCAAATATTTTTACAATTTAGATATGTGGGATCCTGTTACATAAAATGGAAGGAAGTAAATCCTCACAGGGACTGGTGTAGCTGAGCCTAAATGTGTCAACTGTACCCTACTCTGTCATTCTTCTCCAGACATTTTAAAGGATGGTGTCCTGGTTTTGGCTGGAATAGAGTTAACTTTCTTCGTGGAAGCTCATCAGATGCTCTGCTTTGGATTTGTGACCAAAACAGTGTTGATAACACAGGGATGTTGCGATCAGCTGTGGCTGAGCAGAGCTTTCATAACATCAAGGCCTTTTCAACTTCTCACACCACCTCCCCACTGAGGGGGCTGGGGGTGTACAAGAAGTTGGGAGGGGACACAGCTGGGGCAGCTGATCAGGTCTCATCCAAAGGATATTCCATCCTGTATGGTGTCATACTCAGCATATAAAGCTGAGGGGAAGGATGAAGAGGGGGGACACAGGGAGTTACGGATTTTTTCTTCCCGAGTCACCATTACACATGCTGAAGCTCTGCTTACCTAGAGATGGCTGAGCACCTTCCTTTCCATGGGACATGGGAATTAATTCCTTGTCTTGTTTTTCTTGCATGCGTGGTTTGTGATTTAGCTGTCCCTAGAAAACTCCCCAGGGTTTTTCCCTTTTACACTTCTGATTCTCTCCCCATCCTACTGGGGTGGAGTGGGGCTGAGTTGCCTGTTGGGGTTAATTCACAACAGATGATTGGTTCATATACAAATATCTATACAGTAATCATTAGGAACTTAGCCATTTGCCCGCTCATAGTCATCTCATGATACATAAAACACATTAGATAATCAGAGATTACCTATTTCAACACAGAATCCCTTTGTGAGCTGCCATAGCTCATTCTCAAAAAGTACCAGGGCCTATCCTTAGACAGCAACGTCATTCCCTGGATTCAAAAAACTGCACTGAATAGCTTATAATTTGCTCTCATTCAGGTTTAAGTCATAACACTAATAACAGCTCTATTAGATGGGTCTCAGTGCAGATAACAAACAGGAGGACAATCACAAAGAAACAAGAAATTCAAAAGCTTTAAGCTGAATAACTAGTCTGTGGAAAATACAGCTCATCAGAGACTAAGCTCAATTGTCAAATAAAGGCATCAAGAACCACCTGAAATTCCCTAGGATACCTGAACTGGTAGATGTGAACTGGTACATACAAAACATGTAGATATCAAGTTTGACTTGCAGAAAACCCCTGTACTACCAGAGCAAGTGCTAGAGGCCAAGTGGTAAACCCTAGGACATGTAAAATGTCAGCAGAAGTAAGGTAGGGCGATGCAGTTATTGATGTGAAAAGAAAACATCTGAACAAAAGAGGTCACAGCAGAGAAGTTGGGGTGCCCCATCCCTTGAAGTGTTCAAAGGTTGGATGGGGTTCTGAGCAACCTGATCTAGTGTAAAGTGTCCCTGCCCATGGCAGGGGGGTTGGAACGAGATGATCTTAAAGGTCCCTAACATACTGGCCATTCTTTGATTCTAGGAGTTCAATTTTAGGTTGCTTATTAATACCCTCTTCCCACCCATTGCTGAGCTGCCATCCTTGGATAAACCACACGATCCTGCCAGGTTTTTTTCTCAATTTAAGAGTTATGTTGAAATTATTTCTTTAAACTTTAACAAAAGGGATACTGATGCCATTATAACTGTTGTGACAGATTGCCTTAAATAATTGTTATTACTATAAGTTCAAGAAGCATCAAAGTGAAGGACTTAGCCCCTTCCCTTTCCCTTCCCTTCCCTTCCCTTTCCTTTCCCTTCTTAATTTTTTTTAATTATTATTTTTTCTTTTCCTGTAGGGTAACATCGGAACACATACACTTCAGTTATTTCCTACCACAACATTTAAAAGGGATATGACTTCTCTATTATGTACAAGGTGATGGTCATAATAACAACAATCACACACACAAGCACAAATTATACTTATAGATGTAGATTTGAGTAATTTTAAAACTGAATTACAAGACATTACCTGTGTATCTAGAGTTGTGGCAGCTCCTTTTAAAATCTTATCATGTAGGATTCAAGAAAACAATAATTGGTTAAGAAAGAATGTTATTGGAGAGTGGAACAGCCTGAACTCTGTAATGGATTTTTTTTTTATAGTGATAAAAGGAACTGAGACAGGGCTGAAGAGTCACTACCGTGAAATACTCAAAAAACAAGGTCCTGGGGACAGAGAAGAGGGGACTGCAAAGAGTACCTTGTTCAGCCTGCACAATGGATCACTGTCAAGGATGAGACCACAGTGTTTGCCTCTTCGCTCAGCACTCTCTGCAGGCTGAGATGGGGTTCAATATTCAGCACAGAGATTGAGCCTTGGCTACTTGTGGAACCTTCTGCAGGCACTGGAAAGAGAGAGGCACTGGAAGAGGGCAATTTATCCAACCTGCCTTCAACATCTTCCATGATGGAATAAATCTGTCTTTGCAAAGTCTTCTTTTCCCACAGCTTACATGAGGCACTTAAAGGTCTAATTTTAGACCTAAAATTTTTCAGTGCAAAATTGCTACTGCAAAATGTATTGTTCATATATTTTTACATTTTTTATGAATGGCATAGCAAACCTCTAAATATGCCAGATGAACACCAGAAAACACAGGATCCGTGTTAGCTAGGAATTTTGCCTTGTCTTGCAGTCATTAAAGAAAATAGCACGCTGAGATTTTCAGCACTCAGATGAAAAAGACATTCAAGGACCAAAGGGTGATTAAGCCTAAGATAATGATGTGGAGGACGAGGGCATTAGCTAAATTCACATTCATGCTTTAATAATTGCTTAGATTATCCAGTTCACAAGTGACTTGGAGTTAATAACAGCCAGGTCAGCTGATTAATAGCAGTGCTTTTAATTTTACCAGTATTGTTCTTTGCTAACCCATTTTTATTCAAAGCAGCAGCACCCGAGTGACATTGCTCTTCTTTATTGTTATTTCTAAAATTTTATGCAGATTAGTAATAACTACAAAGGAAAGAAATGAGCTACAAAAGCATTAACAAGAAAAACAGTTTATTTATTCAAGAAAATGAAAATTTAAAAAGTGAAAAGTAGGGATTTCTATACAGAAACGGAAAAGGTGTTGCACGATCTATGGGGATTTCTTTGTTTTGGTTTGGGTTTTTTTGTGGTGTGTTGTTTTTTTTTCCCTGAAGCAACATTTGTCATTTCCAGTGTCCCCAATGCAGCATGTATTTTTATTCATGCAATTCCCTCTCTTTTTCCCTATAGCACGTAAGTTCCTACAATGCTGCACAGAAAGACAATAGTTTTTCCAGCACCATCGACTTTCCAACTAACTTCTTAAAGAAATGCTGTGTCCAGCAAATGGTTGGAGACATACCCCGTGCCTCATGCCACTGCCCGGAATACCATCCTGGGCCTTGAAAAACAAGTCCTGTGGCGACACGGCACCCCGGAGAGAATTGAGTCTGATAATGGGACCCATTTCAAGAATGGCCTCGTAGACACCTGGGCCAAAGAGCACGGCATTGAGTGGGTGTATCATATCCCCTACCATGCACCAGCTGCTGGAAAAGTTGAGCGGTGCAACGGACTGCTGAAAACCACCCTGAAGGCACTGTGTGGGGAGACTCTCAAACACTGGGAGCTGCATTTAGCAAAGGCCACCTGGTTGGTGAACACCCGAGGTTCCATCAATCGAGCTGGCCCTGCCCAATCAGAACTTTTGCATACTGTAGATGGAGATAAAGTCCCCGTGGTACATATGAGAGGAATGTTAGGGAAGACTGTTTGGATTAGTCCCACCTCAAGCAAAGGCAAACCCATCCGAGGGATTGTTTTTGCTCAAGGACCTGGTTCCACCTGGTGGATAATGCAAAAAGATGGGGAGACACGTTGTGTACCACAAGGGGACCTAATTTTGAGTGAGAATGGTCTGTAATGTTTCATTGTATATATATATATATAGATAGATAGATAGATAGATGTATATAGTTTTAAAGGGATATAGTTTTTAAAGGGGGTTAATTTGGGCATGACATGGATGGCATAGAATAAGGGGTGGATAATGTCCTAGTTAGGACAGCTGAGATCAGTTCATCATGGTGGGTGTAACCCAAAAACTGTATTCTATAGCCTTCCATGTCATTTCCCAGAAACTAGACTATTGTTGTCAATAGACTATTCGCACCTTCTGCCCATAGAGCCTGACTCCTCAGGCTATAAACTAGGTGTTAAGAGGCCTGTGAGATAGGAGGATGTTTCTGTCCTCACACCCTTTGTGAAACTCCCCGCCCTGAGGGGAGCACTGAACATTCCTGCCTGAACTGGAGGATATATAATCTTGGAGTTTTGGAACATTTTTCAACCCACTCGTGGGATCCAGAGGACGGCTGCATCTCATCGCTCTCAACCAGACTTAGACCACCACTGGACTGCGATCACCAGTTCTGGCCAGACTGCAGCAGCTCTCCCACCAGCAGGTTCTTCCCCTCTCCCTTTACTTTGGACTCAAACAGGGCCCAAGGAACACCACTTTGTTCAGGCCCCAGGGCACTGGGTTATACATTTGGGTTTTTGTGGGTTGAGACCAATTGTTTGTTTGTATTATTGTACTTACTGTATCATTTTAATAAATTGTTATTCTGACTTATAATCTCTCCTTTGAGTTGAGTTCATTCCCCCTGCTGGTTAACTTTTAAACCAGCACACCATGGACAGACAAAGAACCTGTGATACACATGCACCCCCCAGTTGCATGTCCTGCAGTGCATGTAGGTGGAATTGAACTTCAGAATATACTGGGCAGGGAGTTATGGCAGTTCTCCAAGCTATACCAGGAGATCTTTAAGACTGCTTGAAATTATCCATTCCAGGTGGGAAATGGGCTCCTATTGAATCATATTGGATCATATCCTGCAGAATAAAAAGCGAACATTATTAATAGAAATAAAGAAAAAAATACCTTTATCTAATATCTTTTTTTTGGAGAAAAGTGTAAAAGAATGAGGCAGCAGGGACTTCTGCATTGGAAAGACCTAATGACACTGCTTCACTAATTTCTGGAAAAGACTCCAATGACACAGTGATGATGTGCTGTGAACAAGAGAATAGAATTAAAGTAAGAATAAGGGGTTTTGCTGGCCCCGTGTGCTAGAATAAATTGAGTGTTCTCAGTCTATGAACTAGTCAGGATAATGACAAGAAAATATTTTATAAATTAAAAAGGTACAGAAAATATATTAAAAACACTATTAAATAATTTATATAATTTTTCTCCTAGTCATGAGTTTCTGATTATAGAGGTTTTTAATACAACAATGTATTTTGAAACAGTTATTCAAACACTAAAAATTGATGTATAAATTGACTTTTGTCAGGAGAGTATAATTACATGTCAGCAAATATTGTATAATTGTATTATTCAATCCAGTTCAGCACATACTTTTACAACAGGTGTACTGTGAGTATAGTCAGAATTGCATCTTCTATTCTCTGTTCTAAACTAATTATAACATTTTTTTAGCTTTTAATAACAGCATAATGTGATAATTCTGATGGATGACAATTCATATAAGTGAAAGACTAATATAGTAAGACAGTAAGAATTATTGGAAAGGACAAGTCTGTGAATAAATAAAAATTTTGGTGAAAAAACTAAAAAGAAACATAACAAATTATAGCTGCCTCTGGATTTGCATAACTGTGTGCTGGATTTTTCATGAAGAATAATAAGGCTGACATTGTTTTCTGCAACTGGACTTGGTAGCAGCACGAGGGCAAGATGAATTCTAATTCTGTGCTAAGTTACAAGGGGGTATACTGCACTGCACTCTTCCTTTCCTCATTGGAACAAAGATCCTTTTTTGCATTCCTTCTATGCAATGTGAAGCCAAAGAGAAAACATACCACTCATCTGTGGATATGTAAAGTAATGGACCAAGTGATGGGACCAGGAGTAGAGGAAAAGAAAGATTAAAAACAACAAAAAAATCAACAAACCACCCAAACAAACAAACAACAAAAAAGTAAATCCTTTTGACCCTCTCTTTGTGGCCCATGTTTTCCTTCCTCATGAGCACCACCTGTGTCCCCATGCAATGGGGCAGAGATGAACCTGTGACCTTTACAGTTCTCTGCCACCCTCATCACAGTGTCCACACCTGTATTTTCTCTATCTGCCCATGGTTACTAGAGAAGAAGCAGAGCTGTGACACTCTGAGTCCTCCCCCATCATGGAGCTTGTTGGACTTACCCAAGTCAGGAGTGGAAACATCTCCACATCCATGGTAAGGATCTTATCTTAAGTGGCATATGAAAGGTATCTGGATGGAGCCCCAGACTGTTTCTTCATTATTTAAGAACACACAGAATCCTATAAACAGTAAAAATAAAGATTTGTGTCGTAGAGTCAGATGCTTAAAGGAAAACATAAGGACAAGATATTTAATCTGTAATTCTTCAAACTTCAAGTAGTTCTGAATTGAATACACACTTACAATTCAACCTCCGAAATAGTAAGGATCATTTATTTACTTGCATCATTTTTTCTGTTCTTTTTAGTGTGCCTAATTTCTCTATTTAATATTAACAATTACCAGAAGCAAAAGATATTTTCCTCAAAGTTATGGCCAATAGTGAAAGTGGCAAAAATCTGAGACAGCAACAGCAAATTTCTTCATCATCCTTTTCTACCTCCTCAATTCTCCTCAAGAGAGAGAGCCTTTATTGTGAAAACCTTCATTTCACATTAACTTGTTCTGTTGTGTCTGTTTGTTATGGTTGAGAAGACACACAAAAACATACATACAAATAATTAATATAATATCTTTCCATATAAGATGAAATTATAATATATTGAAAACAGGGAGCCTTAGAGTGATTTCCCAATCATCTTTCCCCAAAACTCCACTGTTTTTTTTCTTCCTGATAATCCTTTAAGATGGATATGACTATGATTCACAGTCTTTAATTGGATGAGCAATTAGAAGTTTGGGCATTCATCTTTATTTATCTGAACTCTGCAAAACTGGCCTGGGATTTGCTAGAGAACTGGATGTCTTGGGAAATTTCCTATCATCACTTGGTCATGCATATTACCAATGCATGAGGGTCTCCTGAGGGTTTTTTGGGGCTTTTTTTGAGAGTCTGATGCTCGGATTTATTCATATTTGGAAGAGGAATAATTTTGAAGTTAGCTTAAAATGCACGGGAATTAGAAACAAAATTAAAAAGGAGGATAATGGGGCAGCATGATGTTTTAATTAATCTTTGTCTTACCCTGGGATGTGGAAAATGTCAATTTGCACTAGTTCCATGAAGGATTAAGACCAGTAATATGTACAGTTCATTTAGCTTTGAAATAAAGCATAAAGAAAATAAAAATGAGAACTTTTGATTCAATGTGACACTGAAGGGGAAGGGAATTAAAGAGCTATTAAATGGAGCTGGCTCAATTACCACCATTGGAGGTGACCCTAACAAAATACAGCTGGCTTTACTAGACACCATTTACATCCCCAAGCCACATTCATAGGAGTGTTTGCCAAAATCAGAATTCAAACAAATATCTTCCATTGACTGCTGTGCAGTCCAGATCATTGCATTTTTTCCACTGAAATGCCAAAAAAGATTGGGGAAGAAGCCAAATGAGTTAACTGAGAAGATTCTGGCTTTGTGTAATCCATACTTCATACCTTGTACCCCTCTGCACAGATCCAGCTGCTAAAAGGATGAGAAGGAAACAGACTGGATGTATGAGATCTATAGTTTGGGTTCAGAAAGTGGGCAGGAGTCACTTTTCCAATGCTGTAGGTATCACTCTCATGCCACAGGTCCAGAAAAACATTTATGCTCACAGCAGCCAAATTGTCCCTATTCCCTTGGTTTAGTCATTACAGAAATTAGATCTTCCCTAAAGAACTGGTAAATTTATTGAAGGGATTAAGACATTAAGTAGAAACTTTGTTACTATTAATAATACAAAACTAACTTATATGGGGACAATAAAACAGAAATAACTAATCAGAACATGTGGATTTGGTCTATCCATGATCCTTCAGCCTTTAGTCCAAGCCTTCTTTTTAAATCCTCTACCAATTCTAAGTATTGCAACCTTTCACTTTTTCTGTAAGTTACTTCCATTCTTATTTCAGGCACTTGAATTCTAAATGTTTCCCTTCCTTTATGAAACAGGGAACAGAGGGACAATTCTTTCTAAGAATAAGTGCCAACTTTTCCCCTCTGCCTTACCTACCAACATTCCAAACAAATGTTATAGACCTACTCTCACATACTACAGACCCTCACCACATCTGAACTGTAAGCAGACTCACACCCAAAAGACATCAGACTACAAGAAACTCAACATTGGAAAGAAATAATGGACAACTATAAAGGGTGTTTGCCGGTATCATGAAAAACCCTGCTTTGGAAAACTGAAATTTGGAAAGTTCCCCACTCCCACCCTTTCTTCTGATTGAACAGTACTTTCCACCCTTCCAAGATTGCCTGCACACATTCTCTTAAATTTTAGCCAAATTTATGGACACAGAAATGACAGTGACAAAACTGAGTACTTCATCCAGCTCTGGGGGTCCAGCACAGGAAGGACACCAGCCTCTGGAAGCAAGTCCAGAGGAGGCCACCAAGATGATCAGAGGGATGGAGCATCATTCCTATGAGGAAACAATGAGAGAACAGGGATTGTTCAACCTGGAGAAAAGAAGGCTTTGGAGTGACCTAATTGTGGCCTTCCCAGTACCTGAAGGGAGCCCCCAGGAAAGATGGAGAGGGGCTTTTAACATGGGCATGTAGTGACAGGACAAGAAATGGCTTCAAACTGACAGGGAGTAGGTTTAGATTAGATATCAGGCAGAAATTCTTTGCTGTGAGGGTGGTGAGACACTGGAATATGTTGCCCAGAGAAGCTGTGGATGCCTCATCCTTGGAAGTGTTTAAGGTTAGGCCAGATGGGGATCTGAGCAACCTCTAGTTTCTGGCACTTTGTTGTTTTTACAACCCCATTTATATAGTATAAAAATGCTTATCGTGTATTTGATGAATTTTCAAAGTATTTCAATAAAACATTAATTTGATTTTGTTATGCTGTTCCTTCAGCTCTTATTTCCAAATTTATGTGCATTCTTGAAATATATAGTCATGTATAATTTGTGTCTTATTTTTTCTTTTCATTTTTATTTTCAGATTACCCATCAATTCAAGAAATATTTAAGTACAATATTGCCTCCACATCTGTTTAGCTCCACTGGGTTGTACATTTGAGCATCCACTTTACAGAAACATTGCAAATTGGTAATAGACTCATAAACCATGGCTGCACTTGAAATGATGAAACACTAAATAGATTTAAAGTCAAGAAAACCTTTATCAGTTCTTCTCTTTTCTTAATAAATATGTCTGCACAGGAGAAATAAAAAAAAAACAACCAAACAAGAATTTCTACATTTTTTTGTCCTGAAAGGTATTATGATCATAATAATTTGAACACTATTTTTAAATGTGCATACTTAGATAATATGATCCCTGCAGGAAATCAGGTGGTATTTTAATCTCATATAAAGCTGTTGACATCAGTAGAGACATTGAAATAGTTACTACACAGCATGAGCAAGAACAATTCATGACAAAGAAGTGTTTATATAATGGAAAACAAGGTACTTTGTTTGAAATTGGAGATGTACAGGTGGGCAGAAATTTGTGAAAAAGTTTTATTGTTCTTATGAGGCATTAGGGCAGAAATTTTCATCTCATTTCTGCTTGTGACTTCACTGTGAGTAAACCAGAAAACATTTTAATTTATTTTAAGCTTTAAAGCCATTTAGGATATGATATAACTTTTTTAAACACTTGTCCCTGTCTTACTGCTGTCTAAGAATCCATCCAACTACATCTTCACACACTTAAAAAAAGGCGTTTTTGTGGATTTATTATATATACATACTTTATTTTTTTTATTAAATCACAGTATCAAGTATTATGACAGATCTCTGCACTCGAAACCTGTTTCAATTCTGTGTCGGGACAATGTCACTCTTTATGAATAAGGCTGATTAAATTAATTTATGTCAAGCATCTAACTGACATCAGGGGTATTTTTAGCATTTGCTAAATGCTGTTTGCATGTAATACATAAGATAAAATAAATGAAAATAAAGAATTTTGGGTTAAGCTGCCCAAAATGAAGCGATCTACCATACTGCACCTATATGTTGAAATCCAGATTCAGATTCCGTTTCCAAGCTTTGAAAACTGCCCAGGACATTGTTATCACTCATACAATTACAAAAGTATCTGCTTCAAAAACAGTAGTCATATGGACATGTAAAATTAATATTAGTCAATGTATCAAAAAAAAAAAAAAGAAAAAATCTAACATAACTTTTAATCTCAAATCAAGGTAGTATCTCTGCTCCTTACAGTTAAGGCATTAATCATTGCCTTCCATGGAAGAAAGTGTCTTTTCCAAAGAGATCCTGAACTGTGTTGTGTATGAGATCATGCTCTTTACCAAGGATCATAGAATCATAGAATGATTGGAGTTAGAAGGGACCTAAATGATCATTTAGTTCCAACCTCCCTGCCATGGACAGGGACACCTTCCACTAGACCGAATTGTTCAGACAATCAAGTTATGCCTTCTGAGAAGCCTTACAGATATAGGAATGTCCTAAATACAAAGGATACTTAATCATCTGTAATGAAAACCTGCAGGAACTTCCTTTGTTATATGCTTTCTGCTTTCTATTTTCCCAAGAATACAGTCTTTAATGAGTACTGGATGCTAATTATGAAAGGAAAAGTTTGGATTCAAAAGCACAGGTCAGAAATACGGTTGTAGAAAAGACACTCACATGCAGTAATGGTAGAAAAAAAAAGTTTTGCTTTGTAGGTTATTCTTTCTATTTATCATAGGAGAAAAGGCTGAAAAGGGTGGGACTGTTTAGCCAGGAAAAGAGAGGGCTCGGGTGGATTTTAGGGCCATGTATAAATACCTGATGAGAAGGAATGACAGAGAAGGAACAAGACCCCTCCCAGTTGTGCCCACTGACAAGAAAAGAGGTAATGGACAAAAGTAAAAGTACATTAAATTCCATCTGTATGCAAAAAAACCCCCACACTTCTGAACTGTGAGCATACTCAAACGCTGGGAGAGGTTGTGCAGAGCTTTTGCTGAACACTGTTTGCACAGCTAGAACGTGACCGTTACAAACCCAAAATAAAGCGCTATTTGAGCTGCTATGAAGAATGTTAATTCTATTGCAGCCAAAACCAGCACATATCTCAATGATTCTGTGATCCTGCAGTTATCATAGTGTATACTGTCCCCACTCTATAACAAGGCTTGCTTTGTAAGAGATGCTGTAAAACCATGTAATAAGCTCTTTACTGGAAGACTTCTTACTCTGTGGATTGACACCTCAGGAGGCTGCTGTCAGTTCAGCTAAGCAGATAAACACACGGCTAACGACACACTTCATATTTTAGAACAATCACATTTTAAAATCTAGGGTGAGATTTCTAAAATCTCCTAGATTTTTTTAAAATCTAGGAGAGATTTCTAGGGTAAAAATAAATACTGTGAATGAGAGAAAATACATTCATCAATTTTTTTAAGTTTTGTGACTGCATAGCTTAGTTTTCATGTAGGTATGTCTAAATTTGCACATGTATTCAATCCTCTGCATAATCTGAAAGAGAAGATTTCACTGCAGAAAATTCACGGTAGAACAGTCAGAAATGGGAAAAGGATAACCCAGTTACATATCTTTTTCTCCATACTTTCCCTAATGATTTATATTCCCTCACTAAAAGAGATATACTTGTCAAGAACCCCCACACTGAACAATGTGTGGACTCCTTTTATACCAACTGAAGAGGGGAAAAAGGTCAGTCATTAGAATGAATAAGATCCTCATCGATTTTAATTGAATCCTATTGATTTGTATAGAAGACAATTAGTTTGAATTGACTTTTATTGATTGGTGCCTAATTTGACTCAATTAAAACCCAGTGACTTGCATTGAAGAAACTAAATTGCACTGACTAATTGGACTGAACTGAAACTCATTGAAGTGAAGAGTATTCAGTGAGATGAGCAAAAAACTGGAGATTGCTTTTAATAAGACTCCTATGCTGCTTTTGAGTGCCTGCTGAAATCTGAGTGAATGTCATTATTAAAGACCTTCTCTGAAAAAGAGATACTTGTTTGCACATGACTTGTGATTATCTTCAGCTGTTGATTTATTTAATTTATAATTTTTTTTCCTCCTGCCAAAGGATCTTGCTTTAGTGCTGAAAAGAAGAAATTCAATTTAATGATTTTAAAAGGTGTTATAGCACTTTTTTTTTTTCTTTTCTGAAAAATCTATCTTGCAGATATAACACACTTCACAGGTGGCATTAGGAGTAAGTCTAACCAAAGAGGGGTATTATTAAAACATTCAGACAGGACCTGCAGACCCCTATCTTGCTTTCTCCATTATGCAGAAGGTTCACTTACTCACACAAGTAGTACCATGGGTACCTTAAAACACAGGGCAGGGCGGCTTAATGGAGCACTGGTAGCCCTGTCCAAATGAAAGGTTATCAAATCCAGCTGAAGTTTGATCAATCCTGTAAGTAATTTGATGACTTTGTAAAAATCATAGAATAAATTTTTAATTAGGGTCACCACCACAGAGTGAGGGTAGCACTCTCCAGCAGAAAGCAGTGATTTCTTTGCTTATTGAAACTTTATAATACATGATGATGTTAGTAAAGGCTATACAGGTTGTGGTTGAAGGGCTGAATTTGGAGTGGAATATGGTCCTCTTCAGCTTTTGAATGATTCTGAACCCACCCTATTTTACTCAGTACATGAGAGCAGGGACCACAGCTGTAAGTCACTACACTCCTCAATCTAGTAAAAGACAATCAAACAGATAAAAGACCCTAATTCTCTAACATTTTGAAAAAGAAACATGGAAAATTGGAAAAGAAGGGACTTCATGGGCCCCTAAGACCAATGCTTTTCTGTCCCAGGCATGCATCATGTGTTCCCTTACATAAACCTAATAGCTTCAGTATAAAACTCCCAACTTTTTTACCATATTACTCTTACCAGAATATTTTTTAAATCTCATTTCTTCCATGGAAATCCACATCTAGCTTTCAGTATCTGTCTTTTCATAGCTACTTTACAGTAGTTATGTAAAAACATTGTCCTTTAGCAGTACTTGTCTCTCATTACATACTTATAGATCACAGTTATATTCCTCGACAGTCTTTGTTTTATTATGCTAAATAAGCCAATTCTTTCAGCACACTCTCATGAAGTACAGTTTTAAATTGCCTGTGTTACAATCATTTGTCTCAATGCCTATTCTAGCCTGATTTGATATCTGTTTTGACTTACACATGAATATCAGAACTGTGTTACACAGATAGAAAAACTGTAGACAGAGAGAGAAAAAGAGAAGGAAAGGTAGTAAGGGAGAAAGAGAGAATGAGAGGGAAAGAGAGAAAGAGAGAAAGAAAAAGAAAGAGAGAAAGGGAGAAAAGGAGAAAAGGAGAAAGAAAGAGCGAAAGAAAGAATGAAAGAAAGAAGGAAAGAAAGAAAGAAAGAAAAAGAAAGGAAGGAAAGAAAGAAAGAGAAAGAAAGGAAGGAAGGAAAGAAAGAAAGGAAAGAAAGGAAAGAAAGAAAGAAAGAGAAAGAGAAAGAGAAAGAGAAAGAGAAAGAGAAAGAGAAAGAGAAAGAGAAAGAGAAAGAGAAAGAGAAAGAGAAAGAGAAAGAGAAAGAAAGGTAAGAAAGAAAGAAAGAAAGGAAAGAAAGGAAAAAAGAAAGGAAAGAAAGGAAGGAAAGGAAAGAAAGACAGGAAGAAAGAAAGAAAGAAAGGAAGGAAGATTGAAAGAACGAAAGAAAGAAAGAAAGAAGGAAAGAAAGAAAGAAAGAATGAAAGAAGGAAAGAAAGAAAGAAAGAGAGAAAGAAAGAAAGAAAGAAAGAAAGAAAGAAAGAAAGAAAGAAAGAAAGAAAGAAAGAAAGAAAGAAAGAAAGAAAGAAAGAAAGAAAGAAAAAGAAAGAAAGAAAGAAAGAAAGAAAGAAAGAAAGAAAGAAAGAAAAGAAAGAAAGAAAGAAAGAAAGAAAGAAAGAAAGAAAGAAAGAAAGAAAGAAAGAAAGAAAGAAAGAAAGGAAGAAAGAAAGAAAGAAAGGAAGGAAGATTGAAAGGAAGAAAGAAAGGAAGAAAGAAAGAAGGAAAGAAAAAAAGAAAGAAAGAAAGAAGGAAAGAAAGAAGAAAGAGGAAAGAAAGAAAGAAAGAAAGAAAAAGAAAGAAAGAGAGAAATAAATAAATAAAGAAAGAAAAAGAACTAAGAAAGAAAGAAAGAAAGAAAGAAAGAAAGAAAGAAAGAAAGAAAGAAAGAAAGAAAAGGGTGTTTGGATTCTGGCAGAGAGTAATGTCATGATAATTTAATTTTCCCAATTGTGGTGATGGGTTCTTTGCATCAGTATCTTCACTAAAATCAAGAAAGATGTCCCAAACCAGAAACGTCTTGTCCAGAAACCTCTTGGACCATACCAGTAATACTCTAAGGGCACTAGTTGTGAACACAGGCACAGCGCTAAACACAGATACTCTGCTGTTATAACTAATGAATAAACCTGAATTTCATAAATGTAATTTGCTTTTAAGTCCCATAATCTTGCCACAACTCCACAGAATATTCCAGTAGAGTTTTTATTGGGAAATGGCATAAAGACTTTGGTGTTTCTACAGAAATTTCATCCTCTGATAAAAGGAAGGACCATTTTCTTTTTCACAATTAGTTCATATTGGCCTGTCCATATTCATCCTTTAATGAGCTAAAATAACAGGATTTTTCTCAGTCATATACAGCTAGTGAATTATATAGAAGGAGTGCTGCTATTAGAATCCAAGTTCAAGAAGCACTTTTGTTTGGAAATATACTTTTAAAAGAGATATCTTGGTCTCCTTTATTGAAACATTTCTTGAAAAAAATACTGAATTTTCATAATAGATCATGTCAATTTTTTAAAAGTGAAACTATGAAGTCCTTTATTTTAAGTGACTTTTTATTTGAAAACATAGGATAATTATTTATAGAGTTTATGACATTGTATCAAAGCAAAAATTCTCTGTACTCAACTTTGTAAGACCGTCAGCCTTTGGGAATAATTCAAGAATGGAAAAAAGGATACTCTCTCAAAAAGAAACCAATGAACTAAGGATCTTTTTCATCTAAGAATCATAATGGTCTATTGAGGCTCTAATATGAATGAGAAGTAAGAGACTTGAGCAGTGTTCTGCAATAGATTACCCACTTAGTAAGCCTTCACAAGCATTTTATGAGCATTTATTTAATATTACATAAATATATCTCTAGTACTGTTTTATTTCTAGATTTGCTTTAATGACTATTAAATTTTCATAAATGAGTCATTTCAAATATCATATATTTCTGCTATAATATGATAGTAATTTTCTTAATCCATGTTTTAGGATCATCTTGTGCATCACTGCTGTTTATCTTCACTATCAGAATCTATGTACTTGCCAGTGTCCTTTACTACACTGATGTAATTTCACATAGATTTTCTCATTGCCAGAAAAGTGCTTTTCTTGAGTCAATTTTGCATTTAAATTAAGCATTGTGTATTTCATTCTAATTTTATAATTTCACGGCTAGCTTTTTCCTATGATTTTTACAGAAATTAAGGAAAATTATCGTCATAATGACAGCTACTATTATTATTATTATTATTATTTGGCATGCAGCTTCCTGTGCTTCACTGAATTTTTATTTGCTTGGAAGGGAGTCTAAGCAGGGTGAGACATCTTTACATGAAGCCAGTTTTAGTATAGAAATGCAACAGAGGGGTCATTTCCATCCTGAGTTATTCCTGTATATACGATTTGTGTCTAATTTTCTGGAGTGCTTATTCTCTGTATTGAAAGAAAGCTATTGCAGGCTCCTGACCACACACATTAAAGACTGCTGTGCCTTTGAATGAAAGATGAAAGCTTGTGATTTCAAACACATAAAAGCATTCAATGTAGGCACACTTGAAGATTTGCCAGCATGGTATTGTTTGTACTGTTCAGGCTGGTATATAAGAGCATCATTACAAAACAAAATAAACTCAGAAGAACCCAACCCATCTCCTAAACCTTCATTGCCTGCCTATTTGATGATGCAAGAGCACAGTCTTGCAAAACCCACAGAAGAATACTGGGAAAGAAGAGCCTTCTGGAAGGTTATGTCTTGCTGCATCCCCTGCAGAAAAAAAACCAAAAAATTACAGGAAAGGTAGACCCACAAAATTATCTTTGTGCTTAGCAAGCACCATGGAAAACATTCAGGAGTTTTTTTGTCACTGGTTACCCTTTTCAGCTCATCACCAAAGCCCATCCAGGGAGTCATTGTGGTCGCAAGGAATACTCCAAATTACCTGTGGATACTTCACTGCAGCCAGAATGTCCTGAAAGTAACTTTTTTTTCTGTCTCAGTCACAACAAGAACTTCATAAGGCTGGGTTATGGTTTGTTTGTTAAACCAGAATGCTACTCAATAATAAATGTCCACCATGCCTTTGGAATAAGTTATCATCAGGCATCTCAACAGATAGAGTCCATTGAACCCTAATCCAAAGCCCTCTGATCCAATACTGCTCTAGATTTGAGGCATTTTTATTCAAGACTAATACTGACCTCTGCAAACACAAATTCTTTTTGCTGAACTTGTTGCTGCCTGTTAACCTTCATTTTTTTGCACATTTATATCTTCTTCTGGAAATCTAGACAAAAAAAAAAAAGGTTTTAATATATCTCACAGCCATCTCTTCTTCTGTCCATTTTCTAGACTCTTCCTACCTTACTGGCCCATAAGTTTCATCTCTTTTTCTATACATATATAAAGATTATGAAATATTTTTTAGGATGATTATTTGACCGCTAAAGCACAGACTTAGGATCTTACATACCCACCTTTCTCTGTTCTTCCTTGCCTTCATTCTCTTGTTCACCTCCTCATCTTGCCCATCCATCATATTTCAGCATAAATTTATCTCTTTTCCTTCTGATGCACTCTGACCTCTGTTTCCTGGAAGATTCCCCCAGTGAACAGCTTTCACCTCTCCTCCCTTGCTGTCTTTTCATAGCTTCTGTTTTTTCCAAGCTTTTAGGATCTTATATCCTCCTAAGACACCACTTATATGCCCTGTGCTCTTTACTACTCTCAGTCCTTGAAAACTCCTTCTTCTTCCTCCAAAATGGAGTAGAAAATAAGAAAAACCTGAAGAAGTTGTTTCTGCTTCTTCTTTGCATCCCTAAGGTGCAGGATACTGAGAGAAAGGGGATAAAAGAGAGGTCTGCTTAAAAGAAAGGCAGATCACCTTAGAAGGACTAGCCTGGAAGGCCAGAGGTCCTGTTCTGAACTTTCAGATGAGAATGAGGGTAGCTTTTACTGCCTCCTTATGGGGAAGAGAATGGACATCACCTGTCACCATGGCTCACCAGCCCTGCTTTAGCTCTTTGAATGCTACTACATTCCAAACAAATAAAAGTTGTTACATATTCCAACTTCTTCTGATCAAGAGGATTGATCTTTCATAGCACGTACATGCTAGTCCCTGGAGCACTTAACACATTTAATTTCAGACTATGCGATACTCAGGCACAATTATCTTTTATGTGAAAGAAAAATTCGCAAGCTCTGTCTATATTATCAATTATTAAACTCAGACAATTAGAAACACATTTAGTAGATCCTGCATGCATCCATTTCCTAGTCCCTGTATACCTGTTTCTACCCAAGGAGGAAAAAAGCTCTGAATTCAAACTTCCATTAAAAGGACACCCTGCCCTTAGCATTTTCTTAACCTCTAATTGCAATGTCATCCACCACAACCCCTCAATATAAATTTTTAAGACATATTTCCTTCCCTTTCTAATTACATTTCAGGACACTTGGGAGAGGAAAGATTTCTGAATGTATCCTCAAAAAAAAAGGCATAATAGCTTTAAATTGAATAATGGAAAATTTGAACTAGATAAAAAAAAGTAAAAAATCATGGAATCCTAGAATGGTTTGGGTTGAAATACATCTAGTTTCAACCCCCTGTTCTGGGCACAGACACCTTCCAGTAGACCAGGTTGTTCCAAGCAAGGGATGAAAAGATCATCAAGTTATGAAGTTTAGCTTGTGTGTTGCCTTCTTGGGTGGGAGGTCTTCCTTACTTTGGCTAACAGATGGCAAAAGAAAATAAATAAAAAAGGTATCTCTGGCTGTAAAACCTGTTGGCCCATAGAAATGTCGATCTATGGCTTCTGAAAGGGACAGAGTCCTGTGAAAAGTAAAATTAGCAAAGAAAAAAGATTGAATGTATTGTACAGAGAAGATTTTCAGGTTAGAGAGCCTACTGTGACTCTAAGAAGAGTTCCCTGTTGTTGTGTTTGAATGATGACGGGCCAGAGAATGACCAAAATGAGTGAAGCTGAAGAAATTTAAATAATTACCAGGATAAAAAGTCTGCACAGCTTTATCTCTAAACCAGCTAGGATAACAGGCTAGCCACTTTTTTCTGGATATCTCTTGTTTGGAAAAGTTTTCTTTTCCTAAGATCATGCTTTCAGTCAAAGGAAACCGAAAATCACCAAGGTCTTGGTATAATTAGAATTCTTCATTAAAACTAGTTGAATGTAACAGGTATAAAAGATCTAGTTACCATGGGAAAGACAAAGAGATGCCAATGCTGAGAGGAGATAGGGATCATTCTTGCTTCTGGAGAACTTTCCAGGTTCTTTGAAGGGAAGTTCCAATGAGGTGTAAGTACTACCCCAACTTTCATCCCTTCAGTTTGCTTTGCACTTTGCTCCAAATGCTTCTGTTCCTTTAAAGGGTTAATAGATAATGCTTTATGTGGAAGGCAGTCCTTTATTTCTGCATCACTGCAAGCATGCTCTCACATTTTGCTAAAAGGAAACTGCTGTACAGTCCAATTACCCCTGCTGGGCCTGCTCAGGTGGCCAACTCTTAACACAACTTTAGAGCAGCTGAAAAAAACCAGTTACAAAAAGCAAAGCCTGAAGGTGGGATGCACATGGCAGTGCATCCACTAAGACCTTGAGAAAGGGTTCAAGGGTAACTAGCCAATAAATGAGACCATGTGCATGAATTTCTTTTAATACATATTATAAATATTAAGGTGATTGTAAAAGAAGAAACAGATTCAGAAAATATTAGCAGCTAGTTTCTAGTGCCCCCTTCTGCTATTGGTGATGCTCTTCTTTTCTATATATAATTAAGCCCATTGTGCACCTGAATTTGTTTTCATGATGATCTGAATGTAATTTGGCTGGATTGTAATACAGCACATTAAGTCTGTTTGAAGATGAACGAGACATAAATTACTGAAACCTACACCTCGGTTTTTATTTTTTTTCTTTGTTGCTTGTTTTGTTTGTTCAGTTCTAATTTAGGTTTTCAGATGATGCGCACATGCAGAATGCTACCAAATCTTAATGATGAGTGGCTTGTGCTTAACCAGGTGTCTTACGATGTGTAAAGCAATAGATTTGCTTTTGCAGCTCTGAAACAAAACTCAACTTTAATAAAAAATGTGGATTCAAGTACACTGGGAAAACAACAAATGTTTAACAAACAGATTTATACTTCTGACAATCTTTTTGGAAAGCATTGGACCGAAACAAAACAAAACACAATCCTTAGTCAAGTCAAACATTTCAATTTCCGTGTTCATTGCTATGGGTATGTTCAAAGAATATTCGATAGGCATATTGTGCTGGTTTTGATTGGGGCAGAGTTAATTTTCTTTACAGTGGCTGGTATGGGACTGTGTTTTGGATTTGTGCTGAACACAGGGTTGATAACAGAGAGATGCTTTTGTTATTGCTGAGCAGGGCTTTTACAGAGCCAAGGTCTTTTCTGCTCTTTGTGCTGCCACAACGGCAAGGAATTTGGGGGTGCAGAGGGGGCTGGGAGGAGACACAGCCAGGACAGGTGACCCAGACTGACTAAGGGGATATTCCAGACCATATAATGCCTCACTCTTAGTATATAACGTGAGTGGAAGAAGAAAGAATGGGAGGACATTGCACATGATGGGACCCTGCTCTCCTGGAGTCAGCTGAACACTCACCTGCCCATGAGAATCAGTGAATTAATTCCTTGTTTTGCTTTGTTTGTGTGAACAACTTTTGCTTTCCCTATTAAACTGTCTTTATCTCAAGCCATGAGTTTTCCATTTCTTACCCTTCCAATTGTCTCCCCAATCCCACCAGTGGAGGATTGAGTGAGCAAGTAGCTGCATGGGGCTTGACTGCAGGCTGGGGTTAAACCACTAAAGCATAGGCTCTGGATAGTCTAGGTAACTGAATCCATATGTTCTGGTTTTGGCTGGGGTAGAGTTAATTTTCTTCACAGTGGCTGCTATGGGGCTATGTTTTGGATTTGTGCTGAACACAGTGATGATAATATAGAGATGCTTTTGTTACTGCCGAGCATGGCTTACACAGAGCCAAGGCCTTTCCTGGTTTCTGTACTGCCACGCTGGCAAGGAAACTGGGGGTGCCTGGGAGCCTGGGAGGAGACACAGCCGGGACAGGTGATCCAGGCTGACTAAAAGGATATTCCATTCCATGTTGTGTCATGCTCAGTATGTAAAGTAGGAGGAAGAATGAGGAAAGGGGGATGTTTGAAGTGATAGCATTTGTCTTACCAAGTCATCATTGCATGTGATGGGGCCTCACTCTCCTGAAGGTGGCTGAACACCTGCCTGCCCATGGGAAACAGTGAATTAATTCTTTGTTTTTCTTTGCTTGTGTGCTCAGCTTTTGCTTTCCTATTAAACTGTCTTCACCTCCACCCACAGTTTTCCTCCCATTTACCCTTCTGATTCTCTCCCCAATTCTGCTGGTGGGGGAGTGAGAGAGTGGCTGTGTGGGGTTTGGTTGCAGGTTGGGGTGAAACCACAACACCTTATAAATATATAAAGTGAATCCTACTGAATTCAACATATCTCTATTTTCAGAAAACTCTTCAACTCAGCTGCTGTACCATAACAGGCACATAAAAATCCTTCCAGACTTCTTGAGAAAATCTGTATGTGCTTGTGTTCCCTTTTTTTTTCAAGGGAACACAAAACTTTATTCCACCTTAATTAAAAATGTAGCTTTTCTTTGTTGCTTTTACTGTAGAGCTAGGATGAAGTTCAGCTAGAATTAAAGACCATTAAATATAGATGTCTACCTGTAGGTGTCTGAACAGTACATAGAAATTCACTCTGCCCTGTATTAAATATCTAGGCTTGATCAAGGTTCATAAGGACAGGCTACTTCTCCTGGTTGCAAATCTCTCAGCAGATCTATATATATAACACATAAATGGATGCCTTGGATACAACATGACATCTCAAATGGAACAAAATATCTTTTCTTAAGGAGAAAAAAAGGAGAAAAAAATCAAGTCCATCCTGGTTAATCAGCAAACTAGATCTGCAATGGGAATTTAGACATCTCAATTATATGTAGACTCCTATATACAGAATTCTTCATCGAAGCACCTTGATCTTGGGCTAAATCTCATACTGACTGTGCTGAATGGATAATGTCTGTAGGATGGAGTCTCGGAAGGAGCTATCACGCAAAGATCATCAGCTACATTACAATAATTAAACCCCAAACAAACAAAATCAAACAACAACCAAAAAAAAGGTTTATATGTATTATCAGGAAAATTCAATATGCAATAAAGGGAGTCTAAAGAAAATAAAATTTTCAACTACTGTCAGAATTAGATTGCTAATACAGCTATAGGCCATGACTCAGGGATTTGAAATCTGACTAATGCAGTTAAGAGGACTGTACTGTTTGCACAGGCCAGAAATGTTGAGTGAAAAACATAAGAGGGCCAGCACACGCTGCTGCAAGTGTCTGTAACTCACAGTAACTGCACTATTACTTTCACTTAGATGTAGACAACCCCTGAAGTGATGCACTAGGGAAGAGGCTGTTCCGTGAATCAGTAAGACTCTCAACAACCAGTTCATGCATTAAAAGAGACAGTTCACAACTTATGGTAATATTTTTTTTCTGAGCTGGAAAGATGTGGGCCTGATGATCCAACACCAAGCTGCATCTTTAATTTAGAATACCCATTTATCTGGACCAGAGTGTTTTATTCATGGAAAACTTAAATACAAAAAGCCCTGTGCTCTTCACTGAAACCCATTCACACTTCATTAACTGAGTAGAAACCTTTGAGGACACACAGTCAGGTAAATTCTCAGCTCCAGACAGAAGCCTGGGGTTTGTAAATAAATGCTGAGACTTTTACTAAAGGTAGTAGGTACACAAAAAGTCCTTTGCTCATTTGATATTTCTCCCTTTATTCTGATCTGTAGTGCAGGAAATCTGGAAATAAATTATCCTGAGCATGATAGATTATGATCCATGGTACCCCCAGATTGTGCCTTTGTTGTCCATTCATGCCAAATATATTGCACAGCAAAATTAATTTAGCTGGTTTATTTGCTTTTGCTTTGTTTGTTTTTTTTTCCTTGAGAGAAGGCATCACCAGTTATAAGAGATCTCATATCTCAAGAGCCTCTGCTTCTAAGATCTGAAGAACTTAGAGGAGTGATTTATACCAGGGAATTCGAAGTTAATGGAAAACTGCAGTGTTAAACCCACTGACAGAGAGCATCAGCTTCCATATTGTTATTAAGTTATCAGGAAGTCCTTTAAATTTTCAACAGGATGTGCTTTCTGACTGAGCATGTTGGCACAAGAAAGACGGATCCTAATGAATCAATCTCAGTGTTTGTTCCTTGCATGGCAAATGGTATAGATTTCTCTGTTGTGTTCACTTAGCTGGCTGAGCTGATTGCATTTTGGGTTGATGAACTGAATCTTTCAAAGCATTTAAATTCAAGAGGTAATGAGGGAATTAGAGCTAAGACTTCCATGTAACTTGTAGAATGGGGAGAGCACAGATAGATGAAATAAAGGTTTCAGATGTCTTGCTAGTAAATTCTCACTCTCTTATTTATTTCTGGGATTTTAGTTGATACTCTCTAGGACTGATGGTATCCAAGGGTAAATTAATCCTCAGGATGCCCCTCTGATTAAAACTAGAGCTCATTCCGTGTTACCAGGGGTAGAAGGGCCTTTCCCATCAGTCATAGAATCACAGAATATCCTGGTTGGAAGGTGTCCGCAAGGATCATCCACTCCACCTCCTGGCCCTGCACAGTACCATCCCCAAGAGTCACACTAGGTGCCCAAGAGTATCATCAAAATGCTTCTTGAGCTGTCAGGCTTGGTGCTGTGGCCACTTGGAGCTTGTTCCGGTCCCCAACCACCCTTTCGTTGAAGAACCTTTTCCTAATATCCAACCTAAACCTCCCCTGACACAGCTTCAGGCCATTTCTGTGGGTCGTATTTCTGGTCACCAGAGAGAAGCCTGCTCCTCTGCTTCCCCTTGTGAGGAGGCTGTAGACTGCAATGGGGTCTTCCCTCAGTCTCCCCTTATTACTATAAATAATATTTGTATATTTGCAACCAGGAACATCTTGGAACGAAGACACCCAGATATGAAATCAGTGGTCTAAATAATCACTTTGGTAAAGAAAAAAACAGTTTTAATATGCTCTTTGACCAAGGCTTCTGACTTACCAGTGCAATCAAATAATTTTCTTTTCCAAAGAGGTTTTCTAGGACAAAGATAGAGATGGAAGGATGTGAAATGTTGCAGTCCTGCAACTTCTGCTAATAGACTTACTCTCTCTAGTGTAAGTTAGAGGAACCTATGAACCATTAGGACTCTACCAAGAGCATTTTGATCCACCAGCAGTCCCCAGGTTTCAGAGTTATGAGGAGAGTAGTTGTTTTTTAATCCTTATTAATCTTGTGTGTATTTTAAAATCAGGCTATTCCCAGTCTATGTTTTCAATAGCAGAATAAGACAGTTTATAACTAGTTGAACAAAAGATTGCTATATGGTCCAGGGTCATTGGCAACCAGATGTTTGGTAGAAAGTCCTCACAAAAATATGCATTTCACGCATGTCAAAACCAGCTTTCTCATACCATTATGGCTACAGTACAGAAGCCTTAAAAATTAGACTCTGCTGTTGAAAAAAATCCAGGATATCACCACTGTTTTAAGTCTCTTAAATATTAAAGGAATAATTCTGCCTTATCCCAAATGTATGTAAATTATAAGTGTATAAGAAAGATATATGAACTACACACCCAAAAACTTCCAGTATGACTAGGAACCACAGTTTATCCAGCTCAAATCTATTTCTGTCATGGGCCAATACCTTTCAAATAAAGATAATAAAACTGAAGTGCCCTCCAAACCTCTCATCTAAACTAAAAAAAAAAAAAAAGGCCAGGGGAGAAGCTGATGCTTTCATGGTCCCTCTAAAGGTCAGATGTGTAGGATAAATACTGTGTCAGTGCAGTGTCTCAGTTATAATAATCCAGTAGTTCATTTACCTTTTCTTCAAGATGCTAAAAAATCAAATACCCAAAAGCAGGGAAGGAACAGTTTGGGTGACACTAAAAATTTAAAATATTCTAGTAAATTTTAAAAAGGACAGTCAAGGTCACTTTGAATTTATAGCAAAATAACAGCAGAAAAGAGAAACAGTAATGCCCAATGATAGCTAGGTGGACAAGAGGGCAGACATTTATGGTGTCGGTGGTTGTAAGAAGGAAAGAAACTGTTATCTGTTGTACCAACACCATAGAAAGAAAAATATTGCTGCCACTGAAATATGACCATTATATTGTTAGATAGGATATTTAAAAAATACACTCAAATCTAATTACTTAAATTATTTCTCCAATATTTATTGTTTCTTCTTTTCTTCTGTATACCCAGTGAAACATTTTGTATTTTTATGCTTGCTCCACACTCATCACTGAGTTACACTGTAGGCTTTGATTTTTATTTGATTTGGCTAAATAACCACAAGTGATTCTCTCAAAACATTTCAATGGACAGAAGATGAAAAAAGACCCCAGTATTTCAGACCAATATAGAAGTTAGAGGGGAGGCAGAGACCAGAGTAAGAAATTGATACCTTTTTTAACACCAGAGTGCTTTGTTTGTTTCCTTTATAATAGAGAGAGATAAAAAGCCATAAATGGTCATCATATTTCCACGTGCATCAGGATGGAATGTGCAGAGCAAAGAAACAGATAACACTTTCCTGCTATGATGAGATGTGCAAACCACAGGGCTTAACATCAACCTTGAGTTTCAAAAGGCTTTTGATAAGGTTACACATCTAAGATAATTTGTTACAGGAAACACAGATATTCCAGGAGTTAAAGAAGTTTTTAAAACTCAGATGGAATCCACAGATAAAACTGTCTTCAGTTTTTGACTGATATAGAAAAGGTGAAAATCAGCTCAAAGAGGCAGAACCTGTTCCCACTTCATGTGACTAAATACCACTCTGATTAAAATCTTGAGTATAGTTTATGTCTTTGTAATCTTGGGCACAAAATTTTGAAAAATACAAATTTAAAAGGCTACATTTCACTGTTCATATTTTCAAAAAAGGTCTGGGCCCTGCACTTGAGTCTCACAAAAACCTCCATGCAATGCTGCAGGATCGGGGCAGAGAGGCTGGAAAGCTGCCAGCAGGAAATGACCTGGGAGTGTTGGTTGACAGTGATTGAATATGAGCCAGAGTGTGCCCAGGTGGGCAAGAAGGCCAGTGGCACCTGGGTTATATCAGCAGTACTGTGGCCAGCAGGACCAAGGCAGTGACAGTCCCCATGTACTCAGCACTGGTGAGGCCACACCTCAAATTCTGGATTCAAATTTGGGCCCCTCAAGACAAGAAAAATTGAGGTGCTGGAGTGTGTCCAGAGAAGGGCAACAGAGATGGGGAAGAATCTGAAGCACAAGTCCCATGAGGAGCAGCTGTGGGAGCTGGAGGAGTTGTGGTGGGGGGAAACAGTTTTCCCCCTGCAGTTATAAAATGGTAAAACCCCAGGGGGTGGTGACTCTTGAAGTTTTGAGGTTTTACCCAATGAGCGCTTCTGCAAAATATAAACATATCACAAGCAGAATGGAAGAAAAGGTTGTTGTTGAAGAAGTAGCCATGTTGTAGGAGCCACGAGGAGAAACAGCAGCAGCCCCACTGGGGGCTGGGCCCCCCCAGCCCCCAGCGGGGGGGGCTGCAGGGACAGTATTAGACTGGGCTAAGTACCTGTGACCGAAAACTAAAGAAGTGTTCTCCACCATGAGGGAGCAGAGAGAGCAGCAGCAGCGTCCAAAGATTGTGGCTAAGAGCCAAGAGATAACTGAAGAAGCAGCAACAACAGGCAGGTAGCAACACAGAGAGAACTTCTGGAAGGAGAGAGAGGAAGAGAACGAGAACCAGCAGCAGAGGGAGCAGAGTTAAGCTCTACACAGAGTTTTGGGGGTAAGAACTGAACCAGACCCCCCAAAATCCCTTTGAGACCCTTCCTAGGAGGAGGGAGATGGACTCCGGCTTGATAGGAGTCGTAGCGTGCAGCATGCACCAAAGAGAGGAGCTGAAAAGCTCAGGTGTCCTGGAAAGCTGGACTGGGACGATTAAAGGAATGCGGGGGGGGGGTGACCTTGGCCCCCCCCTCGCCGCTGCTGCCAAGCTGGCAGCCTGAGACAGAGCACAGGAGCTCTGGTAGAACTCTTGAGGCAAAGGCCTTCAACTGAAAGATGTTCTGACTCAGGGGTGAATCCCCTGAGGAAGGGACCTTCATGGGGGTCTTACACCCCATGATATGATGTGGTGAAGCGAGTTTTGTCCCTGCTATGCAGTCCACGGAAGAGAAGACGCTCACTTGAAGACGACGGGCCGAGGGAGCCTGGATACCCCTCGTGTGTACTGGCAGAGATCCAGCCACAGCTGCTGCATGCATGAGAAGAAGAAAGCCTGCTGCCTTAGAGACTACTGCTCTGAAAGTGGAAAGGGATCTTTCCTTCTTCCCTCCTGGACTTTTATTTGGAGGGGAGAAGAGATTTGATCCATTGTAAATACTATTCTGTCATGGTAGAAATAGTTAAGATTGTATATAATGTATTGTAGTATTTATTTGTACAGTCATTGTAAAATATTCCCTTTCCCCCATTTTGAGTCTCATGTGGTGTCTGGAAACCATCTCACACTGGGTTGAGATGTGGGAGGGGGTTTGGACTAGGGAATTAGATTTTTGGGGCTCTCAAAGCATGACAGGTGTTTAGCCTGAAGAAAAGGAGGCTCAGGGGAGACCTTACTGCTCTCTACAACCACCTGAAAGGAGGGAGTAGCCAGGTGGGTGTCAGTCTCTTCTCCCAGTAACAAGCAACAGAACAAGAAGAAACAGCCTCAAGTTGCACCAGAGGAGGTTTAGATTAGTTATTAGGTAAAAATCTGCACAGAAAAGGTAGTCAGGTATTGGAAGAGGCTGCCCAGGGAAATGGTGGAGTCATCACGTCCAGAAGTGTTCAAAAACCATTGGATGTGGTTCTTGGGGACATGGTTTAGTGGTGACTTGGTAGTGCTGGGCTAGCAGTTGGACTCAGTGATCTTGGAGGTCTTTTCCAACCTAAATAATTCTGATTCTAAATTTTACCTCTGATGTCTTTCTTGCTTAGCTGGAATTGGGATACTCTATTCCCTGAGTATATTGCAGGACACAACTGAAAAAAAAAATCATTACTATTATAATGATGTAATTAAAAATGGTTTTAATAGAAAAGTCACATCAATTTTCTGAAGAAAGGTTTGAAAAGAGATAAGCATACAACTATATACTGCAAAGTCACTTTGCCCTGTGAACATCACAATTGTGTGTTTTCTCTTTTGGAAAGATTTTACATATTTTTTTTGTTGGCAAGGACAACTTGTGTAGAGCTGGTCTTATGCTTAAAGGTTTAGAATTGCAGGTAAGAGACCAGGAATCAAGTTGTAACTCCATGAAGGACACAAAATATGACTGAATAAACTAGGACATATTTTCAGTGTGTTGTGGATGACAAGGGCTAATTTGGATCCAGAAATCATGAAAATATGTTGGTAAGATGCTAATGTGCTAAATCACAGAAAATAAACCTTACTAGAGAAACAGTTTCAAAGGACCTTTAAGACACAGGGAAGGACATGTTTCTCAAAGTTAATTCATTTCCCATGGCCATAGCTACTTGGCTATGTGGCTTTTGTTTGGTTCAGAGTGAAGTGAGATTAAATATAGTTGGTGAAAGGGGTGTTAGAACGCATGCAGCATAATATATGATATTAGATGTGGGCATTTACAAATCTGGAAAAATAAATTATATTCATTTCTGGGGGGTATTAAATTGAGAAAAATATATCTTTTTTTTTTACAGTATTTTCCTCGAAAGCGTATTCCACCCACTTAATAAAGGAAACAAAACAAGCCTGGACTCACAGAAATTAATAGAAGTTTGATGTTCCCTGATTAATTTTTAATTTTGTTTAAAATCAAAACAAAAAAAAAGTCAAGGATATTAAAGGTGTTATTCTGACCAGATGCAGTATTTTGGCTGTTTAGCATGCATGTAGATTTGTTAATATATATGTGACAGCTATAATTCCTAAAAAAAATCAAGAAAGAAACTCAACCTCTGCAGATTTATTTCAATATACATGTTAACTGTTTTCAAAACCATGTCAAATTCTGTGGTTTTATCAGTAAAGACTTATGAAAAAATACTTTGCGTATGATCCTAAATACCAAATAAATTTCTAATGTGAATAATAACGAATTATTTTTTCAGAAGTGATCCATTTTCTTTGCCAGACTGTATTTCAGCAAGACAAGAAAACATTCACCCATGCTTACAGAAAAGTGACACACCCAAATTCTGCCTCTTCTTGACCTTTCAAACCAAGGTAAAGAAGTGCCTCCTTCAGTCTGACTTATCTGTCAGGTGCAAGAGCTGCTACTCTGCTGTAGTCAGCTACATTTTTATCACAAGCTTATCAAGTAGGTCATTCTAATTTTGCACGTGAAATGATTTCACCTTCATGAATAGTGATGAGTCGAACAGGCTTAAAAAGATTCTGAGCAGTTTGATTAGGAATGCTGCAACTGGTGGATCAAAGATAAATTTGACCAGGAGCTGAAACTGCCATCCTCAAGTCTGATTGATCTTGGAACTTGTTCGATTGCACCTCATGCTATGGTCACAGGGCTTTTTCATGTTAAAAATGCAGAAAAAAAATTACAAAAGATTCATTTAAATTTATCTGGTTTTGTTGGTAAGATCTTATTTTGCTAACCTTCTTTAAAACTACAGAGGGAAAATCTATGGCTTGTACAGCATCTTGCACAATGGAATCATTCCCTTGATTGAAGTATTAAAGTCCAACAATAGTGTGGATATTCATAATAAGTTATTAAATGTATAATTCAATCTGTCTGTTGATACCAATAGGATATTGATAAGAGGAACTGCAACAGCGAAAGAGTGGTTTACATCATTGATGCAAAAATAGCATGTGCTAAAAAAACCTAAATTAAAAATATATTCAAAGATGGAAAACTAGAGACCTGGAGAAACAAAATACCACTTCCAAAGTTAGGATGAGACTAAAGATTATCCCAATAAGTAAATGAACGTATGGAGTGCTGGCATCTACATCACTTCTTGCTTGCAGCACTGCACTGCTCTGTCAAAGGCACCTCTGCAGCAGGACACCCCAAAACAAACTGCACTCATGACACCCATTTGGGGTTACCAGCCCAGGAACACACAATCATTGGGTGCACGATGGAGATGGACCATCTGCTTCTGGACTCTCAGTGAATTAGTGAACATTCTTTAAAAAACAGTTAATTTTAGGGTTTTTAAATTACTTCATTTCACGCCCCTTCCAAACCTTGCATTTACCCTTCTAAGAGCTTATTGCAAAGTATGTGTTAGAAAGGATCAGATCAAACTTTTTGTTCTCCTTACTGTGATACTTTGATTAAAAAATAATGAACAGATTGGATAACAAATGGGTTATTCCCACTTTTCATGTAGACCCTGATTTTTAAAGATAAGTATAAATAGTTGTTAACTTGAGTCACCTTCAAATGTAACTGGGCAATTAAAAATGCCTTTGACGATATTCCTCACCCCAAACCCATGAAAGTGAATTTAATTTGAGATTCAAGACTAATTAGTCCCTCTGCTTCATTCTTTAACCTGTGCGTAACCACTGAGTGAATAAAAACTTTTTCTGCTTTCTGTCACTGAACATAAAACTCCAGTTTGGTTTTTCAGCCATATTTTCCTGCTGAGATAAATAGTTCCAAAGGAAGTCCCCAGGAACAGTGATACTCCCTGGAATATCCTGTGCACAAGCTGTCTAGTGTATTCCCACACTATTTCCATGCATGGTACAAGATGCAGCACAACTTCAGATACATTCCCAGCTTGTTTTTTGTGTGATCACCTTCCCATAGGGGGAAAAGAAGGGGAACAGAATGCTATGCATGTAGTCATTGTCTACCATTAGGCCTTACTGCTGGGACACTCCTGGGCGCTCAGACTTTACTGCACATGCTGTGTGTCAGACTGGAGAAATGCTGATCCTGTACGATGCAGAACGAGCCCTATCCTGTTACAGACAAACCAGGTCAGTCTTAATAAAAAAGAAACATTCAAGGATTCAGTCCCTGTCTGCTTTGCATCTAAAATAGCTGCCTCCATGCATGGTGCCTGTTTTCTATGAGGTGTGCCCATCAGTTTCCAGTGTAATGAGCTCAAGCAAGGAAACCTTACAGAAGCCAGACCCAACAGTGCCTGCACACGGCAGTGCCTGCAATGTGTGCTCCTTTGTTAGAATCAAAATCGCTGTCCTAGTAACATCTTATTCCTAGGACCATCCCCACAGCACAGGGAACCATCTGCTTGTTGCTTTTTACAGAGACTGTGATCCAGTCATGCCTTACTGCTGTGAGGGCCTTCTGTCCAGATAGCTCAAAAAATTCTTTACATCCAACCTCACCTGTCAGTAATACTTTTTGTCATGGCTAATGTGAGCACAAACTTCTTTCATTTCAGACCCTGCTGCCAGTAAGCAACAATCTGCTGAAGACCTCAAAATTTCTCTCTCATTGGCAGCTGGTCGTCAGATAATGTGCAGATTGCTTTAATAAGTGATTGGTGATTTATGAGGATATCCAGAATATCCAGAATTGTCACAGTGATAACAACAAATAGATAATTAAAAGACATTTCAGGTAGGGCTCAGTGAATATTGACTGAATATTCATATTTTCTTAGCGTTTGAAATAATTATTTTGCTTTTTCACCATCAAGAAAATTTTTATCAATGTGCCCCATCAGGGAATCATAGAATCAAATGGTTTGAGTGGGAAAAGACCTTAAAGGCCAATTTGTTCCAACCCCACTGATGAGGGCAGGGACACCTTCCACTAGAAGAGGTTGCTAAACGCCCTATCCACCATGGCCTTGTACTCTTCCAGGTATGAGGCATGCACAGCTTCTCTGGTTAACCTGTTCCAGTGTCTCACCACCCTCACAGTAAAGAATTTCTTCTTAATATCTAATCTAAACCTACTTTATTTCAGTTTAACCCCATTATCCCTAGTCCTGTCCCTGCATGCCCCCCTCTGGGCAAAGCCCTCATTGTCTTGACCTATTTCATTGGACGAAGGTTGGAGTCATCACTCCCACCCATCCCTCAGCAGAGCAGCCTCAAGTTTTTCTTCACGGTCCAGTGCCCTGAGGGTTAAAGTCTAGTCCAGACTGCCAAGGCTGCTTATATTCTTTGTACAACTATTCTCACATCATAAAATAAGAGAGAATAAACAAAAGCATCAGCTGTGACCAACAGAAACATCAACACAGTCCATGTCCTACAAAGCTCTATATTGTCCTAACTTCTGTCTCACCACCCTTTTCCTAGTAATCATTTATGATGAAAGAGAGTAGTTTTAGATTGGATATTAGAAATAAATTCTACACCAGGAGAGTTTTGATGCACTGGAACAGATTGCCCAAAGAAGTTGTGGCTGCCCCATCCCTGGAAGTGTTCAAAGCCAGCTTGGATGGGGTTTGAAGTAACCTGGTCTAGTGGAAGTTATCTGTGCCCAGAACAGGAGGGTTGTAACTAGATGGTCTTTAAGGTCCCATTCAACCCAAACCTTTCTATGATTCTATTAATTCCCACTGGCCAGATTTTAAAGGAGGAAATACAGAGCAACCGCTGCTTCCCTGTAACCCCATCCCTAGCAAAGAGTTTGACACGAGTTTTGCATCCTTCAAGGAGAGCAATACCCATGGAAAAACCTCCTGCTTCTGAGAAGGCAATGTGGTAACCAGCCTGTTATCCACAACATGAGACTGCCTGGTGTCTGAAATCTGGTTTAGTATGAACTCAACTCCATCAATTCAAGTGCCCTAAGTCCAAGTAAAAGAATTTTCTGTGTCAGTCCTTTTGCATTCAGGTGCCTTAATTCTACCTAAGTCCCTACTTAAAAGCCTGTATCTTTTCTCAGAGGTGGCTCCAATCACCCTGCATGAGCAAGATGAAGCAAAATCTTTGAATTCTGGTTTGCTGAGCCAGTGCTCATTCCTTGCTCCGAGGGCAGAGAAACATTTTATTGAAGCATTTTTTCTTTGTGAAGCAAGTGATACATGCTCTGTGGCAACATATCCTTCTCAGGCTGTGAAATACTAATTAACACTGATTCTTAAAAAAAATATTTTGTTTCCTCGTATTCAACTATTAATTCAGATATAATATTGAGAGGGAAATGAAAATGAAAGATGTTTTATTTCTTCTCTCTTTCTATAGCAACATTCTAATTTATACAAATGAAGGCACAATTAAGCAGCCTGAAATTTAATTACAACCTGCATTTCATGTAAGCAAACACATTAAAACAGAGAATGCTAATCTTGAAGGCAGAAATTGCCATAGTGCAACAGAAAAAAATCCAAATGCAAGCAGCATAGAGTATATTTTTGCCATTGTGATTTTGCACATGGCCATAGAAGTGCAACATGGGCAGATACTCTTTCTCATGTTGTTTGTTAGCAATAGGACATGATTGGAACAATATGGACCATATCCTCAGATGGTTTGTATCATCACAAGTCCACTGAATCTGTTAGGATTACTCAGTTTACACCAACTAAGGGCCCACCAGTGAGTTTCAATGATGCTTATTTACAGACTGTGAATCAGATTTTGTAGAGTCAGAATCCCACTCAGTTTCTTTGCCAGATTAAAAAAAAATAGGCACTAGTCTTTTTTTAAATTCTAGATTTCTTAGTAAATTTTGCTATAACAGCTCCAAATTCTTCTTTGCATTTAAGATCTGAATGCAAGTAGACTTCTAACTCATCAGCTGCTGATCAAGCAAATCAGATGGACAAGAGATGTATTTGTTCCAGTAATTTGTATTATTTTGTTCTTTATAAGTTGGTATCCCACCATCATCATTGTAATATTGAAAGTATTGCCAGCCATAAAGGTGTGCAAAAATCCTTTGCTCTATGAGATTTTATTCTCTCTCTGAGAGAGAAAAAATTTTTAGGAATTTTTCTTTGTTTTTTTTAACCTTGAATTATTTTTCACATTTCTGAGGACAAAAAATGTCGGCTCAGGACAGTGATTTTGGTGACCCTTTTAATGTCTAGACAGCTCACTGAGTCATTGCCCTGGGTGTGCAGGTCAGTCCTCACTTTAATTTTCTTGTTGATACAAAGTAAGAGTGCAAAGTACAAGGAGAGGTCACATACCAAGGGGAACCTTTGGGTCCTTGGAAAAACTGAGAGGAGACTCCCTGACTACCTCTTCACTGAAAAAATCTTTCAGGACAAAATATCCACTTAATCTATTCCTTGAAAAGACCTCAGTGAGCGTTTCCAGAATAAGAATCTTTGGGTAAAATGCTTTCAGAGTACATCTAGCTGCCACAGAGGTTGTGGCTCTGTATGACAGTTCCACCTGTGCCACTTAGGTGATGACATCATGAAAAAAACAACTGAAGAACTTCCAAAGACTGGAATCAGGATTTATCCAGGGTAGTCTCAATCTAAGCTGATTTTAGCCTTCTTTAGCTGTAATAACAGTTGCCTAGCTGTCAGATGAGTATTGCCCAAATTGTTTTAGCTTAAATCACTTTGTCTTTGTGAATGCTGTATATGAAAGGCCTAGCAAACCTGGGTTGTCATCATCAAAAAAACCATCATGTCTTTGTGTTAACTGAAGGGGGGGAAGATGATGGTGGAGCTTCAAACTTTATCTTGAAACCAATGAAAAAGCAGATTATGTTAAAAAAAAATCCAAGTATACCCAGGAAGCTCCCCACATTACAAAGTATGACATTCCTCGCTGTAAGCATCATGAGAAGATGGGTGAAGGACCTGGGACTGTTGGTGACTCATCTCAATCCCTTCCTCCTTGGGAAATGCAGGCAACAATGACCTCAGCAGAGAGACACTGTAAGACCAAGTGTGACAGCATAAAACAAGAAATAGGGTAAATACTAGAGTTTGTCTAAATCAGTCAGTAATTGTATAGCTGTGTGCTTGGCCTAATAAGAATGGTAGTAGAAAGTTAATACATTAATTATACTAGAAGAAACTCCCCATCTCTGACAATTGGATGCCTATAACAAGATTTTTCTTGTAAAAACAGAAGGGATTTATAAGCTGCTTGATCTCAGGCAGAATAAAGACCATGTACAGTGCACTTGTAGAGATCAAGGGAAGGATTCAGTTACCTAAACACAGGCATTTAAGGCCCTTTGAGACATCCTGCCTAGCTTACAGCTGCTGTGGTTTATGGATTTCCCATAAATTATGTGTCATATCTGCCAGCTCATATCCAAATGATCTCCTGACTACACAATCAAAGCAGGTTGTTTGCAGAAAGACCTGAGCATCCAGAACCACCAAGGACATTTCTGTACATCTCAGGATGGAGCTGTGACCTGTTCCATACTCTGACTGCTCAGGTGCAGAAGGAAATTCATCATAACCACCTTTCTGCCAAAAAATATTGCTTTGGTTAGCTTGACTGGAAATCCTGTTTTTATTTGTTCATCTCCTTTGTGTCTGACAGAATTAAAAACATTCTGGGGACTTGATGTGTCAGTTTTTTGAAAGGCTTTTATCTTTGTGTTTTGGAGTTGGTAATTACCTCTCCTGAGTGAAATAAAAGGCTAGTCACTGCTCTGGATGCCTTTCATTTCCCTTCCAAGTAAATGTGACTCCAGACTGCTGTGTTCTTGGCAATGATTTTACTAATAGAGCAGGTTTTTACTAACCAATGTTTTTCGCATGATACAAAATTAATTAGAAAAGTCTGTTCTAATTTATAAATATGCAATTATGGTTAAACAAATCAGAAGTCAAGGCTTTGCAAGGTTCCCAGTGGGTTGTTATTTGCACAATTCTAGTGCATCCAGAAGAAAGAGTCACTGATTGTTCCTCTGATGTAAAAATGCAATTTGCCTTATTCAACTGGGAATTGCAGATGTATTAAAACATATTTTTGGAGTTTGTTCAAATTAATTATTATGAAAACAAGTGAATTTGTGGAATAGCTGTTACAAAAAATCCCTGTCACCAAAATACCCTAATTACTTTCAAAGACTAAATAAGCTCTCTCCAAATAAGCAAAAGGAGGGTGTAAGCTTCATATTGCTTTATGTGATACCCCAGATATTAAATTCAAAGAGATCAAAGCTCAGAGAGAGTAAATAAGGCCTCTTGTTCTATGTCCCAATCTGCTCCTCATTGGAAGATTTTACTTCCTATCTCTATTTCACAGGATCTTCTATGACTCTCTAGTCTCCTGACTTCCTGGCTACTAAAGGTCATAGAGCTTCCCTCCATGACTCCAATACTGAGTTTAATTCAGTCTGACTACCTACTACAAGCTGCCTGTCTTTGACCCTTTATATATGATATATATTTATTAAAAAAAAAAAAAAAAGTGAAAGCCTGTCATCCCAAACTTTGCTCTTATCTAGGTCCTTTTTTATTCTGTCTAAAGACAAAAAGCTGTGATAGGACTCCAAAGAAAGATGCTGTGTTCAGTGCTGGTTATTACTTGGCCATTGCCTGTAACTGTTGGATTCCTTCACAAAATAGTGTTGTTATTAATTTTGTTAGAATAGTTCATAGGGGACAGAAACCTAGACAACATAATTTAACAATTCCTACCATGCACATCCTATAGCCTACATACAGGAAAGAGTCCTCAGTCCTCAATTGCCTTCTCACAGTTTCTTTGAAATGTCCAGACAATAACTTGCCCTCTGAAACTTCATGAAGCAGTTTGGACTGCAAACTGATGCAACTTTGAGTAAATGGAACAACAGTAAGGGTAAAAGAACGTTACTGTGGTCTTCCTCACTCATATCAGACAAACTAGAACACCTACTTTCAGTTGATTCCACATTCTATTAAATCTATGAATGACAACAGGATGGCAGGACAACAGGATGGCAATTTCCCACTGACTTCAGTGGGACCAAAATTTCATAGCATAGAATTATGCAGAGTTGGAAGGGACCCATCAGGATCATCAAGTCCAACTCCTGTCCCTGCACTTCAGTCAGCATGTCTGTAGGTTTAATTAGCTGCATTCAACTCAGTTCACTGGTGTAAGTCTGGAGTACTTTCAGAGCCCTGAACAAAACTGAAGAAACCTGAAACCATCAAATAATATTTGTTTGATTTGGAAATCTGGAGGAATGAATAGAAAGGAAAGCAGATTTTTACTGCAGGACTGATTGCAAACTGATGTAAGTTTGCACTCTTCTGTTCTTTGAGGTTTTCAATCAAACAGGGAGTCTCTAAGGCTTTCAGATGCACAGTGAGACACAGAATACAGAGGTATAGTCATTCTAGTGTCCCCGAATGAATGTCAGAGTTTTGACTTGGTGATCTTGGAGACCCTTTCTAACCTTAATGATTTAGTGACTTTATGATTCTATATCTGGACTGTGCCTGCAGAAGACAAAACAACCCAACAAAGATCTGAATCACTCTCGATGTTTACCGGCTCAGTGGGAATGTACATTCATTCCACTCTGATGATCATTTTTCATTTAGGCATCTGAAATTAGGTGAAATGAACCTGGCTCTTAAAAATCTTTTAATCATGTAAGTTGCTAATTTGATCTAATCTTTCTACCCCATTTATTGGTTTAACCTGAAGGGAAAGAAAAGAAAAATATGGAAAAAAACCCCAAAACCCTGTGGTTGAGTGAATCTGAACAGGACTAACAATGAGCTTTGATACTGAGCACATCAGGGAGAGTTTGCTTCCCACTCAAGAGCTGGTGAAGTCCATCATAAGCAAGAGCCATTTCAAGTGCCCTAACAGAGTCCAAATCACACGTCAGATTTGTGCAACTGCTTCTGGTGTCAGGGAGTGATCAGGTTCACTGGCCTGATTCACATTCCTGCCTCCTCTTCACACAAGACTATGTAGGGGAGAAAAAAGCCAAAAAAACCATAAAAAAACCCAAACCAAAACAAAAAATAAATCAAGTCTTAGGAATGAGGAAGTTCTGAATCCTTCCAAGCACAGGTTGCCAAGGAAACCTCTGCTTGCTATCATTTTCATCCTGTTTGTCCCACTCTCTGTGGAGAGAAGTGACACTGAGGATCTCTTCTTGTACAGGGGAGGATTTGATCCAGTTATATATACGTTTTATTTAATTTCAAATGTCACTTTTTTTTGGTGACAGTGTTCGAGTTCATCACAAGGGTAAGATTTTAAAAAGGGAATTAATACAACTATTGACAAGTCTTTTATAGAAAGGGAGATTGAACTTACTTATAAACACTTAGAGCTTCAGTACTTGAAGCAAATGAGAGGTTTCCTTAATATCATGACTTATATTAATTCTGTGCTGTCATGTCAACCCCATGCACTATGTGTATAATGTGAAAAATAATTGGGAAAATGGATTATTTGATGCCAGTCTGTGTCTTAAACATGAAGTGAAGCACATTTCTTCTCACTGGTCAGTAACCATGCATCAAAGATAAGTGAATTAAAAGCACTATAAGGTAAAAGTGTGTTGTTTCCCCATTTTAAAGTTCAGAGAAAGACAAGGTTTAGGGATGAACAATTCATATGCCTGCATAAAATCCATAGTCTCCGTGCCCCTTCATCTGACTGGGGGATGCATGCTCCAGCTCATAGATCCCACTGCAACCTGTTTGGAATCGCTGTATAGAGAGAGATAAGTCAATCTCCCCCAAGGGCCCCAACACCATGGGATCTGCTGAGTTCCATAATGATGACAAAAGACAGGAAAATTTATTTAGATCCCTCCTTTTGCCAGTATTGCAACATTTTTCCCAAGACTACTCTAAAACATCATTGTCCATTCTGCTCCATGCCCTAAGCCCATTTCTAAAGGGAGTTACATAGTTCCTATATTTAGAAAACTGTACAACAGCAAAGGTTTGAAAATATGCATAAGTAGCCCCAATCTTTTTCAATTGCTTGTCTGCATTTCATATACTCAAATAATAAGTGTATTCACTTAGACTGTGAAAATCACCTTTTTGTGACAGAAGGTTGAAGTCCCTTGCCTTGACATCTGGGTATGCACAGAATGACAGGGATAACTCACCCTTTTCAGAATATTATGCTCTTCTGTCCCACTTTTCTTTAAAGATTTTCTCCTAGAGGGAAAACCATGTACTTAAACTTCTTGGTTTCATGAAGGAACTGAGTCATTGGTGTGCATATCCTTAGGGAACACTGTAACAGTGTAGGTTTCATTCTGGAAGAAGAATAGGGAACAGGAGTTCTCTTGCCTCCTCCAGGGTTGAACTATAAAGAGAAATGACCAAGAGTTTTCTATGGTCTATGAAATAGTAAGCATGCATGAAGAGAGAAAAGTTCCTTTTTCCCCCCAAAGAACCGGTGTATATCACTTTAGGACTGGTCTGCTCAGCCCTGTCCAATGTAAAACTTCTGTCTCCTGACTCACCACAATGTCAAAACTCTATTGGCTGCACAGTTTGAGCACCATAAGGGCTGAAGGGGAGGCTGAAACAAAGACATGAAGACAATCCTAAACTTAGATTCTTTAGGTTGTCCTTTTTCAGATCTGAGTTCAGAGAAAAAAAGCCTTGAATTTCCTTGAAGGATAGGAAAGATGTGGACTTCTTAGAAAGAGTCCAGACCAGGGCCACTAAGCTGATCACAGATCTGAAAAACCTTTCCTGTGAAGACAGGCAGAGAGAGTTTGTGCTGTTCAGCCTGGAGAAGTGAAGGCTCTGGAGGTGAGTGGTGAGACACTGGAACAGGCTGTGGAGAGAAGCTGTAGATTTTCTATCCCTGGAAGTGTTCAAAGCCAGGCTGGATAGGTCTTTGAGCAACTTGGTCTAGCAGAGGGTGTCCCTGCTCATGTCAAGGGGTTTGGAACTAGATGATCTTTAATGTTCCTTCCAACCCAAACCATTCTATGATGGTTCTATGATTCTATGAGGTGCATATCAACTGGTTTAAGATATCATGCTCTTCCTGTGTCTTCCCACAAGTGCTGTAACCATGAGTGAGTATTTTGGTGAAGGTTTCAGTACAGGTCTGCTCTCCAGATTCTTTCTAGCCGTGTTTTCCCACCACATACACAGACTGTCTGATTTGCACACAAAGTACCTGATGAAACTTGGGCCCTGTTTTCCTCTCTGTGTGATCCCACATTTGACAACTACCCATTTATATCTGGCATACTCCATAGTCCTTGTAATGAAACCCTCTACAATTCTTAATTTTCAAAGGACACTGCAGTCATCCATGTATTGATATGTTAATTGAGGAAGCATTGATACTAGATTAATTTTTGGGGTTCTCTATACTCATTTCCAGCTTGGATCCCCAGCCAAGGTTACAATGCATCTCGAGACTTACTCAGATATTCATAAATAAATGGCTGTCAAGGGATAGAATAAATTCCATATTAGATAGTAAAGGGAAGACATAGCACCAATGAACCTAAAGTCAATAAAAATAAAGGGGAAAGAGAGAGGGAAAGAAAAAGATATGACAAAATTAAGGGATGGGGTCATTATTTGTCTCTAAAAGACAGAAGCAAATCTAGGCAATTTAAAAGCAACATGGGCACAGCCAAATGCCATTTGGGCAGTAGCAATGTAATGTGAGAAAGAAAAGAATGAGTCATGTGCACTTCTACATTTAACACCGGGCCTGCACTCAATAAATCAACACATGGGTTTAATTGCTGTGACAAATGAATACAGTGAGGGGAGTCAGATTCTCTGGGTAGTGCAGTCATCCAGCAAAACCCTGGTCGGCAGAGATATGTAGGTCAGTCATTATGGACCAGTGAGCAGGGGGAGTCCCCAGTGTGAGAGCCTAGATGGAAATCTCACACTGTAATCTCTAATAAAATACCAGTTTGGAAGTGTGTCTGGCTTCAGCATCCTTCTTAATAACCTTTAGCAGAAGAGGAAGGTATTAGGTAAAGTGGCAATTAACAAGACTGACAGAGCAAGAGAGTGGGATTTATAACTGGATTTTTCAGTTTGCTTGATTATTTGGGTGTTTTTTTTAGCTGTAATTCTACTTCCATTTTTAAAACCTGATTCAAAAATGAAAGTAAGAGAGATTTTTAAGTTAGAAAAAAAGGACATGAGAGCTCGATAAAAATAATACCCCAAATAAAGGCAGTAGGATGCTATTGCAGACCACATTCCCCATCACCTCTGTCATAGTCTCTCATGTGTGGAGGTGAACACTCATAGGGAGTGATAGGGCAACCCTGATCTGGAGGATGCAGATGTATTGAGGAATGATGCCCACTCCTATGCAAGGGTCTCAGCAATGCTGAAACCCTCCTAGCCCAGTGCTAGATGATAGCACTTATTAATCATATCCTGCAATTGCATCACAAGATTTCCCCTAGAAAACTCAAAATATTTTATAGGAAATTCTGTAAGTTCCATATATCAATATGCAGTGTTCACTGGTTGAAATTAAGGCATCTTGCTTTGTTATTCTGATTCCATATGAAAGATTTATAAATTTCTCCCCTGATTTCATAATCACTAAAGCAGGGACAATCATTAGAGCAGGTAGAATTACAAAACAGCAGTGTAGTCATCTCCATCCAGCAGTGTAGTTATCTCCATCCTCTGCACATTCATCTCTGGGTGCCTCAGAGGGAAACTTAACAAATCCTATATATTAATCTTCAGGGTTCACAAAACTGAGTGAACATAATTTGCTTCATGAAATATATCTAGGTCAAATTCACCTTTTTGAGCAAGTTATTAGTTTTATGGATTTTCCTATCATGTTATGTGTGGCTTTTTTATCTTTAACCTTGTGACTTACACACTTTCCCACAAAGAGCTTTTATATTTCCCTCCCTTCCCACTTCCTTTTCTTTTCTCCTCCAATGGCATGTTTTCAGTTACATGGCACAAACCACACAGTAAAACCAAAGGGATATTAAATTTATTATTTTTTTCCAATTTTCCTTTCAGTCAGGGATCCTGCCTGCTTTGTCAATTATTTCTGGGAGACTTTAGAGAGGCAAAAGGGCTAAACTGATCAGAAGAGACGTATGCTAACTGTGAAGTGCAAAAAAACCAGAAGCTGTTCCTCCAGAATATGAGAGATGTAATCTTAAGTTATATTACGGTCACAGAAAAAGGACAATTTAATGTTTTTCTTCCTGGTGACCCCTAAATTACTTACAGTGACAAAGTCTGGGCTTTCTAGCTGCACGTGGCTTACACCTGAGCTTATTTTGTTTTGGCTTAGACACTAGGGAGTGTTATCAAAAGAGTGAATGTGATGTGTTGTTAACAGAAAGATGTCTTTTTGTCATTTAAACCATATCAACCATATTGTATGATTGTGACGTATTTTATGACTTTATGTAATGAGAGATGATGGTAGAAGACAGGCAGGTAGGAATGGAAACAGTGGGAAAATAATGTCTGTATTAAAGAGATCTTTCTTTACCAAATGGGTCCTGAAGGTAGGTTGCTGACTTTTATTTCCTTCCAGTAAATCCTTCATTGCCAGAAAAAATCTTCTTCCTTTATTTTATTTATTTAGGTAATTATGTTACAAAACAGAACTCTGATGATTTTTTTAGGTCTCACAAGTAAGTTTACAGTAAGTTTATTCAGTTACCACAGGAAGGGAACACAAGAGACAAAAATAAACCTGAGTCTGAGACACGAGAGGCAGATAAGTGTTTTGTCTCAAAATTTGTCAGATACAGACCCATCATCTTTTGCAAATGAGAGCACTAATCAGTAGTCTTGATTCTGAGCTGAATCTTCAAGTTGCATTAGGTAAACCATCATTTATATTCTGAGGTTGTTAAATGTTTGAAGTTAGATTGAAAGTGGTAAGGGGAAATCTTGTATGAGACAAGTTTATTAAAATAAAATCTGCACCGAAAATATAACCTCCTGAGGAAATAAATTATGTTGCATTAACTGGTAAGTTAATTTATTTTTCTTTCCTTGTAATATATTCCCTTCAGGACTAACAACTTTATCTTCTCAGTTATACTTATCCGGAAAGATGCAGGTCATGTTGCCCAACACACCAGTGTTACATAGAACAAAGCATAGGACAGTGACTCAACCAAACAGTAAGAACAGAATTAATGTTCTTATGTTGCGCTTTGATTTCATGTTCAGGGAGCAAAAAGTTCTTTTTACAATGTTTTCTTCAGAAAAATTGGATTCATAACATAAAAAGATAAATAATAAAAAGATGTACTGTGAACAAAAGGCTCATGCTTGGAAAACGTGCCCAAAGTCACTTGGTGACCTTGAGGGAACATTGAGATTAATCTCTTCTTTTTCCATTCACGTAAATCAGGGCTTACTTGGAGGAAAACAGAGCATAATCAGACCCATTTTTCAATGTAGTACCATACAGAGGCCCATATATAATAATCAGTGTTGGCCTGATCAAATCACAGATCTATCTAAGTCTACAAATTCTAAACTAGGTCATTGGGCTTTTGTTTTATTTTACTTGGGTTTTTTTCCTCAAAAGTGGCCAGCCACAAGGGCTCCTGATCATCTCATAGTCCTTCATGTGTTTACCCTGATAACTGTACCAAGAATTACAATTATCTTATTTTTAGAGACAGAGAGAGTTCTGAGGAACAGAATTTGTTTAGGTGACAACAAAGCAGCTACTGCTGTTTTGGAGTGGAAACCGAACTTAATTCCAAGGCCTTTCAGTACTGCAGTGGAGCTCCCCATACAGGCTTACAAAGACGCATTTCCCTAAGCCAACCCTATCCCCTTCATTCTTTGACTCTAACTCCTATTCTATTGCCTGTAGTCCACAGAATATTTAATAGTCTCATGCAAAGTGGAACTGTTGTAGCAGTAGAGATCGAGGGAGCCTTAAACAGAATATCCTAGTTTGGTGATTAGAGGATCAACACAGGAGACTTGCTTTCAAATCCACTCAGAAAAAGAAGACAAGAACAGTAACAAACAGGAAGATTAGATCAAATTACAGGATTAAAAATAGTAAAAATGGTGAACTACCTTGAATTTCCTTAGATATAGGAGATGTAGAGTCAATAGGTGCATCCCATGATGCCTAACTATTGACCCTAAAGATAAGTTGTTTGAAATAATATCCAGGTTCTCAAACACCTAGACCCTACCTGTCCCTCTAAAATTCCATAACCATAGGCAAGTCTAAGTGTGCCTGGTATACTTTTAGGCTGTATTGGAGAAATCTTAAATACCAGAAATCTTTCAGTAGTAACTAAGTAAGGGTCTTTGAGAATCTAAACACTCTATTTGGGAGCACCCAGATGGATTTAACAGCCTAAATGGATCTTTTAATAATCAAGCCATAGTTATCTGTGAGGAATTAGATATTAAATATTACAGATGAAGTCTCCTAAATTCCAGCCCAGCTTCCTAACCAGGAAAATTAGCATATGTTGGCTCAATTAGCTACTGTCTTTTTTTTCTTCCTGTTTGCTAGTTTATGTAAGGTTTCATTTATAAAAGTGACACATTGTTATTCTGTGGGCTACAGAATTTGCAAGTTATTTCAGATAGTAGAAACAAAGACTGGGAAAACCACTGACCTCTGATACAAATATCAGTATTCTTAATCATGCTTACAGGGATGCTGTATTCCTAATAAATCTATAATAGAAGATTTCCTACCACAAAAATTGCTGCAAGCTCCCTTTTTCTGCTCCCCAGTTCAGGCTTTTTCACAAATTACTCTGTCTGCATGGTCCCCTGGGAAACCTGTGCACAGACATACATTACTTTGGGGGGGGAAAGAAAAAGAAGAAAAATCCCTTAGTCCTCAACACACAACACACACACACACACACACACACAGAGACATAGAGATATTTACCTAATGGATGAATGCTGATTATTTCACACTATAGCTACAGGCATGAAGCATTCAGGATTGGGGGAGAAAAGGAAATATACTGTTGGCACTAACCCCTGCAGGTGTGGGAACACAGGTGGCTATAAATTTCCATTGAATTTGGTACCTAATGGGTGGTATTTTTTCAATAATTCTTGTGCACTTGTCACAGAAATTTCACAAAATGGTCTATATATTGTATTGCATGTCATAAATACAGTAATTTATAGTGCATTGCTCCTTGCAATCTACTGCATGGTACTAAATTTGGGAACTGCATTTTTTTGTCAATTTGGAAGTGTAATCAGTGGTAACATATCTTCAAGATTCCTTTCTCTTCTCCCACTCCCCAAAATGACTAATATTTCTATTAATGGAGAGAAAGGGAAAAATAGTAAGCCAGACAAAGATGGATTTACACCTGGAGGTACAAACTATATGAAGGAGACTTGGATGACTTGTATGGTTGAATGGTCCCATCAACCACTGG